>NC_090651.1:262406305-263006305 GCF_040937935.1 Hyperolius riggenbachi | reverse complement strand
ACGTCTAAAGTCTTTAGACGCGCTAACCAGGGTGCTAAGTAGGTTAGCACCGGATTTCTCAATCAGATCGCGCGCTAACTTTGCGCAAAGTTTTACGTGCACTAAGTCCCATAGGCTTTAATGGGCACTTCGCGCGGAGCGCCCTGTGCAGTATGCGCGTAAAGTTTTACGCGCATAAAGTTTTGTGCGCGTAAAGTTTTATGCACGAAAAGCTTGTTTAGACGTGCTAAGGGGGTTTTCACAGGCGTGCTAACAGTTAGCACCGCTTTGTGAATCAAGCCCCTAGAGTTAGTATCTTATTTGCTAGTGATTGTGTCTGCTACTAAAGAGATGTATTACCATGATCATTCCTAGGGTATAAATGATGTAATATACTGATTAAACTTCGCAAATATCACTCATTTTAAATCACACCTGAATTGCAAACCAAACACCAGGGGGCGTCGCTAGCCCTATTTTGGGGGGGCACGTGCCCCCAATCTGTACTGGGGTGCCACACTGCCACGGATGTCCCGGCCGCCGCTGCCCCCTCTGTCAGCGTCTCCTTCCAGCCGCCGCCACAGCCGCCGCGTCACTCAGACCTCAGGATTAGGCGGCGAGCCGGCGACCAATCGTGCGGGCGCTAGGACCCAGCGCCCGCACTGATATGCGGAAGTGAC
The DNA here is from genome assembly GCF_040937935.1 of Hyperolius riggenbachi. NCBI lineage: Eukaryota > Metazoa > Chordata > Amphibia > Anura > Hyperoliidae > Hyperolius > Hyperolius riggenbachi. The sequence continues at coordinate 263,005,646 of NC_090651.1, read as the reverse complement.
ATCACTTCCGCATATCGAGCGGGTGCGTCCGGTGTTCCAACACTTTAGCATACCCGACAAAATAGCATACAAATGCTACTGAGCATGTGCAAAGTCATGTAGGTCATACATTAACCCCATAATACCCATCAGCAGCATTAACCTTTTCAACCCCAGTTAGCTGCCTGTGTGCTGATGTGCAATCTCCACTATCCAAGTGGACATAGAGTTAGAATAAAAAGTTATCCGAGCAAAGCGAGGACCGAGCCCGCAGCCCAGCGAGCGAAGCGAGCGGGCAAGGGGACACTGATTCTACTAACAAGGGGTATATCACTTTAAATGTATGCTGTTTTGTCAATGTATGCTAGTTAGTTGGAACAGCTCCCTGTCACTCACTCACTGCCTGAAGGGGCTCCCTGTCACTCACTCACTACCTAAAGGAGCTCACTCACTACCTAAAAAAGGGGCTCACTCACTACCTAAAGGGGCTCCCTGTCACTCACTCACTACCTAAAAGGGCTCCCTGTCACTCACTCACTACCTAAAGGGGCTCCCTGTCACTCACTCACTACCTAAAGGGGCTCCCTGGCACTCACTAACTACCTAAAGGGGCTCCCTGTCACTCACCCACTACCTAAAGGGGCTCCCTGTCAATCACTCACTACCTAAAGGGGCTCCCTGTTACTCACTCACTACCTAAAGGGGCTCCCTGTCACTCACTCACTACCTAAAGGGGCTCCCTGTCACTCACTCACTACCTAAAGGGGCTCCCTGTCACTCACTCACTACCTAAAGGGGCTCCCTGTCACTCACTCACTACCTAAAGGGGCTCCCTGGCACTCACTCACTACCTAAAGGGGCTCCCTGTCACTCACTCGCTACCTAAAGGGGCTCCCTGTCACTCACTCACTACCTAAAGGGGCTCCCTGTCACTCACTCACTACCTAAAGGGGCTCCCTGGCACTCACTCACTACCTAAAGGGGCTTCCTGTCAATCACTCACTACCTAAAGGGGCTCCCTGTCACTCACTCACTGCCTGAAGGGGCTCCCTGTCACTCACTCACTACCTAAAGGGGCTCACTCACTACCTAAAAAGGGGGCTCACTCACTACCTAAAGGGGCTCCCTGTCACTCACTCACTACCTAAAGGGGCTCCCTGTCACTCACTCACTACCTAAAGGGGCTCCCTGTCACTCACTCACTACCTAAAGGGGCTCCCTGGCACTCACTCACTACCTAAAGGGGCTCCCTGGCACTCACTCACTACCTAAAGGGGCTCCCTGTCAATCACTCACTACCTAAAGGGGCTCCCTGTCACTCACTCACTGCCTAAAGGGGCTCCCTGTCACTCACTCACTACCTAAAGGGGCTCACTCACTACCTAAAAAAGGGGCTCATTCACTACCTAAAGGGGCTCCCTGTCACTCACTCACTACCTAAAGGGGCTCCCTGTCACTCACTCACTACCTAAAAGGGCTCCCTGTCACTCACTCACTGCCTAAAGGGGCTCCCTGGCACTCACTTACTGCCTAAAGGGGCTCCCTGGCACTCACTCACTGCCTAAAGGGGCTCCCTGGCACTCACTCACTACCTAAAGGGGCTCCCTGGCACTCACTGACTACCTAAAGGGGCTCCCTGGCACTCACTCACTACCTACAGGGGCTCCCTGGCACTCATTCACTACCTAAAGGGCCTCCCTGTCACTCCCTCACTACCTAAAGGGCCTCCCTGTCACTCACTAACTGCCTGAAGGGGCTCCCTGGCACTCACTCACTGCCTGAAGGGGCTCCCTGGAACTCACTCACTGCCTGAAGGGGCTCCCTGGCACTCACTGCCTAAAGGGGCTCCCTGGCACTCACTCACTACCTAAAGGGGCTCCATGGCACTCACTCACTACCTAAAGGGGCTTCCTGTCACTCACTATCGGGGTCCCTGTCACTCACTACCTAACTGGAGGCGCCTGTCACTCACTAGCTAACCTGGGGGTCCCTGTCACTCACTACCTAACTTGGGGGGCTACCATATTAAGGGGGCATTCTGCCTATTTATGTGAAATGCTGTCTATTTATGTGCCTCATGACTGCTGAATTTGTCTTGTTGGGATTCTTATGATTTGTTGGGGGCCTCAAGATTGCTGAATTTGTCTTGTTGGGGGCCTCATGATTTGTTGGGGGCCTCATGATTGCTGAATTTGTCTTGTTGGGGGCCTCATGATTTGTTGGAGGCCTCATGATTGCTGAATTTGTCTTGTTGGGGGCCTCATGATTTGTTGGGGGCCTCATGATTGCTGAATTTGTCTTGTTGGGGGTCACATGATTGCTAACTGCGAGACTATGGGAAAAGCTGAATCCTTATCATATGAGACAATAGCATTAAACCTACTTTTTTAGCTTTTTAAAACAGAAAATAAAACTGGGAGGTTCTAAAAAATTGAATACATTTTTCAGGAGTAGAATGGATGAAATTATTTATCTTCACAGTTTATTTTCAACTTGGATTTTCCATAATGTTCATGTATGAGTTAAAACGTTTGTACAGTATTTAGTTTAAATTGCTGTTGCCACTTTGCGATAGATAAGTGACTTTTGGGTTGCAGTTTGGGCACTCGGCCTCCAAAAGGTTCGCCACCACTGTCATAATCTAATGTCCCACCATTGCTAGGTTCATGTAAATTTGTCTCCACCCATTACCACACCTATATTCTGGTCCATGGCCAACCCATTTTTCGGTGCGGCGCGATAAGCACGCCGCACAATGTGATCCTCATCTTTTTGGCACGCTAGCTGCAGTGTGCTGAATTCTGCTTCCTACAGTATGTACAGTATATGCTGTTCTCTAGTGCCTGCACTGTGTGCTGATTTACCTCCAGTGTGTACAGTGTAAGGTGTTACTCTGTGCCTTTACTGATTGTAAACCAGCTATATTGTATGCTGATCCCTGCTACTTTCAGTATGTACAGTATTAGCTGTAAAGCCTGATACACACATACAATTTTGATTAGCCAATTTTAGCTCTGTTCATAAAATTCATTGTCTGTTGGCCCACTTACTGCACGGGGGTGGTAAAATTGGGGGTCAATGATTGACCAATCAAAATTGTATGTGCGTATACATCTTTGATCTATGCCTATACTGATTGTAAATTATCTAAATAAAGGACAGGGGGGTCCATCCAATATTTCGATGGGCAGGCCCGTTATCTGTAGCTTACACCGCTGCTAAGTTCATGTACATTTGGCCCCACCCATGGCCAAGCCCACTCACCTCATGGCCACGCCCATTTTTGCCTGCTGCCCACAGGTGCCCCGATCTCCAAGGACCCTAGAAAAGCCCCTGCCAAACACAGTATAGGGGTCTGTATTCCTACCTGCTGGACACCTCTGGAGAGGTTTGCACCTTGGTCACCTCGTTCCATTGGTCTAGTGCCTCTTCTCTTGACACTGGACTGGAAGTGCCCTCATTAGTGTATACACACACACACACACACACACACACACACACACACACACACACACACACACACACACACACACACACACACACACACACACACACACACACACACCACACACACCACACACACACACAGACCCATAAGCAATTCACCTATTTACCTGAGTTATCTTTTTGAAGTCGTGACACATCACACCATCACACAACGTTCAGGTCTCCGTGACACATCACATATGTATAATAGAAAAATACTAATAACCACTAAATAGGTAAAAAGAGGGCATTATCCTGAATACACTTAAAAATAAAGGCTAGAAACTTTCAGGAACATTAATAAAAACAATCAGTGGGGCAATTTGGAATGTTAGCACTGACAATTTTCACCACGCGTTATAGCCGCAGTGTGCCCCCCCCCAAAAAAAATGTCCCCAGACTCAGTATAGGTAGGTAGGTAGCCAAGCCTAGGTGCCCCCAGTATAGGAAGTCAGGTGTAGGTCTCCCCCCCCATATGTATTGCTGCTAAACCAGTAAAAGTGAAGTCTGAGTGGCACTCCCTATAATATAACGGAGCAGTGTGAGTGATAAGAAGAAACAGCTCTCACCAGTTCACCGGCGCTTCCTGGATAGCCTGCTGGGACGTGTGCACAATGGACTTGGATGAAGACAGACTGTAAATTGCTGTCATCGAATAGAAAAAGAGAGGGAAATACCGGGCACCTTCCATCCAAATTTGTTTTATTGCAGTGCATTCAAAACAGGTAGCTTGTCGAAGATGCATCCATCATTCAACTCATCCGGTGGTGGTGTGATGGAGGTGGGGGGTGCAGGGCACCAGATGTGGCTTGCGACGGCCGTTTCACATCTCACAAGACGCTTGGTCACGCTGCACTCCTAAAAATGTCCCCAGACTCAGTATAGGTAGGTAGCCAAGCCTAGGTGCCCCAGTATAGGAAGTCAGGTGTAGGTCTCCCCCCCCCCATAGGTAGCCAGGCGTCAGTACCTCCAGTATAGGTAGCCAGGTGTTGGTGCCCTCAGTATATGTAGCCAGGAGTAGGTGCCCTCCCTCAGATAGATAGCCAGCCTTAGGTGCCCCCTTGGAATTCGGTGCCCTGAGCGACCAATCGGGTCGCTCAAGTCAAAGGCCGGCTATGTCAGCAGAAATGTGCCAAGTTGTCTCCAGCATTGCTCCGCGGGCCACTGCACATGATGTAGCAGATGAATAACTCACCTGTCCATGCTTTCTTCAGCCACGCTGCCTGCCTCTTTTCTTTGACCTGGCGCATGTTACCTATAACATGCGCCAGATGGAGAAGACACAGGCAGCATGGCTGCAGAAGGCACGGATGGATCAGCACGGGGATGGGTGAGTTATTCATCTGCAGCTACATGTTCAGGAGGAGTGCAGGAGACAACTTGGCGGGGTCCGGGGGAGCCTCTGCAATGTTCAGGAAGGGTAGACCATGGGGGGAGGGGCGCCAATTTAAGTTTATCCTGGGGTTCCGGATACCCAAAGTGGCTGACTCATTCCTGACTGAGACAGGAAGTGACTACAGTGTATAAAACACTTTCCTAGCAGAAAATGGCTTCTGGGAGCAAGAAAGAGATAAAAAGGGGAATTTCTTATCAGTGAGGGTCACACAGTAGTCACTTCCTGTCTGAGTCAGGACTGAGTCAGCCAGTTACATACCTGATATTTAACTCTTTCAGGCAGAGAAAGAAAACAAGGAACACAGCATAGTTATTTGTGTGCTAGGCACTGTACATAGCCATGTTTATCCCATCATGTCACATGTCACTTCGGGTATCCTTTAAAGTTGATACAATGGATTGTAGGGTATTTTCACACTGACATCTTGCATTCTATTGCCTCAAACAATGTAACTGCATATCAAATGCAGTGGCATTATATTGTAATGGTACATTAACAATGGCACGTGATGTTAGCAGTGCGGTGGAATCTGCCGGAATAACGCAAGGCAAGGCGTGCATTTCAGATTTACAGTTGGGGTGAAGCACACTTTTTATGTGCTGCATAATTCTGTTCACAATGACATGATCTATCTATTCCTTTTTGTTGAGTTGCAATACTGGTTTTACAGGATGTACAACTCAACTCCCTAGTGTGGAACTTTCCTAACTGTACACCTATGTAAACCTACTTATTTTTCGGTGCATCTGAGTTCTTTTCAGCTTCACCCTCCTGCCCTTTTTATTATAAATGGTTCTGGGATTTATCATTTTTTATATTTCATCATGGCCCCATATAGATGTGGGGATAAGGAACAGCCCTCCATTGGTAAGGAAATCAACGCTGCTCTCAACAAAAGTTAAAAAAAAAAAAATCAACAAGTGCAATTTTTAATTTAATGTAAGCTATTTGTACAGCGATTCGCGATTTCCATATGTTTGGTAGTAAAGGCAGTGCTAAATCACTTTGTGCAGTGATTTAATAGCAATTTTGCAGTGATCCTATACTTTGTGTTGACGCGAAACGCTCCAAAAATGCTGTAAGTCACTTCCATTGACTTTCATTAACCTGTCTTTTTTGGAATCGTCAGTGATTAAAGATGGCCCAAACTGTTCGCTAACGGACAGTTCCCGGCTAACAATGTGTGTTCGCGTTAGCATTGGCAGGCGAACACGTGGCGTGTTCAATCACCTCCCATACATAATCATGGAGCCAAAATTTGACCCCTCTCCCCAGAGTCAGCAGACACATGACAGGCGATCAGCTATCCCTCCCTCCAGGACCACAACCCCCTATAAAAGTGCCAGCATGGCAGACATTTTACACTCTGCCTGTGTGCTGTGAGAAGCAGTTTAGGGAGAGCTGTGCTGCTGATAGGGAAAGTGATAGTTAGGCCTGTGTTCTGTGTCCCCAATGCAGTTTATTGCTGCTACCACAGCGTCCTGATCAGCCAGTAGCCCATCTAAGGGCTGGCTTATTATTTTTTCTTAACTTGAATCCTTGTGCAGATTGTTTGATACTCCTCCCTATATTGCCTGATGAGGCGGGGTTGAAAAACGCGTTGCATTTCTTTTTGGAGTTCCTAATAAATGTGTTTGACTGTCTGAATCGCAGTTGTTGTCGTGTCTGCTTGAGGGAGGTAAGACCACCACTTCCTCCTTCAATTTTGCCATTTAAGTTGGTTTTTAAGCTCATTTAATCTAATCTTATAATTTTGGCGCCTCTGTTCATTGTATACAATTATTATTTTTCTTGCTATTGTTATATTGCTGTGCTGTGTGTCCACTGTACAATCAGTGCAGTTGAGCTGAGCTGTTGCAGGAGAAGAGACAGGTGTACATCGCTGCAAGTGCTCCAGTACCTAACCTTACCCAGTAGCCCCTATAAATGTCACTCATTTACACCAGAATCACCCGTAACATACTGTCACCTATTTATTCACTTCTGGTCTGTGTAAAGCCTTATTGTCAGGTCCCCCCTATATTGTGTTTTAATTGTAGCATATAGCAGAAAGTTATCTATCTGCTGTCACCTGACCTGACATTATCATTAAAGCTCTTTGCGGTTGTTTGCAGTGTGGTAAATGCTGCATTTCATCTGACAGTGTGAACTGGGCATAACCCTTACACTTCTTCGCAGTGGGAGGGACGAGTACTTAACAAGTTGCATGCAAGCTGTTACAGGAAACCAACATCCTCCAGTGGTAGACAGGTCATGTGTATGCTCAGTGTGTATTTTATCCCATAAGTGGGGCTTGCACTCTTTTGCAGGTAGGCACTCATCTGTTTTTAAGTAGCGCTGTTTATTTCCTTGCTATGTACTAATTTAATTAATTTTTGGTCAGCCGCTCCCACTTAACAGCTTTGCTTCTGGTGTATATGCAGAGTCTCTGTTTGGGTTCAAGGTGCGTTTGCAGTCTCTGGGGGGGCTCAGCGCATCTCTGATCGGAGGCCATTCGGAGGCGGCCTGGTGATGCGCTGATCCCACTTTTTGCGCAATTTTCAATTTTACTTGGTAGCGCGCCCAGGCTATACATATGCATAGGTAGGATTTAGTTAGTGTTAGGTCCCCTCCCATGGAGGATTGACTTCTTTGCAGTGGGAGGGACGAGTACTTAACAAGTTGCATGCAAGCTGTTACAGGAAACCAACATCCTCCAGTGGTAGACAGGTCATGTGTATGCTCAGTGTGTATTTTATCCCACAAGTGGAGCTTGCACTCTTTTGCAGGTAGGCACGCATCTGTTTTTAAGTAGCGCTGTTCATTTCCTTGCTATGTACTAATTTAATTTATTTTTGGTCAGCTGCTCCCACTTAATAGCTTTGCTTCTGGTGTATATGCAGAGTCTCTGTTTTGGGTTCAAGGTGCGTTTGCAGTCTCTGGGGGGGCTCAGCGCATCTCTGATCGGAGGCCAATCGGAGGCGGCCTGGTGATGCGCTGATCCCACTTTTTGCGCAATTTTCAATTTTACTTGGTAGCGCGCCCAGGCTATGCATATGCATAGGTAGGATTCATTTAGTGTTAGGTCCCCTCCCATGGAGGATTGACTTCTTCGCAGTGGGAGGGACGAGTACTTAACAAGTTGCATGCAAGCTGTTACAGGAAACCAACATCCTTCAGTGGTAGACAGGTCATGTGTATGCTCAGTGTGTATTTTATCCCATAAGTGGGGCTTGCACTCTTTTGCAGGTAGGCACTCATCTGTTTTTAAGTAGCGCTGTTCATTTCCTTGCTATGTACTAATTTAATTTATTTTTGGTCAGCCGCTCCCACTTAACAGCTTTGCTTCTGGTGTATATGCAGAGTCTCTGTTTGGGTTCAAGGTGCATTTGCAGTCTCTGGGGGGCTCAGCGCATCTCTGATTGGAGGCCAGTCGGAAGCGGCCTGGTGATGCGCTGATCCCATTTTTTGCGCAATTTTCAATTTTACTTGGTAGCGCGCCCAGGCTATGCATATGCATAGGTAGGATTTAGTTAGTGTTAGGTCCCCTCCCATGGAGGATTGACTTCTTCGCAGTGGGAGGGACGAGTACTTAACAAGTTGCATGCAAGCTGTTACAGGAAACCAACATCTTCCAGTGGTAGACAGGTCATGTGTATGCTCAGTGTGTATTTTATCCCATAAGTGGGGCTTGCACTCTTTTGCAGGTAGGCACTCATCTGTTTTTAAGTAGCGCTGTTCATTTCCTTGCTATGTACTAATTTAATTTATTTTTGGTCAGCCGCTCCCACTTAACAGCTTTGCTTCTGGTGTATATGCAGAGTCTCTGTTTGGGTTCAAGGTGCGTTTGCAGTCTCTGGGGGGGCTCAGCGCATCTCTGATCGGAGGCCATTCGGAGGCGGCCTGGTGATGCGCTGATCCCATTTTTTGCGCAATTTTCAATTTTACTTGGTAGCGCGCCCAGGCTATGCATATGCATAGGTAGGATTCAGTTAGTGTTAGGTCCCCTCCCATGGAGGATTGACTTCTTCGCAGTGGGAGGGACGAGTACTTAACAAGTTGCATGCAAGCTGTTACAGGAAACCAACATCCTCCAGTGGTAGACAGGTCATGTGTATGCTCAGTGAGTATTTTATCCCATAAGTGGGGCTTGCACTCTTTTGCAGGTAGGCACTCATCTGTTTTTAAGTAGTGCTGTTCATTTCCTTGCTATGTAATAACCCTTACACTACCTAATGGATGTGTACACACGCCAGATGGTTTAAAGCACTTTATTACACACATTTAGGAATGTAATGTGATTTCTGTCCTTTAGAGATTATACATGACGCTGCGTCAACTACGTCATTTTATGGTGGGACTCATGCCATGGTTCCGGTATTAGGCCCCTTTAAACAACTTTTCCATCACTTTTGTGGCCAGAAACAGTCCCTGTAGGTTTTAGAGTTCACCTGCCCATTGAAGGCTATGTTTTTTTGCCTGTTTGCAAACGTTTGCGGGAAATTTTTGAAAATGTTATGTTTGCATTGCAACATCACTATCAGCGATTCCAAAATGCTACTGAAAATGCTCTAGTGGGCTCCAGGTCTTACTATTTGACTGCCCTGTAAGGCATGATAAAGCTAAAGTTGCACTGTGACTGACCTTTGAACTCAGACTGAGCTGGTATTGCAAAACCATATAAACATTTCTAGAGGGAGGTGAAGGTGAGGAGGGGTATATATATATTTATATATATATATATATATATATATAGAGAGAGAGAGAGAGAGAGAGAGAGAGAGAGAGAGAGAGAGAGAGAGAGGAGAGAGAGAGAGAGAGAGAGACTCTGTAGTGAGAACATAACGTAATGAAGACAACTGCTTATTTCTTTACAGCATTCATATATAAGTCATTTACTTAATATTTGCTCATTGTAAGATATTTCCGCACCTTGAGTTACATTCTGAAATTTATCACAGGTGGTAAAATCTTTAGTCCTGCCATGTGATCTTTGCAGACTGTTCTTTTACAGTTTTATGCACAGAGGGAGAGACTGCTTGCTTGGCAGTTGGAAACCATTATTTCCCACAATGCAACAAGGTTCACAGACAGCAAACTGCCAAGGCCATGGCCCTGACAACACAATATGGGAGGGGTTTCACCACAATATCAGCCATACAGATGTCCCTAATGATCTATTTGATAACATGTAAAGATTTCTTGTGGGAAAGGGGGCCTCGGCTTCTGATAGGGATGGAGTTCAATCCAGGATTAAAGTTTCTCTTTAAGCCACTCATTAAATACATTCTATTCTGCTCATAGTAGAGTCTTTCAGAGCTGTGCTCAGTAACAAAAGCTTGTAATTCCATTAGTTCCAGTGTCTCAGACATGGATCTTGCTAAATTAATCAATGTATGAGTCCATCCATTTATAGTATTAGTCACTGCAAAGCATGATGGCTGTATACTGTATGACATAAGTTTAGAAATATGTTCTTACTGCCAATTTGCCAATCTGATAATACACTCTGTAATTACATTTATAGCCTTGGACAGTTAACAGAGCCTCAGGAACAATGATGCAGGGAAAAAATGAAGTTCAATCCAAAACTTGTTGAGCAGAAACGCCTAGATGAGAGACGTTGAAAACAAAGTAAATGAACACACTCAATGCATTTTTCTTTGCAGTGGTTTGTCCTATTTTTTTTTAATATTCACTTCAGCCAGGCACAATGGGGTAGTTACATGAGAAGGGTCTCAGCTGGAACAGGTATCCCGCCATGACAATCTTTCAGGACAGATGGTTTATCACAGTGTGAGCTTGTAAAAACGTTCCTGTAAAGGCATCTATAAGCATTACATAGAAGTAGGTAATGTTACTGTGAAAACATCCTTCAGTTCATTCCTTAATGATTTTTCCATATGGCAGCAGAAAAAGTGTATCTTTCATTCACAGTTTACATGTACACACTGAGAAGGAAGCAGGAAGAATTCAGTATGAACTTTTAAACCCCCCTGCAGTGATTGTTTTTTTTTTTCTGTTTTTTTTTTCCAAAGTACCCCACAATATTAGCATAAATAAATCAGCAATGGCTACACAAACATCCAGGTAGTACAACATGTAAAACCATTACAAGCTTGGAGTCTTGGAGGGGATTTAAGTGCAGAGAAACACCTCCACACTTGAGCTGGCGGTTTCCTTCATAGGATATCCCTGATTGCACAAACACATAGGATATCCCTGATTGCACAAACATTGGACAGTTTATTACATATTTGACCCTCATCATTGGCTATGCACATATTTTAACCATTGCAAGTGGTAATGAGCTTGGACTTCAAGAGAAAATCCAACTGTATACACATTCCATAACTTGGAGTAATGCTGTTTACCATATAATTTGGTAATATACCCAAAAGCCCAGTTAACCCTTGATTATATGAGTAATTTGCTCATGTTGAATACCAAAAACAACATTTGTAAAGTGATTTTCTTCTGTAGGACTCAAAGCGCATAACCATGGCTCAGACCAATAGTTGATTGATTGTAAATTATGGTACAGAGGAAGAACTCTGGAAATGCCAGGCTAAACACGTGACTTTTCAGTCTGGATTTGAATAACTCCAGGAATGGGTCTGTCTTTACTGGGTGTGGTAGGGAGTTCCAAAAAGTATGGGCAGAATGACAGAAAGCTTTGGCTCCAAAGGTTTTGAGGTAAACTCTGGGAGTGACCACCATTGTCCACCAAGTTTATGGATCCTGCTGATCAGAGGTTGTGGTAAGTGTGGTACAGTTTCAGCAAGCCCTTCATGTATCCAGAGCCCAAATTGTGCAGGTATTTGAATGTCAACAGTTCAATCTTTAAAAGTATTCTCCATTTTACAGGTAGCCAGTACAATGAGTGAAGAATTGATGTAATGTGACATAGGCGAGACTGGTCTGGCAGCAGCATTCTGTACTAGTTGCAGGTGGTAAAGGTCCTTGTTATGTTTAATTTTTGCAATTTTCCACAGAAGAAAGAAGGAATATTTGACTACAACCAAGATTTGGTTTCTGAAGCTCAATTCCCAATCAATTAGCCCACCAAGGCTGCACACAAGGTTGGAGCTATTTATGTCTGACTTTCCTATCCTGATTGGTGTTGATTTAGAATAGAGCTGTTTTGAATGCTGGGGTTGTGTAATGGTAACACATATTACACTTCTTGCATGGTGTGCATTCAACTAGTAATTTGAACTTTACCTAGGTTATGTTAATTGTGCACCACGTACTACATAACAGCTATAAGTGGCAGTAAAATATTACCCCACTGATCCCACTGACACATAATCTAATTAGTAACAGCCAGGCCAGGGAGACTGGGAATTCTCAAGAACTGAACTCTGTTTTAACAGATATCAGTTGTGATATAAGCAACAGATTAACTGCTACTGCTATTCACATATAATAGTCTTGTGGATAATTATACAGAGAACAATTGCTTCATAATATCCTACAAGGTTTAGGAAATTTCCAAAACAGATTTAGGTTGATTCATTATTGTATATCGCGCTGTTCAACGCAAGGTAAATTGAAGAGCGTGAGGTTAATGTAACCCTGCACACAACATGCACTGCTCTCTTAAGCTGCATTCACTCTTTTAAAATGATGTGTGCTAGTGAAGCAACGCTTCTGCGAAACTTGACTAGCGTTAATTGACGTAGTAGCGGCAGTGCACCGGCAGCACCGGTAGTCAGCAGTGCGCATAGCGTGATGCAACATTTTCCTTGCGCTCCTCAATTTACCTTGTGCTGAACAGCGTGATATACAATGATGAATCAACCTAATTGATAGGTAAGTATGACTTTGATATGTTCTAAGGTAAGAGTTCAAATACAAGAGGTAGTTACACAACCTTTTGAGATAAGTAAAGGAGTAAGACAGGAAAATGTATTATCTATGCCTACTTTGAAACTCGTTCTTGAAGCAATTATAAGAAAAGTAAATTATGATGGGAATATAAGATATAAAATGTGTCATATAGTTGCATCGCTGGTGATGTAGTGATTATCAGAAGATCTGAAAGAGCCGTACGAGATAATTATCTTCTGTTGGAATGAGAATCAGAATGTACAGGGCTGACTATTTACTTGGAGAAGACAAAATACTTAAAATGACTAAAAAGGAGGATAAAATGGGAGAGATTTAGAATAAGGGAACAGCAGTGTTGAAATGTGAATAATTTTGTGTACCTTGGATCCGCAGTATACAAAATAGCAGATGAAATTAAACAAAGAGTTGCAGCTGGTGGAAGATGCTTTTTCACTTTGAAGAAGTTTATTCTTTACTTTTAATTTGAACAAAACTGTATAGTGATAGTAAAAAGAACGATTTCTAGAAACTGTAATAAGGCCCATAAGAACTTAGACAAGTAGGGCATGGATGCTAACAAAGCTCAGTATCAATGCATCAACTACTTTTTAAAGAAGGATTCTGAAAATAATTTTAGTTCTGTAAAAATAGATAAGACTCAGTGAAGATATAGGTCAGGAATATAAATAATAGGGTAAAAAAATTACAGACAACAATGTGGAATTTAACCAAAGGCAGAAGTCATGCAAATATAAAAACTGTAAGCTACAAGAGAGAAGCGGGGGAGCTACAGCTTTCAAGTATTAAAATCCCTTTTGTTACTGTGGGATTAAAGGGACTCAGAGCTGTAAAATTAAAAAGATTTTATACATACCTGTGGCTTCCTCCAGCCCCATCTGCTCTGATCGCTCCCATGCCACCGTCCTCCACTTCCCACAGTTTCAGGAACCGGGTCCCGTCACTGACGTCAGTCGTGGCCAGCTACACAGGAGAAGTGCACTCTTTGCTTATCTCTCCAGCAGCTGCCGGACAGATTCGTAGAGCACTTCTCTTACGCCAGACTGGCTCAGACTGCCGGAAGTGCGGGGACCCGGTTCCCAAAGCTGTGGGCAGCAGAGGACGGCAGCATGAGAGCGATCAGAGTGGATGGGTCTGGAGGAAGCCTCAGGTATGTAAAAAATCTTTTTAATTTTACAGCTCTGGTACACTTTAAAGTCCTTTAAAGAGGAGCTGTTAGGTATAAGGTCTCAGAGAAAATAAACACATATATCAGTAGCTAAAGATTGGCTGTACTTACATTACATATGCATTTCACTGTCCACGTTTGTACTTCACAGAATTTGTATATAGTATATGCAGAGATAGATGCTCCTGACAGCTCATGGCAGGCTCCATGTTTTTCTGTCAAATGTGTCGTCATGTCCTGCCTGCTTCCTGATCACAGATAAGCTCCTACTTGAACAACACAGTGTGCAGTGAATATTAATGAGCCATGTGGCTAGGAACAATAGCTGACTCCTGCAGTGTACTCTGCCCCGGAGATTTATCAGTGCTACGCGCTGGACTGAGTTACAAGCTGCTGAAACGTCTCATTAGCAGCCGAGGGGAGGGCCCCAGAATGCTTTGCAGTATAGTATGCGGCTTGCGTCCTCTTAGGTCTAACAGCTTTTCTGATAAGAACACATCAAAGGTAAAAGAGATTTTTATCTTCAATAATGCCTTTATGGCTTCCTTCTAAACTGTTTAACACAGGAGAATAGAGGTTTAAATTAGCTTCTGCAGCCTGACAGTTACTCTTTAACCAAAATTGAAGTATCTACTCTTAGGTACATAAAAGAACATTTGAAACATTCTTTGTGTGTAAAAACATTTACTTTTAATGCAGAAAGCAGTAAACATTTGTACTGCTCTGCTAATCTCTTCTAATCAACACATGGAAACATTGCTGGGCAGGATACCCTCTCTGCTTGCTCCCTTCACTCTGCTCCCCCTACCTCCCTACCTCTGCTGAATAGACATGTTGCCTTGGCAATGGATGACTCACCTTAGCAGATGAAGGATAGAATGAGAACAGGTAGAGAGCTTCTACCCAGCAATGAATGATTACATTTGCTAATTAGCACTGATTTGCAGAAAATGACAATCTTGTATTGCTCTTTTCGTTGAAAGTAAACATTATTACACGGGGAATGTTTTCAAATGTTATTTTATGTACTGTAAAGAGAAGGTAGGTAGGAACTCTTGCACAACACACAATGAAAAGTATGTATTCCACATTTAGTTGCTAATTCACTTCTCTGTGTTTGTTTAGCTAGATCAAAGTGTCTAATTAGTTCTTATCAGCATCTGTGAACAGATTGCAGGAGTTCTGCCAAGGTAGCTCTCCCATTTAGTAAACACAAATGCTTAGCACTTTTAGTGCTGCTTGCAAAAGTGAAGGCAAGTTGAAAATTCAGTTTTTTTTTTCTTGTTTTGTTTTTTTTAGGATTTCGGGTGGGGTTTTTTCACTTTTTTTTTTAATCATGTAGCTAGCCTAGTGCTAGCTGCATGATTCCCCCCTCCCTGCTCTATCCCTCCCAGCCCTCCGATCGCCGCTGGTGACCATACCCAACAGGAAATTCCGCTCTGAACGTGATTTCCTGTTAGGGCTTCCCTTGTCGCCATGGCGACGATCGGAATTACGTCATCGACGTCATGACGTCTGGGGGAGTCCTGATCCACCCCTTAGCGCAGCCTGGCGGTGATTGATCAGCCAAATACATACCCGAGCAACGCCGGGCAATCAGCTAGTATTCAATATAGGAACAAAGCGCACATCTGTATCTCCAGTTCACATAAACAATTCTCAATCTTCACTATATGAATTTCAATCTTCAGTCTGAAGTCATATGGGGGATGTCTTTTTCCACCACCAGGACACCCATCGGGGAACAAACTCACCCTTTTGTTGTAACCCCTGTTAGATGGGTTAACTGCGCCTTATATTGCTCTGTATGCTTGGTGCATCAGGATCTGGGCTCCCCTTAAAGCGGACTCAAACCAAAAATGTTTTTAATTCAAAATATTTAGTTGCACCACTCTGACACATACAAAGATAAATAAACACTCTTTCAAGCCTATGAGCATTTCAGTCCGTGCTTTTCACCCTTCTCTTTTCATAACTAGGGTTATACAGGTGGCAGCCATTAGCAATTCCTCCTTTGCCGGACACCTCCTACTCCACCAGTTTGCCGGATTCTGTCCCGGCAATATGAAAGGAAGGGAGGGGTTTCTCCAATAAATGTAAAATATTTTATATTTGTCATCATTCAGCTGAAAAAAGGCTGCTATTTATTATTATAATTTAGAAAATAGATTTTATTTTTGAAATCTTGTATTTTTAATTTGGGTTCATTTAAACTGTGCCGTCACGCAGTGTGCTGTAAACCTCAAATTAGAGTGAACACTCCCATAGCGTGATACCGTCTTAAAACTTAAAATTTTATTGTTGAAATAAACTCAAATTCTCCATAGATGGTATAGCGAATGGAGTTTAAAGAACAAGCGACACCCATGCTAACCTAGAAATAAAAAATACATATATAAGTAGATAAATACTAGTTCTACTTACATAACAGATGTATTGTGCTATCCACGTAATGATTCCTGTGAATGTTATAAAGGAAAAGCAGAAAATCCTATTCTAGGCAGTGGCCATCTTGCCAAGCTAATGCTGACATCATATCCTCCCGGACTCTTGTTTTTCCCCTTTCTTTTCTTGCTCATTGTGTATTCATTAGCTGCCCTCCTCCCAGAGTCTTCAGACACCCCCAATGAGGTGTATAGTAACAACTGCACGGTCTCTTTTTTACTTTACTCCTCCAATCGCTGAGTCACCTCAGCCTTGCTTGTAAAAACAAGTAATCAGAGGGTGTTTCTGATAAGAAGCAAGGCAGGGAAATAAATGGAAGAGGAGGAATATATTATAGCTAAAAAGAACTCCCAGCATTCAACTCTTTAGCACTGTTTGGCACTAGGGCCAGTGCTTTTAAAGAATGTGATAACTACAAACCATAACAGCAGAAAAAGTTTTTTGAATGCAGGATTAGCATCTTTATCACTTAATACACTCAGACCAGTTGCTGTTAAAGTTTGATTTTCATGGTGACAATAACGCTTTAAATATACAGGCTCTCCCCCACTGCCCCTCCGGTGGACTCCATTGCTTTCAATCCTGTGCGGTTAATCCTGGCGTCTCTCACCCGCCGATTTACATTTGACTGTTTTTACTCTTTTATTGTCCTTAACCACTTGCCGACCGCCCACAGCAGATGGACGGTGGCAAGTACTGGGCCTGAACGACCGCAATACGCCCATCGGCGGTGGCGGCGGCAGGCGTGGTTATGCGGAGATCGCGTCAGCAATGACGAGATCTGCCACCGGCATCTGGTCCCGCCCACTCTGCGCCGTAACCCGCCGGCCAATTAGCAGCGTCGGCGGGTTTCAAACAGGCGCGATCAGCCAATCACAAGGGTATAATACACTTTGTTATTGTAACAAAGTGTATTATACTGGCTGCCTCCTCCACTGACATCATGCGACTATCAGAGAGGACGGCAGCCACGTGAGAACACACACTTTGTCCACCCAGACCCTCCGATCGCTCACCCCAGCCCTCAGAACCCCCCCCCCCCGACTACCCCAGCACACCACTGCTAGCACCCAAGCACCCCCATAAAAAACCATCAATCACTCCCTGTCACTATCTAACGACGCTATCCCCTAGGTTAGGTCCATAACTGCCCCCTAGGGTCCCCTGATCACCCCCTCTACCCTCATATTCCCCTCAGACCCCCCTCCCAGACCACCTCCCTGTATACTGTATACATTTGTATACAACTGCCTTACCCACTGATCACCTGTCTATCACCCATTTATCACCTGTCTATCACCCCTTGTCACCACCACCCATCAGAGCAGACCCTAAACTGTCCCTTGGGGACACCTGATCACCCACCCAGACCCTCAGATTGCCCTCAGACCCCCCTCCTGGTAACCTCCCCAGTGCATTGTTTACATCTATTCTCCCCTGTAATCCCTCACTGATCTCCGATCGTCACCCCCTGTGTCTGCCACCCATCAGATCAGGACCCAGTCTGCTCCGTGCGGGCACCTAATCAACCCCCCACACCCTCAGATCGCCCTCAGGACCCCCCCCCCCCCCCATCTTCTTCCCAGTGCATTGTATTTGATTGTGCTGTAATTGTATTTGATTGTGCTGACATTGAATTTGTGCTGACATTGTATTTGATTGTGCTGACATCATATTTGATTGTGCTGTAATTGTATTTGATTGTCCCGTGATCGGCTTTGATTGTCCCGTGATTGGCTTTGATTGCCCTGTGATTGCCCTTTGATTGCCCTGTGATTGCCCTGTGATTGGCTTTGATTGTCCCGTGATCGGCTTTGATTGTCCTGTGATCGGCTTTGATTGTCCCGTGATTGGTTTGATTGCCCTGTAATTGGTTTTGATTGGCCTGTGATTGGCTTTGATTGTCCCGTGATTGGCTTTGATTGTCCTGTGATTTGAGTGCCCTGTGATTGGCCTGCGATTGCCCTGTGATTGCCTTTGATTGGCTTTGATTATTTCTGATTGCCTCTGATTCTCCACTCGCCACCACCCCCCTGTCACTATCCTAGTGATCTAAAAACAGTGATCAGTGAAAACTGTCACTTTTTTAGTATCACTAGTGTTAGCAGTTAGGCCAGTTAGCTAGGCCCCTTTGTAAGTGTCAGTTAGTGCTCAGCCCACTGCACCACAGTCACTAATTAGCGTCATCACTGTCGCTAATCAACATTGGTACTATATAGTATTTGAAAGTGATCATTACTGATCGAAGTCAAATCTATATTAGAGTCACTAGGATCCACAAAAAAATGCAGTGTTTGCCCGATCAGGCCTGATTGTTCGCCTGCACTTGCGTTCAGCCCGCCCCACCCCAGTGACAGAAACATTTTTTTCTGATCACTGAAAAAAACACTGTACAATAGCTGTGGCGCTGTAAACATCAGTTTTGATTTTTTTTTTTAATCAAAACTCAGTGACCACAGCTTTTCTACCTCTCAAATACTCCCCTTTGCTAGGTAGGTGCTCTTTTTTTCTGGGTAGTTTCAGAGGAATACCCCCTACATTTAGCAGTCCACCATGGCAAGAAAGGGGTATTCCGATGATGAGGTTTTCAGGTACATGGCCCAGTCGGATGAGGACGATTGGGACGCCTCATTCGACAAATCTTCCGGGTCAGAGTTTGAACCTGAATTGAGCTGTGGCTCACAGACCGATAGTGATGACGAGGTTGAGGTCCCGGCTAGAGCCAGGCATACCACACCCCATGTTGTTGGACCGCAGGTGGCGCAGGATCGGCTTTAGTGAGTGATAGTTACAAGCAGAACTCAGCTGAGGCTCCTGAGTCCTGTACCCATATGAGGAACCTGTGAAACCGACTAAAAGGATATTATTTGGGGGGAGGGGGGGGGATGTTATATTTGCACACAAAATCCATTTTCATTTGTCTGTCTGAAATCTTACTCTGCTCTGTCTGAACATCGATTGGCAATTTATTTATGCTTGTTTTCAGAATCTGATTGAAATTGCAATTAGACATGTTGGAAAATGTCAATCAAATTTGATCTGGATGAATTATATTTTAATGCATTATAACGTTCAAAAGAGTGAAGGAAAGCAGATATTATCTATTGCAGTTGGATTACCATAAACATCTGACCAAATTCACACAGCTTTTTTTGAAGAGGAACTGTTGCAAAAATCTTAAAATTTAAAACACATACAAATAATAAGTACATTTCTCCCAGAGTAAAATGAGCCATAAATTACATTTCTCCTATGTTGCTGTCACTTACAGTAGGTAGTAGAAAGCTGACAGAGCCGACAGGTTTTGGGCTAGTCCATCTCTTCATGGGGGATTCTCAGCATGGCCTTTATTCTTAATAAAGACACTCCCTGAAAAAGATTTATACAAAGATTCTGACCATCCTCCCTGCTCACTGTACCCTTCGTTGGCAGTTGGACGGAGCAATTGCCATTAACTAAGTGCTTTTAAAAATAAAGAAAACCCTGAGAACCCCCCATTAGAAGATGGGCTAGTCCAAAATCTGTCGGTAATGTCAGATTTATACTACTTACTGTAAGTGACAGCAACATAGGAGAAAAGTAATTTATGGCTCATTTTACTTTGGAAGAAATGTACTTCTTATTTGTATGTGTTGTTTACATGTATTTTATATTTTAAGATTTTTGCGACAGAGGTCCTTTAAGTAGTGTGAACTTTAAAGCGATCATTCAAACAGTCATTTCCTATCCTTTATTTGAAGGATTGCTATTAAAGAGAGTCTAAAGCAAAATGTTTTTCTTTTTTTTATCCTCCTTAACGATACCTTATAGCAGGGGTAGGGAACCTTGGCTCTCCAGCTGTGATAAAACTACAAATCCCAGCACGCATTTGCCTTTATTAATCATGAGTGTGGCTGTCAGACTTCTGCAATGCATTGTGGGACTTGTAGTTCCTTAACAGCTGGAGAGCCAACGTTCCCTACCCCTGCCTTATAGGGTGATCTGACGAATACCCGCAGCAAAAGGAACAACCCTGGGTCCAGAAATGTGCTATTTACCTTCCACCATCATTAGGTCGCAGAATATGCTACCCAGAAGAGGCAGAGCTGTTTACCATAGCTCTGCCTCTTCAACAGGCAATAGCCACCTATCTCTGCCCCCTTTTAATCAGTATGCTGCCCCTCATGCAAACTCCGAGGCTGTGAGACTCACAGCATTGATACTCATAGCAGACCGCGAGTCTCACAGCAGAAGAGCTGGTTGAATGCGCTGCCCTGCACCACCCGGTGCACATAACTCCATGCACATATCGACAAAATGTATGAGTGTAAGTAGAAGGAGAAGTACATTCCAATCTGAAGCTTAGTTTTTCATATAAAAGTATACATTTTATTAATACATAATAGACACAAAAAATTTAAATCTAAAAGGTGTACACCCAAGAGGTAGATAGCCGGCCCTATCCTATATACCACTCAATCATGCATCCATCCATGCATACAGGGATACTGTTCAAATTGCTGTGCAGATGATAATGCAAATTCCTTTGTTAATAGCACCGGGCAGGTAGATAGAGTTTCACTGTATAAAGCAAGATATGGGCTTAGAGAGGACAGTCCATCCACTTAGAGCCAGCGACAGATGGTGAAGTGTGCAGACATCAGACAACAGGCTGTAAGCCAGCAAAGCAATGCAAGCAACATGGAGCAAAGCAGTAAATAGAGCCAACAGTCATTAGATATAGCGAGGAGAACGCCAGCGCATACAACTAAGGCTGCATCTGAAATGACCACCAGCTCAGTGTGTAGCACCTATATAGACTTTCTACACTCTTCGCATTCAATTCAGATGCAAATCATATGCAAATCTGCTACTACTTATCATGCAAACAGGAAACTCAGGAGGAGGGGCTGGGAGCAGCTAACCTGACAGTTAGATAGTTACAAAGTTAAGGAAAGGTGGGGAGGAAAGGCTGCGCATCCCTAAACACATGCTGCAATTGAATGGTTAATCGCACAGGCATACACCGCCTCTGCCAGACTGAAAAATGCATGCCCTGCATCCAAGACAAGTGCTAACATTTATTAAACTAGGAGGTACTTTAGCTTCCAATATGGTTTGCATGCAAAGTATATTATACTAGACACTTGCGCCACGGTGAGGCAGACCTCCGGGCAAGTGACCTAACCTAAATTTAAAACCTCGGGAGCAGCTAAGCAGAAAAAAATGTGTAACTTACATTTGGTAGAACAGCGAGGAGAACGCCAGCGCATACCACTAAGGCTGCATCTGAAATGACCACCAGCTCAGTGTGTAGCACCTATATAGACTTTCTACACACTTCGCATTCAATTCAGCTGCAAATCATATGCAAATCTGCTACTACTTATCATGCAAACAGGAAACTCAGGAGGAGGGGCTGGGAGCAGCTAACCTGACAGTTACATAGTTACAAAGTTAAGGAAAGGTGGGGAGGAAAGGCTGCGCATTCCTAAACACATGCTGCAATTGAATGGTTAATCGCACAGGCATACACCGCCTCTGCCAGACTGAAAATGCATGCCCTGCATCCAAGACAAGTGCTAACATTTATTAAACTAGGAGGTACTTTAGCTTCCAATATGGTTTGCATGCAAAGTATATTATACTAGACACTTGCGCCACGGTGAGGCAGACCTCCGGGCAAGTGACCTAACCTAAATTTAAAACCTCGGGAGCAGCTAAGCAGAAAAAAAGTGTAACTTACATTTGGTAGAACAGCGAGGAGAACGCCAGCACATACCACTAAGGCTGCATCTGAAATGACCACCAGCTCAGTGTGTAGCACCTATATAGACTTTCTACACACTCACATTCAATTCATATGCAAATCATATGCAAATCTGCTACTACTTATCATGCAAACAGGAAACTCAGGAGGAGGGGCTGGGAGCATGCATTTTTCAGTCTGGCAGAGGCGGTGTATGCCTGTGCGATTAACCATTCAATTGCAGCATGTGTTTAGGGATGCGCAGCCTTTCCTCCCCACCAGTCATTAGATATACTCTACCCGTTCCATGCAGTCCCAGGGTAGTGAAAATGATGGAAGTGCTGCTCGGGAATAACTGTACAGTTCACTTGAAATCCAGTGTGTCCAACAGCATCTATAATCCATGAAAGAAAGACTGACCGGCTCAAAATCTGCAGCTGGAACGTCTTTGTCCGGTGCCGAGGTCAGTATGATGTGTGCTGCACAAGCAATGTTGTCAAGGCTAAGCGGACTGGAGTTGGTAGAGGGCGGGCGCACTCTACGTGGGTTACACTGGCACGCCGTGTGGACCCGACATGTTTCGCCGGTTCACTTCCGGCTTTCTCAAGGGGGCGTGTCAACAGGCAGGATACATGCACACTCACATACACTGTCTATTAGAGCAAGTCAGCAGCCAATCCTGGCGCGACCGCCCCGCCAACACCCCGTCAGTGGAGCGCAAGCCATAGCCACAGACAGAGGGAGGAGCGAGGGCGGAAGCATCCAAGTAGCCGCTCAACAGAAGATCAGGTAAAGTTAATACTATTTAAGTGGAGCCGTGGCCAACGTTAAAGAGACAATCCAAAAAGACAACAAAGTACACAGCAGCCACAGATATACAATCTGAGCCCCATATTGGAAATTATCCAAATAAGCTTAGCATAAAAATATAGAATAAGTGCCACAAGATGCGGGATAAGGTCACAATGCCCGACCAGGTCATGCCCATGGTCTGTCAAGTTGGAGGCATATGTATCATTGGTGCACCTCAAAAACCTAGGTGGCGCCCCAGTGCACACAGGATGCCAAGGAGAGGGAAAAATCGCCAATCACAGCGGCAAAAAGGAGGAATAACTCTGCGAGTCGTTCAACCCTGGGGGGAAAGTCGCTCTTAATTCAAAGATCCACCGTGCTTCACGTTGAAGAACCAATCTATCAGAATTGCCACCACGAACACTGGTATGTATTCGATCAAGGCCTATGATCTTTAGATCGTGGTAATTGCCTCCATGAACCGATTTAAAGTGGCGAGCCACCGGAGATAGAACTACTGGATCTTTGCTTTTTATTTTGGTTATATGTTTGTTAATTCATCTCCTGAGTTCCCTCTTGGTCTTCCCCACGTAGAAAGCTCCACAGGGGCAGACCAAGAGGTACGAAATGAGAAAGTGTCCAGGTCCTACCGTCCGGTAAGTTAACGGCTCTCCCCACCTGCATAAAGCGGCAGACTGTACAGCCACCACATCTGTAGGCCCCCGTAACCCTACAGTGTTTGGTAGTATCACCTGAGCTTGTAAAGTGGCTGTTAACCAAAAGGTCTCTTAGGGAGGGTGCCCTTCAAAAGGAGACACCGGGGGACTCTGGGACCAAGGTACCCAATTTAGGATCATTACGTAGAATGTACCAGTGACGTTTAAGAACGTCCATGATCAAACCATGTTGGACACAAAATCTCGTGCAAAAACGTATGTCCTTCTGTGCGCGCGTGGACCGATGTTGCACTCCTATTAGTGCTTCGTGGTCAGCATGAACCGCACGTTGATACGCACATCTAAGGTGGACATAATGGTACCCTGTCTCTCTAAATCTTTTACGCAAATCTCTGGCCTCTTTCTCAAAGGTAACTGCTTCAGAGCAGTTCCTTCGCACCCTCAGATACTGCCCGGTAGGAACACCTCTGACAGTATGTGAGGGGTGAAAGCTATCCGCTCTCAACAGAGAGTTAGTAGAAGTCTCCTTCCTATACAAGGTGGTGGTAACATGACCATCACCATCCAAGAATATCTTCAGATCGAGAAATGGGATAACACTCCTGTCCACCTGAAACGTAAATCGCAAATTGCGTCTGTTAGCATTTAACCGATGCACAAAATTCGTGAGCAACTCTTGCCCACCTGTCCAAAATAGTAAGATATCGTCGATGTACCTGTACCACGCCACAATGTGGCACAGGTACATCGATAGGGACTCATCTGAAAAAATCTCTCTCTCCCACTCCCCCAGGTACAGGTTTGCATAAGATGGGGCACAGGTCATCCCCATCGCCGCACCCTGAACCTGGAGGTAGCGTACCCCCTCAAATACAAAGATGTTATTATTCAGAAGGAATTCTAGTAAAGATAGCAAAAACCCATTATGTGCTGCATGCATAATGCTGAGCTCACCCAAAAAGGTACCCACTGCTTGGATACCCAAATCATGAGGAATACTGGAGTAGAGGGCCTCCACATCGAGGGCCACTAAACATGTATTACCCGGGACCTGTAATCCGTTAAGGATCTGTAATAAATGCAGAGTATCTCTATCATACGATGGTAAAGACTGTACATGCGGTTGGAGATATCTGTCCAAGTAAATGCTGGCCCTTTTGGCCAAGGAACCCCTGCCCGATACAATAGGACGGCCCGGGGGTTTAACCATGCGTTTATGCACTTTGGGTAGGGCATAAAATGTAGGTGTAATCGGGTTAGTTACTTTCAAAAATTGACTCGTATCATCACTGATTACGTTGCGACGAACAGCGCCATCGATGATGGCAGCCAAATCAACCTGACATCTGGTGGCCCTCGACATGGAGACCCTCTTATAACATTGGGGATAATCAGGTATGTCCATGCACATACGCTTGTAGTCCATGCTCATCATAATAACTACATTCCCCCCTTTATCCGAGGGCTTAATCACCCAGTCTTTCTGTGCCTTTAATGTATTCAATGCTTGTATCTCCAGCTCACTCAGATTGGAATCCGTGGGATTTTCTATCCTTATACGTAATAAGTCATCCTCCACTACCTTCATAAATGTCTTCAGACTTGGATTCAATGAAAAGGGGGGAAATTTAATCAATCTATTCCTGAGTCCCACATCACTGAGTTGTGGCAGAAAAGTGGGAGGAGCAAAAACTGCACCCCACGCTTCATCCGCATCAGGTAAATCAAAGTTATTTGGGTTGGCCTCTAAATCTTCCAGGATTCTAAGGGCCCTCAGATCATCCTCTGTCCAGAGCTCACCTGGGGAAAGGAACTCATGATTTTTAGGTTTATCACCAAACAATGATTGTAAAAGAATCCTTCTGCCGAAGATCTGAAAATCGGTGATTACTTCAAACCTGTCAATGTTATGGGTCGGGCAAAATCCCAACCCTTTGGACAGAAGTGCATTCACCGGTTCGGGCAATAATATGCCCATCAAATTGATTACCTGAAGGCAATTCTGAACCTCGGCAGGAGCACTAACAGCTGGCATATTGGTGTTTAAATCCCCAGGTGGTCCTGGCCTAAAAAAGGAACAACAGAGGACGATGTGGATGCCCCATAGCCCCCACTTGCCCCCGGGAACCCCCCCCCCCCCCGAACCATTTGGTTCTTCCTCGTCTGGAGAAGAGCATGATTGTTCCTTATTGTCCCTCTTTCGGTTATTTCTCTTCTTCTTATCCCTTCTCTCCTTGGATTTGGACCGTGTATTATAACAGTCCACACTGTTCCTAGAGGAGCCTGAGCTTTGTGACTCGGCTCCGCTAGTTCCACCGACAGAGGAGTCAGACTCCTCAGTCGCTGGAGGACGGACCAGATCCTTTTTACCCTGTGGCTTAGGTCTACCCGGTAAAGGGCGTTTGGTACCCCACCTATATGCTGCTCCAATTTTATACGCAGTCCTATCTCTAAGAACCTTCTGATCTCGAGCAATTACAAGGTCCTTATTAAATTTGCTTATATGACTCTCCAATTCGGAGTTACGTTTTTTAAAAGTGGATCAGAGCTGAGATCTTGAAGGGTCTCAGTGATGCGTACGATTTCGCTTTCAGTGGATTCTAGATCAACACCATCAAGCTCATTCATGAGCGTAAGACAGGTTTCAGCGCAAGTTTCAAAATTCTTTTCCCATCTTTTTTTAAAATCATCACTGATATTTTTTCTATGGGGAAACACCTGAAACCTAAGCCACAGGGGTGCAAAATGATCATTAAGATAGATTTTATTGTAACGAATATTCCCCCAAACTCTCAAATTTTTCTCGTAGAGCTTGGTAAGTTTGCGGAAGCCGCTATTAATTAGCTGCTCACCGTCTCTGGCGTCCTGTGTGCTTAGGCAATCCCTCTCAACCCGTGAGACCAGGGCATCCCAGCGAAACATTGCAACCACAGCCAACACACCTCTCCACAAAGAAGGCACAGCAATAATCCCAAGGAATTGCAATCCAAATTAACCCTTGTAAAGCGAGTATACAGTATATCCTACTGGGATAGAATTGCCGGCCAATCAAAATCACAATATAATCTGGAGTGCCTCATCCATTATAGAAACAGACAAAATGTATGAGGGTAAGTAGAAGGAGAAGTACACTCCAATCTGAAGCTTAGTTTTTATATAAAAGTATAAATTTTATTAATATATAATAGACACAAAAATTTTAAATCTAAAAGGTGCACATATCGCCAAAGGAGCCAGGTGGCGAGCTGTGATGTGCAGTGCGCATGCGCGGGGCCCCACATAATGAATGGCCATGACCAGAAAGCTATTCAGGGGTCGCAGCCATCTTTATACAGGATGTACCGGATTTTCGTAAAGGTTTTGTGGAGAAACAGGGGCCGGCAGAGCAGAAATTCATCGTCCACTTTTAAAGTATAAATAGGAGTGAATGAAATGAAGCTGGCTGTATACAATGCCAACATATTTCTTGTGTGTTCATTTAAAGATACCTATAAATAACATAAGTGCTTAAATCCCTTCAGCTCTGACTTGGCAAACAAATTACAGTGAATTATCTAGAGGCAGGTATTCAGCTTAATGAATGTTTTATGACTCAGACCATAAGATGCTCCAGTGAACACAACCTGTACTTGCTACACTGTGTTCTTTTTACGGATTGTAGTTATTTACTTGCAATATTTATATAGAGGTGATATATTGTGCAGTGCTTAGCAAAGTACACAGAACCATTCACGGATGTCTAATGTCGTGATTCTGGGTCACCATGGGCTGCCTGGGTATTCCTCACATATGCAGGGCCGGTTCAAGTACCAATGGGGTCCTAGGGCAAGATTAGCCTGGGGGCCCCCAACAGACACCACCCTGACCAAAAAGCATCATCAGTGGCCCTTTGTTGCAGCCAAATTTCCCTCCTGGGCCCCTGAGCTGGCTGCTGACCCTCCCCAATCACCTCCCAACTTAACAGACTTTGCAGAGTCCCTGGGGAGCAACAGTTCAGATGGGGAGGGACAACTTGGGGGCCCCTACAGGCTCTGGGGCCCTAGGGCAACTGCCTATTTTTTACTATGGTAGCTCCGGCCCTGCACATATGGCCTGACCCCGAAAGAGCTTACTCCAAATGACAGCATGTTAGTTGTGCAGATATCGGCTTTAGGGATTTTGATGCAATTTTACATGCAATTCCGATTTTTGATGCTATCAAAAAAGTCCTGCATGCTGTGTTTTTCTTCTTGTATTGCTAGCATCCAGTTAAAATCACAAATTGTAATTGCAATTTCGCAAATCAGAATTGCAAATTGGAATTGTGATTTGCAGTGTAAAAGAAGCCTAGATGTGCTTGCCTTTAGTTCAGGTGTGGAATTGTGTGACACAGGAAGAATAACTTTCTCCAAGCATAACATACTCTTGTGTTTTTGTCTGTGAGTAAAGATCTTCGCTTGTTTCATAGTATCACAGGCAAGGCCGTTTCTTGGGCAGTGCGGGCAGGGCGACCTCCCTGGGCACAGACCAGCAAGTAGAAGAAGAGGGGGTGCAGGCAGCAGGACATAACCTCTAGGGAGCTGGTGACGCGCGGTGCAGCCAAATGGAGGAAGAAGAAAAAGATTACCAGCATTTTCAAGTCATCATCATGTCACCACCGCGTGATGACACCTGATGTCCTGTAGCGGTACTGCAGGCTGTCAGTACGTAGCGCCCATGGAAAAGTTGGCTTTCTGGGCTCTTTTCGCCTGTGTGTTTTCCTGGTCCCTGCTTCCTCCTGGATGAGAGGCTGGTCACTAGTAGGCACATCTTCTTGTGACCTGTGGCTGTGTGACTGTCCATAAAGAGTAAGGGTTCATGAGTCCCTAGGGGAGGGGGGGGGGAGGGAGGGAGCAATTTTTACACCCTTGCCCTGTGTGCAATTTAGCCTATAAACTGCCCTGATCACAGATATTAAGGCAGGGAACATACTTGTCTTTCAGTTTTCTGCATGAGTTTTCTGCACACGTGTGTTTGTATGCAGAAAAATGTGCACTTTTTTAACAGCAGCTAATGTCATTAATAGAGAAAGCACAAAAACTATGCAGAATTATGCTGCAGGATGCAGTTTTTTTTATGCAAAAAATGCATTCAAGTGTGAACCAGCCCATCGATTAATGATGAGTTCTCGGTCTAAACCAGTTTTTATGTGGAGAAAACGCGCGTGACAATAGACAAGTATGTTCCCGGCCGAAAGATTTGACATCTCACTTAGGCCTCTTTCACAGTGGGGCGGTGTGTTTGATGCGACGTTAAGGTCGCATAACGTGCCCCTAATACAACACATTCAAAGATTATAACTTGGACGTTCTAGTACATTCTTTAGCCCTGCGTTTGGTGCGCCGTTTTCGTCGCACAGTGATGGAACGAAAACGGCGCATGCGTTACATAAAAAAAAAAAACATTACTGAGCATGTGCAACACACACAAAGCAGCAGATTTATTGCTAAACGCACTGCATGCAGCGATCTCTAAATATTGATACACGTTACAAACAACACACCGTGTGCACTGTGAATGTTGCACAGACTTAATATTGCTGTGCGTTAGTCCACGTTAAAACATTTTCTAACGTGCGACTTTAATGTCGCACGGTGAAAGAGGCCTTAAGCCAGAGAAGCACTACATGGAGTTGTCGAATTGGAAAGGGACTTCTGGTGTAGCACTCAAGAGAGGTGATGCCGAAGTGTACCGGATGCACAGTAAGGCAAAACAAGTGGCGACAATGCTACAGAATGTAGCATTGTCGCCACTTGTTTTGCCTTACTGTGCATCCGGTACACTTCGGCATCACCTCTCTTGAGTGCTACACCAGAAGTCCCTTTCCAATTCGACAACTCCATGTAGTGCTTCTCTGGCTTAAGGCCTCTTTCACAGTGCGACATTAAAGTCGCACGTTAGAAAATGTTTTAACGTGGACTAACGCACAGCAATATTAAGTCTGCATTATATATCTCCACATATCCACAGGACATTTTCTCTATTGAAGCAGCGGCAAGAAAAAAACAAGCTTAGAGTGTTTTGGTTCATAAGAATGGTACAAAATTTATTATCAAGAAATATAGGCTTCACTACTTCAACGAAAGTGACTACTACAAGGGAAGTGACGACTGTTGTCAAGGACGGTTGCTGTGATATTCAAATATTGCATGAAATCCTTGGTCATTCACCACCCATCTAAAACATATTCAAAGCAAGCACTTAATAGTGGGAGATATTTTAGCTTTATAGTACAGATATAAGGATCATTTTAAACTCTGCTCTCCTAAACCCCCTAAATTATCATTCATAGGCTAGCCAGATTTCCCTCCTGCATTTCATGACCAATCACGTGGACTAAGTACAAATACACTACCTCAAATTGTTTTTGGTTGGGTGGTAAATTTACCTCGTTTGAAATGTTACAATATAGTAGAAATTTGCCTAGAATACAATATTTTAGCGACTGTCAAATCCGCCATTTTTTTATCACTAATTCTAGTTCTGAAGGTTTATGTAAATGTACCTTTTATGAGAACCTCTTTTTAACTACCACTCCAGCTACCGGTACAATCTCACAGATGTATTCACATATGACTGGTCTCTCTGCTGACCAGAACACAAAATATATGCTAGAATGGGAGTCTGACCTTCAACTTAGTTGGCCCTCTCAGGACTGCAGCAAAAACTTGGATATAAACTTCAATGCACCACCAAAACTCCAGCAGTCAAAAGTCATTCAGTGACTGACTGCCTGTGTAAGTGACAGGGAGCTGCACATTGTACTACCCAGTACTGCATATACCCAGTACCTGTTGTGTTTACTTAACCCACCTCATCACTGCATATACCTAGCTTTGTGTTGAGTGAACCCAGCTCACTGCATATAACTACTACCTGTTGTGTTGAGGGAACCCAGCTCACTGCATATACCTACTACCTGTTGTGTTTACTTAACCCACCTCATCACTGCATATACCTAGCTTTGTGTTGAGTGAACCCAGCTCACTGCATATACCTACTACCTGTTGTGTTGAGAGAACCCAGCTCACTGCATATACCTACTACCTGTTGTGTTTACTTAACCCACCTCATCACTGCATATACCTAGCTTTGTGTTGAGTGAACCCAGCTCAGTGCATCCTACTACTACCTGTTGTGTTTACTTAACCCACCTCATCACTGCACATAACTACCTGTAGTGTTGAGTGAACCCAGCTCACTGCATATACCTACTACCTGTTGTGTTGAGTGAACCCAGCTCACTGCATATACCTACTACCTGTTGTGTTGAGTGAACCCAGCTCACTGCATATACCTACTACCTGTAGTGTTGAGTGAACCCAGCTCACTGCATATACCTACTGCCTGTTGTGTTGAGTGAACCCAGCTCACTGCATATACCTACTACCTGTTGTGTTTACTTAACCCACCTCATCACTGCACATAACTACCTGTAGTGTTGAGTGAACCCAGCTCACTGCATACACCTACTACCTGTTGTGTTGAGTGAACCCAGCTCACTGCATATACCTACTACCTGTTGTGTTTACTTAACCCACCTCATCACTGCACATAACTACTTGTTGTGTTGAGTGAACCCAGCTCACTGCATATACCTACTACCTGTTGTGTTGAGTGAACCCAGCTCACTGCATATACCTACTACCTGTTGTGTTTACTTAACCCACCTCATCACTACACATAACTACCTGTTGTGTTGAGTGAACCCAGCTCACTGCATATACCTACTACCTGTTGTGTTTACTTAACCCACCTCATCACTGCATATACCTAGCTTTGTGTTGAGTGAATCCAGCTCACTGCATCCTACTACTACCTGTTGTGTTTACTTAACCCACCTCATCACTGCACATAACTACCTGTAGTGTTGAGTGAACCCAGCTCACTGCATATACCTACTACCTGTTGTGTTGAGTGAACCCAGCTCACTGCATATACCTACTACCTGTTGTGTTGAGTGAACCCAGCTCACTGCATATACCTACTACCTGTAGTGTTGAGTGAACCCAGCTCACTGCATATACCTACTACCTGTTGTGTTGAGTGAACCCAGCTCACTGCATATACCTACTACCTGTTGTGTTTACTTAACCCACCTCATCACTGCACATAACTGCCTGTTGTGTTGAGTAAACCCAGCTCACTGCATACACCTACTACCTGTTGTGTTGAGTGAACCCAGCTCACTGCATATACCTACTACCTGTTGTGTTGAGTAAACCCAGCTCACTGCATATACCTACTACCTGTTGTGTTTACTTAACTCACCTCATCACTGCACATAACTACCTGTTGTGTTGAGTGAACCCAGCTCACTGCATATACCTACTACCTGTTGTGTTTACTTAACCCACCTCATCACTGCATATACCTAGCTTTGTGTTGAGTGAATCCAGCTCACTGCATCCTACTACTACCTGTTGTGTTTACTTAACCCACCTCATCACTGCACATAACTACCTGTAGTGTTGAGTGAACCCAGCTCACTGCATATACCTACTACCTGTTGTGTTGAGGGAACCCAGCTCACTGCATATACCTACTACCTGTTGTGTTGAGTGAACCCAGCTCACTGAATATACCTACTACCTGTAGTGTTGAGTGAACCCAGCTCACTGCATATACCTACTACCTGTTGTGTTGAGTGAACCTAGCTCACTGCATATACCTACTACCTGTTGTGTTTACTTAACCCACCTCATCACTGCACATAACTACCTGTTGTGTTGAGTAAACCCAGCTCACTGCATACACCTACTACCTGTTGTGTTGAGTGAACCCAGCTCACTGCATATACCTACTACCTGTTGTGTTTACTTAACCCACCTCATCACTGCACATAACTACCTGTTGTGTTGAGTGAACCCAGCTCACTGCATATATCTACTACCTGTTGTGTTTACTTAACCCACCTCATCACTGCATATACCTAGCTTTGTGTTGAGTGAATCCAGCTCACTGCATCCTACTACTACCTGTTGTGTTTACTTAACCCACCTCATCACTGCACATAACTACCTGTTGTGTTGAGTGAACCCAGCTCACTGCATATACCTACTACCTGTTGTGTTGAGTGAACCCAGCTCACTGCATATACCTACTACCTGTTGTGTTGAGTGAACCCAGCTCACTGCATATACCTACTACCTGTTGCGTTTACTTAACCCACCTCATCAGTGCACATAACTACCTGTTGTGTTGAGTAAACCCAGCTCACTGCATATACCTAGCATCCCCCCGAGATGGACAAAATGGACAAACCAGGTAGAGGAAGAGGTAGAGGCAGACCCAGAGGAAGGCCACCAGGCACCGGCAGGTCTGTGCGAGGTGGTGTTGCTGTGATTTCGTGCGGACCTGCCCCAAAATACAGTGCTCAGAAGAAGGCACGTGCCATCACTTCGTGAGGAGGTGATTGAGTATTTAACACAGAACACCTCATCTCCCGCAGCCACCAGCGCTACAACAAGCACCACATCCGCTGCATTTGACACTTCGCTGGAGTTATTTGGTGGTGGTGAAATCACCGATTCAAAGCCACTACTGCAACAACAAGAACAAGGCGCAGGTACACCACCTCCTACGTCTGAGTTAGGTGGCGATAGTATGGACGTAACGTGTGTGGATGTGGATGATGGACCACCTGAAGTTGGTGCAGTTGAGGAGGTTTCTGAGAAAAGCGCAGCTGGCCAGGAGGATTATGATGACGATTATACGGATACCACATATGTTCCCGGTAGAGGAGATGACCAGGGGGACAGTTCAGAGGAGGATTCAGAGAGGACTAGGAGGAGACGACTCCATGATAGAAGCAGAGAGAGCTCATCCTCAGAAACAGCTGGGGGCAGTGTCCGGCGCCATGTATCGCCAGCTATGGCCAGACAGCCAACATGCCCTTCAACGTCAGCTGCTGATGCCACCGTAGTTTCATCAGCCCAGGGGGGCTCAGCGGTTTGGAAATTTTGTAACGTGTGTGTCTCAGATTGGAGCAATGCCATCTGTTGTCTCTGCCAGCAAAAATTGAGCCGTGGAAAGGCCAACTCTCACGTAGGGACAAGTGCCTTACGAAGGCACCTGGAGAGAAGGCACAAACAGCTATGGCAAGAACACCGGAGGAAAAGCAGCACCCCTCAAAAGACAAGCCACCCTCCTTCTCCTCTTCCTCCTTCAGGTGCATTGTCTTCTTCATCTACTTTCTCCCTTGCACCTTCACAGCCACCCTCCTCCACACCGCCTCTTCCCTTCAGCGGTTCCTTCTCCTCTGCCCACAGCAGTACCCAGCTGTCCGTGAAGGAAGTATTTGAGCGGAAGAAGCAAATGTCTGCCAGTCACCCTCTTGCCCGGCGTCTGACAGCTGGCGTGGTGGAACTATTAGCTCGCCAGCTATTACCATACAAGCTGGTGGAGTCGGAGGCTTTCCGTAAGTTTGTGGCCATTGGTACACCGCAGTGGAAGATACCAGGCCGCAATTATTTTTCACAAAAGGCCATACCCAAACTGTACCGTGCAGTTGAGAGGCAAGTGGTGTCATCTCTGGCACACAGCGTTGGGTCAAGGGTCCACCTGACCACGGATGCCTGGTCTGCCAAGCACGGGCAGAGCCACTACATTACATACACAGCCCATTGGGTCAACCTGGTGACCGATGGCAGCAAGCAGGGAGTACGTGGCTGCGCAGAGGACCGACTTGTCACACCTCCACGGCTTGCAGGCAGGCCTCCAGCCACCTCCTCTCCACCTGCTATCACCGCTTCGCTGTCATCATCCTCCTCCTCCTCCTCCTTGGCTGGTGCCGCCATCTCCTCTCCAGCTACACAGCTCCAGCACCCCAGGGCCTATGCTGCATGCCAGGTGCGACGGTGTCATGCAGTGTTAGACATGTCTTGCCTGAAAGTGGAGAGTCACACTGGAGCAGCTCTCCTGGCTGCTCTTAACAAACAGGTGGAGCAATGGCTGACCCCGCACAAGCTTGAGATCGGCAACGTGGTGTGTGACAACGGCAGCAATCTCATTGCTGCGTTGAATTTGGGAAAGCTGACACACATACCCTGCATGGCACATGTGCTTAATCTGGTCGTGCAAAGATTTGTGTCCAAGTACCCAGGCTTAGAGGACGTCCTGAAGCAGGCCAGGAAGTTGTGTGGGCATTTCAGGCGCTCTTATAAGGCCATGGCATGCTTTGCGGAGATTCAGCGTAGAATCAACTTGCCGGTGAGACGCCTGATTTGCGATAGCCCGACTCGCTGGAATTCCACCTTGCTGATGTTCTCTCGCCTGCTAGACCAGGAGAAAGCCGTCACCCAGTACCTATATCATTACAGTACAAGGACACAATCTGGGAGGATGGGGATGTTGTGGCCCAACAACTGGACACTGATGCAAAATGCATGTAGGGTCATGGAGCCCTTTGAGGAGGTGACCAAACTGGTGAGTCGCGATGAGGGCACCATCAGCGACTTGATGCCCTACGCCTACTTCCTGGAGCGTGCCGTGCGTAGAGTGGTGGATACAGCTGTGGAGGAGCGTGAACAAGAAGAGTTAGGGCAGCAGGAGTCATGGGAGCCATTTACACACGAACCCGATGTTTCCACAACACCGGCGGCAGCACAGAGGGGGGAGGAGGAGGAAGAAGAGGAGTCGTGTGGGGAAGGAGAGGAGTCAGACTCTGATGATGGTGATGATGAGGAAGGTGATTCTGTGGAGGAAGAAGAGGCGGCGGAAGGAGAACAACCGTGGCAGCCATCACAGGGGGCTTCTGCTGCTCCACGTTCCCGTGGTATTGTTCGTGGCTGGGGGGAGGAAGAGGAAGAGGAGATGGAGAGTACGTCTGCATCCAGCTTTGTGCAGATGTCCTCTTTCATGTTTTCCAGCCTGTTGAGGGACCCCCGTATCAAAAAACTCAAGACGAATGACCTGTACTGGGTGGCCATGCTACTAGACCCTCGGTACAGGCACAAAGTGGCGGACCTCTTAGCAACTCAACAAAAGGCGGAAAGGATGCAGCACTTGCAGAACAAGCTGTCGATGATGCTTTACAATGCATTTAAGGGTGATTTGGCTGCACAACGCAATCAAGGTACCACTGGCAGTAACCCTCCTCCTCCCAAGTCCACGCAGGCAAGAACAGGACGCTCCAGCGATCTCAGGATGATGTCAGACATGCGGACGTTCTTTAGTCCAACTCCTCACCACAGTCCTTCCGGATCCACCCTCCACCAACGCCTGGACCGGCAGGTAGCCGACTACCTGGCCTTGAGTGTGGATGTAGACTCTGCGAAAAGCGACGATGAACCCTTGGACTACTGGTTGCGCAGGCTTGACCTGTGGCCAGAGCTGTCCCAATTTGCCATACAACTTCTCTCTTGCCCTGCCGCAAGCGTCCTGTCAGAAAGGACCTTCAGTGCAGCTGGAGGCATAGTTACTGAGAAGAGAAGTCGCCTAAGTCACGACAGTGTTCAGTACCTCAACTTTATCAAAATGAATGAGGTATGGATCCCGGAGGGCTACTGCCCGCACAAAGACTAAGTCAGTCCCCACACACAGCATCTCTGCCTGCACGCCATGTGACTGGCTGCCTGCCCCAAGACTAAGTCTCTCCCCACCACAGCATCTCTGCCTGCAGGCCGCTTGACTGCCTTCTCCGCCATTACCAACAGGGTCCAGGACTCTAGGCGGATTCCTGAATTTTTAAGGCCGCTGCCAGCAGCGGCCGCTACACTAATTTTTCTGGTGCGTGTACATGTGCCCATCCCCCTTCATGATCATTACCTTCAAACAAAAAGGGTTCCGGCAGCACTGTGGGAAATAAGTGTGTGCTCAGTCACTATGAAACAAGTGAGAACTAAGCTATGACCATAATTAGCACCACACCATAAAGTATAGCAAAAGTATCACAATTTTATTATAAACAACTTCACAAGAAAGCACTATACAATATTAAAACCAATTAAAAAAATCAAGAGACTCCACAATTCCATACCTATCATAAATGATATATGATTGCTGATAGCATATCAATAATGTAATAATCACCTGGGTAGTTCAGTATATGAGCCACCGCAGGGATTGAACCCGGGTTAATAAGTTCACGTAAATAGAAAGTGCACAGACATATACAAGAAATAAGAGGTTATCAATAAACCATATCAAGACTGTACAACCTGTGAAAAAAAGTGCATGAAGTGCATATCATATCAACCAATGATTATAGCGCATAAATGCTGAATAGCTAAGTGACCAGATGCTGAGACCATATAGGCAGCATGGAGTGCGAAAAGAACGAGGCTTACGTGACCCAGGAAGGATGATGACCAGGTTGGTGTCTCGGGATATGAAGGAGGCCCCCGGCAGACTTCTCTACCGGTTTCGCGGCAGTCACGCCGCTTTGTAAAGAGAGGGGGATCCCCTCTCTTTACAAAGCGGCGTGACTGCCGCGAAACCGGTAGAGAAGTCTGCCGGGGGCCTCCTTCATATCCCGAGACACCAACCTGGTCATCATCCTTCCTGGGTCACGTAAGCCTCGTTCTTTTCGCACTCCATGCTGCCTATATGGTCTCAGCATCTGGTCACTTAGCTATTCAGCATTTATGGGCTATAATCATTGGTTGATATGATATGCACTTCATGCACTTTTTTTCACAGGTTGTACAGTCTTGATATGGTTTATTGATAACCTCTTATTTCTTGTATATGTCTATGCACTTTCTATTTACGTGAACTTATTAACCCGGGTTCAAACCCTGCGGCGGCTCATATACTGAACTACCCAGGTGATTATTACATTATTGATATGCTATCAGCAATCATATATCATTTATGATAGGTATGGAATTGTGGAGTCTCTTGATTTTTTTAATTGGTTTTAATATTGTATAGTGCTTTCTTGTGAAGTTGTTTATAATAAAATTGTGATACTTTTGCTATACTTTATGGTGTGGTGCTAATTATGGTCATAGCTTAGTTCTCACTATGATCATTACCTTGCCGCGGTGAAGGGGCTTGCGCATCACAATGAAGCAATGACCGCCGGCTATTTGAGTGTCTCGGGTGGGGGTGGCACACAAAAGATAATAGGGTCGTTGCTTCATTGTGGTCAGACCAAATTTGATCAGCTGGACAGTCACTGTTCTGTCATTCAGCTACATCAGCCGGGCAAGCATATGGGCTAAAAAGCCACCATCACCTGCACTCTCGTCATGGTGCGCACCAGTCCAGCACGGACGTCACTACACAAACGGCTGTTTGCAGTCACTGCATACCTTTCACTGCATCTGTTACTGCACATTATACCTGGCAGTCAGTGCATAACTTGCACTTGAATGGATACACTTTTAAACAATTTAAAAATACAACCATCTAAACTTTCAAACAATTTAAAAATACAACCATCTAAACTTTCAAACAATTTAAAAATACAACCATCTATCATTTTCAAAAAATTTAAAAAAAGGGCAAAAAAACTTGCCCTCCGTAAAACATTCTTGGCAAATGCTTTCGACTTGGTTTGTCTTCCGCTGGCTCAAGGGTCCATCTGACCACAGATGCCTGGTCTGCAAAGCACGGTGGTCAGGGCAGCTACAGCATGGGTCTCAGCAGGCTCTCACTTCGGGCCGGAATCCAACCTTCATTCCCCGCGGTGACAATGGCAGACTTGCCCTCCATAACGGATTCCCGTTAAAGGATTTAAAGTTAATTCATTTCAAATACACAGCAGGGCCTCGAAAGTCCGCCTCCTGTATTGTTATTTTTGGTCACTACCTCGGGGCGGGCGTGCATGCCTGCCTGCTGCCCTCCTTGGATGTGTAGTGGTAGCCGTTTCTCAGGCTCCACACCGGATTCCATCCCTCATTTCCTGGCCATTACCCGGGGTCACAAATGGCAGACTTGCCCGCCTCCATATGATTCTCGTGAAAGGAATGTGGTGTCATCTTTGCCCGCCATAACTGGTTCTCGTTAAAGGATTTAAAGTACATTAATTTCAAATACACAGCAGGGCCTCGAAAGTCCTCCTCCTGTATTGTTATTTTTGGTCACTACCTCGGGGCGGGCGGGCGTGCATGCCTGCCCGCTGCCCTACTTGGATGTGTAGTGGTAGCCGTTGCTCAGGCTCCACACCGGATTCAAACCCCTCATTCCCCGGCCATTACCCGGGGTCACAATGGCAGACTTGCCCGCCTCCACAGGATTCTCATTGTAGCGGTACTGAACAAGTACACAGCAAGTAGAAAATGTAATTTAAAAACAAAACCTAAGCTTTTTAACAATGCCATGGAAAGTTGAGAAGGAAGTCACACATTACCTGACATCACTGAGTGAGGAAGAGCAATCTCGCCATGTTGCGCAGTAGTCCAGCATGGCCGTCACTACACAAACAGCTGTTTGCGGTGCGTTACACAGTGAGTTTGGTGTGTCAGTGTGAAGCAGTACTCTAATTACACTCCCTGATTGATGTATACACATGCAAGATTTTTGAAAGCATGTTAGGCCTGCAATTTAGCATTCAATGTGATTTCTGCCCTTAAAACGCTGCTTTGCGTCACATCCAGATTTTTCCCCGGGACTTTTGGCATGTATCCCACTCCGCCATGCCCCCCTCCAGGTGTTAGACCCCTTGAAACATCTTTTCCATCACTTTTGTGGCCAGCATAATTTTTTCTATTTTTCAAAGTTCGCCTCCCCATTGAAGTCTATTGCGGTTCGCGAACTTTTCCGCGAACCGAACCTTCCGCGGAAGTTCGCGAACCTGGTTCGCGAACTGAAATTCGGAGGTTCGCGACGTCTCTGGTATCAATCTGTAACATTGATGTGCTGATAAAAAGCGGACAGAAGCGGATAAAAGCGCACTAAGTGGAAACAAGGCCTTAATAAAAACGCAAATTTAGACTCGCTTCAGAGTCTCTTTAAAGGAGATATGTGGGGACCTAGAAAGAAATATAATCCCCCTTCTTTTTGTAGTGAGGACGCAACTACTTTTACACTTGTTTTATGTTTGTTTTTTTTATGCTTTCCTTTTTATCTTTTGTGTTGTTGACTGTCTTGATAATGGTCTAATCTTATCCGCAATGTTTTGTAAAAAATCTTTAGCTTACATTGCTGTAAGACCTGTACGTAATGTGACTTCATATGTACTGTTGCAAACTTTCAATAAAAACCCTTGTTAAAGAAATCATTGGTCATTGAAATTATGATGATATCTTGAAACCAGAGCCGGATTTACCATAAGGCACTTCAGGCACATGCCTACAGACCTGATGATGGACCTACTTACCTATGCAGAGTCCTGAGCAGGATGTAAATTAGAGGTTACTCAGCCGGGTCTCAGCATTCCACTGACGAGATCTCCCTTCAGTCAGGAGCTCCTAGCTACTTAATACTAAGCATAGCTCTGGCTACCTAATACTAGGGGACACCTGTAGCTATGAAGGGCTAGGGAAGTAATGGAGAAGTGACAGCTGAACCAGCCAGCCCACTTGTGGTGCGGTTCTGCAGGTGTTTGTAGGTTCATGGAGAGTGAAGTCTAGAGTGCTAGGGCATCTGTGACTAAAGGCTCCTGTGCATGAAACTACAGAATCTAGTAGAAAATATGAAGATCAAAGGTAAGGTTGATAAGTCCAACCTGAATTGCGAAATGTGTACCCAATGGAAATTTGTTTGGGGTAGCGACAGAGAGTCTGACACCCCTGCAAAACTCCTACTTGAACTAGTGCACACAGTTTTAGCAGTGCCTTTAGAGCCAGTTGCAAAAGATGGATTTAGATACATTCACTGATGATATTCTAGTGCAGTGTTTGTATTGTGTACTTTCTGAAAAACAAGTGGATGCCATCCTTGAGCTCAATATGAATTATGTAACAGTTTACCATTTATTGGAGGATGAGAGAGCTGGGCTGTCAGCGGCTGTCAGTAAAGAAGCATTTGATCAAAGCATAGGGGTTTGCTTGGATAGACTGCCCATTTGTTAGTGCAACCATGCAGCACATTCATGTGTCCTCCCCTGTGGTTTCTATACTGCCTTTTGTGGAAAGCAAGGCAAAGAGAAGACATATAGATACAGTATTAGCAATTGTGACATCAACCTTCATCTTCTGTTCCGTTTGACACAGCTTGGCATTTAGCCCCCAGTCACTGAGGGTCTTCTAGGCATTAAACACTGTAGACAAAGTAACATTTTAGATTTGTTGGTGAGTCCGCACACAATACAATTTTGAGTGTACATACAAATGATCAATACAGTGTACAAGATACA
This sequence comes from Hyperolius riggenbachi, assembly GCF_040937935.1. Taxonomy (NCBI): domain Eukaryota; kingdom Metazoa; phylum Chordata; class Amphibia; order Anura; family Hyperoliidae; genus Hyperolius; species Hyperolius riggenbachi. The sequence continues at coordinate 262,964,882 of NC_090651.1, read as the reverse complement.
GAGGCGCCAAAAGAATAAAAGGTAATTAAATGAACTTAAAAAACCAACTGGTTAAACAGAGGAGGCAGCGGTGGTCTTACCCCCTCCAAACAGACACAGGCAAGGACTGCGATTCAGACAGTCAACAATTTATTCGGAACTCCAAAAAACAATGCAACGCGTTTCACGGGCCATACATCCCGCTTCCTCAGGCAAAATACAGTAGGAGTCACAGCATCTGTATTATATCAGCGAGCTCGGCGCCTCTGCGCTCGGCGCTTCACAGAGGCGCCGAGCTCACTGATATAATACAGATGCTGTGACTCCTACTGTATTTTGCCTGAGGAAGCGGGATGTATGGCCCGTGAAACGCGTTGCATTGTTTTTTGGAGTTCCGAATAAATTGTTGACTGTCTGAATCGCAGTCCTTGCCTGTGTCTGTTTGGAGGGGGTAAGACCACCGCTGCCTCCTCTGTTTAACCAGTTGGTTTTTTAAGTTCATTTAATTACCTTTTATTCTTTTGGCGCCTCTGTATCTTGTACACTACATTGAGTCCACCCTGGGTGGAGGGTTGTTACCCTATTTTCCTGTCTACAGAGAGCGACTTTTTATTCCTGAGTGGGGTCAGGATTGTTCTCCCCACCTGCCTATACAGTGGTTGCCTATTGGTAACCCTGGTTTGTGAGTATAATTTTAACTTCTCATTTATTTTGTTGTCCCCAAGACGAATTACACTATTGGGGCTCTTGGTGTCCCTCTGCTTTAATTGATCAATACAATACAATCTGTAATTTTGATTAGAGATTGGGTATGCTACCACTACTTCTCAAGTGCATGAGAAGATGTAATTCTAAATCTAGCTAATCCTTTAGGAAAAGGGTTATATTAACACTCTTAAGGTGGCCAAACACTGGTCGATTTGCCATCAGATTCGACCACCAGATAGATCCCTCTCTGATTGAATCTGATCAGAGAGGGATCGTATGGCCACCTTACTGCAAACAGATTGTGAATCGATTTCAGCCTGAAACCGATCACAATCTGTGGAGCTGCTGCCACCCCCCCCCCCCCTGCATACATTACCTGTTCCGGCCGGCGCGAGTCCCCTGGTCCCGGCTGTCTTCTTCTCCGCTCCGGGCTTCAGACTGTTCCTGCAGCTACTGAACTTCCTGTCCAGGGGAAGTTTAAACAGTAGAGGGCGCTCTACTGTTTAAACTTCCTGCCGGGACAGGAAGTTCTGTGTAGCTGCAGCCGGTCCGGATCCCAGCGCGGAAAGAAGACAGCGAGGACCAGGGGATTCGCGCCGGACGGAACAGGTAATGTATACCCGCTGTATTGCGTCGGTCGACGGGCATTCGAACGCCGCTATCGACGCACTCCCGACCCGCCGGCGATTAAGAGAAATCTTCTGCACGGACGGATCGATGGGAACGATCGATTTTGGATGGAAATCGATCGTTCTGTCAGCGGTGTGCATGGCGATTTCACTGCCGATTCGATCACCGTGATCGAAACGGCCGTATATTGGTGGGAAAATCGTTAGGTGTATGGGCCCCTTAACTAGGCATAACAATATGGTAACAATATGGCATAACAATTATGGTAACTTTCTCTCCGAAAGGTAGGATCCTTTGCAGATGATATTCAGAACACCTGGTCTAGGGAAAGTGGTACCTCTGGGTGTTGACCAGCTAAAAGGACCTTTAACCTGTTCACAGATGTGTAAACCTTGGTGTATTGTTCACAGTGTGGCGCGACCGACTGCAGCCACCATAACTTAAAATAATCAAAAAGTGATGTCAAAGTACCGAATTAAATGTATCAGAGAAGAACCAGGGGTCATGTAGGGCTGCCAGGACATATGAGGGAAGCTGTATACCGGTACCTACCTGTCTTAAAGAGTAACTGTCAGGCATAAAATCTGTCCTACCTGTCTTAACCTTCTTGGCGGTAACTACGTTCGGGGTAAGCCGCCGGAGGGTACCGCTCAGGCCCTGCTGGGCCGATTTGTTTAATTTTTTTTTTGCTGGACGCAGCTAGCACTTTGCTAGCTGCGCCAGCACCCTGATCGCCGCCGCCGCGCGCCCGATCGCCGCTATACGGTGCGGCGCGCGGCCCCCCCCCCAGACCCCGTGCGCTGCCTGGCCAATCAGTGCCAGGCAGCGCCGAGGGGTGGCCCGGGACTCCCAATGACGACCCGACGTCAGTGACGTCGGTGACGTCATTCCGCCCCGTCGCCATGGCGACGCGGGAAGCCCTCCAGGAAATCCCGTTCTTTGAACGGGATTTCCTGATCGGAGATCGCCGAAGGCGATCGAAGAGGGCGGGGGGATGCCGCTGAGCAGCGGCTATCATGTAGCGAGCCCTGGGCTCGCTACATGATATAGAAAAAAATAAATAAAAAAAAAACTGCCGCGCTGCCTCCTGGCGTATTTTTTTATACCGCCAGGAGGGTTAAAGAGTAACTGTCAGGCATAAAATCCAAAATCAATTCTCTATTTGTATCGGTTAAATAAATAAAAGGAATGCTAACCGGGCAATTTAAAATCAATCTTACTTTTCTTTTCCAATAGAATATCATTCCCCATGTCCCGTGGCTCTTATTTCGTACGTTTGCCGGACAAAGGAAGTTACAGTGCATGCCAGGTTGTTGCTTATTTCTTTTTGACGCTCCTCCCCTTCATTATTTATTCCCCTCAGACACAACCAATGCAACCTGGTTGGCTGAAGCCAATTTCCCTCCCATTTTCTCCTCCCACACCTCTTTGCAGTACCAGTACCAGTACTAACTCCCACACTGGCTGCTGCACAAACTTCCACCTTTAGAAAAAGGTGCTTTGTAGAAGGTTCACTTTTTAATTAGAAAATCTATTAGTAGCTGCCTTTGTAGACTGATAGTTTTACTTCCCCAAGGTTCCAATTTGGAGGTCTGTATTATTTTGGTAAATGCTTGTCTATGGATGTTCCCTTTCCTGGTTACATTTTGAGACCTTTGCAGGAATTGTAATAGTGGACAGTTAAAGGATACCCAAAGTGACATGTGACATGATGAGATAAACATGGGTATGTACAGTTCTTAGCACACAATAACTATGCTGTGCTTCCTTTTTTTTTCTTTCTCTGCCTGAAAGAGTTAAATATCAGGTATGTAAGTGGCTGACTCAGTCCTGACTCAGACAAGAAATTACTACAGTGTGACCCTCACTGATAAGAAATTCCCCTTGTTATCTCTTTCTTGCTCTCAGAAGCCATTTTCTGCTAGGAAAGTGTTTTATAGTTGGAATTTCTTATCAGTGAGGATACAATGCATTATTTGGATGATTTTTTGTTCTGTGTGGGTGACCAGTGTTATTTTTCCTTGTTAGACAGGTGAGATGATGCACTATTTTGGGGTACCTTCTGACACATAAAAAGTTGAGCTGCTTGGGTAGTCTGTTGTACTGGTCCAAGCCCTATCTCATACTGTCATATCAATCCTTGCCATGTACTGATGAGAACCAAAAGTCTGAAACAGGCTGTCACATGTGGGTTTGATATGGCTTGCTATACACCAGTGGTTCTGGATGTCTGCTTGGTTTAGTAAGAAAAGGAATTATTTGCATATTTAGTAGCAGTGCATTGTGGGTAACCACAAATGTTCACTTATAGCTGAATTATTGCAGATTCCCTTCTGTTTTAGGAAGGCAAATTACACCAAGCTTTGTTTTTTTTTTAGTAGGAAGTCTTTTTGGTCCCTTTTATCCCCCTATACATTCCAAGTGGTTTGGGTCACCCAGAGCTGCTTGGTTACTCTGTTGTACTGGTCCAAGCCATATCTCATACAGCAGTATCAATCTCTGCCATGCACTGATGGGGACCAAAAATCTGAAACAGGCTGTCTACATGTGGGTTTGATATGACTGTATAAAATTTAAAGCTATATGCTTGCTATACACCAGTGGTTCTGGATGCTTGCTTGGCTTACCAAGGGGGAAAAGGGGTAATTTGCATATTTGGTAGCAGTGCATTGTGGGGACCCACAAATTTTCACTTATAGCTGAATTATTGCAGATTTCCTTCTGTTTTAAAAAGGCAAATCACACCAATACAGTGTACGGCATTGCAGGAAGTGATGACAGTGGGACGCACGATGGAACACGGAAGAGGTGAGTCATACTCGCCCGCTGCCTCTTACTAATAGTGACGGCTGCTACTGTGCTTAAGCAGGAGGGGGAGCGCACATGGGGGACCCATGAGAGGGGGGGGGGGTCCTGCTGAGCTTAAGCTGGAGGTAGAGCCCACATGGGGGACCCAGTTGAGGGGGGGTCCAACCCCCCTCCCCGCCACTGTGCACAATACCCTCTTCCTGCCCTCTACCCTCTTATGGGGCGTATGCTACACCGCGGGTCGGCTAGTATTACATATTTTAGTAGATCCGAGCTTGTAGGTTCTGGCCCCTCAGGGATGGGTCTCTTTAAAAAAAAAAAAGTAAAATCTGTCTAGTACTGAGGAGATTTCTTGCTAGTTTAGGGTTACAAAATTATGTCTTGGATGTATATGGATTGTCACCCATATTTTTTCCTGGATTATGTATTTCTTTTGATATGGTAAGAATGTATATGTGCTTGAATTGATGTTTTCTTGGAAGCTCTTACCCACTTATGGGGAATTAATATGTTTTATTGTTTTTATGGTTCATTTGGGATACGTTCCCCAATAAAATTTGATTGTTGGATTTTCTTTGGAGGCATTTCTTTAAATTTTGATTTTTTTTTTTGCGTAGATGGATACTGTTCTTTGTATAAGCTAGCAACATGTCTATGGTAACTTCCCCCTATCAGGGGTATTTTGTTATTTTTCTTTTGTTGTTTAATAATTATTAATACATAGTCACATCTGTTTCATATGTTTTTTTTTTAGCACCAACTGTTATAATCCAACTCTTCTACTTGAAAATAAAAAGACAAGGCACAGAACATTTATATTGTGCTTTTTTTCCTGGCGGACTCAAAACCCCAGAGCTGTAGCCACTAGGGTGCGCTCTATATGCAGTAGCAGTGTTAGGAAGTCTTGCCAAAGATTTCCATACTGATAAGGTGCTGGCTTACTGAACAGGAGAGATTTGAACCCTGGTCTCCTGTGTCAGGACTCTATAGAGCCACAGCCTAATAACCACTTATTACAAATGTGTCAGACAGTGGCACCTCTGTACAGATATAGACATCAGTAGAGCAGCATGCCTGTTTTTACTAGAGAAGGGTAACAGACACTCTAGGACTAAGCCCAAAACGGCAGCCACATTCTTGTTTTACAGTTTACCTTTTTTCTCACGCAAGCTGTAGTCATATGTGAAATAAAGTTTTTTTTCTTCATTGATTTAAATGCATAGTGAGACATTTAGTAGTGACACTTTATTTGCAGCTAATAACTATATTCCATCCATGTTATCATTGTCCTAAGAGAAAACATACAGAAATTATCCCTTATTCCTGGAAAAATGTCTTTGAATTATGCTCCCTGTATTTGGTTCTTTCAGTTCTGTAATTTATTTGAAACCCCAGATGGTTAAAGCAGCTCCCCTCCCCTGCACCATAATAGAAGGCTGCTATTTTTACATTGCTGAAGTATTTTTATTATCGAAAATTACAGCGTTCTTCTGCTACCACCAATTAAACAAATCTCTAGCTCATGGTTTGGAACCATGTGCAGTTTATGAATGGAGTCTGAAGATTTCCCCTGTGGGTGGCTGCGTGTTGTCTTTTGCCTGCTGTGACCACTAGTGTAGGCCGATGTAGTTGCTTGTATAGACTGAAGTGGCTTTGTTTTGGGATGTATTTTGCAGTGGGGGGTTACTGGAAGACATTTTCTTTCCTGCGGAGTTCTGCGTTTTATCCGGGCTTTGCTCGTCAGAGATAAAGTTAATTGTAAAAATAAACAAAGGACTGGAAAAATGGAAAAAAAAGTCAAAGAATGAGATGAATAAAATAAACATTTTGACATTTAGTATAATGTGCATATTTAAAGATAGATTCAATAAAAAATAAATAAATAAATCAAAATGAAATTTCATTATTTCTGGGTGGGGAAAAAAAAACCTGCTTTCAGAAATATCTACTGTAGTAGACCACAGATTTCTACACAGGGCAGAGCAATCAACCATGGAACAGAATACACACCGTCAATGCAGATCTGTGCACAGAATCAACAGGGCAGCCAGGAGATTTGCATTGTTTAACCACTTCACCACTGAGGGGTTTTACCCCTTGAACACCAGAGCAATTTTCACCTTTCAGCGCTCCGTCCATTCATTCGTCTATAACTTTATTATTACTTGTCGCATTGAAATGAACTATATCTTGTTTTCTTCGCCACCAATTATGCTTTCTTTAGGTGGGACATTATGCCAAGAATTATTTTATTCTAAATGTGTTTTAATGGGAAAATAGGAAAAAATGTGGGAAAAAATATTATTTTCAGTTTTCGGCCATTATAGTTTTTAAATAATGCATGCTACTGTAGTTAAAACCCATGAAATGTATTTGCCCATTTGTCCCGGTTATAAAACCATTTAAATTATGTCCCTATCACAATGTTTTGCGCCAATATTTTATTTGAAAATAAAGGTGCATTTTTTTCAGTTTTGCGTCCATCCCTAATTACTAGCCCGTAGTTTATAAAGTAACAGTGTTATACCCTCTTGACATAAATATTTAAAAAATTCAGTCCCTAAGGTAACTATTTAATTTTTTTTGTATTGTATTTTTTTTTTAATTACAAAAAAAAAATTGGGGAGTGTGGGAGGTAATGAGTTAATTTATTGTGTAAAACAATGTATTCGTATGTGTAAAATGCTTTAGGGTGTAGTTTACTATTTGGACACAAGATGGCCACAGTGAGTCTGTTTACATGCGACCTGTAAGCATCCAGAAGGAAGCAGGAGATCATTGCGGGGGCTTAGATCAACGAACGGGAATGGATTTTCCCGTTCATTGATCTCCGGGCGAGCGGGCGGTGGCGTGCACGAGCGGCGGGAGCACGTGCATGAGCGGCGGTAGCGCGGAAGGTACGGATTTCTCCGTCCCTGGTTTTTTAGGGGGGAAAAAAGGGATGGAGAAATTCGTACCGCCGGGGGTAAAGGGGGTAAAGGCAATTAAATATATCTGCCTCCATCATATCCCTCTTATTTTTTCCCTTTAACATGTTTTAGGGCCTGTTCACACCTAGGGCGTTTTCGCCTTTTTTTAAAGCGTCAGCGATTTGCAAAAGTGCTTGTGCAATGATTCACTATGAGAGTGTTCACATCTGAGCAGTTTGATTCCGATCCGCTCACCAAAACGCTGCTTGTACCATTTTTGGGGTGAATTGCCTCAATGGAAGGTATAGGGAAATCGCAAAGCGCTTGAAAAAAACCCTGTGTATAGCGATTTCCCCAGCGCTTTCATGCATAAATACATTGTATTTATTCATTTCCGGGTGAAAGAGTTCACTTCCTGACATCGCTCTGCAAAAGCGCATAGAAAAGCTCTTTATAAAAAACTACAGCACCCAGGTAAGCACCGGGACCTACTTAAAAAAAATTGTGCTAAAAATCGAAAAACGCTGGCGTCAACAAAGATGTGAACAAAGCCTTAGTGTATTCAGAAATTGAGATTTAGGACCCTTGATGAGTTCAGCAGAGCATCTGTCTAGGAGGATCTGCAGTTCTCACCAATGTCTGCGTGGGTTTCCTCCAGGCACTCCTGTTTCCACTCAAATGCTAAAAAAACATACGTTAATAGTCTTCCCCCTAAATTGGCTGTAGACTATGATGGACATAGGAATATGGCAATGATTAGATTGTCAGCCCCTCTGAGGGACAGTTAGTGACAAGAGTATAGATTCTTTAAAAGCCCTGCGGAAGATGTCAGCGCTGTATTAATACTAAATAGTAATAATGCTCCACAGTGCCACCACAGGAGTTTATCTGAACACAACTGATATGATGTACAAGGTGGTGCATGACAAACTGGCACAGCAACCTGCCATGAGCTCGGGTTTTCAGAGGCAGATGCTGGCTGGTTCCCATGCGTAACTAGCTCACTCTGTCTTTGCTGATTGCCCTCTCCAGCTTTATTGAAGCCTATGTCGCCTGTATGTGCCTCCATTTGAGAGAAGTACTCAAATGTCTGCCTGTATAATCATGCTCATGGCAGGCAGCCAGGCCAGTCTTTCATGCACCACCCTGTACAAAGGAGGTTTATTGAAATATCTACTGGCTGCACTTGGGAGCAGATGGGTGTCATTGCATGGATTGCAATTGATCTGTAGTCAAATAGTCATGCAAGCTGGCATAGTACATTGAGAAAATGCAACAGGCAAACCTGGATATGGTGAAATAAGACATGTTTAGTTAAACTCATAGAAAAAAGCATGGGGCCATTCTGCATGTCCATTGGTTTGCTGCACAATAGAGATGGGGTAGATGGGGGATTTATCTATAGCTTTTGTTTACTGAGTTAAAAGGACACTAGGGCAAAACATTTTAAAATTTAAAATATGTGCAGACATAGACAAATAAGAAGTACATTTTTTCCAGAGTAAAATGAGCCATAAATTACTTTTCTCCTATGTTGCTGTCACTTACAGTAGGCAGTAGACATCTGACAGAAGCGACAGGTTCTGGACTAGTTCATCTCTTGATAGGGGATTCTCAGCAAGGCTTTTATTCTTTATAAAGATATTCCCTAAAAAGGATTTAAACAATGATGCTGGCCAGCCTCCCTGCTCGCTACACAATTTTTTGGCAGTTGGACAGAGCAACTGCCATTTACTAAGTACTTTTGAAAGTAAATAAATGCCTGAGAATTCCCTATAAAGAGATGGACTAGTCCAAAACCTGTCGCTTCTGTCAGATTTCTACTACCTACTGTAAGTGACAGAAACATAGGAGAACAGTAATTTATGGCTCATTTTACTCTTGAAAAAACATACCTCTCATTTGTATATGTTTGCACGTATTTTAAATTTTACAATTTTTCGCCATAGTGCCCCTTTAAGAATACCTTGAAAGGTGTTTATCCAGAAAAGCAAACATGTTGCTACATTCTGTTGCTGTTGTAATGTGTACTCAGACATCATCAGAAATCCTGTTTACCCTGCCACTAGTCAAGGCCTATACACTACTATTGTATTGGCCTTGACTAAGCCCTGATCTTCTTAGTATATAGCAGAATGACATGCTGAATGTATTCTATACGTATTTGTTTCCAGCAGATCATGTCATTAACTGTCCCTGAGTGGAGCTCAAAATCCAGTCCAGTTACAATCTAATCTGTTATGTAATTTGTGCTGGTGGGCGGCTGAAATGCCAATATCATATTGTTCATTTTCTGTATGTAAATCCATGAAATCCTTAATGCCATACGTGTCCTGAAAATTCAGGCTGCATATTGCCTTTCACCTCCTTAACAAATGATAAGAAAGATAATGTTGCTGCTTATCAAGTGTATTGTTATTCAGATAACAGATAATTACAGTGTCCAGCAAGCAGTGGAGATATTTCCATACTAATATCTATTTCCATAGTGCTTGCAGAATTAGTTTGGATACATCGTCAACAAATGTTTTCCAAGAATAAGTGCCCTACAAAATGTCTTACAACTACAAAATTAAAATGTTGACAATCAACAGATCCCATTCAACAAGACAGAACATTAAATGAAGGTGGCTATACATCTATTGACTTGGTGGGTGATAGACCATCTGATTCAATAATTGAATCAGATAAAAATTGGTGCTGCCAAGAGCATGCCCAATTGATAATGCAATCAATTTCAGGGCAACATTGGTCGCATGTATCGATTTGACATGCTGGTAGATTTCGGGCCATCGTGGTCATTCGGGTGCACGATCGTAATAATGTGTGATATATCGGGATGAGCGACAAACATGACAAAACCCCCTCCCAATGTACCACAACACCAGTGGCGTACCAACTGGGGATGCAGAGGTATTGACCGCAATGGTACCCCTGGACCAGAGGGCTGTATAGGCCCTCCTTCAACCACTCTATTAGCTTTTTATTGGTGCTAACTGGTTATTTTATCACCTCTATATGTGCTTTGATAAGTTGTATCCATTAATAGACTGTTCCCCTTCCTCAGCCTAGACCTGTTTGACACTGCAGGAGTCCTTGGCAAGTTTTGGAGCTCCATATCAACTGTTATGTATAGAGCACTTAAGGGGGCACAATGTAAAACTTGCACTGGGGCCCAGAGCTCCTAAGTTGTGCTACTGCGCAACACATGAAAATGTCAAATTTTATCAGCAAGGTCATGATGTGCCCAAGCTCTTATCACTGAAGTTCAATAAATGCTTTTAAAGGGGTGGGGGGTAAAATGTAATAACATTACATTAAAATATTTTGTTCACATCTTTGTTTTAAATACTGTAAGAATTTATATGTTGGTTGCTATTGGCAACAGCACCACACACCTTTTGCTCTGGCACCAGCAACTCATCAGAGCTGAAACTCACAGCGACAGCATACAGGAGATAGAGCGGAGACAGCCTTCTTCACCTTTCAAAGGGGTTTATTAAGCATCTTGTATTACAGTTTGATTTCTTCAGAGTATAAATAGTCTTTCCTATGTCCTATGTACATCACATATATTTACAGCATACAAACTGGAAGCTAGAATTCTAACTAGGAAGCATAGAGAGAGCCGGATAGCTGGAAAGTGGATTAAAAAGTACCCTCTTCCATCCGGTCTCCCCATTTTATATGAACATCAAAGAGTTAAATTCTGACATCACCCGAGCCATACCCCTAAGCCCACAATTGGCGGGCATGGGCATAAGACCCACCTTATTAATTAATATCCCCTTGTTCTATACCCTAGTTACAAAGAATGCAATGTTTTGTAAATATCGGCTCTGTTTACCGTTCCCGTAGTCTAACTGCAGGTACAGTTCGACCTGATCACCCATTATGTGGCCTTCTAGAGGCACATGTTCCTGGTAAATGGCCGCATCATTTCTTCTCCGAGAAACTCTGCTTAAAGAGACCCTGTATCTCAAGTCTTTAGACTTCAGTGCCTGAGGCTAGAATTCAAGTATACTTACATTCTAACAAATACATTCAAAAAACCAGTGTAAAAGGGAATTTAGCTGCCTCATACTCTAGAGCAATTTGTTTATTGACTTGCTCCTTGGCTTTCTGAGGGACTTGTGGACTGTTACACTTCCTCATGGATGGGAGAGCTGCAGAACTTGGTGGTAATGGGAAGAGGTGGAGGAGATGTTGTTGCAGGGATAGGGTCCTGTGGCAACATGGTAGATTCATAATGGTAATTTGGTTGAACTTTTAGTACTCAGATCACCTTTCTGTAAGATTTCACTAGTGATCCTTTCTCCTGTAGAAATGAAATGCATTAGGATTTATTGTTCTTGAATTCAAGTGTTTCCCTGGCTGCATTTAAATCCTGAGGGCCCTTTCACACTGGCAGGGTACGGAGCAAATTCCTCTTCCTGCTTCAATCAGTGATGCACTTCTCTAACAGAGAAAACGGGGGTGACCCGGAAGTTATAACATAGCCAAGATGACAGCCGCGATTTTTAAATTGAAATCGAAAGAAAACTATTTGGTGTAGATAGAGGTATATGAAAGAGGAGAGCACAGGCTACAGAAAGGTATGCATCTTTAAGTACTTTGCAGTACTGGTCGGAGTCTTAAAGGCATACCCATTAGAGGTGCTCGGAGTCCCTTTAAGTGAGGAGATTAAGGATGTGGGCCCATGTGCAATTCACTTTTTCTCCTAAGTGTTCTTCTAGTATAATTTTTTATCTTTGATTTAGAATAACTTTTCATGGATTTGCAATTAAAAAAAGTACCAAAAAGGAGGTGGAAAAGTTCTATCAAAAAACGATTTAATTATTTTCTTACTTGCTGGTGATTTAAAAGCCATTTTATTGACAAGTTTGAAAATATCAGTCACTTAGGAGAAAGCTCAAGAGAAAAAAAGGACGCGATGCCTACCTGCCATGAAGCTCTTTTGGTTTCAGTAGTTTTTGATTTATACTGTATTAAGAAGTATTCTTATAAGTGAGTTAGGAAAATCAACTTACAGATTTCTCCAATTTTAAGTGGGTGGAGTCAAAACACTTAATTTGCATACTTACTAAGCAAAAAACACTTTCCAGATTCCTCCAATTGTCGGATGTTTTTATATTACGGTGTACCACGTTTGTTGGCAGTATTTACTGTTGTAATGGTGGATTCCAATGTTTTTATAGGTTGTAGGAAGAGGTATAGTTTTTCTTTCTTTTTTTTTTCTTTTTTTTTTAAATGCACATTTTGATTGCATTTACGTAACTTATTTCATGAGCTGAGCAAATAATAGTTTAGCACATAGTGGTTTCAAGCTGAGGAGCTGCCTTGCTGGGTTCTCAGCCTCCTTCTGTCTCACACAAAACAGCATCAGTGGATTTTGCATAACAAAAAAATAAATGAGCCAGAAATTGGCAGTAATATAATAGAAACAATAACATCATACTTTCTTCTGGGGAAAAATAAAGACTTCATGGAATTTATAAGAAAAAAAAATGCATTCTGAAACTCTGACACAAACATGGCGTCACAATAGAGGTTAATTGAAGCCCATTAATCAATTATATTCTAGTTTAAATATTAGCAAATAAAATAGCCTATAATTTGTTCAATAACACATTTGAATATAACTGCACATTTGCATTCACAATTAAAGAGCATGTTGGCACTTGGCACAATTACTTCTTTCCTATAGTCCAGGCTTCTGATGTAGATGGCATTGTCTATAGAGGCAACATTTTGGGGTCACACACTAGATACCCAAATATACATAATTCCAATGCTGAAGTCCAGTACTGCTTGTGAATGCTATTTTCAATTTTAAAAAAAAATATTTGCAATATGGTCAAAGAAAAAATTTGCAAGCAACACAAAACATTGTTATTTTACCATGAAAATTTGCACACAAAAAAATGCACAAAATGCAGAAAATCACAAACTTATGAGTAAATTATTTTCTATGCATTTTCACTCGAAAGTCAAATTTTACATTACTTTTGTGAAAATGTATGCGAAAAGAATATAAACATTTTCGCTCATCACTACTACTGTCTCAACTCTCCTGACCAAGATCTTCACTATACAGTTGAACACTGACCTCACCATCTGCTCTCTGCTCAACCCTAACCTCTCCCTTCCTTTGTCTCTAAATCAAACCTTATAAATGCCAATGCTTCTTATGCCTCCCGATAGCAATAATCTTAACTCTGATTCATTACCTCTTAAAACTGCATTCATAGTTGTGCATTGTGGTGTGGGCGTGTGGCATAACAGCCACTTTGTAATGCGACTTGCCGCACTGCAATGCCCCACCTATGCAATGTTCACAGGGCTGAGGGTACATTGCCATTTAACGGCATAGTTACTGTAACGATAGGTGTCAGCAACCAGAGAGAATCTGATTATTGGTGATCTGCAGTATCACCAAGAATACAGATCTATACCTGATTATGGATGATCTGCAGAATCACCAATAATACAGATATAGTGCTAACCTCTAGACACCTGAAGCGTGTAAGTGTTTGGTGTAACAGTAGGAATTGAACCACCGGGGTAGCAGGTGGTCCAATTAGTAGAGAAGACTCTACTGAGGTCAAGGGCTCCAGGAGGGAGAGTCCCCGGCTGGTTTTGTAGCAGGGCCCCCCTCTGAGGAGCAGGGGACCCCTGCAGGAGGACTGAGCACCCAAAGGTTGGGTGACAGCCAGAAGGGTCGGGCAGGCCGGGTCGGCAACACACAGGCCGATAAAGTACAGAGACAGGAGACAGATTCGGTAGCCAGGGACAGGCAGGGTCGGCAGCAGTATATCAGATGTGCGAAGGTACCGAATCAGAAAACAGAAAAGTCAGTAGAGATACAATTCATAAACAGATATCCAATAATGCCTAGTCTTGGGTGTGAGGTCCGTGGTCTCACACCCTGGAACTGGTCTAAGGAATAACACAGATGATATACAATTCCTAGTCTGGGGTGTTAGGTCCGTGGTCTCTACACCCTGGAACTGGTCTAAGGAATAACACAGATGATATACAATTCCTAGTCTGAGGTGTGAGGTCCGTGGTCTCTACACCCTGGAACTGGTCTAAGGAATAACACAGATGATATACAATTCCTAGTCTGGGGTGTGAGGTCCGTGGTCTCTACACCCTGGAACTGGTCTGAGGAATAACACAGATGATATACAATTCCTAGTCTGGGGTGTGAGGTCCGTGGTCTCTACACCCTGGAACTATGCTAGAGAGTAACACAGATAATAATACAGTGAACTGGCTAAGTGTGGATTCCCAGGTCCTCCTGATTCCACCACACTGAAGCATCTGACTAAGGTCTGAGTGCTAACACATAGGTATTCGCAACACCAGACAACCAGCAACTGAACAGCAAGAGATATATATATAGTAAATTGCTCCACAGCGCCACCCAGCTCCCATCAACCAATCACCTGCTGAGCTGGGATCAGCTGACCGCCTCGATCAGCTGACCCTTCTCCTATTGGCATAAAGAGCCTGTCTTGCGGCGCGCAAGCGCGTAGCTCTCCATCTGTGTGCACTACTAGGTCCAGACAAACCAGAAGCATGTTGCTGCAGGGAAACCGCCGCTCTGTGCACGGATTCCGTCGCTCTGTGCGTGGATTCCGCCTCCTCACTACCAGAATGCGCAACGGCTTCTCCGCAATCCATCACAGTACCCCCCCCCCCCCAGGAGTGAACTCCGGACACTCTCCACCAGGCTTCCCAGGATGTAAGTCATGGAACTCTTTCTTTAATTCTTCCACATGCATGCGACAATCTGGCACCCAAGATCTCTCCTCTATGCCATATCCCTTCCAGTGGACCAAATACTGCACAGAATTCTGCACCAGGCGAGAATCCAGAATCTTTTCAATCTCATACTCTGGTTGGTCATCCACCAACAAGGGGGGGGGGGGGGGGGGGGGTCGAGGAGTCCACCTGTACTGCTGGTTTTAACAGGGACACATGGAATGATCTCACACCTTTCATACTGGCTGGGAGATCAACAGCATACGTGACATTATTAATTTTCTTGGCCATTGGAAAAGGTCCTATAAACTTAGGGCTCAGCTTGGGTGACAATTGCTTTAAGGCCAAGTGACGAGTGGACACCCACACAAAATCTCCTGGAGAAAAACTTCACTCTATAGACCGATGTTTATCTGCTTGCTTCTTCTGGGTTTGGAAAGTTTTCCCAAGGTTCCTTTCAACCATTCCCCAAATCTCCTTCAGGGCCCCTTGCCAATCCTCCAGAGCAGGAAACTGAGTAGATGCGACCGGCAAGGGAGCAAACTTAGGTGATCTCCCTGACACCACCTGGAAGGGGAAGAAGAGCTCTTCAGGTTGTTGTGCGCAAACTCTGCAAACGGCAAGAACTTTACCCAATCGGTTTGCGCATCAGCAACATAACACCTGAGAAATTGTTCCAGAGATTGATTAACTCTCTCGGTCTGACCGTTGGTCTGTGGGTGATAGCCTGATGAGAACGCGAGTTCCATGTCTAACTGATGGCAAAACGCCCTCCAAAATTTTGAAACAAATTGGACTACCCGATCTGACACTACAATTTCCGGAATGCATTGCAGCCGGAAGATGTGTTGGATGAAGAGATCAGCCAATTCCTGGGCCGAGGGGAGTCCTTTCAGAGGGACAAAGGGTGCCATCTTACTGAAACGGTCCACTACCACCCAAATGACCGACTTGCCTTCAGACCGAGGGAGTTCACCCACAAAATCCATGGAAATATGAGTCCAGGATTCATTGGGGACTGGCAAGGACTGTAAAGTGCCAACGGGGGCCTGACGAGAGGGCTTACTCCTCGCACATACTGCACACTCTCTTACAAACTCCTTACAATCTGTAGCCAAAGTAGGCCACCAGGCACATCAAGCTAATAGATCCTGAGTTCTGGTGGCTCCAGGATGACCAGCATTTTTGTGAGAATGAAAGAATTGTAGGATTTGTAAGTGGAAAGGCAGTGGCACAAACATGACCCCCTCAGGCTTCCCCTCTGGAACATCCTGTTGGTAGGGACTCAAAGTGGCTGTCCAATCTCTCCATGTCTTAGTGGCTGCCAAAACTACCTTTGGGGGTAGGATGGTCTCAGGGGCTGCAGGCTGCACTGACTCGGGCTCAAAACAACTGGAGAGAGCATCGGCCTTGACATTCTTACTTCCGGGAGTATACGTGATTACAAATCTAAATCTTGCAAAAAACAGGGACCACCGGGCCTGACACGGGCTAAGTCTCTTAGCCCCCTCAATGTAGTCTACATTTTTGTGATCTGTGTAAACTGTGATAATGTGTTCTGCACCCTCTAACCAGTGTCGCCATTCCTCAAAAGCTAATTTGATGGCCAAGAGCTCCCGGTTGCCGATGTCATAGTTTTTTTCGGCGGGTGAAAATCTGCAAGAAAAGTAGGCACATGGGTGCAGCTTGCCCTGCAAGCCTGACTTCTGAGACAACACAGCTCCCACCCCCACCTCTGAGGCATCAACCTCCACGATGAAGGGAAAGGCGACATCAACATGCCTCAGTATCGGGGCAGAACAAAACAGTTTTTTTAAGGTTGCAAAGGCCGCATGAGCCTTCGGTGACCAGTGATGAGTGTCAGCCCCTTTTCTGGTGAGACTGGTGAGAGGGGAGATGATGGTAGAGTACCCCTTAATGAACCTTCTTTAGTAATTGGCAAACCCCAGGAATCTCTGAAGTGCTTTCAGCCCCACAGGCTGAGGCCACTCCAGGACAGCAGAAACTTTCCCTGGGTCCATCGAGAGACCAGAAGTGGAGATAATGTACCCCAAGAAGGCTACTGACTCTACCTCAAAGAGGCATTTCTCCAGTTTGGCATAAAGTTGATTCTGTCTTAACTTCTTTAATACCCTTCTGATATGCTGGCGATGTTCAGATAGATTGGATGAAAAGATTAGTATATCGTCCAAGTAGACCAAAACAAACTTCCCCAATCCTTCCCTGAACACCTCATTAATTAACTCCTGGAAGATGGCCGGTGCGTTGCACAACCCGAAGGGCATCACCAGGTACTCGTAATGCCCGTCGGGTGTGTTGAAGGCCGTCTTCCATTCGTCACCATCCCTGATGCGGACTAGATTGTATGCACCCCTGAGATCTAGCTTGGAAAAAATCTTGGCGTTGGTCACCTGCGTGAACAAATTGTCAATCAATGGCAAAGGGTAGCGGTTTTTCACTGTGATCTTATTCAGGCGTCGATAATCAATACAAGGACGGAGGCCTCCGTCTTTTTTCTTTACAAAAAAGAAACCTGCCCCTGCTGGAGAACGAGAGGGACGAATGAACCCTTTCGCAAAGTTTTCCCTGATGTATTCCTGCATAGCTAGTTTCTCCGGCCCAGTCAGACAGGTTATAAAGATGACCTCTGGGCGGCATACAACCAGATCTCAGATCGATGGGACAATCGAAGGCACGATGGGGGGGAAGTTTGTCCGCTGACTTAGGACAGAAGACGTCAGCAAATTCTGCGTATTGTCTCGGTACACCTTCAACCTGAATGTTGGTATTACCCAAGGTTACTTTCACTAAACAATGATGATAACAATGGGATGACCAGCTTGTTAGCTGACCTGAAACCCAGTCTATCTGAGGTGAGTGAATCTGTAACCAGGGCATGCCAAGAATGATGGTAGAGGTTGCCATATGCAAAACCAGAAATTGCAGACTCTCCCCATGTAATACCCCCACACTGAGTTGCAAACTTGGAGTACGGGATAAGGGGTGTCTACTCTGCAGAGGAAAGTCATCTACAGCAGTGACCTGGATCGGTTGATCCAAGGGGAGCATGGGTATTCCCAATTTTTTAGCAAACTCGTAATCTATAAAATTAGCTGCTGAACCGGAATCAATGAAAGCTTCAGTGGAGACAGTCTGATCTTCCCATGTGACAGAACAGGGAAGTAGCAGACGATTGTTATGAAGAGGTAAAGACTGCGCGCCTAGGGTATTACCTCTGACTACTTCTAGGCGGCAGCATTTCCCGACTTCCTGGGACAATTCTGCACTCTATGACCCTCCTCTGCACACTATAAACAGAGCTGTTCTGTTTTCCTGCGATTTCTCTCTGACCGCGTCAATTTAGACTGACCTATTTGCATTGGCTCAGGTGGCGGTGAGGCAGGCGGGGGAGTGGCATAGGAGACATATCTGATCCTGTCTTTACCACGGGTTTGTTTTTGATATCGTACCCGATGATCAACCCGTACTGCCAAGGAGATTGCTTCCTCAATGGTTTTTGGTTCAGGGTATCCCAACATCAATTCAGAGACTGCATCTGACAACCCTGATAGAAAACAATCCAGCAACGCAAAAGCCCCCCACCTAGCCGACACCGACCACTTCCTAATCTCAGCTGCATAAACCTCCACTGGATCCTTGCCTTGACGCAAGGTTTTCTTTTTTTTTCTCAATTCAATTTTTATTGAGCAAAAGAAGTGTCAGTAAAATACAAACTTTTGAAGTAATTCAGCAAGAAGCATACAACAGATACATATAAGAGGTGATAACATTCTTCATAACTTCAGCTGCATACCAAACTTCAACTATAGTCATAATAACCCAAAGTTCAATTCAAGACTATAACTTTGTAGCAGAAGGATGGGGAGGACGCAAGGTTTTCAACTTCCATTCAGCGGTAGAGGCAATGTCTGGATCATCATAAATTATGGCCATGGACTTAAAAAACTCCTCAACTAACCTGAGTGCTTCATGTCCTGACGCTAAATTATACACCCAGGTCTGAGCATCCCCTGAGAGTAAGGTCTTAATAAAGATAATTCTCTGTGCCTCTGTTCCTGACAGGTTAGGCCTCAGTTCAAAATATGACATTACACGACTCTTAAAATTCTGAAAGTCAGATCTATGGCCAGAAAACTTTTTGGGTACAGACATTCTTAAGTCTGTGACTGGAGGAGATCGCACTGAATTTACAGTCGTCTGAAGGACTTGTAGTGACCCAGATAAAGCAGAGATCTGGGCCTGCTGACTGTCCATCACTCTGATGAGATTTTGGTGAGTGTGTCAAGACGACTGCTAAGTGCGTCCATTTTGTTTTGGTCTGGCGTTCTGTAACGATAGGTGTCAGCAACCAGAGAGAATCTGATTATTGGTGATCTGCAGTATCACCAAGAATACAGATCTATACCTGATTATGGATGATCTGCAGAATCACCAATAATACAGATATAGTGCTAACCTCTAGACACCTGAAGCGTGTAAGTGTTTGGTGTAACAGTAGGAATTGAACCACCGGGGTAGCAGGTGGTCCAATTAGTTGAGAAGACTCTACTGCAGTCAAGGGCTCCAGGAGGGAGAGTCCCCAACTGGTTTTGTAGCAGGGCCCGCCTCTGAGGAGCAGGGGACCCCTGCAGGAGGACTGAGCATCCAAAGGTTGGGTGACAGCCAGAAGGGTCGGGCAGGCCGGGTCGGCAACACACAGGCAGATAAAGTACAGAGACAGGAGACAGATTCGGTAACCAGGGACAGGAAGGGTCGGCAACAGTATATCAGATGTGCGAAGGTACCGAATCAGAAAACAGAAGAGAAGTCAGGAGAGATACAGTTCATAAACAGATATCCAATAATGCCTAGTCTTGGGTGTGAGGTCCGTGGTCTCACACCCTGGAACTGGTCTAAGGAATAACACAGATGATGTACAATTCCTAGTCTGGGGTGTGAGGTCCGTGGTCTCTACACCCTGGAACTATGTTAGAGAGTAACACAGATAATAATACAGTGAACTGGCTAAGTGTGGATTCCCAGGTCCTCCTGGTTCCGCCACACTGAAGGATCTGACTAAGGTCTGAGTGCTAACACATAGGTATTCGCAACGCCAGACAACCAGCAACTGAACAGCAAGAGATATATATAGTAAATTGCTCCACAGCGCCGTCCAGCTCCCATCAACCAATCACCTGCTGAGCTGGGATCAGCTGACCCTTCTCCTATTGGCATAAAGAGCCTGTCTTGCGGCGTGCACGCGCATAGCTCTCCATCTGTGTGCAATACTAGGTCCAGACAAACCAGAAGCATGTTGCTGCAGGGAAACCGCCGCTCTGTGCGCGGATTCCGCCGCTCTGTGCGCGGATTCCGCCGCCTCTCTACCAGAACGCGCGGCGGCTTCTCCGCAATCCGTCACAGTTACATAGTTATTTGGGTTGAAAAAAGACATACAGTACATCCATTCAGTTCAACTAGTATGGCATCATTAACAATAATGATGAAGTATACTTTTTATTGACTGTAAGTATCACTATATGCGACACAACGTGAACGCAATGCAGCACAACTCTCACTGGGAACCTAGCGCAAATACCTAACATTAACTAAACATTTTACCTATGCTGAATCCTTAACTACGTCATTTTAATTATCCATAACCTTTGCCTTATGTTTCACGTTTACACAATTTTTAACCTAACTGATTCTTTTAGGGCCAGTTTACACTGAAAATGTTGCAATGGGCTTTAA
The DNA here is from genome assembly GCF_040937935.1 of Hyperolius riggenbachi. Taxonomy (NCBI): domain Eukaryota; kingdom Metazoa; phylum Chordata; class Amphibia; order Anura; family Hyperoliidae; genus Hyperolius; species Hyperolius riggenbachi. Next base: position 262,944,327 of record NC_090651.1, on the reverse strand, counting down.
CACAATGCTTGAAGAGGAAATTCACTGAATAGAACTTTATGATTAAAACTGCTTATTTTTTTTTACATTATTAATTTATAAATTAATTAGTAAAGTTTGCCCATTGTAAAATCTTAAATAGTTGTCGTTATTCTTCTGAAGGCCTTATGCCGTCCCCGATCAATTGAGATTTTCCATCCGATAAACCAATCTAAATTACTATTGATGCAGCAACACACTGTGAAGAGGCGCCCAAGAATTATAAAATTAAGTTTTTAAAACAACTTGGGGTGGCTTACCTCAGACAAGAAATCACTTACGGTACAGTAAGGCAATGCGTTTCAGAAAATCCAACTAACTTCATCAGGCCAATCACTGTTGCGGGGGAAGATAAACATCTAACATCGGGCGCCCAGTGTTAGATGTTTATCTTCACCAGGCACAGTGATTGGCCTGATGAAGTTAGTTGGATCTCATGAAACGCACTGCCTTGTGCTTAATAAATTAATTTCTTAAAGGGTAGGTTCAGGGAGGGTGGGTAAAAAATAAAAATCAATTTCCACTTACCTGGGGCTTCCTCCAGCCCGTGGCAGGCAGGAGGTGCCCTCGCCGCCGATCCGCAGGCTCCCGGTGGTCTCCGGTGGCCGACCCGACCTGGCCAGGCCGGCTGCCAGGTCGGGCTCTTCTGCGCTCCAAGGCCCGGAACTTCTGCGTCCCACGCCGGCGCTCTGACGTCATCGGACGTCCTCCGGGCTCTACTGCGCAGGCGCAGAACTACTGCGCATGCGCAGTAGAGCCCGGAGGACGTCCGATGACGTCAGAGCGCCGGCGTGGGACGCAGAAGTTCCGGGCCTTGGAGCGCAGAAGAGCCCGACCTGGCAGCCGGCCTGGCCAGGTCGGGTCGGCCACCGAAGACCACCGGGAGCCTGCGGAGCGGCGGCGAGGGCACCTCCTGCCTGCCACGGGCTGGAGGAAGCCCCAGGTAAGTGGAAATTGATTTTTATTTTTTACCCACCCTCCCTGAACCTTTCCTTTAATGTATCGTAAGTGATTTCCTGTCTGAGGTAAGCCACCTCAAGTTGTTTTTAAAACTTTATTTTATAACTCTTGGGCGCCTCTCCACCGTGTGTTGTTCATACCATGCCCCTTTTTGAGGGGAGTCCTTGCGGACCACTTGGTTCCAGGTCTTCTTATGCAGAGTGCAACCAGTACAGGCGGCAACCTGTACCCGTTTGGAGGTGGTATCCTTCTAAGGCGCAGTGGATGGTTGCTCTTCTTGCAACCAACCTTTGTGAGTACTAACACATTAAATCTGACACTTCTCCTCCATTTTTGAACGTGCTACACCATTTGGGCTCCCGGTGTCTCTGTGTTTTTTTTTTCTCAGGATTCCCTGCCCACTATTGTTTATTGATGCAGCATGTTGTGCTGTGGATCAGACTGGCTGTAGTAGATTCCACCCACTTACTACTTCTATTAGTGGAACTCTACTGGTCCACAGTATTCCCAACTGCAACTTTAGCCCCCTGTCCTGTTCTGTTCCCCACTACACCTCTTGTCTATTATCCCACTCTGTCCTCTACAGCAGTGGTGTAGCTACAGACCTCTGGGCCCCGATGCGGATGTCCCCCCCCCAACCCCCTCGTTCTCCCCCGCAAATTAATTTACAAGTAACCTAGTTTGAAACTCTGAAGTCTGTGGGCTTCTGTTTTTATCCTTGCCATGTTTCCCTATGGCTCAAATGGGAACTATTCCATTGATGAAAGTGGACAAACAGGACATGGGAGAGGAGAAAGAAATTGATGAGTAGATTATATGGGAGGGAAGTATGACATATGTATGTTTATTTTGACTTTGATATTTGATATTCTGACGTTAATTTTTACAGTGTGCATTAATATTATAGTAAACAAATAGGTTAGACAAATAAATACATTTCCTGTCAATTCTTAGCATCTTGCTAAAACATAAACACTAGCTATACACGGTATAGCAACAGTATAAAACATCTGTCTCCCAAGGTTATAAATCAATTGCAATCTCATTGCATACAGGGTTAGTAACAGAAGTCAAACCATCCTGGAGAGTTTGTAGATTGCAGTCTCCATGGCGACAACATTCTGATTGAACTATTGCTTGCTCTGGGTTCCATATCAACTGATCTTCATTTGTTTTCGGTCAGAGAGGTCGTAGTTGCATACCTTAAGGGACATGACCTGTAAATACAAACATATAAGCAGGAAAAGAGAGTTTAATTAGAAACAGTTATCTCCTATAGGTATCTCTATACTGTGCCTTGGCATTTACAATCCTGTTTAGCTGCTGACATCAGCATACCTGGGAACTTTTGAAGAAAGGTGAGCATTACCAAGTTAAAATGGGGCTGTTGCCAGTAAGAATAAGGTATGGCTATAAGTAAATCATGTTCCAAAATGATATATAGGCAAAATGTGTCAAGATAGCTTATAGTTAGGCAGCATGTTCCTAAATCAGCTGGTAATAATAATAATAATATGCAGTAACCTACCAAAGCACTTGCTCTCTGTGAGTGTCACATAGCCCACTAATTAGTCTGTCCTCTTAGCTTGCACAATACCTTACACATGGCAGGATGGCAGTAAGTGGTAGGTACATCAGTGAAAGGCCGATAATTGGATAGGTGAACAAATGGCAGGCATATAATGACCAATACTCACGGGCTACAATTGTCGCCGCAACACGCGTCGACACAGGTTGCCCGTGAGTATGCGCCATTGCACTGGTGCGCATCCCGAACTGTCGCTCATTGCTGATGTCGCCAGGCGATTGAACTGCTCAATCGCCTGGCAACAGTTGCCTCCGCAACTCCGCCGCAACTGTCGCTAGTCCGCGTGAGTACGCGGACTAGCGACAGCAACCTCCATTGAGGAATACAGAGCTCCCAATGGGGGGAGGAGGAATGTCGGCGACAGCTTCCGTCGCGCCGCTGGTCCCTCTTCCGCGTGTGTACGCGGAGGGACCTGGCGAGGAGCTGTCGCCGGCCTGTCGCCCACACGCTCACGTGTGCTGGCGACAGGCCCAAAAAGTTGCCCGTGAGTATGGGCCATTAGAAAAAGGGTACTTTAAAACTTGGTGGAGGAATTCCTTACCACCTCCCCCTAGTGTCTTGCCTGGTTCCCCTTCCCTGTAATTAGTGTCAACACCCTTGTAGTTAGTGCACTGCTTGTGCTGCCACCCCTGTAATAACTGCTGCTGTAATAAGCTCACCTTCCGATTGCGCCTGCGACTTCTGGGTCTCAGCTGCCCGCTCTGCATAGCTCACCAGCGGCGACTCAGCGGGCGCATGACGTCACTGGTGGGGGCAGCATTATTTTTGGCCACAATACTCCCTCCGGTGGCGGCAGAGATAGTGTCAGCTGACAGCCGAGCGGATCATTCAGAAACAGCCTTATCAGTCTGCAGACAGACTGTACACACGCACTACTGTCAGGAGAACAACCACCCAGTGGGAGGGTCTGACGGACCCGTCGTTCTCTGTAGTAGTGTGTGTGTACGCACCTTTAGATTCAGGTGACTATTACCAGTTCTACTCATATACTATCTGTGCCTTGTTACATGTCTCGCAGAGTATTGCTGGTATATATTCAGGTCTCACATTGTATGCAAAATCTATTTACAAAGAGTCAGTGTATGTGGTTAGGTCACTCTTTGGAAGTGTTAGCTAGTTGGCCGCATTTGCATACAGTGCGTACCTGAATCCTATATCAGCAAGTCCTGACAGCTGTATCTCCAGTGCCCTACACTGTGATTAGTGCCCTCTACCTGGACCACCCCCCACCTATCAGAAGGCTAGCACAATAGCCATTTTGCAGTCTGTGTTTTACTTCTGTGCTAGACAGATGAGGGACAGTGTGTTGTGACAGGGAGAGAGTTAGGTAGGCCTGTGTTCTGTGTCCTCAGTGCAGATTCTTGCTGATAACAAATTGTCCTGAACAGCTAAATCCTTCTTAAGGTCCGTACACATGCCGGACTGCAGGCAACGACGGGTCTGTTGTCACCTCCCGCTGGGTGGGCGTTCCAGCGACAGTCCGGCGTGTGTACAGTCTGTCTGCAGACTGATACGGCTGTTTCTGAGCAATCCGCCCGGCGGATCGCTCAGAAACAGCCGTATCAGTCCGCCGACAGACTGTACACACGCCGGACTGTCTGCTGAAAACCCGCCCAGCGGGAGGTGACGGCAGACCCGTCGTTGCCTGCAGTCCGGCGTGTGTACGGACCTTTAGGGCTAATACATTGCTTTTCTTGTTATTGTATTGCCTTTATGTGGCCAATGGCACAAGTTAGCTGTTGGAGATAGGTCTGCTGGTCCTAGTAGTGCATCGACCATAACCCAATAATCCTTCACACCACTACTGGCATCTAGTATCCACTACTTTCCCCTGTATAAGGCTCAGAGCAGAAAAAGTGCTTTTTTTTTTTGTAACTTAACTGTCATTAAAAATACCTCAGCCTGACCATAGAAACTGGAAAACCATGATCGCCTGCACTCCCACGATTGTGCGCACAAGCACAGTGGCCTTTGTGGTCTTTTTGGTTGTTTGCAGACTGTGGTGTGTTAAACACAGTGTTTCATCTGTCAGTGTGAAGCGGGCATAACCCTTACACTACCTGATGGATGTGTACACAAGCCAGACCAAAATCATATCACCCATCATCACCAGTCTGAGGTCTTACGTCTGTTCACACTGTAGGGAGCCCTGCCAAGAGAGATGAGCTGGCAGGGACAAGGGAGCTGATTGAGGGGGACGGGAGCAGGCAGAGATGACTGCAGAGAAGAGGACATTGAGGGGCAGCTGTAAGGGTGAAAGAGTGATATCCGCTATGCCAATGTGCAGCTCATACATCCATGAGTACATACACACACAGTACAGACCCCCCACACTGTATATACACACGCTATACACAATTGTACACACATATGCACTGTACACAAAGAAGACACAATGGCCCTTATTCAATTCACTTGTTCCCCTAAGTTTTCTCCTAGGTGATATTTTCACACTTTATAAAAAAATGCCTTTTAAGCCACCAGCAAGATTCCAAGACAAGCAATCTTGTAGGTTCTGTTTTCCATTCCACAAACTGCAGAAATTGATGGTGGTACCCGGAGGGGTTATTTTAACTGGTAAATGGGCTTAAAAGGAAGTGCTGAAATGTGTGTAGTAGTAAGGGGGAATTTTATTTCCCTATTTCCAACCGGAAATTCACATTTCCGATCAGAAATCCGGAAACGGAAATCAGATTTCTGCAGAAATAGCACATTACTACAACCCAGTAATTTTAGCCCATTCACAAAACTCAGAAGCATTGGACCAATCAAAGAATGCAGAATTTTTCAGTGAAAATCAGATTACCATAGTCATTTTAGACCAATCACAAGACTTGGATACTACCGAGTAATCCTGAGTCTTGTTTGGGATTGGCCTAAAATTTCTGTGGTATTCCAAGTACCATGTTAAAATTCTGCATTCTCTGATTGGTGCAATACTTCTGAGTCAAATCAGAAGTTTTTGGCCAATCAGAGAATTGGTAACCTGTGGAATTGGTAATCGCCATTGACGGAAATTGTAATTTACGCAGAATCGGAAATTGACATTTCCGACTGCCCCTACTTAAAATACACATACGATGAGTACAGTTTCACTTTTATACAAATAGAGTTGACACCTAAATGTGCTCTAAGCCATTTGTTCACGTACCGCCTTACCACCAGACACTATTATTGGCCTGAAGAAGCCAGATGATGCCCACAAAATGCATTATCTAGTGTATAAATAGAGTTTTTTCTTTTTTTTGGGGGGGGGGGGGGGAGGGAATGGCATGACTTGCATTATGCACACACATTATATATATATATATATATATATATATATATATATATACTCTACAGTATATGTCAGCTTATACACTATACAATTATATATACCATATTACAAAAAAAAATGAAAAACAGTGAATCAATTTTACGCAGGTTTTTTCATAAATATGCAGAACAGATGAATTTGTGTAAGTGTACAAAGGCATTTACATATGGGTCAATGTCTTTGTGAAGTAACACAATACAATTTGCTGATTGGGGCCTTATTCATCTCTTGAATGTGGGAAAAGCCTCCTTTGTTTTTCCATCCACAAGACTGAAAGCTTAATACACTAAATTAGCAGACTTGACAAAAAGCAATTGTTTTGCTTGTCTGTTTAAGAGACATTGTTCTGTTTAATATGCTTGTTCCTCTTGGCTTTTAAGTACACCTCACAGGAAATTGAACAAACAGAAATGAGCATGCTATATGAAATAAGGAAAACAAATGGGGAGAAGGGGGATCTTGAGTGAAACTGCATATCAAAGAAAACAACAGTTTAGCACCACTGTGACCCTTTCAAAAAGCAATCAACCAATAAAGACCATATGGTTTGTTCCACCAACCAGAAGTTTGGTGCTCCCTTCCTGCCCTTTACACTAATAACAGCACTCTCCTAATATATGCCACTTAACCACTTCGCATTCCGAGTTTTTTTCCCCTTTAAGATTCCAGACAATTTTGCCATTTAGCTGTCACTATTGATACATCAATAACTTTTTGATTACTTATGCCATCAAAATCATACAAATGTAGTTTTTTTTAGGGCAAGCTAGGCTTTCTTTGGGTAATATTTGTTCTCGATAATTATTTAATTTTACAGGCGTGTGATATGGAAAAAAATAGGCGTAAGTGCAGAAAATACAAATTCTACATGATAAGTGCCACAGTTATAAAACATATCAAAATAGGTTACTTGTTTTTTTCCGGTTAAACTGATACCCTACATGCCATATTTCATCACCAGTTGGGAATGTGGTGTACCATTATCGCCAGCTTGTGCGTTTGTAGTGATTGGACCCGATGGCTATTGCACACAGTTTGGGGACCCCAGGTCTGTACAGATACATTGCTAGGCAACAACACAGCGATGCATATGTACAGTTAGTAACAATAGAGGGTACAGCGACTGGCACTACGGCGGCACTCAAAATATATCACAGCTTGCAAAACAGAGGGGTATAGATTCCACCAGGTATCCGCACATGTACAGCACGGCGTGCTCAGGATCAAGAAAAAAAAGGGATATCAAGCTCATTCACAACATAGATATATGAAAATCCGGCACTGCTTCTAACTTTAAAAAGAGCTTTATTGCCAGCGGCTCTTTCAATATGCAAAAAAGTTTCCAACAAGTTTCCAACAAGGTAGTCAAAAGATATTCATGCGGTAAAAATATGCAAGGTGCACATACCCGTTGTGGTTAGTGAAGGCTGTGGGGCATGGTGGTAGGAACGGCCCGCCTAACGTCCGTTTCGCTTCAGTAGCGTCTTCAGAGGCAGTGTGGCAATTCACGACTGTCTGTTTCCGGGTTAAATACTGTATAGTGGAATCATTTCCGGGTCGCATCGTCGCTTCTACGCGTACAAAAGTACGCATGCTCCCACTAACGTACGCATGAATGCGTAATGACGTCAATGGAAAATGCGTACACTTCCGGAACTTCCCTGCGTCGTTTCATGCTTACGTAATTACGCATACAAACATCGATGCACGCGTACAAGCGTATAAACATCGATGAGAGTATGCGAACCATGCTTAGGATTGCCATTTACAAGTCGAATCTAGCAATCTGCTACATGGCCACAAGGTGGCAACACAAACGGGTATGGGCTGGTGTATTAACAATTTAAAAAGTTAAAACATATAGGGGAATAAATCTGCACACCAAGAGATGCAAAAAGCTCCCACCAAAAGATTGTAGGAGGCTTCATGGAGCTAAGACTGGGCAGTGGCCCCCCGCTGACAAGAATTCGCTTAAGAAAATATTTTCCACTACTTAACATAATTAGAACAAGTCAGAGACCCACGTCCCAATCAGCCCCATTACAGCACTCCCGATGTGCAGAGATCGCCCCCAACCTAAAAACATTTCCTATAGTAAAGAGATACAAATGGACCTACTCTATACTCTCAAGTTTTAAGGCTCAACTATACTCTAAGGATCCAGGAAACATGCCATTTCTATATTTTCGTTCAGGCCTAAAGGGCCCATCGCATCTGTTTTTATGATCCAATTTGATTCCTTTCTTAAGAGTAATCGTTCTCTGTCTCCTCCTCTATGTGGCACTGGCATATGATCTAAGCCAGCAAAGGTTAGGCAGTTCGCATTGCTTCCATGGGCCATCCTGACATGTTCTATGAGTCTTGGGCATCCTTTCCCTGAATCCACGGATCTGAAGTGCTCCAACACTCTCGTTTTCATTTCTCTAGTTGTCATGCCTATATAAAACCGGTGACATGGGCACCATATTATATAAACTACGAACTTTGTTTGGCAAGTAAAGAAATGTTGTACTTTCGTGTCCACAGGACCTACTCGTACATTTCTCCCTCTGCCTAGTTGTGGGCAAATTGAACAGTGCCCGCATCTATGATTACCTTTGGTCTGTCCTCTTTCTAGCCAGTTAAGCTCCCTCGGCATCATGAACTCACTGGAGGTAACTTTGTCGCCTATGGTTGGGGCTCGTCTAAAAGTTATCAGGGGCGGCTCTTTGTAAATATCTTTCAGGGATGGATCCTGTTTTATTATGTTCCATTTCTCTAAAATATTACGCCTTATTGCGTCTGCCATTGGATTATAGTCAAATGAGAACACTAACCTCTCTCCTATGTTTTTATTTATTTCTTTCCTCTTTTTCTTTTTCACTATATCTTTCCTATCTATCAAACTGGCTTTTTGTATTGCTTGGTCTAGTTCTGTCTGAGTATAACCCCTATCCAATAGCTTTGCTCTAAGATCCATTGCTTGTTCCAGAAAATCATCAAATGTGGTATTGTTCCTGCGCAGGCGTAAAAACTGGCCATATGGTAGTGATTTGAAGATGTGAGATGGGTGATAGCTGGTCCGATGTAAAAATGTATTTCCTGATACTGGCTTCCTGTAGCCCTTTGCTACTAGTTGGTTCTCTACTATGCATAATTCTAGATCTAAGAAGGCTACCTTGTCCTTACTGAATTCATGCGTAAATTGCATGTTTTCTTTACCATCATTCAAGTAGCCCATAAATTGCATAAACATCTCATAAGTCCCGGACCAAAACACCAGCACGTCATCCACATATCTGGACCATCTCCTGAGGCCTCCCCCATGGGGAACATCGGTACCATACACATACCTCTCCTCCCACCATGCCAAAAAAAGATTGGCGTATGTGCATGATACCGAGGTCCCCATAGCTGTGCCGGACAGCTGCCAGTACCACCTCCCATCGAACATAAACGCATTATGCGTAAGTACAAAATAGAGGCATTCACATATATAATCGATGAAACTTTCATCTTTGTCGGTCTGAGACAAGAACGTCTTTACAGCAAAGACTCCGATATCATGCGGTATACGGTTGTATAAATTCACTACGTCTATGGTTGCCAAAGCATCCCCTTCTCTCCAGATCACATCTTCTATGCTTTCAAGCACGTCCAATGTGTCTCTAAGGTGGGACTGCATCCGTCCTAGCAAGGGCCTCAGGAGATGGTCCAACCACCTAGACATTCTTTCGGTGAGGGAACCAATACCCGATACAATGGGACGTCCCGGCGGATTGGTCCGGGACTTATGGATCTTTGGTAAATGATACCAGATCGGTTTTTTAGGAAACTCTGGCAGAAGATGTTCTGCTAGCTTCTTGGACAGAAAGCCCCCCTCCACCCCCCTTCTCAATAGCGACCTCATAGCATTTTGAAAGTAATCTTGAAAATAATCAATCAGAATGTGCGTCCAATCCAAAGAGTGCCCCTTTAGGGAGAAAACACGCAGAGGAAGGGGCCGTCTCAAAAGGAAAAGGAGGGAGGCAGCTAACCTGGGAGGACAGCCAGAGCAATTCAGTCCAACAGAAATCAAAGAAAAGGAAATACTACAGAGGGAACAACAAATAGAAATAGTCAACTTGAGCAAGACACCACTACCGATAGCATGCGAATCAATATTGAAGAAAGGACTCAACTTCTCGGTCACACAGAAATTTGACTTTTGCCGTTTTAAGGTGGATCTCTATAAGGGAGTAAGAAAGATGAGCATTAAACAATTTTTTCAGAAGAAAGAGACCTTTTTTCAAGCTAAATCCGAAGAAACGTCTATAGGCCCTTTGGGGTTTACGCCAAATGCATCTTGGACAGATGAGGACTTGGGGAATTTAAGGATCCTGGAGGAACTTCTAACAGATAATAGGGAGCATAGTGAACAAAACCCCCCAAATAGAGGATCACCTAGAAAGCCAGCAAAAATGTATACCTTGTAAATCAATCAAACCATTCCCGGTGACCCAGGGATCAGCACTTGATATTTTTCAAAGTCTAGTGGAGAAGGACATTAAGGCCCTCACATACACCCAAGCAGATCCTAACCTAAATCAGGATGAAATGAAAGCTCTACAATGGTTTAAAGAAAGACCGGAACTAATAGTCAGAAAAGCTGATAAAGGGGGAGCGATAGTGGTGCTCACAGCAGAGCAGTACAACAAAGAAGCTTTACGTCAGCTAAATGACCCAACAACGTATAAAAGATTAGCAGGGGATCCAACTTATAGGTTTCAAAATGCTATGAGGTCGCTATTTCTTAGTACTATCTTAATAAAGGCAAAGTATGCAAAATTCCATACAACATTTAGCGGGGAGAGCCCATTAGAGCAGCTTCAGCTTGCATTTCTTATTTCTTGTCCGGGGGGGGGGGGCCCAAAGGCACCCGGGACCACTTCAGAAGAGAAGGAAGACAGGCATGTATGCTATAGACAGCGGGCGTGGGGGCCATGAATGGAGTAACTGTAAAAGCAGTTTCTTCAGCGGAAGACAGTGTGACGGGCCTTAATGGTGAGACCTTTACTTCGGGAACATAAATCATTAGGCAACAGGGTGTCATAAAAGTTAAGGCTAGAGTTAGCGATTTACGTGCTAGGGGACCGACGGGTCACCTCAGACCACTCTCTCCGAGGCCTAGGCCCCCGCTGCGGTTGTGACTGCGAGGGGGCTTCAGGTGCTTCAACCCGGATGTTGGCTTCTTCAAGTACAGACTTACCCTCTTCCAGGGTTTTGATGGAATGCAGGCGATTACCCAAAGTAAAATTCAAAGCAAAGGGGAAATTCCATCGGTAGCGTATTCTTTCGCGGGTGAGTGATAATGTGATCGGTCTAAGCAGCCTTCTCCTTTGTAAAGTAACCGGGGATAAGTCCGCATAGATATGCACAGAGGACGGAACTCCGGGTAAATCTTCCAGGTCTCTCGCTGCCGCCATAATCTGTTCCTTCATCTCCCCATAATGCAATTTTAGGATAACGTCTCGTGGAGTGTTCGGGGTTTTCGGTTTTCCAAGAGCTCTGTGTATACGGTCGAACCGCCACATTTCCGGATCCACTTGTGGTAGTAATGCGGAGAAGAGGTTGACGGCCACCTCCTTGAGGGCCTCAAAGGATTCAGGGAGGCCGCGGATGCGAAGGTTAGAGCGCCTGGCTCGATTTTCATACTCCTCGAGTCTGGATTCCGCAGCCTCGACCCTCGTTTCGAGCTCAGAAATGCGCCGCTTGTCATCGGTGAGTGCGTCTGCCGCAGAGTCCATGCGGTTCTCAAGAACTCCCACCCTCTGGCCTACTTCATGTAGTTGGGCCGAGATGTCCTTCACTGCTGTGGCTAGCTCGTTTTTGAGCATTTTGCCTATATCAGCCAGTAACTCCTGCTTATCCCAGGGGGGAGATTGTTGGGTCTCTCGGGTAGGTGTTCGTAAGGAGCCATCCGTCTGACATTGCTTCGTTTTGGTAGAAGGAGGCGAGGTATTGCGTGAGGTCGCGCCATCCGCCATCTTGGAAGCACTCCTCGTGGAGGCCCGGGAGGAGAGAGAAGCCGGCAGAGTCCCCTGTAAGCGTGATTTTTTGCCTTTCGTAGATCGGTTTCCCTTCTGTGTCATATCATGTAAGCCTGGGTGCAAGTAGGGGGTCGAACATCCGTGCTGGCTGTGGGGAAGGGTCTCTTATTTCCTGGCCGTCTACGGAGCTCACTCAGGACACATCATGCCTCGTGAGCGCCGCGCATGCGCCTTCCTATGAGGTCGCTATTGAGAAGGGGGGTGGAGGGGGGCTTTCTGTCCAAGAAGCTAGCAGAAGATCTTCTGCCAGAGTTTCCTAAAAAAACGATCTGGTATCATTTACCAAAGATCCATAAGTCCCGGACCAATCCGCCGGGACGTCCCATTGTATCGGGTATTGGTTCCCTCACCGAAAGAATGTCTAGGTGGTTCGACCATCTCCTGAGACCCTTGCTAGGACGGGTGCAGTCCCACCTTAGAGACACATTGGACGTGCTTGAAAGCATAGAAGATGTGATCTGGAGAGAAGGGGATGCTTTGGCAACCATAGACGTAGTGAATTTATACAACCGTATACCGCATGATATCGGAGTCTTTGCTGTAAAGACGTTCTTGTCTCAGACCGACAAAGATGAAAGTTTCATCGATTATATATGTGAATGCCTCTATTTTGTACTTACGCATAATGCGTTTATGTTAGATGGGAGGTGGTACTGGCAGCTGTCCGGCACAGCTATGGGGACCTCGGTATCATGCACATACGCCAATCTTTTTTTGGCATGGTGGGAGGAGAGGTATGTGTATGGTACCGATGTTCCCCATGGGGGAGGCCTCAGGAGATGGTCCAGATACGTGGACGACGTGTTGGTGTTTTGGTCCGGGACTTATGAGATGTTCATGCAATTCATGGGCTACTTAAATGATGGTAAAGAAAACATGCAATTTACGCATGAATTCAGTAAGGATAAGGTAGCCTTCTTAGATCTAGAATTATGTATAGTAGAGAACCAACTAGTAGCGAAAGGATATAGGAAGCCAGTATCAGGAAATACATTTTTACATCGGACCAGCTATCACCCATCTCACGTCTTCAAATCACTACCATATGGCCAGTTTTTACGCCTGCGCAGGAACAATACCACATTTGATGATTTTCTGGAACAAGCAATGGATCTTAGAGCAAAGCTATTGGATAGGGGTTATACTCAGACAGAACTAGACCAAGCAATACAAAAAGCCAGTTTGATAGATAGGAAAGATATAGTGAAAAAGAAAAAGAGGAAAGAAATAAATAAAAACATAGGAGAGAGGTTAGTGTTCTCATTTGACTATAATCCAATGGCAGACGCAATAAGGCGTAATATTTTAGAGAAATGGAACATAATAAAACAGGATCCATCCCTGAAAGATATTTACAAAGAGCCGCCCCTGATAACTTTTAGATGAGCCCCAACCATAGGCGACCAAGTTACCTCCAGTGAGTTCATGATGCCGAGGGAGCTTAACTGGCTAGAAAGAGGACAGACCAAAGGTAATCATAGATGCGGGCACTGTTCAATTTGCCCACAACTAGGCAGAGGGAGAAATGTACGAGTAGGTCCTGTGGACACGAAAGTACAACATTTCTTTACTTGCCAAACAAAGTTCGTAGTTTATATAATATGGTGCCCATGTCACCGGTTTTATATAGGCATGACAACTAGAGAAATGAAAACGAGAGTGTTGGAGCACTTCAGATCTGTGGATTCAGGGAAAGGATGCCCAAGACTCATAGAACATGTCAGGATGGCCCATGGAAGCAATGCGAACTGCCTAACCTTTGCTGGCTTAGATCATATGCCAGTGCCACATAGAGGAGGAGACAGAGAACGATTACTCTTAAGAAAGGAATCAAATTGGATCATAAAAACAGATGCGATGGGCCCTTTAGGCCTGAACGAAAATATAGAAATGGCATGTTTCCTGGATCCTTAGAGTATAGTTGAGCCTTAAAACTTGAGAGTATAGAGTAGGTCCATTTGTATCTCTTTACTATAGGAAATGTTTTTAGGTTGGGGGCGATCTCTGCACATCGGGAGTGCTGTAATGGGGCTGATTGGGACGTGGGTCTCTGACTTGTTCTAATTATGTTAAGTAGTGGAAAATATTTTCTTAAGCGAATTCTTGTCAGCGGGGGGCCACTGCCCAGTCTTAGCTCCATGAAACCTCCTACAATCTTTTGGTGGGAGCTTTTTGCATCTCTTGGTGTGCAGATTTATTCCCCTATATGTTTTAACTTTTTAAATTGTTAATACACCAGCCCATACCCGTTTGTGTTGCCACCTTGTGGCCATGTAGCAGATTGCTAGATTCGACTTGTAAATGGCAATCCTAAGCATGGTTCGCATACTCTCATCGATGTTTATACGCTTGTACGCGTGCATCGATGTTTGTATGCGTAATTACGTAAGCATGAAACGACGCAGGGAAGTTCCGGAAGTGTACGCATTTTCCATTGACGTCATTACGCATTCATGCGTACGTTAGTGGGAGCATGCGTACTTTTGTACGCGTAGAAGCGACGATGCGACCCGGAAATGATTCCACTATACAGTATTTAACCCGGAAACGGACAGTCGTGAATTGCCACACTGCCTCTGAAGACGCTACTGAAGCGAAACGGACGTTAGGCGGGCCGTTCCTACCACCATGCCCCACAGCCTTCACTAACCACAACGGGTATGTGCACCTTGCATATTTTTACCGCATGAATATCTTTTGACTACCTTGTTGGAAACTTGTTGGAAACTTTTTTGCATATTGAAAGAGCCGCTGGCAATAAAGCTCTTTTTAAGGCTAGAAGCAGTGCCGGATTTTCATATATCTATGTTGTGAATGAGATGCATATGTACAGTGTTGGGTCCCAGAGCTGTCGCCCTATCGATCGTGTGCGGCAGCCATTACAGGTGTCCGCTAATATTAGGACTGAGTATAGGTGACACAAGGGGTTAATTAGTTAGGTAGGAGTTAATATTTTACTTGGGGAGGGAAGAGAAACACTTTATTATTTAAAGGGGACACTGTCACTTTAATACTTTTTTTTCACTTTTTTTTTACTTGGGTTTCATTATTATTAGCAGCACTCATTCACAGTTAAATGAAGGCATGCTCATGCATGAGTGTGTACACAAGCATGCATGAGCATGTGAATGCGCGGGACCGACAGGGGTGTGCATCTGCACACGTGGGCGCACTTGGCGGCCTTTTAACTGCAGGGCATGCATTTCACCTGCCTGGAATCCACAGGAGGGACAATTAGGACGTGAAATTCACGTCCTGGAATATTAAGTGATAGCCACACACAATACAATTATTGTTATACAGGTGAAACTTGAAAAATTAGAATATCATGTAAAAGTTCATTTATTTCAGTAATTCAACTTAAAATGTGAAACTAATATATAAAATAGACTCATTACATGCAAAGCAAGATATTGCAACCTTGTTAATTGTCATGATTTTCCTGTAAAAAATCATTGGTTGTTACGATAAAAAATGTCAGTTAAATATATCATATAGGAGACACACACAGTGATATTTGAGAAGTGAAATTAAGTTCATTGGATTTACAGAAAGTGTAAAATAATTGTTTCAACAAAATGAGGCAGGTGCATAAATTTGGGCACAAAAAGGAAATGAAATCAATATTTAGTAGATCCTCCTTTTGCAGAAATTACAGCCTGTAAATGCTTCCTGTAGGTTCCAATGAGAGTCTGGAGTCAGGTTGAAGGTATTTTGTACCATTCCTCTTTACAACATCTGTAGTTCATTCAGGTTTGATGGCTTCCGAGCATGGACAGCTCTCTCTTTAACTCACACCACAAATTTTCAATTATATTCAGGTCTGGGGACTGAGATGGCCATTCCAGAACGTTGTACTTGTTCTTCTGCATGAATGCCTTAGTGGATTTTGAGCAGTGTTTATGGTCGTTGTCTTGTTGAAAGATCCAGCCCCAGTACAGCTTCAGCTTTGTCACTCATTCCTGGACTTTGGTCTCCAGAATCCGCTGATACTGAGTGGAAATCCATGTGTCCTTCAACTTTGACAGAATTTCCAGTCCCTTCACTGGCCACACAGCCCCACAACATGGGACCACCACCATATTTTACTGTAGGTAGAACAGAGTAACTAAGCAGCTCAGGGTGACCCAAACCACTAGGAATGTATAGGGGGATAAAAGGAACCAAAAAGCCCTCCTACTAAAAAAGCAAAGCTTGGTGTAATTTGCCTTCTTAAAACAGAAGGAAATTTGCAATAATTCAGTTATAAGTGAACATTTGTGGTTACCCACAATGCTCTACTGAATATGCAAATTATCCCTTTTCGCCCTTGTTAAGCCAAGCAAGCATCCAGAACCGCTGGTGTATAGCAAGCATATAGCTTTAAGTTTTACACAGCCTTATCAAACCCACATGTAGACAACCTGTTTCAGACTTTTGGTCCTCATCAGTACATGGCAGGGATTGATAAAGCTGTATGAAATAGGGCGTGGATGAGTACAACAGAGTAACCAAGCAGCTCAGGGTGACCCAAACCACTAGGATTGTATAGGGGGATAAAAGGAACTGTAGCCTGTAGGTAGCAGGTGTTTTTTTGGAATGCTATGTTGTTTTTCCTCCATACATAAAGCCCCTTGTTATGGTCAAATAATTCAATGTTAGTTTCACCTTATTCCAAAATGAAGCTGACTTGTCCAAATGTGCTTTAGCCTACCTCAAGCGGCTCTGTTTGTGCTGTGGACGGAGAAAAGGCTTCCTCTGCATCACTCTCGCATACTGCATCTCCTTATGTAAAGTGCGCCGAATGGTTGAGCGATGCACAGTGACTCCATCTGCAGCAAGATGATGTTGTAGGTCTTTGGTGCTGGTCTGTGGGTTGACTCTGACTGTTCTCACCAATCGTCCCTTCTGTTTATCCAAGATTTTACTTGGTATGCCACTTCGAACCTTAAAGTGAAAATCCAGACTAAAAATCTACTCAGCAGCACTGAAAAGGCTTGGTGTTTCTTTAACAGTTTCACAGCATCAGAACTTTGTTTTCTTACCAAAGTCTCATTTTTAGCTGCATTTTTAGCTAAGCTCTGCCCCATCAAAGAAGACTGCAGGGGCTTTTTTGCCCTGATGCTGTGCAAAGCATGATGGGATTTCTGATGTTGTTCTCGTTACCTAGCAAATGGGAAGGGTGATCAGGACACAGGACAGTTGGAACTGTATCTCATGCTCCTGGTCACCTCCTTTCAACCAAAAATATGGCTGCCCCAATCACAAACATCTGCCTGTTGTTTTAAAACAGGGTGGGTAAGAGATTACATTACCTATCTATTTTAATTAACATAACTAATGTAACTTAATGACAGTATGTTTGTTTAGGCTGAAGTTCCTCTTTAACTTGAACTGGGCCTGTGGTCTTCCATTTCCTCAATATGTTTCTAACTGTGGAAACATACAGCTGAAATCTCTGAGACAGCTTTCTGTATCCTTCCCCTAAACCATGATGGTGAACAATCTTTGTCTTCAGGTCATTTGAGAGTTGTTTTGATACCCCCATGTTGCTACTCTTCAGAGAAAATTAAATGAACAGGGAAACTTACAATTGACCCCCTTAAATACTCTTTCTCATAATTGGATTCACCTGTGCATGTAGGTCAGGAGTCACTGAGCTTACTAATCCAATTTGAGGTCCAATAATTAGTTTTAAAGGTTTTGGAATCAATACAATAACAACAGTGCCCAAATTTATTCACCTGCCTATTTTTTTTTAAACAATTATTGCGTATTTTCTGTAAATCCAATAAACTTCATTTCACTTCTCAAATATCACTGTGTGTGTCTCCTATATGATATATTTAACTGGCATATTTTATCGTAACAACCAATGAATTATACAGGAAAATCATGGCAATTAACAAGGTTGCCCAAACTTTTGCATCCCACTGTATAATTTTAATGATTATGGCTTACAGTTTATGAGAACCCCAAAATCAAAATCTCAGACGATTAGTATATTGTGAAAATATTCAATATTCTAGGCTCAACGTGTCAGACTGTAATCAGCTAATTAATCCAAAACACCTGTAAAAAGTTCCTATTTCATATATTAGTTTCACCTTGTAAGTTGAATTACTGAAATAAATGAACTATTTCACAATATTCAAATTTTTCAAATTTCACCTGTACTTCTTTTCAATTTGAGTTGTACAATCGATTTTCCTGATTGATTGTTAAATTTGAAAAATCTATCCCATGCCGGTTTTTCAATGTTTTCAATATTTTTTTTTTCATAATTGGGGAAGAAATTGATACCCGTGTGTGATTCTTAGAAAGAAATGTAAAAAATGTGTGGTGTATAGCCATCTCCACTGCTACTTTTCTATTCTTTCCACCTTTTGTCTATTTTTAGTCTGATTTTCTACTCTTTTTACTACTTCTCTAGACTTACAACCCATATACTATCACTTGGATACAACCTCCCTCTCATTGCCCTTATACTTATCATACTCCCATCCCACTCCTCCTTACACTGAATGATCAACTATATAAAATGGATTTCCTTGAATGATTTTTTTAAGTAAAGATGCTTTGTAGCTAAGACTGTATACCTAACCTCATAACAATTGTTGATGACCTTAAATGTCTTTTTTAAAGTGGACCTGAACTCTTGCACAGGACACAAGAAAAGCACAGAGAAATACACCCTGTTTGTGTTTAGAGAGAAGAGCTTGTCTCATTCCCACTCATCTGCAAGTAATCACAAGTGTAATTTGAGCCCTTAGCTGTGTCAGCTCAGAAGTTCTGCAGACACAGCTAATATGTAAACATGGGAGTTAAACCCTTTCTCTGCTTTTATGAAAGCATTAAGTAGATATACAGATTTATTGCAGGAGTTCTGAAAGCTGTAGCAAATAAATGTTTTTTCTTTAAATGTATTATGCTGTTGTTTATCTTTTAGAGCAGAGAGGAAGTTCTGAGTTCAGGTCCTCTTTAAATTAAATGTATTTGGTTCTTCTTTTCTGAGCTGGAATTATATAGATACCACTGCCTCGTCTCTGAAAGCCCCATTAAACAGGTATCCTCACTCCCATCTGCAGAATAAGTTGTCTCTCTGAACTGCCCCCTCCTGCTTATCTAAACTAGGTTATCTAAAAGACACCTGGAGGCAGAGATTAACTGTTTAGAGATGAGGTCAAGAGAAGGAACATTCAGTTTAGGTTCCCTTTAATTTCTCAAAATCTCTCTTCTCGTATCATGTTAGTTAGTCAGGTCCATAATTACAAAAGTGCTCATAAAAAGATCCGCTGCATCTCTAACCATGGGGCAGTGTCTTTTTTAAATTGAAACCCACTTAATTAGGCCCAAATTTTCTAACAGTTTTTAATTAAAATAGCAATGGGAGCTTGCTTCTAAAAGTCTCTTAAATTGCTTAATTGTTTTGCAATAAGCAATTTTGAATAAAGAATCTCTAGTAACAATGTCATTCTTTATTTACCAAGATTAGGTTCTCCTGTGTTTTATATCATTCAAGCAGAAATCACCATAAAGCTGTACTTTCCAAACTGCCCCTGCTTTGCATAGTGTAGATCTAGTAGAACTGGTGCATTAGATCGCTATATTACAGTGAGACTATTTTTTTTTCCGACTTGGATTCAAGGAATAATTGTGTGCGTGTTTCCATATTACTTTCTCATCCATGTGATAATGATCTTACATGTGAAGATGAATATCAGACCTTTAATCACATCCACTCTATCCCTTGTACTAAAGAGGACCAAATCAATGGATGATCTGCAAGTTTCATTACCATATTCTCAGAATGAGGTTTTATAACCAACTTTCATTAAAAGAATTAGGGGATGAGGTTAACTCACATTTTATTGTCTTTGTTAAAATTAAGTACCCGACTTTACTTTCCTCACATGGGTGCCGGAGGCATGTGAATTAGATGCGAGTGGAGCTGCTGGGAAAATAATACAGACAAAAGAGAAGTCCATTTTACAATGTGACAGGTAACTTCCTAATCTGATTACCTGCATCATACTGAAGGAAGCAGAGGTGGAGCCATATGGAGCGATTGATTATGCTAAGGCTATAGCACAGCTATACTCAGAGCCAGGACAAGGTCCTCCAGCACCCAAGGCTGAGATACCAAAGTGCGCCCCTCCATCCCTCCCACCCCAGCCGTCACACACTAATTCCTATTAGACTAAGAGCAGGGACGGATCTAGACCAAGTTGCCCCAAGTTGCGCCTGGGGCAAGGTCAGGTTTTGGCGCCTAAACTGCCATTCCCCATCCACATTTTGCCGCCTTTTAAAGAATTCAACAAACTGCGCCTGGGGCAAGAGACCCGCTTGCCAACCCCCCCCTAGATCCGTCCCTGACTAAGAGGGCCCCCAACACATTAATCTCTAGTTATCTGGCTTGCAGCCACTGCCATGTATCCCCTTTTCTTATTTATCTCTGCTTCAATGATAGCTGAGTGAGCTGTGAACCCCCTTCACACTGCGCTCTGAGGCTGGAGCCTCTCTCGCCTCTGTTTCGGCCTGGCCCTGGCTATACTGTACTTGTGAGCAAGCCTGTGGAGAGGCATAGCAAAACCTGTGGTGTGGGAATATATGGCCATACCTGTGAAGGCATATGAATATTGTATATTTGTTGGGAAATATGGCCACCCCATGGGAAAAAATAACCATAATTATGGTGGGATACAACCATGCGTATAGGGGGATCTGATCATACTTGCAGGAGGACATAGTTATATCTGTGGAGAGATGTACCTATATCTGTGAGGAACATAGCTATAAGTAATGACTACACCTCAAGAGAACATGGCCATAACTCAGTTCTGAGTATAACAGCTGCACATCTGTAGAATTAATTAGAATGAATACATTCTTTATACAGGGCTATATTAAAATGTTGGGGGGGGGGCAGAGGGGGGATAAACAGTGGTTATAGATGGGAAACATGCATGCTCATGTTGGATTGTGCGTGAGTCTGAATAATGGGCATAACTTAAAAGAGATGCTGAAAATGTGGGCGCCTATTATCCGCAGAAATTTGGGCAGTGGGCATCCCACAGGCACCCATACAAGCACCCGCTATTTGTAGCTACAGATTTTATGGCAGGTGGCCCCAGAACCTATATTTCACAATATAAACAACAATCAGGGTGCATATGGGGGCGTCAAAAATTATAATTTTTGCGTTGTTGTAATTTTTGTGCATTTTGTGTATTTTTATGGTGGGGAGGTGGGTTTGTGGTGGAGAAAGGGAGATTAAGGGCAGGTGGGGGGTGTCTTTAAGGTTATCTGTGGGGGTGTTAAGTAGAGATGGCCCAAACGGTTCACCGGCGAACAGTTCCCGGCGAACTTCTGGGGGTTCGCGATTGTGGAGAACCGCAAACTTTTCAGAAGTTCGGTTCGCCCCCATAATGCACCATTAGGGTCAACTTTGACCCTCTACATCACAGTCAGCAGGCACATTGTAGCCAATTAGGCTACACTCCCTCCTGGAGCCACTCCCCCCCTTATAAAAGGCAGACATCGCCGGCCATTTTACTCACTCGTGTGTCTGCAGTAAATAGAGAAGGGACAGCTGCTGCTGCTGCAGACTCTCATAGGGAAAGATTAGTTAGGCTCTTGCAGGCTTCTTATCTTGCTCCTTGCTGATTCTTATTGCTAAAATAGCACCCCACAACAGCTCTTTTGAGAGCTAATCTTGTTCTTGTGATCTATTTTTTTTCTGTGTGTCCCACTGACACTTGTGTTGCATAGACAGCCTTGATAATTCATACTGTGTGTGTGCCACTGCCAGGCCCAGCACATTCAGTGACTACCTGTGTGTGTGTGACAGGTGCACATTGTAATACCCATTACTGCATATACCTACCTACCTGTTGTTCACAGTGCACCCATCTACCTACGTAAGTTGAGCGCACGCAATGTCACTGTGCCTGTCTGCTAGCTGTCTGTATGTGACAGGTGCACATTGTAAGGAAATAAGCAGCGCTACTAAAAAATAGATAAGTGCCTACCTGCAAGAGAGTGAAAGCCCCACTTGTGGGGTAAAATACACACCTAGCATACACATGACCTGTCTACCCCTGGAGGATGCTGGTTTCCTGTAATGGCTTGCATGCAACTTGTTAAGTACTCGTCCCTCCCACTGCAGAGAAGTCCTCCTCGATGGGAGGGGACCTAACACTAACTAAATTCTAATCTATGCATATGCATAGCCTGGGTGCGCCACCAAGTGAAATTGTCAATTGCGCAAAAGGTGGATCAGTCATCACCAGGCCGCCTCCGAATGGCCTCCTATCAGAGGTGCGCTGAGCCCCCCCAGAAACTGCAAACGCACTTTAAACTCAAACAGAAGCTCTGCATATACACCAAAAGCAAAGCTGTTAAGTGGGAGCAGCTGACCAAAAATAAATTAAATTAGTACATGGCAAGGAAATGAGCGATCTCATGGTGATGTCGGACATGCGGACATTCTTTAGTCAAACGCCTCGCCTTAGCCCTTCCGGATCCACCTTGTGAACCGAAAATCGGAGGTTCGGGCCATCTCTAGTGTTAGGGTTAGCTGTGTGTGTGTAGTTAAGGTTAGCCATGGGGGTTTTGTGGTTAAAGTTAGGCATCGGTAGTGGGAGGGTTCAGAGTGAGACTAGGGTTAAGTTTAGTTGAGATATATCCTTACTATTTACTGAAACAGTATTTTGCTATTGTAATTTACACTTTTAAAACTTAGAATATTGGTATATTTACCAATGTTATACATGCCATAATTGGGTCTCCAAATGTCCCTGTTGTAACTGCTGAGGCAATATGTCATGATTTAATGTACTCATTCTATAGGTCTAATTCTGAAGGGGACAGAAGCAAGCCTCAATACTCCTATTACAGCATCATACAGGCATAGCAACTTGTAAAAATATAACTGTCTGTTAATGTCAGAATTATGATAATACAAATTCTATTGATATGCAGTAATAGTATACTATTTATATAATGGACAAATAACAATGGTCTGCAAATAATAATAATGACTGGTAGATAGTATATTGACAGGTACATTTCAATAACATAAACGTAAGACAAGCAGATAGCAGTAGTGTTTTACCAAGTCTCCCCACAGCATTATGTGGCATCACATTGTACATCCCCTACCCCCCCCACTCACACACACTTATAGTCTCCATTTAGTGTAGCAAAACAAGAGCGAGGCTGGCACCAGTGCTTAGATACCATAAAAAACGTTTATTGCAGCAGATGGAAAAATCAGAGGAGGCCCCCAATGAGAACCGCTCCCCCCTACATGACAGCTGTTTCACAACAGGATTTGTTCCCTCAGAGGTATGCCAGAGGGTGCAGGCAGGCCGGTGACTGTGCTATTACATTGCCATTTTTTGTATCTAAGCACGGCGTCTGACGTCACCGGCGCCCCTCCCATCATACACAGTGCTGTCGCCCTCCACCAATTGCTTACATTTTTCTGCATCCATACAGCCACGTAGGGATAGTCGCTGGATTCTGCGGAATTGTAAATTCCGTGATTCCAGCCGGAATTTGGTCAATTCCGATTCCGATGGTCGGAACGGAATTGCTATAGCTATAAAACAGAATTCCATGGAAAATTTTAAAATTCAGCGGAATTTTACGGAATTCAAATTTATTTCCTCACCTAATTTCTACCTGATCCTTCTCCCCTCTTCACCTCCCTCCTCCCTCATCTCATCTTCCATGGAATTGTACTATTTCAAAAGCCAGCTTACATACCATGGCTGAGAATTGAACCTAGGTCTCAGTGTGTGGTAGGTAACTCACTTAACCACTATACCACCAACAACACTACATGCTGAAGCCAGCCTAGCATGTACCATTATGATCAATCCAAGAGAAAAATTAGCTTGTTTAATCCACAGAATTTTGCACATTTTTTCAAGTCCCCATTGACCTCAATTAGGCTCAGTGTTCGGCCGAATATCCCGAACATCCGGACCATGTTCGGCCAAGCCGACCCGAGCTCGAATATCTGGGTATTCGATCAACACTAATCCCCACCTCTGTGGGGTGCTTTCACACAGCACAGCATTCACACAGCATTATTGAAATGCTCAATTACCCTCGGACAACCATGTCCAGATCCAATAGACCTTTTATGTTCCTGGAACCTATCCCTCATCGGCCTGGTCGTCATGCCTATATAGAACCTTTCACAAGTGCAGTAGAGTGTATAGACAACAAATCCCATACTACAAGTAATGAAGTATTAGTGGAGGGGCGATATCGCTGTGCATGATGGGATGGGAGGGGCGGCCGGTGACATCAGACACTGCACTTCGATACAAATAATGGTGAAGTAATAGCGCAGTCACCAGCCTCCCTGCACCCTCCGGCATACCTCTGAGGAAACAACTCCTGTTGTGAAACAGCTTTTAGGTACAGGGGAGCGCTTCCCATCGGGGGCCTCCTCTGATTTTTCCATCTGCCACAATAAAGGTTTTTATGGTATCTGAGCATCGGTGCCCGCCTCTCTCTTGTTTTGCTACCGTATATGGACATATTGCTATGGTGGCTTGAAGGAGTCAAATGGAAACCGAGAGCCCAATATAGTGTAGTATCTTAGTGACAATTAGTCAGGTGTAAAAAAAAGTAATGGTTATACTCACAAACGTGGGTCACCACAAAGACAACCACTGGATAAGCGGGAGGGGAGAATTATAAACTGATCCCACTCAGGTTTAAGAAGTCGCTCTCTGTAGACAGGAAGGAATGGGGATACACCCCTCCACCAAGGGTGGACTAGACAATTTGTAAAGCAGTAACACAGAGGCGCCAAGTAGAGTAAAATTGATAAAAACTGTTTAAAAGGGGGAAGTTGGAGGACTCACCTCCCTCGTAGAAAGAAAGACCGGACAATGGGACATTACTCCCTGGGGCGTTGCAACTTTGGAGCTTTTAATAAAAAGTTACTTTATACTGTAACATCCCATTGTCCAGTCTTTCTTTCTACGAGGGAGTTGAGTCCACCAACTTCCCCCTTTTAAACAGTTTTTAATCGATTTTACTCTACTTGGCGCCTCTGTGTTACTGCTTTACATATTGCTATGGTGGTTGCACAATGCGTATGGAGCCATGAGAAGATATTTTTAACCCTGGTTGTTTTATTCTGAAGTGCTGGTTATTCCTTCTGTCTATGGTCTCCATTTAGTGTCACCATGGAGAGGGGGGATGGGGCACGGCTTAACGCACAGGGAAGGCGGACACATAGAGGAGAAGCTCTGACTAGAAGCAACAGCCTCCCTCACTAATTCTCCCTGCAGAGATGAAGGAAGTAAATATTGAGCAGGACCTGTCAAAAAAGAGGAAGAAGGACCCCCAACTCCAAAAACTTACAGACTACCTCACCAGGTGGTCTGTTAGGCCCACCCAGAGACTCCAAGATAGTGCTGTGCAAGATGGATCATCAACTTGCCCTACACCACTGTGACCACCGGCAATGGCAACTACTGCCGCTGATCTCACAGACCCTGCTGACTCATCCTCCTTCTCGGAGGAATCGCCCTCAGCCAGGAACCTGTTCAAAGCCCATCCACGCAAATCAGCTCCACCAAACAACATGGAATTATTATAAAACATAACATTCATTATGGATAACTAGATGGATAATAATAAGTAAAAAAAAAAAAAAAAAAAAAAACAGTTATGCATGGTAAATCCAAAAAGACATGCCTACATGAAATGCCTCTAGTCTCTGTGTAGTATTATACTCTCAAGTCCTTAGAAAAATGTCAAATTTATATAGTGCTCACAGAAGCAGTTTCTGCAGTATAAGTCATATATCACTCATCTTTTTTTAGCCATGGCTCGAAAAATGTGTCCTTTAATTGTATTCCATATAGTGTTTTCCCCAGGGGAGAGCAAATATCTCAGAGAAGATGTAAAGTATCCAGCTTCAGCTATAAAATGCAAGCAGAATGGACAAGGACATCACAGGCTCCATCTGATATAATTCTTTGGTGTTCCTGCAGCATGTAGTATACCAAAGCATATGGAATAGATACAGCGAGCAGCCACATAGCAAAGCCTTAGCACAGTACTCTGTAATAGGCTTGCAAACCCATATCTATTATTGAATCCACAGAGTAGAAGTAATCCAATGCAGAGTATGTTTTTAATCCAGAATCATATCACATGCTAGTTAAGCACATTTGCAGTCTATTTCATGAATGCAGCCCTGACCATGTACAAACCAACTGAACTTCAAAGAATTAGAATTATAAGGGCCATGGTAACCAATCATCTGTTTCAATAAAATAAAAATAGGGCCCATCTCAGAATAATGCTTTATATACCATTTTTAAAATGTATACCATATATTTTTCTCTAACCATTCCAGGGTACGGTTGAAATTCAAGGGATACTAGGCTCCTCCCTCTAAGTAAACACAATGAACAAGAAGAAATTACTGTAGATCTGGCATATAAGACTACCTTTTAACCCAGGAAAATCTTATCAAAAGTCGGGGGTCGTCTTATACACCAGGTGTTATCTTATAGGGCTAAACTGAAACTTCTGAGCCGGACTGGAGAATCTGTGGTTGCCACATATGGTGAAGGGAGCACAAAAACGTCTGTGACAATATTAGAGAGGCATCAAAAATGATTGAGGTTTGCAACAAGGACAGAGACTCTGGTTTTGCATTACCAGTTTGCAGCCCTTTCATTTGGGATAGCTTCTGCTCCCAGGTTGTTCAACAAGGTGGTAGCAGAGATAATGGGGCCTCTCAGATTACAAGGGATTACAATTGTGCCATATGTAGATGATCTGCTAATGCATGCACAATGAAGGGAAAAAGTAGAAAAGCACAAACAGGTTGTGATCAAAATGTTTTCCAGGTTGGGAATTGGGATGGATCCTAAAAAAGAAAAAGAAAAATCAAAGCTAATACCATCTCAAACAGTGACATTTCTGAGATTCCACATAGATTCAGTTTAACAGAAAATATTTTTACCAGAAAAAATCAGACTTAAAGATTAAATGACACAGTATCAGAACTCAACCCAGACATATAGGTTTTTTTTCCCCTTTTGGTGATTTTTGTAAGGGCCAAGAATATCTAGGTGAGAAGTAGGGAGAGACCGGGAGCCCAATGGTGCAGTATCATTAGGTATAGGGAAGATAAAATCATATAAATATATACTCACAAAGGTGGGATGCAGTTCCTGCAACCACCGTATAGGCCTGCAGGGAATTAGCCATCCCTGCTCAGTACTCCAGGTCCTGCTGGATACTGGATGGTCGCTCTCCTGTAGTACGATATACTTTCCAGAAAAACTGAAAAGCTATTACCTCCAAAGGAGTTCTGACTGATAGTGGGTAGGGTTGAGGCACCCAATGTATGTTCTATTTTGGTATTTTTAAATGCAAATAGAAAATTATATAATAAAAAGAGAGGTAATTGCTTACCTCTCCAGAAGATATAGACACCAGTTCAACTGGAAACATTTTTTTCATTCAAAAAGCAATCTGACAACGCATTTCATGGGTCATGGCGCGCTTCCTCAAGTAAATACAAAATGCCTTGATAGCATAGGGGATAGAGTAGAGGCACCTATACTCTATCCCCTATGCTATCAAGGCATGTTGTATTGACCCGAGGAAGCGGGCCATGACCCATGAAACGCGTTGTCAGATTGCTTTTTGAATAAAAACGTTTTTTTCCAGTTGAACTGGTGTCAATGGCCTCAATTCACTAAGCTTATCTCCTGCCTTTAATAACGTTTCTACAGTTATCACCATGGTGATAAGGCATGTAGTATTCAGGAAACATTTTACCTCAGGCAAACCTAAAGTTAACTCTTCTATCCTTAAAATAACTCCAGAATTCTAAAGTTAAAGACAGGCTGTTAATTAACTGTGAAAATAACTACAGAGGAGGTAACTTAAGGAATGGAGAGATAAGATAACTCTATCACTGTGTGGAGGTAAGTTTACTCTTGCCTTATTATCTCCAGCATGATCTTAGTGAATTGAGGCCTATATCTTCTGGAGAGGTAAGCAATTACCTCTCTTTTTATTATATAATTTTCTATCTGCATTTAAAAATACCAAAATAGAACATATATTGGGCGCCTCAACCCTACCCACTATCAAGCCAAACATCCTCACTGATAAGACAAATAATAAGGGTATTGAGATTCATGAGGTTGGCTATTACAGCAGTGACATGAGTACAACTTAACATCAGAGTGCTGCAAAACTTTTTATTAGAGTCATGGGGCAAAAAGCAGGAATCATAGTAGTTCTCAGTTATGTAAAAGAGTCATTGATATGGTGATAAATCAATGAAAATATGGAGAAGGGGAGATGTTGGTTACAACAGGAGATTATAAGAAGCAGCAAAGGATGGGGAGTGCAACAGGCACAAGGGAAATGGAGCAGTGGAGAGTAGTGTTGGGCGAACATCTAGATGTTCGGGTTCGGGCCGAACAGGCCTAACATGGCCGCGATGTTCGGGTGTTCGACCCGAACTCCGAACATAATGGAAGTCAATGGGGACCCGAACTTTTGTGCTTTGTAAAGCCTCCTTACATGCTACATACCCCAAATTTACAGGGTATGTGCACCTTGGGAGTGGGTACAAGAGGAAAAAAAAATAGCAAAAAGAGCTTATAGTTTTTGAGAAAATCGATTTTAAAGTTTCAAAGGGAAAACTGTCTTTTAAATGCGGGAAATGTCTGTTTTCTTTGCACAGGTAACATGCTTTTTGTCGGCATGCAGTCATAAATGTAATACATATAAGAGGTTCCAGGAAAAGGGACCGGTAACGCTAACCCAGCAGCAGCACACGTGATGGAACAGGAGGAGGGTGGCGCAGGAGGAGAAGGCCACGCTTTGAGACACAACAACCCAGGCCTTGCATGAGGACAAGAAGCATGCGGATAGCAATTTGCATTTTGTCGCCATGCACTCATAAATGTAATACAGATGAGAGGTTCAATAAACAGGGACCGGAAACGCTAACCCATCACAGATGTTCATTGTTCATGTTACTTGGTTGGGGTCCGGGAGTGTTGCGTAGTCGTTTCCAATCCAGGATTGATTCATTTTAATTTGAGTCAGACGGTCTGCATTTTCTGTGGAGAGGCGGATACGCCGCCGATCTGTGACGATGCCTCCGGCAGCACTGAAACAGCGTTCCGACATAACGCTGGCTGCCGGGCAAGCCAGCACCTCTATTGCGTACATTGCCAGTTTGTGCCAGGTGTCTAGCTTCGATACCCAATAGTTGAAGGGTGCAGATGGATTGTTCAACACAGCTACGCCATCTGACATGTAGTCCTTGACCATCTTCTCCAGGCGATCGGTGTTGGAGGTGGATCTGCACGCTTGCTGTTCTGTGTGCTGCTGCATGGGTGTCAGAAAATTTTCCCACTCCAAGGACACTGCCGATACCATTCCCTTTTGGGCACTAGCTGCGGCTTGT
This sequence comes from Hyperolius riggenbachi, assembly GCF_040937935.1. Lineage (NCBI taxonomy): Eukaryota > Metazoa > Chordata > Amphibia > Anura > Hyperoliidae > Hyperolius > Hyperolius riggenbachi. The sequence continues at coordinate 262,914,913 of NC_090651.1, read as the reverse complement.
GTTGTTTGCAGCCCTCCTGGTCGTCCTGGGTTTGCGGAAGTCAGTCTGTCGGCGTACAACTGGCTAGAGGAGGGGGAGGATGTCAATCTCCTCTCTAAAGTCTCCACAAGGGCCTGCTGGTATTCTTCCATTTTGACCTGTCTGGCTCTTTCTTCAAGCAGTTTTGGAACATTGTGTTTGTACCGTGGATCCAGAAGGGTATAAACCCAGTAATTGGTGTTGTCCAGAATGCGCACAATGCGTGGGTCGCGTTCAATGCAGTCCTAGGCCGAAGAGGTCATAGCCTAGGGTCACAAAACCTGTTTATTTGGGCAATTTCAATGGTGGCGAGTCTGACGTACATAAATCGCAGCAATGGCCGTTAGCAACGTCTGAATCTCACGAAATGTCTCATGCAGGTAGAAGACATATTGTTAGACTTGGGCTCCAAAGATGGGTTCCCTACATCTCTGCAAACCAGAGTTACAGGGCTCCAAATTTGGTAAAATCCCCCATAGGCTTTCATTGGGCCTCCTATTTACAGTTCCAAATCTCACATCTTTTCAAAGGGCAATTACTCAGCAGTGGCAAATTTTCTAGCATTGTAGGGACCCTTTGGGGGAGCATGACTGGTGAGTTTCGGGCCCCTAGGCCAAAGAGGTCATAGCCTAGGGTCACAAAAACCTGTTTATTTGGGCTATTTCAATGGTAGTGATGGTGACGTACATAAATATTGTTAGACTTGGGCTCCAAAGATGGGTTCCCTACATCTCTGCAAACCAGAGTTACAGGGCTCCAAATTTGGTAAAATCCCCCATAGGCTTTCATTGGGCCTCCTATTTACAGTTCCAAATCTCACATCTTTTCAAAGGGCAATTACTCAGCAGTGGCAAATTTTCTAGCATTGTAGGGACCCTTTGGGGGAGCATGACTGGTGAGTTTCGGGCCCCTAGGCCAAAGAGGTCATAGCCTAGGGTCACAAAAACCTGTTTATTTGGGCTATTTCAATGGTAGTGATGGTGACGTACATAAATCGCAGCAATGGCCGTTAGCAAAGTCTGAATCTCACGAAATGTCTCATGCAGGTAGAAGACATATTGTTAGACTTGGATTCCAAAGATGGGGTCCCTACATCTCTGCAAACCAGAGTTACAGGGGTCCAAAATTGGTAAAATCCCCCATAGGATTTCATTGCCTCCCTATTTCACTTTCCAAAATCTCACATCTTTTCAAAGGGCAATGGCTCAGCAGTACCAAATTTTCTAGCATTGTAGGGACCCTTAGGGGGAACATGACTGGTGAGTTTCGGGCCCCTAGGCCGAAGAGGTCATAGCCTAGGGTCACAAAAACCTGTTTATTTGGGCTATTTCAATGGTAGTGATGGTGACGTACATAAATCGCAGCAATGGCCATTAGCAAAGTCTGAATCTCACGAAATGTCTCATGCAGGTAGAAGACATATTGTTAGACTTGGATTCCAAAGATGGGGTCCCTACATCTCTGCAAACCAGAGTTACAGGGGTCCAAAATTGGTAAAATCCCCCATAGGATTTCATTGCCTCCCTATTTCACTTTCCAAAATCTCACATCTTTTCAAAGGGCAATGGCTCAGCAGTACCAAATTTTCTAGCATTGTAGGGACCCTTAGGGGAACATGACTGGTGAGTTTCGGGCCCCTAGGCCGAAGAGGTCATAGCCTAGGGTCACAAAAACCTGTTTATTTGGGCTATTTCAATGGTAGTGATGGTGACGTACATAAATCGCAGCAATGGCCATTAGCAAAGTCTGAATCTCACGAAATGTCTCATGCAGGTAGAAGACATATTGTTAGACTTGGATTCCAAAGATGGGGTCCCTACATCTCTGCAAACCAGAGTTACAGGGGTCCAAAATTGGTAAAATCCCCCATAGGCTTTCATTGGGCCTCCTATTTACCGTTCCAAAATCTCACACCATTTCAAAGGGCAAGAGGGTACAAAGGTGTATGATCTGTTATCTTTGATTCTAGACATTCTTGGATGGGCAGAGAGGAATGTCAAGTTTTTGGCATCTGTAAATCTAAAAGGCAGTCTAAATTTACGAGCAGATTATCTGAGCAGGAACATATTGAGTCCGAGTTAAGAAGTCTTCGAGGAAATAGTAATCAGATGGGGAAGACCGAATATAGACTTGTTTGCTAATCGCCACTCCAAATAATAAGTAAAAAGCTTCATGTCACTCTGCAGGAAAAGTCAAACGGCGGACATGGAGGCACTGTCTCAGCTATGAACTTACTGGTTAGTTTATGCATTCCCTTAATGTTACTTTATAATCATAACCAAAACAATACAGAAATTGCTACAGGAGGGGACAGATATGATACTAGGAGCACCATGGTGGCCCATGGTTAATGGAAATCTGGGAGAGAGCAAGGGGTCAGTTTCCAGAGAGGTATGATCTACTTTCACAAGGACTCATCATCCAAATCCCAAAATAGTAATCTATTTAGCATAGTATCTGAGAAAGAACTGATGAAAGCTGAGGGTCTATCAGTCAAAGTAATACAAACAATATTAAAATGTAGGAAATCTGCCATTCAAAAGGTTAATGGTAAAATATGGAAAACATATTTGGCATGGTGTATAAGACCTGCTGTTAATTTGTTTTCAGGATGGGTTGGATATGGGATTAGTTCTGGGGACACTGAAAGTAAAATGTATAGCACTATCAGTGTATTTGGATACAGCATTCACAAAAGAAAATCTGATTAAAAAGTTTTTGAAAGCAATAGCAAGAACAAAATCAGTGAAAGCAAAGATTATCTTGCAAGGGGATTTACCATTAGTTCTGCAGACTTTCATGCATCCTCCTTTCAAACCATAAGAAAACACTTATATATAGAAAAATTATTGATCAAAACAGTGTTTCTAATAGCAACATCAGCAAGAAGGGTTAGTGACATACATGCTTTTTCTATTAAGGATCCATTCTTAGCAATACTGCAAGATAAGGTCATTCTTCCACTGGATCCAAATTATTTACCTAGGGTGGTCACAGAATTTCATAGGTCACAACAAATCATTTTACCATCATTCTGTCAGAATCCAGCCAATGAAAAAAAAAATTACGGAAACCTAGCTCTTAGAAGGCTATTGATACAGTATCTAGAAAAGATAAGAAGTTTTAGAAAGTCGAGTCACTTATTTGCGCTATTTTTGGGCTCTAACAAACGATTGCAAGCCTTGAAAACAACCTTAGCTAGGTAGATCAAAAAGGCAATAAATTAAGCATACAAGTTGAAAAATTTACAAACCCCTCAATCAATTAAAGCTCCTTCATCCAAGGCAATGGCGACATCATGGGCAGAAAAGGCTGGGGCACAACAAATATGCCAGTCAGTGACAGGGACAACTCCAACAACATTCATAAAACATTACCGGATAGAAGTCCTGTCACAGCAACATATGGGGCTTGATTCACAAAAGAGTGCTAACTGATAGCACGGCCATTTTCACGTGAATTTTCGCGTGAAACGATAACGTTTTTGTTGCGCAAATGTAAATTTTTGCACAAAATCGATTATCGTTTGCATGCGAAAATTCGCGTTTGCGCGTGAAAAGTTTATCATTTCTCGCAAAAATTTGCGATCGCGAGAAACGAAAACGGCCGTGCTATCAGTTAGCACTCTTTTGTGAATCAACCCCATGGTGTTTGGCTGCAAAGGCAGCAGTCCCTCCCTAATGTATGTATAAGATTTATTGCACATCTCTCAAATTCCAGCCGTACTCTGGAATGGTTGGAGAAAATACTTTTTACACACTCACCAGTTATTGTGTTTCTAACTGTTCATAGGTACAGCAAACATCATCCTTCGGTCTATCACTCTGCATATGCACTCTTTGGTTGTATTCTCTTATAAGAATAAGGTCATGGTCACATACAGTGCTGCCCATAATTATTCATACCCCTTTTGACTTAAAGTTACTTTTATTTAACCAGTAAGTAATTTTTTTGATGGGAAATGACATAGGTGTCTTCCAAAAGATAATAAGACGATGTACAAGAGGCATTATTGTGGAAAAAAATTCTCAGCTTTTATTTACATTTGAGCAAAATGTGTCTAGTCCAAAATTATTCATACCCTTCCCAAACTGGCACAGTCTGTGGGAAAATCCAAAGGTCTATACCATTCCAAATATTCCAAACTGTTCTAAAGCATCCTAATTACCCTGATTAATTGGGAACAGCTGTTTTAAGCAACTCAACAGGAAATAAACAGCAGCTCTCTGCAGTTGGTTTGTGGACTGTCATAGCTAAGACAAAGGAGCTCAGTGAAGACTTACGGCTGCGCATTGTGGTTCCTCACAATTCAGAAAAGGGCTACAAGGCCATTTCTAAATGTTTTCAAGTTCCAGTGGCTGCAGTGCAAAGTATTATAAAAAAAATACAAGATGTTCTGCAATGTGGGAAATCTCAGAGGACATGGTCAGAAGCCAAAAGTGACACCAGTGCTGGCCAGGATGATTGTGAGAGAGGTGAAAAAGAATCCAAGAATCACCACCAAGGCCATCCTGGTTATTCTGGGCTCTGCTGGTGGCAATGTCTCAAGACAGACAATCCAACGGACACTGCACACTGCTGGGTTACATGGATGCAGACCAAGGAGGACGCCATTTCTCCAGATAAGGCACACAAAATCTTGTTGGCCTTTGCAAATGTTCATCTGGACAAAGAAGAAAACTTCTGTTATTCTGTGTTATGGTTATGGTCAGATAAAACAAAAATTGAATTGTTTGGTCACAATGATGTTTCCTTCATTTGGTGTAAAGAAGGAGAAGCCTTTAACCCAAAGAACACCATCCCCTCTGTCAAACATGGTGGTGGGAACCTAATGCTTTGGGGTGTTTTTCAGCCAATGGACCAGGGAACCTAATCACAGTAAACGGCACCATGAAAAAGAGCAATACATGAGGATTCTCAAAGACAACATCAGGCAGTCTGCAGATAAACTTTGCCTTTGGCACTAGTGGACATTTCAGCATGACAATGACTCAAAACACACAGCAAAAGTGGTGAAGAAATGGTTAGCAGAAAACAACATTAACGTTTTGGAGTGGCTCAGCCAGAGTTCTGACTTGAATCCAATTGAGAATCTGTGGAGGGACCTAAAGATCAGAGTGATGGCAAGAAGACCCTGTAAAGATTAATGGGCAAAAATACTTGTGGAGATATGCAAAAGGCTGGTCTGCAATTATAGGAAGTGTTTGATTGCTGTAATAGGCTTTCCTATTGAATATTGAGATGAGTATGAATCATTTTGGACTGGAAACTTTTTGCTCAAATGTAAATAAAAGCTGAAAAAAAAATTCCACAATAATGCCTCTTGTACATCGTCTAATTATTTTTTGGGAGACACCTATGTCATTTCCCGTCAACAACTTACTTGCTGGTTGAATAAAAGTAACTCTAAGTCAAAATTTGCCAGGGGTATGAATAATTATGGGCAGCACTGTGCCTAGGGTCTATCTTTGGGCTGGCCTTATAGTTGCTTTTATATACTAAGTTAGGTGAGCAGGGTGGGGGCTTTTAATTGTTTCTTGCTAATTGTATTTCCTTTGGGGGAGGAGTCTAGTATTTCTCAAATTCCAGCCATACTTTGAAATGGTTAGAAACAGCATTACCAGTCTGTCTAAACTGTATTTTTTTTACTATTTTTACTCACAAGCATTTAACCATTTCTATTTGTTCAGGTGGTATTGGAAGAATGGCTGGACAGTGTAAGTCCTCACTCCCGTACGAACACAGCTTATATGGTCCATGATATGGGTAAGAAAGGGGGCAGAAATCTTCCCACCTTCTTACACATAAGCAGACCATGTCTAAGACAATGGGTTCATCTTCACCTTAATGTCCGAGAGGTAAAGGTAACTACTTCACACAGTTAGCAGTAGGTCTTGGGCATTTATGGTAAAATTTGGGAGTCCTCTTTAAAATTAGGGGACACCCTGTCACCCTGCCTGTCCCCTCCCTGGTAGATAGGTAAAAGGAAGGTTTTGACCCCCTACCTATTTAGAACAAATGGTTTAGTTAAAATGAAATCAATCTATACTCTTTTCTTTACCTGTCTTGTGAGCCTGTTCTGTATACTTTTTTCTTCTTCTGAGTTTTCTTCTCTAAACTTTTTTGTTTCTTCCCCCTTAACCTGTCTTCCTCTCTGATCTGCTTTTATATTTCCCTCTACTTCATCTTCCATCTTCTTTTCTTCTAAAACATTGTGTGCAAAGTTGCATCACTTCCCACTGGACAACTGCCATACCCTTGTGGAACTCTGTGGCACTGCTTCTACCCACCTTACTTCTACCACGCACCTGCAACACTGCCACTCTGCACGGCATCACTGCCTGGCACTGCCTCTCTCACCTACAGCACTATTGACACCTTTGGCCACCACCATTTTACAGCTGTCATGCTCTTATTAAGCCACACTAAAGTATAGGAAGCTTCAGCAAAAACATCTTTAAATCTCCTACCAGAGCTCCCCATAAGTCCATTCAATGAACCAATGAGAATCCTCTATGGGGAGATTCCCATTGGTCAGATGAAAGGACCAATAGCGAGTCTTGGCAGCAGATCTAAAGATGCTTTCTGCTAGAGCTCCATATACTTCACTTTTAAAGCTATTCCAGAACTCTGGCAAAAGGAATCAAGAAGTGAACTCATTTATCAGACATGTAATAGTCTTTCCACATTTTTATACATGTGACTGCGGTAATTGCTCTCTAAAGACCAGAGCAAGCTATTAGTTTTTTCCCCTAATAATTTCAGCAGTTCTCAGATTCAGGACATGCTAAAATTCAAATATTTTGCCCAGCTCAGTTGAACAGAACTTCAAATGAACAGAGGCTTATTTAAAGACCACTAGTCACAGTTTTGCTGGGAGAATGATAGTCCAATATCTGTAAAGTGGCTTAAAGAGAAACTCCGACCAAGAATTGAACTTTATCCCAATCAGTAGCTGATACCCCTTTTTACATGAGCAATCTATTCCTTTTCTCAAACAGACCATCAGGGGGTGCTGTATGACTGATATTGTGGTGAAACCCCTCCCACAAGAAACTCTGAGGACCGTGGTACACCTGGCAGTTTGTGGGAAATAGCTGTTTACTGCTGTTTCCAACTGCCAAAAAAGCATGCAGCAGCTACATCACCTGCCAACAGTAAAAATATCACCATGTAATAAATGTCAGAATGTAAATCAGGTATTTAATTCAAAAGATTTTACAATGGGCAAACACTGACTAAATCATTTATACATAATTATTGTAAAAATTAAGCACTTTTTTATTACATTATTTTCACTGGAGTTCCTCTTTAAAGTCAATAATTCAAGTACTGTATATTGCATAATTGAAATAACCAGCCACACATTAGTGCATTTTTAATCACATCTAAAAATAAACACACTAATACGTTAAACATGCATTTAATCAATTTACAGGGACAAGCATCTGATTGTTGGGTGTAGTCAATCTCTTGACCTGAAGAAACGGAGGGTGTCTCCTACAGGAAATGCGTTGTCTATTAGCTTAATAGAGTGACTCTTGGTCACCTTCGTTTCCCCTGTAGTCCTTTAATCTAGTCTGGGTCAGCATTGCCTATCAACCTTGTGACTTCTCAGCCCTCCTTACAGCAGCCAGCAGCTACTGGCACTGTGACCGGCTGACTCTTTTTCCTGCCCTGTGCATTCCCTCCAGGGAGACCAATGGTTGTGTTCGGCTACACCGTGGCTAGTGTCTGCTGCTGACTGGAGAGCCCAGTCCCCGGCGGCCATGTAAGAGGGACAAAGGCTGACTTAGGCTGATCTTTACCGACAGCCACTACATACCAAGTGAGACCTGTCCTGTTGTTGCTACTTTCTGCCAGTCTCAGAGTGCTCGTTTTGTTTATTTTTAGCTATGTACTGCACATTGGAACACAGAGCTCATATGAGCAGGACTGCCTGATCGCACCATACAGCGATACTCCAAAATCCCATTCTATTGCAGCTTGGAGGTAGGGAGCAGTGATTACTAGCTGGGGGTTGAATCCCAGCTAGTCTTGGTGTGGCACCACCTCTGCTTGTGAGGTAGTATCAGGCAGTAGGCAATCCTGCTTCTCCCTGGCAACCAGGCGTTTCTCCAAGATGGTCAGTTATGCATGTTTTAAAGGACCACTATTGTGAAAAAAGTAGGCAGTTAAAATCTGACAGAACCAACAGGTTTTTGGCCAGTCCATCTCCTCATGGAGGATTCTCGGGGTTTTCATTGTTTTCAGCAACATTTCCTGAACCGCAGTTTAACCACTTCAGCCTTCAGTTGTTTTTCACTTATGCATCTGAGCAATGTTCACCTCCCATTCATTCGCCAATAACTTTATCACTAATTATCACAATTAATTGAGCTATATCTTATTTTTTTCCACCACCAATTAGGCTTTCTTTGGGTGGTAAATTTTGCTAAGAATTATTTTTTTCTAAATGCATTTTAACAGGAATATTAAGAAAAAAAAATTGAAAAAATGCAATATTCCTCAGTTTTCGGCCATTATAGCTTTAAAATAATACATGCTACCATAATTAAACCCCACACATTTTATTTGCCCATTTGTCCCAGTTATTATACCATTTAAATTATGTCCCTATCACAATGTACAGTGCCAATATTTTATTTGTAAATAAAGGTGCATTTTTCAGTTTTGCGTCCATCACTATTTACAAGCTTAAAATTTAAAAAAAAATATTAGTAATATACCCTCTTGACATGCATATTAAAAATGTTCAGACCCTTAGGTATCTATTTATGCTTTTTTATTGTAGTTTTTTTTTTTAGTTAAATATTTTATTTGGATATTGTTTGAGTGTGGGTGGCAAACAGTTAATTTTAAATGTAATTTATTGTGGTTTGTGTGAAAAAAAAATGCGTGTACATGTAGTTTTACTATTTGGCATTTTTTTTATTCCATCCTGTAAGCAAGCACTCTCACTTACAGGTATAAGTATAAGGAGGACGTTATTTTTTTTTTTTGTTCAGAAAGACCGTGGCTTCTCATAAGAAGCTTTCTGTCTTTATAAACTATGTTCCCATTCATTGATCTGTGGGCTAACGGGGGCAGTACGGGAGCGCGCGGGCGTACACGTGATCGTGCACAAGAGCGTGCAGCAGCATGTGACAGTCACGCCCAAAAGGCTAAAATGGTTACCGTGACTGCCAAAATAGTAAGATACCAGCCAGCCTCCCTACTCACTTGCACACTATTTTGCTGTTGAAAACAAAGTAAACCTTGAGAGTTCCCCATGAGGAGATTAACTGGCCCAAAACCTGTTGGTTCAGTCAGATTTTAACTGCCTACTGTTTTCGCGATAGAGGTCCTTTAAGCATTTATAATAGAGACGCATCATTACCAGTGGGCTAGTGTTACTCAGTATACTTGTTCATGACTTGATCTTTTTTTTCCCCCGCACATAAAGGACATGCCACGTGGTGTTCTAAAGCATCGTTACATTAACCATTTGTGCATTTAGGACTTTGTCCTGGATACTGTTTTTAAAAGGTTTACTTCGCAGTTTTAATTGTGAAGAAAACCTTTGTTGTCTTGTAAATACTTCATTTGTGCTGAAAATATGTTTATGTGAAAAAATAAATAAATAAAAGCCTCGCAATGCACACCAGCAACGTGCAAAGCTGCATACAACTCAGAGACCAGTTCTGATTGGCTGCTCTGCCTCTGGGCCTCTACCCTTTGCTTTTTTATATTTGGAATAAACACATCTGGGACAATAACATATATCCAATGCCTGAGGCAATTCTGATCTCTCCGGAGCCACTAGGAAAACCGAAAGTTTTCCTGGCTTACTCACTTCAAAGATGGATTGTATTTCCACAGCGCTATAGCCCCGGCGATGTGCTGCTACACTACAGAGCTCCGCTTTTTATTTTCTAGATATGGAAAGCACAGAACAAGCTTCAAAAGGTTCAATTATAATAATTTCTGCTTCATTCAAGCAAAAAAATGCAGATGTACAGTGGAAAGCATATTATTTGTGGCCTGACGTGTTTGACAATCTGTGCTCTAAACCATCCTGTTTAACAAATCACATTGTGCATTTTGTCACCCTGCCACCCCCCATTATGTTTTTTCCCCCTCTGTTGCAGAGTGTAAATATATAAGCTGTCTGCAAACCGCAGAATTAATCTTTTACGCTTGCTCTTAATGATGTCATACTGATTAAAAATAGTATAACACCACAAAGCTTGCTCATTCGGAAGGTATGATCACATGCTGGAAATATCTAGCTAAGCTCAGTGAGTTGTATTTCGCATCAGTATAATTTCAGGCTTTGCTTGTTTCCTATCACGGTGTAACTGCTTAGACAATTCAGAAAACATTCTGTATATATTTAGCACGCTGCCATTTCAGACATATAGGCTTCGAGGTGTTGATGATGATAAATAGAGTTCAACAGCCCATAGCCACCAGTCAGCAATTGTAGATTACTGCAGAATTTTAGTAATTTTTAACAATAGCTGCCTATTTTCTGTACTCCCACAAAGCACATAAACAGTCAGGGTCCCAATACAATGGCCACCAGTGGGTCTGGTCACAAGCCTTTTTTTTTTTAATACTTCAGCTTATGACACAATGATCAAAATCTGCTACATCTGCGCATAACACATGAAATGAAGTAAAAATATTAAAAAACGGGGCACCATATGACGCAGCACTGGACAAGAAATAGGGTTACAGACCATGATAAACAGGGGTGACAGACAACACAGGTAAAAAGGGGCGCTGGAACCCTTATGGAAAAAAGGAAAATTTACCATTTTTACCACAAAACACGGCTTTTACACTGTGGAGTGTCTGACATGCAATGCCGCAAATTTGCATATTTGCAGACCCCCAGCACCCACGATTCTATCTGGCGCCTCTGGGTGCGGATATGTGCACTGTTTGTCGATAATTGTGCACCTCCTGGCCCCCAAATGTAATGTTTTGGAGGGGGTTAAGTACCACCTGGGGGGTGTTAGGGTTAGGAGTCTTAAGTTATGTACTCACTTCGCGATGCAAGGAGATGGATCCAGTGACATCTCCCTGATGACGATCTACCCCCCCCCCCCATCGATCTTCCTCTATCTTCCAGCCAGCATGTATGCGTGACGACACTTAACGTTACACGATGGCCGCAAATGGGACTTCAATAGATTGTGGTACTTGGTGTGGGAGTCTTCGGGGATTTTAAAGATCCAATCCACCATGCCAGCCGTATCACCGAGTGACGTTTGTGTGATCGTGCGCCTGTAACCACGTCGAAGATCGCATTAACGACCACTAGATGCTCAAAAAAGTGCAAAATAGTCAGAATAATTGTGAGGTAAGTATGGGCCTTTAGGGTTAGGCCCCACGGGGGGGGGGGGGGGGCTTTAGGGTTAGGCACAACCAAAGGAGGGTTCTCTGTGAGAGTAGGGTTAGGTTTAGCTATAGAAAAATATCAGTAAACATTACCAAAATTTTACTATGGAATCCTGCAGTAAAATATTGCTAATTGTAGTGATATTCTACTAGCGGCAATCTCCTGTGGCCTTTTTTCCAGGCGCCTTTATTTCATGTATGTGGGTCCTCTGGAGAAAAACATGGGGGGTATGGCTACCTGATACCGGGGAACATACAACCATAATGATCAAATCCTGCCTAAACCATGGATAATGAAGCTGTACAGATTGATGACAGTGATCATAGCCAGCCATTTTGCACAGATATAGAAACAATGTAAACACTGCATAGGCTGTATAACTCAAGGCACACTAATCGTTTACGGTAAGTTATATTATGTAGCGTCAGTAAACTTTATGTGCATGTGTTTTGTGAGTATACGCCATAGTGACATACTACAACAGGCTCTTGACAACATGGCTATATAGACAATCATATGGTAGATTAGATTAAATGTTCATAAATGTAGGACTATGTGTCTTGGACTTACCAATGGCATAGCAAGTAAAAATAAATGGGATACAACTTAAAACATCAGACTTGGAGAAGGACATTGAAATATTGACTGATAATATGTTAAAAGACCGCTATTGAGGAAAACTAACATTTAAAGTGAATCTGTAGTGAAATTTGAAAGAAAAAAACAGATACTCACCTAAGGAGAGGGAATGCTCTGGGTCCTGTAGAACATTCCTGTTTTGCTGCCGATCTCCTCTTTCCCCGCAGGCTTCACCATTTAAATCTCCCACCGTGGGAGACTTCGGCAGTCTATGGAAGCACTCGGGCTTCCGAAGACCAGCAGCTCTGTACTGCACATGCCCGAGTGTGGAAGAGAGGGCGCTCACGAGTGCACAGTATGGTACGGCCCGTCTTCGGAAGCCCAAGTGCTTCGAAAGACTGCTAAAGTCTCCCCAACCTGGAAGAGAGCAGTCTATGACCAAATTGGTCTAACTAATGGTGAGCCTGTGGGGGAATGTGGACACCGGTAGGAGGACAGGAAGGCTCTACAGGACCCAGAGCCTTCTTTCTCCTTAGGTGAGTATTTGTTTTTTCTTTCAGATTTCACTTCAGACTCTCTTGAAAATACATACACATAAAATGTACATTTCCTCTAGAGTAACATTAACATGTACTATAAATTACTTTTTTTCCTATTTTGCTCTCATTTACAGTAGGTAGTACACATTTGACAGATTATGGTCGATCTCCTCATGTGAAATTCTCGATATTAACTTTATTCTTCACAAAGTGCTACCCTGAAAGGATCTACAGTATATAAAGATGTAATTCAGATTCTCCATTCATTTGTACACTATTTTGAAAGTTGAACTTGGTAATTGCAGTTTAGTAAATGCTATTTTTCTTAAAAAAAATAACTTAGTTCCCCCATGAGAACATGGACTAGTTCAAATTTTGACAGACCTGTCAAATTTTCACTACTATACGTGACAGCAACATAGAAAAAAAAGTAGTTTATAATGAATTTTACTCTGGGAGAGTTTTGATTGGCCAATTGGTTCAAAGGTCAACATATTTTAAATACTATGAACAGATTGTGTAGGTAAGTTCTCATACGACATGGAAATGGTAAATTGGCCAGTCAAAAATTAATGTGTGTGCACACCCTAAGGAGTACTTGGAAAAGCAGGCTTTGGCACTTGGTATCATGCAACTATTATATGTACAGTGCTAGAGAGTGTAGGCTTGTGACTCTGTAGCTTTGCTACTGTCTGCTGCTATTGGCAGAAGTTTGGGCGCCACCATAGAGGCCCATTCAAATATCTTTAACTGGAATGTGTTTGCATTTTTTTTGCAGCAGACTGGCAGAGGAGGGGGTGTTAAAGGGGACCTAAACTGAGAAGGATATGGATTTTTTTCTTTTAAAATAATACCAGTTGCCTGATTCTCCTGCTGATCCTGTGTCTCTAATACTTTTAGCCACAACCCCTCAACAAGTATGCAGATCAGGTGCTCTGACTGAAATCAGACTGGATTAGCTGCATGCTTGTTTCAGGTGTGTGATTCAGCCATTACTTTAGCCAAAGACATCAGCAGGACTGTCAGGCAACTGGCATTGTTTAAAAAGAAACATCCATATCCCACTTAGTTTAGGTTCCCTTTAACCTCCCTGGCGGTCAATTAAAACCACCAGGGGGCAGCGCAGCAGTTTTTAAATTTTTATTTTTTTTTAAATCATGTAGCTAGCCTAGCGCTAGCTACATGACAGCCGCTGAGCAGCAGCCTTCCCCTACCCTCTCCGATCGCCTCCAGCAATCAGGCCCATCAGGAAATCCCGTTCTGAACGGGATTTCCATTAGGACTTCCCCCGTCGCCATGGCCATGGGCGCAATGACGTCACTCGTCATGGACGTCGTGGCGTCAGAGGGAGTCCTGATCCACCCCTCAGCGCTGCCTGGCACTGATTGGCCAGGCTGCGCAGGGGTCTTGGGGCACCCTCTAATGCAGCGAGCAGCAGGGTGAATCGGCGGGGAGCAGCAGCGATCGGTGAGTTCACGCAGCTAGCAAAGTGCTAGCTGCGTGCAACAAAAAAAAAATTATGCAAATTGGCCCAGCAGAGCCTGAGAAATACTCCTGCGTGGCATAGCCCGAGCTGAGCTCGGGCTTACCGCCAGGAAGGTTAAGGTTACCAAAAGGTAATCACGGGAAAAAAATCATCCTTTCTATCACAAGAGATTGCAAATGCAGTTAACAAACCAGCCCAACTGTTCCGCACAGTGGAAAAACTCTGCAACCCGGCATGTCAAAAACTTAACATCGAGTCTTCAAAGGACCTCTGTGACCAATTTGCCCATTTCTTCACAGACAAAGTCTCCGCTATAAGGTCCGCCATCCAACTTACAGCATCTGAGCCTAATATAGCGCCGAAGACCATTAGCAGAGACAATGTAACACCTTGGTCAAACTTCAAAGAAATTGATGAAGAAGTCACATCAAGCATCCTCCTTCACGTCCGCCTAACTACCTGTGACCTAGATCCTGGCCCAACACAGTTCATGTTGAACTGCCCCGACCTGTTCGTACCGGTATTCCCAAAAAATTGTTAACTGTTCCTTAAAATCAGGGATATTTCCTGCTTTACTGAAGGACGCAATCATCAGGCCTCTCCTCAAAAAACCCTCCCTGGACCCAGATGCAATGACCAGCTACAGACCTGTCTCTAACCTTCCCTTTCTGGGCAAGCTAATTGAAAAAGCTGTTTACCTCCAGCTAGAAGCCAAAATCCTACAAAACAACAGTTATGACCCATTCCAGTCTGGCTTCAGGAAACACCACAGCACTGAAACGGCCCTCATCCAAATATGCAACCACCTGCTCATGGCAAGAGACAGAGGAGAGTGCTCCATCCTCATACTGCTAGACCTTTCTGCAGCCTTTGATACAGTTGACCATGACATCTTGATAAACAGGCTACAGGAATACTGCGGCATTGATGGCATAGTTCTTCAGTGGTTCCAATCCTTCTTGAGTGGCAGAACCCACAAAGTGTCTATGGGGCCCTTCCTGTCCACCCCTGTATCACTTAGGTATGGGGTGCCCCAGGGCTCAATCCTCTCTCCCCTGCTTTTCACGATTTACATGTTACAGCTGGGAAAACTAATCCAAAAACATGGCCTGACATACCACTGCTATGCAGACGACACTCAACTATATCTTTCCTTCAAGCCTGGTGTGACAGACCCAACTCTAACTATAAACGCCTGCTTACGTGAACTACAGCAATGGATGAATGACAACTGGCTGGAACTAAATGCAGACAAAACTGAAGTCCTTCTGATAGGAGGGCAGAGCATGATAACAAAACAACTTAACTTGCAGTCTTCACCACTGGGAATAGGAGGCACGGATCTGCACAGCTCTGATCATGTGCGTAGCCTGGGAGTTCTAATTGATTGGGATTTAAACTTCAGAACTCAAATCTCTGCTGTGGTGAAATCATCCTATTTTCACCTGAAGAACATTGCAAAAATCAAGCACCTCATACCCCCAGAAGATCTGCCAACCTTAGTCCACGCCTTCATCACATCCCGACTGGACTACTGCAATGCTCTCTACACTGGCCTTCCAAAAAAGGTCTTGTACCGACTACAGCTGATACAGAATACTGCTGCCAGACTGCTAACCAACCAACCCCGTCACTGCCACATAATGCCAGTCCTGCACTCCCTTCACTGGCTACCTATAGAATGGAGGGTCCTATTCAAGATCGGCCTACTGACATTTAAATCCCTGAATAATTTAGGCCCTGGATACATGAAAGATATGTTGCAGCTGCGTAGCAATCCCCGCATTCTCAGATCAACAGGTTCTAATAATCTAGTCATACCCAGAGTCCACTTGGAAACTTTTGGTCCCAGAGCCTTCTGTCATGCTGCCCCTACGTTTTGGAACTCCTTACCTCAACAGATCAGGACAGCTCCATCCCTGGACGTGTTTAAATCCAGACTGAAAACCCACCTGTTCAGTTTGGCATTTGCAGAAATATAACTTTTGTTGTGTGAATACTTCATCCTACTAATTACTGAATCTGAGAGAGCCTAAGCGCTTTGAGTCCTATGGGAGAAAAGCGCTATAGAAATGTTATTGTATTGTATTGTATTGTATAAGGTTAGGCATGGGGGTTGAGAATGGTTAAGGTTAGCCATGGGGGGGGGTGTTTAAAGTTAGCTCTGTGGCTTGGGGGGGGGTTAAGTTTTTAGCCTTGAAGAGTGGGTGGCTAAGGTTAGCCGATGTGGGGGTAGTTTATGGTGAGAGATTGGTACAGGAAGGGTTCAGTGTAAGATTAGGGTTATGTTTCATTGTCATTGCTGAAAAAACCTTTTCGGCTGCATCGGACACCTTTTTTTCCTCAGCACACTTTTTGTATAGATGCCTGGATGTAACATTAGATAAACATTATCCCAAAGAAGGCTCTCCTGCATTAAGTAAATATCTGGTGATTTCCTTTACCTTGTACATTAAGTCACTTGTACTAGTGACAAAACATCTCTCAAGGCCAAATTCACTGGGCAGTCACATGGAACAATGCAGTACACACACAAAGCACAAAAAGATGTCCAACTGAAACTATGTTTCATTGGCCTCAATTCACTAAGCTTTAACAAACACTTTATTGAATATTTATAGACTTATTGAATGTTTTATCGATAAAACATTTGATAAATATCTAACACCTTAGTGAATTAGATTTTACCCATGAGGTAAATTATCAAACGTTCAATAAAGTGTTTGCTGAAGCTTAGTGAATTGGGGCCTATATCTTTGGAAATACCATGAATCATGATACTTACCAAACCTCCTGAAACGTAGTGTATTCAGGCAGCGTACGTTAAGTTTACTGGGCTTTACACAAATTAAGTAACGCTTTGAACAATTTTCACAACTCATATTATGCATGCATCAGTTATATGGCAAGTTACACAAACGATATAGGTTTTGCATATAATGCAAGATACACATGTTACAAAAGTAACATGCCCAAAGTTCAGTAAACATAACCTGTGCATCCTGGACATGTTAAGTTTGGGGCTACTTTCACACAAACAGCATTGCCATGCGTCACTGTACTCTACCCCACCACAGCTCGTCGCAAGAGCCATGTAAGTCTATAGAGACTTACACACAATTGCAATGAGGTGTAACTTAATGGCAAAATTACCACAAGCCCACCGCAAACTCTTCTGTGTATTGCCACTTGGCCCGTGCCTACTGCAAAGCAAGTCTCTGGCGACATGATAAGTGTAAAGGAACGATCGTGGTAGTAGCACGGTGGGAATGCTTAGAACAGCGGTAAACCAGTGGTGTACTTCCTGTCCAGCAGAATAATATGCATGGAGCAATGGTGCGGTGTGCTTATCCTGTACCTGGCTTTCCTGCCACCATATGATCTCACTGCTACAAGTGTGAAACCAGCCTAAAGGAATTTAGTGAATATACCCTATAGTTAGCTAGTATAGCTACAACATTGTACAAACTTGGAAACTTTGCACTCTGTTTTATGTCCCCTTGGAAATGTACAAACTCCATCAGAATAACAGTATGAAACCATTTTCACAATCTGCTGACATATTTCTAGTTGACCAACAGGACACTTTGTGCCCAAAACTGTTTTTTTTTTCATCACACCTCTGCCGTGCCTTCACCACTGCTGCTGCTGATTGTAATTACAATTATACATCACTGTCAAAGTATTTGCTTCCGGATAGAGTTCATACTGTGCCAGGGCAAACTGTCTGTCACAAAACATGCTTCTCAGATCTCAAGCCCCAACAGAATTCCTGCAAGAAAATTAAAGTGGCTTAAGTTAAAAAAAATTATTGGAGTTTCAGAGTTTTTTGCAAGCTTACTTGTTTCCCTTCTGTACCTGTCAGTTCCACACATAAAAAAAGTTTTAGGTATTCTTAGGTAATAACAGCTTAAAGAGAACCAGAGAGAAAGCACCCTCATGTATTTTATTAAATTTATCAGTGGGAACATGACAGTAAACACCTACCCTGCTTTTAGTTTCATTGTTATCTGCTTAACTAGTCTATTAGCAGCTGTGATAAGAATCCACGACTATTCAGTCGAGGTTTGACCTGGAATCATTATAGCTGAGTCACTCTTCTGTGGAGTGTTTTCAAGCCCAACCCTGCCCCCTCCTGGCTCAAATTTCATACTCAGAGTTGTTGACATAGGAGGGGCTGCTGCTGCCGAGAAAGAAGCTCTCTGAAACAGTGTATCTGTGTGCATTGTGCAGCCTGTCATCTACTGTATGCAGTTTCATTTCTATGAGAGACACTTCCTACAGGCAGCCACAAAGCATACCAGAATATGAAGTTGAAAGCAGACAGATGAAAGCCTACAGCAGCCCTGCTTGTCTATAGTCTCATATAGCCTAGACAGCACATTCAGAACAGTTTATAACCTGAAAGGAGAAGGAATATGAGCCGGCGGCCATATTGGATATTTCCTGGAGCAATAATGGATAAAAAGCACTCAAAAAGGGCCACCAGAGTGGCGAAATTATCAGGTAGAGCACTTATTCTTTACAAGCTATCGACTGATATGTTTATTTTGTGTGAATCGTTCATCTCTGGCTCCCTTTAATTACATTCATTGCTGTGCCCATAAACTTATAGTTTTCCAGCGTTAAATGAACACAGGTTTACCAAACTTACTACTTTTTTTTTTGTTTAAAATAAAATTGTTACTTTACCTATATTCCAAAGTATGATCATTGGCAGGATCCTAGATCTGGCAGAAATAGATAAATAAATCTAAAATATAATATAAAAGTGACATTGATTAGATCAATCAATATGGGCTGACCTCAATGCCAGCAAAAATTAACAGTAGGTGGTGAGCGAAAATAATGTCAAATTCACTTTTGAGGGAAAAATGCCATGGAAAATCATTTTGTAATAAGTTTGAGATTTTTCACACTTTATTTTTACAGTAAAAATAAAGATTGTCATGGTTTTTTTTTTTGCAAATTTTTGCAGCAGAAAGAAAAAATTGTTTCCTCTGACCATATTGCAAAAATATAATCTATATTCACAATATTTTCTAGAAAACAAAAATAGCATTTTCGATGTGCAAATGACATTGACAGTAGGTACCTTAACTGTATTTAATTTTATCTCACCAATCTTTTAGCAAGGAAGATTACTGCTCAGGGAAGATCTAAACATTTGGAACATTAAAAATATTAAGAAAACTTCATAGATTCTCTTAGGCTAGGTTCACAGTAGTCATTTTTATAACGCACATGTTACAATGAGTGTAAACTACAATACAGGCATTGGGAAGCCTCCCTGTGGCGCCCCTGGATAGTGCTAATGTAGCATAAACGAATTCCCGCAGGGCAACCGCTTTGCGGCATTGGTTTTTGAACCTGCATGATTTGGCATGCGAAAGCAAATGCATATTTGCATGAGCATTGCCTCATGAATAGCCAATAAGGTCAAATTTGCTAGCCAGATATGTCAGGTGTTCACTTGGTGTTTAATGCACACATTAAACTCTCTGTGGAAGCATTTCATTTCTATCCCCTCTTTGGAGGTGGGTGGTGGATGGCTTGTTCTAGGTGGTGTGAGCCCTGGAGTGAGCTGTCTGCGCCCATCCTCCCCCCCCCTCCTTGGAGTGCTGCGTGTGAGCCAACCCCATGCTCCACAAGCTTGGGGTGACCCATGCTTCACTCCTTTCTTATGTGTTGCACCTAAGTCATGCTCAGTAGCAGAAAGCAATGGATGTTAAGGTAAGTGCCTGTTTTTAATCTTAGGAGGCAGGTGCAGACGGCCCTCCCCGACGTTGGCCATGCTTGGGGGGGTCACCTGCACCCCCCAGCCTCCTCCCCGTGGCGCCCCTGGATAGTGCTAATGTAGCATGAACTAATTCCCGCAGGGCAACCACTTTGCGACATTGGTTTTTGACTCTGCATGATTTGGCATGTGAAAGCAAACGCATATTTGCATGAGCATTGCCTCATGAATAGCCGATAAGGCCAAATTTGATATGTCAGGCGTTCACTTGGTGTTTAATGCACACATTAAACTCTCTGTGGAAACATAGGCTATAACACAAATCCTGCATGCAGCAAGTTAGAATAACACAATAAGTTACAACGCAATTCTGTAAACAGGCTCATAGAGTTGTATGGGTAGTGAGTTGACACGCACAATTATTCTGCAACGCAACTGAGCACTGTGAACTAGGCCTGAACCTTCTCTAATTACCCACAGTTCAGTTAATCCTACCTGTACTCTAATATTCCCGTCTCTTCCCAGAAGACTGGATTGGGTAGACTCCTCTTCTCCTCCTGTGTACTTGTTAGGTAAGTAGGTTTGACTCCTGCCTCCCTATTCATTATACGGCAGACCATTATATGTTGATTCTTTATAAATATAAGATTATAAAGATACATATTTCAAAGGCTAAGATTCAGCACTCACTCAGTATTAAACTCGGGTTCTAGAACAGTGAAAGTTCACTTCTGTGCTGACTGGTAAGGGTAGAATATTCTAAAGGAGTAAATCTCGTCATGGTTAATTGGTCAAGTTCCAAAACGTACTGCGGTCAATTTTGTAAAATAAAGCAGGTCATACATTCACCAGCTTTTTTTTTATTGTCACAGTGATTGAATCTGCCAGTTATCTGCAGTGCAATGAGCTGCATCGATCACAATTTTGATTGATTTACGGCAAACATCTACCAAAATTAAGATCAGACAGATGGTACATTTTTGTCAATGGGATGTGGCAAGGGACCAGTGGTAGATCCACAGCCCAGTGTGTTGCACTATATAAGCTGCAGTTTGATAGATTTTCAATAGATTTCATGTTGATATATAGTCACAGGATGATTATGATTTTTAAAGTTTTCTTTGTTTTGCAGTTTTCTATAAACCTAGCATAAACAAATCATGCTGAAATTGATAAGAGGAAATAAAGCAAAATAAACATTCATAAAATGTGAAGGGCACATAAAACAAACATAGAAATATCAGCTTAATGTTTCATGAAAACAAATACCAACGTTGTACATTTATAATCATAAATTGTCATATAAAACATTTTTATAATTCCTCCCAGTTTATTCCTGCTATTTAAAGAATTATGATAGGTTTATCATATTATCAATAGCATTCTTCAAAGGTAATTGCAGTTCATCACTTTTACTTTACAAAGTCATTTAACCACTTGCCGACCGCCTACTTCATATTGGCGGCGGCAAAGTGGCAGCCCCAGGACCACGTAACGCAGATTGGCGTCAGGTCCTGGGGCACTCTCTGGCCGGGGATCGCGCGCTGGGATGCGCGCGCAACCACCGGCAATAGGCTCCGCCCACCCGCGACGTCAACCCGCCGGCCAATCGGAAGCGCCGGCGGGTTGTTAACCCGACGATCCCCGGATAGGAAGCGTATAATACGCTTTGTAATGTTTACAAAGTGTATTATACAGGCTGCCTCCTGCCCTGGTGGTCCCAGTGTCCGAGGGACCACCAGGGCAGGCTGCAGCCACCCTAGTCTGCACCCAAACACACTGATCTGCCCCCCCTGCCCCCTGATCGCCCACAGTACCCCTCAGACCCCCCCCTGCCCACCCCCCAGACCACCATTTGCACACAATCACCACCCTAATCACCCATCAATCACTCCCTGTCACTATCTGTCAACGCTATTTTTTTTTTTAGTCCCTAAACTGCCCCCTGCTCCCTCCTGATCACCCCCCCACCCCTCAGATTCTCCCCAGACCCCCCCAGACCCTCCCCCCCCTGTGTACTGTATGCATCTATCCCCCCTGATCACCTGTCAATCACCCGTCAATCACCCATCAATCACCCGTCAATCACCCGTCAATTACCCCCTGTCACTGCCACCCATCAATCAGCCCCTAACCTGCCCCTTGCGGGCAATCTGATCACCCACCCACACCAATAGATCGCCTGCAGATCCGACATCAGATCACCTCCCAAATCCATCGTTTACATCTATTCTCTCCTCTAAACACCCACTAATTACCCATCAATCACCCATCAATCACCCCCTATCACCACCTGTCACTGTTACCCATCAGATTAGACCCTTGCGGGCACCCAATCGCCCGCCCACACGCTCAGATTGCCCTCAACCCCCCCCCCCTTATCGATTCGCCAGTGCATTATTTACATCCGTTCTTCCCTGTAATAACCCACTGATCACCTGTCAATCACCCCCTGTCACTGCCACCCATCAATCACCCCCTGTCACTGCCACCCATCAATCAGCCCCTAACCTGCCCCTTGCGGGCAATCTGATCACCCACCCACACCAATAGATCGCCCGCAGATCCGACATCAGATCACCTCCCAAATCCATCGTTTACATCTATTCTCTCCTCTAAACACCCACTAATTACCCATCAATCACCCATCAATCACCCCCTATCACCACCTGTCACTGTTACCCATCAGATTAGACCCTTGCGGGCACCCAATCGCCCGCCCACACGCTCAGATTGCCCTCAACCCCCCCCCCTTATCGATTCGCCAGTGCATTATTTACATCCATTCTTCCCTGTAATAACCCACTGATCACCTGTCAATCACCCCCTGTCACTGCCACCCATCAATCACCCCCTGTCACTGCCACCCATCAATCAGCCCCTAACCTGCCCCTTGCGGGCAATCTGATCACCCACCCACACCAATAGATCGCCCGCAGATCCGACATCAGATCACCTCCCAAGCGCAGTGTTTACATCTATTCTCTCCTCTAAACACCCACTAATTACCCATCAATCACCCCCTATCACCACCTGTCACTGTTACCCATCAGATTAGACCCTTGCGGGCACCCAATCGCCCGCCCACACGCTCAGATTGCCCTCAACCCCCCCCCCCTTATCGATTCGCCAGTGCATTATTTACATCCATTCTTCCCTGTAATAACCCACTGATCACCTGTCAATCACCCCCTGTCACTGCCACCCATCAATCACCCCCTGTCACTGCCACCCATCAATCAGCCCCTAACCTGCCCCTTGCGGGCAATCTGATCACCCACCCACACCAATAGATCGCCCGCAGATCCGACATCAGATCACCTCCCAAGCGCAGTGTTTACATCTATTCTCTCCTCTAAACACCCACTAATTACCCATCAATCACCCCCTATCACCACCTGTCACTGTTACCCATCAGATTAGACCCTAATCTGCCCCTTGCGGGCACCCAATCACCCGCCCACACCTCAGAACGCCCTCAGACCCCAGCCCTGATCACCTCGCTAGTGCATTGCTTGCATCTATTTCCCCCCTCTAATCACACCTTGAGACACCCATAAATCACCTCCTGTCACCCCCTAGCACACCTACCCATCAGATCAGGCCCTAATTTGCCCCGTGTGGGCTCCTGATCACTCGGCCAAACCCTCAGATCCCCCTCAGACCCCCTTCCGATCACCTCCCCAGTGCATTGATTGCATCTATTTTCCCCTCTAACCGCCCCCTGAGACACCCATCAATCACCTCCTGTCACCCCCCTAGCACTCCTATCCATCAGATCAGGCCTAATTCATCCTGTCATCTAAGAGGCCACCCTGCTTATGACCGTTTCCACAAAATTTGCCCCCTCATAGACCACCTGTCATCAAAATTTGCAGATGCTTATACCCCTGAACAGTCATTTTGAGAAATTTGGTTTCCAGACTACTCACAGTTTTGGGCCCGTAAAATGCCAGGGCAGTATAGGAACCCCACAAGTGACCCCATTTTAGAAAGAAGACACCCCAAGGTATTCTGTTAGGTGTATGATGACTTCATAGAAGATTTTATTTTTTGTCAAAAGTTAGCGGAAATTGGATTTTTATTGTTTTTTTCACAAAGTGTCATTTTTCACTAACTTGTGACAAAAAATAAAATCTTCTATGAACTCACCATACCCCTAACGGAATACCTTGGGGTGTCGTCTTTCTAAAATGGGGTCACTTGTGGGGTTCCTATACTGCCCTGGCATTTTAGGGGCCCTAAACCGTAGGGAGTAGTCTAGAAAACAAATGCCTCAAAATGACCTGTGAATAGGACGTTGGGCCCCTTAGCGCACCTAGGCTGCAAAAAAGTGTCACACATGTAGTATCGCCATACTCAGGAGAAGTAGTATAATGTGTTTTGTGGTGTATTTTTACACATACCCATGCTGGGTGGGAGAAATCTCTCTGTAAATGGACAATTGTGTGTAAAAAAAATCAAAAATGTGTCATTTACAGAGATATTTCTCCCACCCAGCATGGTTATATGTAAAAATACACCACAAAACACATTATACTACTTCTTCTGAGTACGGCGATACCACATGTGTGACACTTTTTTGCAGCCTAACTGTGCTAAGGGGCCCAAAGTCCAATGAGTACCTTTAGGATTTCACAGGTCATTTTGAGACATTTGGGTTCAAGACTACTCCTCACGGTTTAGGGCCCCTAAAATGCCAGGGCAGTATTGGAACCCCACAAATGACCCCATTCTAGAAAGAAGACACCCCAAGGTATTCCGTTAGGAGTATGGTGAGTTCATAGAAGATTTTATTTTTGTCACAAGTTAGCGGAAATTGATATGTATTGTTTTTTTTTTCACAAAGTGTCATTTTCCGCTAACTTGTGACAAAAAAAAAATCTTCTATGAACTCACCATACCCCTAACGGAATACCTTGGGGTGTCTTCTTTCTAAAATAGGGTCACTTGTGGGGTTCCTATACTGCCCTGGCATTTTAGGGGCCCTAAACCGTGAGGAGTAGTCTAGAATCCAAATGCCTCAAAATGACCTGTGAATAGGACGTTAGGCCCCTTAGCGCACCTAGGTTGCAAAAAAGTGTCACACATGTGGTATCGCCGTACTCAGAAGAAGTAGTATAATGTGTTTTGAGGTGTATTTTTATACATACCCATGCTGGGTGGGAGAAATCTCTCTGTAAATGGACAATTGTGTGTAAAAAAAATCAAATAATTGTCATTTACAGAGATATTTCTCCCACCTAGCATCTGTATGTGTAAAAATACACCCCAAAACACATTATACTACTTCTCCTGAGTACGGCGGTACCACATGTGTGGCACTTTTTTGCACCCTAAGTGCGCTAAGGGGCCCAAAGTCCAATGAGTACCTTTAGGATTTCACAGGTCATTTTGCGACATTTGGTTTCAAGACTACTCCTCGCGGTTTAGGGCCCCTAAAATGCCAGGGCAGTATAGGAACCCCACAAATGACCCCATTTTAGAAAGAAGACACCCCAAGGTATTCCGTTAGGAGTATGGTGAGTTCATAGAAGATTTTATTTTTGTCACAAGTTAGCAGAAAATGACACTTTGTGAAAAAAAACAATTCAAATCAATTTCCGCTAACTTGTGACAAAAAAAAAAAATCTTCTATGAACTCACCATCCTCCTAATGGAATACCTTGGGGTGTCTTCTTTCTAAAATGGGGTAATTTGTGGGATTCCTATACTGTCCTGGCATTTTAGGGGCCCTAAACCGTGAGGAGCAGTCTTGAAACGAAATTTCTCAAAATGACCTGTGAAATCCTAAAGGTACTCATTGGACTTTGGGCCCCTTAGCGCAGTTAGGGTGCAAAAAAGTGCCACACATGTGGTATCGCCGTACTCAGGAGAAGTAGTATAATGTGTTTTGGGGTGTATTTTTCCACATACCCATGCTGAGTGGGAGAAATATCTCTATAAATTGACAATTGTGTGTAAAAAAAATAAAACAATTGTCATTTACGGAGATATTTCTCCCACCCAGCATGGGTATGTGTAAAAATACACCCCAAAACACATTATACTACTTCTCCTGAGTACGGCAATACCACATGTGTGGCACTTTTTTGCAGCCTAACTGCGCTAAGGGGCCCAAAGTCCAATGAGCATCTTTAGGCTTTACAGGGGTGCTTACAATTAGGCACCCCCCAAAATGCCAGGACAGTGAACACACCCCACAAATGACCCCATTTTGGAAAGTAGACACTTCAAGGTATTCAGAGAGTAGCATAGTGAGTCCGTGGCAGATTTCATTTTTTTTTGTCGCAAGTTAGAAGAAATGGAAACTTTTTTTTTTTTTTTTTTTTGTTACAAAGTGTCATTTTCCGCTAACTTGTGATAAAAAATAAAATCTTCTATGAACTCACCATGCCTCTCACTGAATACTTTGGGATGTCTTCTTTCCAAAATGGGGTCATTTGGGGGGGATTTGTACTATCCTGGAATTTTAGCCCCTCATGAAACCTGACAGGTGCGCAGAAAAGTCAGAGATGCTTGAAAATGGGAAAATTCACTTTTGGCACCATAGTTTGTAAACGCTATAACTTTTACCCAATCCAATAAATATACACTGAATGTTTTTTTTTTTATCAAAGACATGTAGCAGAATAACTTTCGCGCTCAAATATATAGGAAATTTTACTTTATTTGAAAAATGTCAGCACAGAAAGTTAAAAAAGTCATTTTTTTGACAAAATTCATGTCTTTTTTGATGAATATAATAAAAAGTAAAACTCGCAGCAGCAATCAAATAGCACCGAAAGAAAGCTGTATTAGTGACAAGAAAAGGAGGTAAAATTCATTTAGGTGGTAGGTTGTATAACTGAGCAATAAACCGTGAAAGCTGCAGTGGTCCGAATGGAAAAAAAGGCTCTGGTCCTTAAGGGGTTTTATGACTGCAGTCCTTAAGTGGTTAATCAAACTTATATTTAACTGTTTTAACATTACATGTACATCACTGAGTGTCACTAGAGGTGAGCAGAATTTTCCATTTCCACTCTGCCATCATTTCTTTAGAAAAGTAAATATTTTGTGAAAGTGTCTGGAGGAGCAAAATATTCCTCCTGTACACCACCACAAAAGGTTCAAAGAGGGACTTGAAACTTGAAACCATTTATGCAGTGTCCCTGCAGGCTGCTTTTTTACCTCCTACTCAGACGCAGCACCGGGGGACAAATAAAGCATCTAACAACTGCAACAAAACAAAAGCTATTTATAATTATTATCATCGGGTTTAGAGAGAAGTGGGAAATCTGAGCTATCGTAATTTACCAGGGTGAAGCCATAGGCACCATTATAAATAGTGGCTATAGTGTGAAATTTGGGCACTTGATAATTTGCAAATTTCCAACTATATCCACTATTTCTAATTGCAACTATGCAATGCCCCAAAATTATCCTAATTGTGGTGGATTTGTGGCAGGGAGGTGTCCTTAAGCGTTAGGTGGGGGGGGGGGGGCAATTAAGGTTAGGTTGGCCGGGGAGGGGTGTTTTTGAGGTTTATGCATTAGACGTGGGGGGTTAAGAGTTAGGCATGGGAGGGTTAAAGGGAACTTGACTGCAATATAAAAATACCTGGGTCTTCCTCCAGCCCCATCCGCCTGTATCGCTTCCATGCTGCCATCCTCCACTGCCTGCAACTATGAGAACCAGGTCCCGTCACTGACGTCATCGGAGCCAGCCCATGCAGAAGTGTGCCCTCTAAGAATCTCTCCAGCGGCTGCTGGACAGATACGCAAACAGCGCACTTCTCTTATGCTAGACTGGCTCCAACTGATGGCAGTGCGGGTACCGATTCTTGTGGCTGCGGACAGCGGAGGACTGCGACGTGGGAGCGATCCAGGCAGATGGGGCGGGAGGAAGCCCCAGGTATGTATATATATATTTTTTTTCATCTCTGGTTCACTTTAAGGTTAGGCATAGTGGGGTATTTTTAAGGTTTAGGCGTGATGTAATGGCTACGTTTAGGTGTGTGTGTGTGTGTGTGAGGGGGGGTTATTTTAAAGTTTTAGGCATGGGGCGGGGTTACTAAGGTTAGGCATTGGTAAGGGAGAGTCCTGTGTGAGAGTAGTGTTAGGTTAAGCTGTAGTAAAATGTTGGTATTATTTTCTGATATTTTACTATGATAATTTACACTTTTAAAATAAAGAATTATGGTAAAGTTTACTGATATTCCACTAGCTGAAATTGAGTGCCCAAATTTAATTGTGCCCCTTTTTCACGTTCACATCTAGAAGCCGCTTGGTGATGGATCTGTGTGGCTCATGATAGAAGTGTTGCAATCTAAACAAATGCCACCATTTTGGCAACCGCTGCATTAAACAAAATATTCAGCTCTTTTATACCATTCTATCCTTAGGCAAGGACCGATTTCTGCAGAAACCACATAGGTTATGATTTAGGTCTGCTGCTTCCCCAAAAAGGAGGTGAGTTAATAGCGAATAGGGTTCTTATTTTGGAATCTGAAAGACCACTGATACCACCCTAGCAGAGCAGGATCATCTGCCAGGCAACCTAGGCATGTGCCTGGGGCCAAGTGAGTGCCAAGGTGCCCATCTACCACCTTCTCTGTTTTCTCTCCGCTTCAGTTTATCAAAATGGCCACAAGGGGCACCAAATCTGCTGTATTGCCTAGGGCCCAATTATATAGTAATCCATCTCTGCACCCTAGAGGATTGAAGGTACCTCCAACTTGTGGTTACACACTTTCAGCATCCATAGGGTTAGGATTAATGAGACAGAACATTTCTTCAAAAGCATGGCCTTGACTTGGACTTCTGGACCCCAATTATATTTCTTTTCCTGGTTAACTAGAATTTAACCAAACCACACACAGACACACACTTCAGGAGCCCTCAGATGGTTGCAACAATCCCTATCTCTAATCCTCATTAAAAAGCACAGGTCTTTGTCATTTGATTGCAAAGCATGTTTAAGTCACGACGGCACTTCCATGCCTCCTGTGTATTACCACTAGCATACTTAATATCAGGACAGGTGTTACAGACAAGCATGCAAGGAAATAGCTGGAGCTGCCAGAAAACGCAAGCTTGTAAATGTCCCATAGCTTAACCATTTAAGAACCGCGCTAATTGAAATCTATGCCCTGTTTTGGTAGGCCCCTGGCTGGCAGGGCGTAGATTTCAATTAGCTGCCACTGCACGCATCCGCTGTTTCCGCAGCTCCCCGCCTTCAAACCCAATGAGTCTCAACGCATCTCACAGGCCCTGCCTGTCTCTATGACGGCAGAGCCAGAAGCCGGTCAGGAGCCATTGAAAGCGGCTCCTGACTGGCTCACATGGCTCTGCCGTCATAGAGATGGCAGAATCTATGTCCTGGTGGTCCCGGCGAGTGGCGATGACGGTGGTTGTGGCGGGTATGTGCGGCTATTTTTCGGTATTTTGTTTGGATTCCGCGTTCCTGTACCAGCAATCTCTGGTCCTTAAAGGGGCAGAGACCGCTGGTACTTAAGTGGTTAAAGTGAACCCAAGGTGAGAGTTATATGGTGGCTGCCGTATTTATTTCCTTTTAAGCGATACTACTTGCCTGGCTGCCCTGCTGATCCTCTGCGTCTAATACAGACAGAGGCGCTATATGTGCTACCTGAGAGATACTGTTTTGTCCCCTGTTTTATTGCCTGATGAAGCGGGCTTGGTCCTGCGAAATGCGTTGCATCTATTGGGGTACTAATAAAGTGTTTATTTATGTCAGACAAGTAGTCTAGTCTGCTTTCGGAGGTAAGTCCACCACTGCCTCCCCAGCATATTTTAAAACTTTTAATTGTTGTTTTTATTCTGCTGGCGCCTCTGTTCATCAAAGTCATTATCTGCGTCTAATACGTTCAGCCATAGACCCTGAACAAGCATATGCAGATCAGGGCCCATATGAAATATTTTTTTTCTCCTGAGTTATCTCCTAGGTGATAATTTTCATCTTTTCCTTAAAATACATTTTCAGCATTTTTCGACTGAAAAAGTACCAAAAAGTTGGTGAAAAAGTACTATTAAAATTATTTTACTATTTTCTTGCTTGCTAGTGGTGTAAAAAGTATTTTATGACAAGTTATGAAAATATCACCTAGGTGTAAACTCTGCAGAAAAAGTGAATTGCATATGAATTGCATATGGGCCCAGTTGTTTCTGACAGTATTGTAGGAACTGACAAGATTAGCTGCATACTTGTTTCTGGTGTAATTCAGACACTACTGCATTAAAATAGATCATCAGGGCTGCCAGGCAACTGGTATTGTTTAAATGGAAATAAATACGGCAGCCGCTGTATCACTTTTCCCTCGGGTTCACTTCAAACATGCTTTGCAATCATGTAACAAATACTAATGCTTATTAATAATCAGGGGCGTGACTAAGATCCTAAGAGATCTGGGGCACTTTTGAGCACTCCAAACGGTAAATGGGTGTGGCCATGCAGCAGAATGTGGATGTGGACATGGGTGGAGCCAAATTTACAAAAACTTAACAGCAGTCTAAGTAGACCTGTCCAGCAAAATGTTGGATGAAGCCCCTTCTCCATTAATACAAAAAATAAAAAATAAAATAAAAAATGAAGCATGTCACATAAATAGGCAGTGTCACTTAAACATAACTAGGCAGAGTTACCTGGCTTCTGTGTTGGCTGGTCTGGAATTTTGCTGGGCAGGCTGGCCAGCCTCCAGGTTATCTGGCAGTTAGCATAGCATTTCCTGACCTTCTAGTGGACCTGGTCGCATGCTCCCACGGGACCTTCATTAAGGCACCACAGCTCCCTGCACGCCCTTGTAAAGGCATCACAGCACCCAGCATGGCGCCGCAGCACCAAGTATGCCAACATAGAGGCACCACAGCACCCAGCATAACTGTGATTGATGCACCACAGCTCCCAGCATGCCTGCCATTGAAGCACCACCGCTGACTGCCTGGGAGACATCTGGGGCACCCCAGAACAGATCCAGGGCACGTGCCACTGATCTTTGGGGCTAGCAACGCCCCTGTTAATAATGCTTTTCAATGATGTTTAGAGACAGGGTTTGCTGCAACCAGTTGAGGGTGCTGGGGAAAATAGCAGGATTATTTAAGGGGGTTAAATTCTGTAGTACAGATACCTCGGTCCTGACATCACACTGTGAAAGGGGTTTTACCACAAT
Source organism: Hyperolius riggenbachi (assembly GCF_040937935.1). Taxonomy (NCBI): domain Eukaryota; kingdom Metazoa; phylum Chordata; class Amphibia; order Anura; family Hyperoliidae; genus Hyperolius; species Hyperolius riggenbachi. Next base: position 262,884,001 of record NC_090651.1, on the reverse strand, counting down.
ATCAGCTATATAAACTCTCTTGATGATCTGTTTGAGAAAAGGTAAAGATTTCACATGGGAAAATGGGTATCAGCTACTTACTAGGAATGCAGTTCAACACTTGGTTTCAGTTCCTCTTTAACTCTAAAATGCTGCATGATTGTGATAATAGTTATGCATAAGGAACAAACCACAATTATTTGCAGAGATCCTTAGTTTTCAGTGCATTTTTTTTTTCATTTCTATGCCTAAGCACTGGTGATGCTCTAATTATCTAATTACAATTACGCAAACTTTCATGTACATTTTTGCAATTAAGACATAATTATGATTTGCAGATTCAATTAATTTCATATAATCATTCCTAATTTAGCGTAATTTGGGGCTTTGGTATTAACTGCTAAAGTTGGCACAAACTTACGTGAAAATTATGTGAAAATGTATGTGAAATTATGAATTATTACAATTGCAGATGTAATTAATTATGAAATTGCCTAAAATTTTGCATTGCGATTTTGCATCATAATTGCAAATTTCGATGCAAAATTACGTCTATGTGAAATTTTTGCTCATCACTACTAAGTAACAAAGAGGTAGGAGGTGAGGAGCGGCACACCTTTCCGTATCAGATTGGGTACATAACCAAGGATGTTGAGCAGTATCCCAGAAGCTTCAAGTGGTTGAAAGGATTAGTTAGCACACCAGCTTCTCAGTAGAACTTTTATTGTTTTGGGGCCACATAGGGTCTCCTTCTTCAGAATTAATATTGTGTATAAGTGTATGTGTATGTATGTGCCTGTATGTGTAATTTTACTTTTTGGCCACAAGATGGCACTAGGGAACACATTCCCATTTAATAGGAAGGGTTCACTTTTTTTTTACATTTGGTTACACTGTGAAGGCTTCCTGTTTTATGAATGGACGCGGCCGCTGTTCGCGGTCACTTCCATTTATTCCAGGCATTGCGATTGGGTAGAGGACCGCTCAGTCCTCTTCCCCTATCACGGAACGCAGTGATTCAACGGTAAACTGTGGCGGGGCACACGTGCGGATCGGTGGTGGGAGTGAGCGACTTATTAAAACTTCCTGTTGCCATTAACAGGGTAAAACAGGACATTTTAATAAGTCAGATTGTCGTTAATAGGTTAAGTGGAGGAGAGAGTATGTATATCCCCATAGGGGCAATAGGCCAACTACCTGTGGGGAAAAAGGTTGAATTAGAGAGGAAAGCAACCTTTACATATACGCTGCACAACCATTGAAAATGTATAAAAAATCAATCTTTATTATGCCACAATGAAAACAAGGTTAAAAACACTTAAAAACCCATCAAGAAAAACAAAGTCAGACACCTGATAATGTCAAACATTAAATAACATGCCTCACCTCACATATGATAAATACCTGCGCTGCGCCACCTAACCTGGGGTTCAAATGAGCCCCAGATACATGATAAAGACTCGAGTCTAGTATACTTGTGACTAGTGCCTATAAGTGACACCAACATAAAGTGCTAGAGTTTAAAGGTATATGCTCATGACAAAATCAACAAGTGACAAGTTGCATGGGTATGGATGATATAGCAAGCATAACAAAGGAAAGGATAAGAAGGAGGGCCACAGTGGGCTGTAATACTACACCGGGTCAGCGTTGCAGCAGCATAGACCACGCCACGCGCGGAGCTACTCCACGCCTCCCTCCACCTGGATATATCGCTGCTCCTCTCTGCAATGCTGACCCGGTGTAGTATTACAGCCCACTGTGGCCCTCCTTCTTATCCTATATAGCTGTTGTAGTGTATAGCAGCTGAGTCTGGGTCAGTGAAGGATTGTGTGAGGAGAGGTGCCAGGGCATCAGAGACAGATTGCATATCTAGATTGCAATTGTTTCTGCAAGTATGTGAGTATGTGTACCTATTAGACAAAATCTGCAGATCCCATCATCCCTGGGCAGCTGGTTGATGTAATCAAAAAATGCCAGCAAGTAGCCCTTACTTTGAGTCTCCAGGGACTCAAATCTACTTTGCCCGTCATTACCAATTTCACAAATAGGTGATAAAAGAAATATAGAACAGGTTGGATTGTTGGAAAATGTGCCCTATTCTGGTGAAAATAAGAAAAACAGAATGTAATACTGTCCAGTGGAGTACCTAGGGCATTTGACACCCAGTGCTGGGTATTATAAGACACCCCCCCCCCCCCAAAAAAAAAAAAGTAAAGGGGCAAAAAATGGGTGGCGCTATATGGGCGTAGCCATGACCGGATGAGGGCGGAGCTAACTGTAATTTGACGTGAACCCGGGTGAGAGTGATATGGAGGCTGCCATATTTATTTCCTTTTAAACAATACTAGTGGCCCTGCTGATCTATTTGGCTGCAGTAGTGAACTGAATCACACCAGAAACAAGCATGCTTGTTCAGGGTCTGTGGTTGAAAGAATTAGAGGCAGAGGACCAGCACGGCAGCCAGGCAACTGGTATTGCTTAAAAGGAGATAAATATGGCAGCCTCAATATTATTCTCACCTCGGGTTCCCTTTAAAAGTGCAACGCAAAGACAGTGGACCCAAGTTTTGGTGACCCTTTCCCCAGAAAATTCACATAATTGTGCAGGTTTTCTCAAGAAAATACACGTAATATGTGCAGATTTGCCCAGAGAATACGTTCAGTCATGTTGGCAGATTTGCCCAGAGAATACGTTCAATCATGTCTGCAGATTTGCCCAGAGAATACGTTCAATCGTGTCTGCAGATTTGCCCAGAAAATACATGCAATCACGTCTGCAGATTTGCCCAGAGAATACGTTCAATCATGTCGGCAGATTTGCCCAGAAAATACATGCAATCATGTCGGCAGATTTGCCCAGAAAATACATGCAATCATGTAGCAGATTTGACCAGAAAATACATGCAATCGTGTGGCAGACCTGTCCAGAAAACACTTCAATCGTGTAGCAGACCTGGCCAGAACATAAACGCTACCCCTGGCTGCTAATATAAAATTAAAAAAAAACAAAAAACATTTACTCACCTGCAGCAGAGCTCCTGTTCCGGCCTCCGTCCAGTGCGCAGCTCCCACGATCCTCTGCAGCCAGCAACTCCCAAAGTCTCCAGAGCAGGGCTTCGGACATTTTACTATAGCCCTGCTCTGCCGCTGCGGTGAACTGATACGGCATCTATTAGATGCCGAAAGTCAGTTCACGCTGGGGGGTGCTTGGAGAATTTTAAGGGGTGCTTCAGCACCCAAAGCACCCCCCCCCCCCCGGTGCCGCTACTGCCCCCAGTATAGGTAGTTAGCAGTTGCCCCCAGTATAGGTAGCTAGTTGCCCCCAGTGAAGGTAGTATAGTTGCCCCAATATAGCTAGTATAGTTGCCCCCAGGATAGGCAGCATAGCTGCTGTCCCCAATGTAGGTAGTGTTGCTGCCCCCAGTGTAGCTAGTATAGTGGCCCCCGTACAGCTGCCCTCCAGTATAGCTAGTATAGTGGCCCCCATAGTTGCCCCAGTATAGCTAGTATAGTGGCCCACAGTTTAGATAGTATAGTTGCCTCCATTGTAGCTGGTATGGTGCCCCCCCCCCAGTATAGGTAATATAGTGGCCCCCATAGATGCCCCCAGTGTAGCTAGTATAGTGGCCCCCCGTTTAGCTGCCCCCAGTATAGTGACCCCTAGTATAGCTAGTATAGTGGCCCCCAGTTTAGGTAGAGTAGTGGCCCCCAGTTTAGGTAGTATAGTGACCCCCAGTTTAGGTAGTATAGTGCTCCCCCCCCCCCTGTAGCTAGAAGGATGGGTGACAGCAGGGATAGCGGCGGGGAGGGGGGAAATATCCCCCCCTCCCTCACCTGGGTCTCCTCCTTCTGCCTCTCTTCTCCCCCCCAAAATGCGGGCATTGGGCCGGGGGCAGTGGGCAGCGAGCAGGCTGGCGCGGAAAATACTCACGTTACTTCCGCGTATCAGCCTGGAATGCTGCGTCGCCGTCACGTGCCTCTACTGCGCCTCCAATGATTGGAGGCGCAGAAGAGGCACGTGATGGCGACGCAGCGTTCCAGGCTGATACGCGGAAGTAACGTGAGTATTTTCCGCACCAGCCTGCTCGCTGCCCACTGCCCCCGGCCCGCTGCCCGCATTTTTTGGGGGAGAAGAGAGGCAGAAGGAGGGGGACCCAGGTGAGGGAGGGGGGGATATTTCCCCCCTCCCCGCCGCTATCCCTGCTGTCACCCCTCCTCCTAGCGCTGCTCTTCCCCTCCTTAGTCAGGTGTAGGGGGGTCGTGGCGACACCCCCCTGGCTGTCTGGCACCCGGTGCGCCACGTCCTCCTGCGCCCTTAGGTAGGAACGCTACTGATACTGTCACTTATTGTTAAAAAGTTAAAATGTTGTTGTTTAAATCAGATTTTACGGAATTGAAATTTCTGCATTTCTGATTGAAAATCGGCATTTCCAATTGGAAAACGGAACGCACAAATCGTACTTCTGCAGAAATACTGCATTACCGCAAATCAGTAATTTTATCCCAGTTACAGTGCTTGGAAGCATTGGACTAATCAAAGAATGCAATATCCACTCTGAAGTATTTGGCTAATCAGAGAATGCAAAAAATGACCTACAAAAACCCAATACTCGGAAATCGGAAAATGGAAATCCGAAAACTGATTTTTGTGGAAATACTGCATTACCGCAACTCTGTAATTTTAGCCCAATCACAGAACTCGAAAGCATTGGACCAATCAGAGAATGCAGAGTCAACTCCGAAGTATTGGGCCAATCAGAGGATGTATAAAATGACAAAAATAAACACTACTCGGAAATCGAAAATTAGAAATCCGTGGAATCGGTAATCGCATTTCTGACCATCCCTATTCAGGTTATGCTACACATTGCCGTTCAGCACCAAAGCTAGTAAAGAGGGTCACAGGGTTGCACTTCATGTGACTCTGATGTTTTGTCCTTCCAAACTTTAAAGAGGAACTGTCGCAAAAATCTTAAAATTTTAACACATACAAATAAGAAGTGCATTTCTTCCAGAGTAAAATGAGCCATAAATTACTTTTCTCCTATGTTGCTGTCACTTACAGTAGGCATTAGAAATCTAACATTACAGACAGATTTTGGGCTAGTCCATCTCTCCATAGGGGACTCTCAGCATGGCCTTTATTCTTTATAAAGACATTCCCTAAAAAAATCTTTATACAAAGATGCTGGCCAGCCTCCCTGCTCACTGCACACTATTTTGGCAGTTGGACGGAGCAACTGCCGTTCACTAAGTGCTTTTAAAAATAAAGAAAACCCTGAGAACCCCCCTATGAGAGGATGGGCTAGTCCAAAATCTGTCGGTAATGTCAGATTTCTAGTACTTACTGTAAGTGAAAGCAACATAGGAGAAAAGTAATTTATGCCTCATTTTACTCAGGAAGACATGTACTTCTTATTTGTATGTGTTATAAATTTTAAGATTTTCGCAACAGTCCCTCTTTAAGGAAGAAATCATCAGAGTCACAGGGAATGCTACGTTAACCGCGACCCGCTGACCCTCTCCACTAACTTTGGTGCTGAACTGCACAGTACAGCATAATCCAGTTTTCTGAATCAAGAAACCTGGATTCAAACAGCAACACTACTGAGTAATAGAAGCTTAGAATAACCAATCTGTTTTTGTATCTCTTTAATCAGATCTGCAAAAAAATGATTGCTAATTGGTTGCAACAGGTCATGTTTCACATCATCTTTACTTAGCAAATGTTTATCGAACAAGCTTATCTGTTTTATGAAAACTCACTGCAGGATACCAGAATCTAAGAGGTTAACATGCTTATAAATTCTCAAATACTAGCAGTGCTTGTAAAAGAGCGTTGCAGATCCCTTCACGGCCCTTAATATCTTTTTTTAGCCCTAAAGAGCCATTTAAATCAATGAAGGTGTAAAAACGATTATTGGCACATAATGTAGATTGTTCTCATTTTTTTCTCCTGGAACGCCAAGCTGCTGCTGATGCTGCCAGTTGCATTGTATGTGCCCTAGTTTCTCCATACTGGCTGTTCTCCAAAGACATTTCTTTCTAGTAGGCAGACTATGAAGCATTTTACCAATCCCTCTGTGCTTTCAAACAATCTCAGCTACTTTAAAGTACATCAAGTATTGTGAGCTATTATGCAGAGTAGCTATTTATCCCTCTATTCTCCAGAATTCGCACTGAGGTGTTTTGCTTGTCTTTAGCTTGTCTTTTTTCATGATGAAAGACACAGTTCTCAACTGCATTAAGTAAGAATTTTGGGCAATGGCCACATTTGCTGGCTCTCGATTTCCTGGACTGTGCAGTATGGGGAAAGATCGATCTTCGAGCTACCTAAAATGAGTTGGGACATGTGTATCATATCATATTAAAGTGATATGAAACTCAACATTTCTTCTTTGCTCTAAAATGTTATTTACAGCCTTAAAGGGAATGTCCAAGCAAAATAAAAAATGAGTTTCACTTACCTGGGGCTTCTACCAGCCCAATGCAGCCATCCTGTGCCCTCGTAGTCACTTACTGCTGCTCCAGTCCCCTGCTGGCAGCTTGCCGACCTCGGAGGTCGGCGGGACGCATTGCGTACATTTTTACGCATTCCCGCTAGTGCAGGAACATCAACACTTACATTTTTACGTATTACTGGTTCAATGCGTAAAAATTTACGCACTGAACTGGTAACGCGTAAAAATGTATGTGTTAATGTTCCGGAACTAGCGGGAATGCGTAAAAATGTACGCAATGCGGCCCGCCCACCTCCGAGGTCGGCAAGCTGCCAGCGGGGGACTGGAGCAGCAGTGAGTGACTATGAGGGCACAGGATGGCTGCATGGGACTGGTAGAAGCCCCAGGTAAGTGAAACTCATTTTTTTATTTTGCTTGAACCTTCCCTTTAAAGCAGAATATAACTCTGCCTATCAACTTTGCTCTAAAACATTATTTATAGCATATTATATGCAACCAGCATTTTTTTTTACTAGACCAGCATTGGAAGGGTTAAACACAGAGGTTTAAAGTTCCGTGGAGAGATATGCAGAAGTTCAGATAGGTACATTTAACTAAATAGAATGTAACAAGTGATAAATGTTACACACTCTTTGGCTGTCCTCCAGCTCCTTCTCAGTCAGAGAGAGTGACTCACATTCAACACTTAGATACATTTATGTAAACAAAATGTATCTATGTAAGCTTCGGATGCGTCTGCAGTTCTCTCCAGGAACGTTAAAGCTCTGTGTAACCCTTCCAATGCTGGTCTAGTAAAAAAAAAAAAATGCTGGTTGCATATAATATACTGTAAATAATGTTTTAGAACAAAGTTGAAATGCAGGGTTATATTCCGCTTTAAACCTACTACCACAACAAACATGTAGCATAAAAGCATTCAAACAGTTAAACACAGCAGTTTATTCTTTAGTGAAAAGCTCCTTGCTTCAGTGGGATGCTTCTGGCCATATTCAAAGAGGTGATAACATTATCTATTGTTTTCATTCCTTTGTCAGATTTAGTTAACATTAGCAAAGTGCTGAAACTGAGCACTCTCTGTTTCTAGTATGTGTGTGATCACTAGATAGATTTTAATATATACATACAGCAGCTATGCAATAAAATGCAATGGCAGCTTTTAGAGCAGATTAACTGTACTTTGGGGACTTGTCATTTATAAACAGACAATATTAGTTGTGCCCATGTTAATAAACTGTAAAATTGGAAAAATCAAACTGCCATTTAACTAGAGAAAAATAAAACAAATTGTTTAAAAAAAACATATATTTCAGAAATGTACCTATTAGAAAATATCTGCAGATCCCATCATCCCTGGTCAAAAATTGGCAGCAAGTAGCCCCTACTTTGAGTCCCCAGGGAGAAAAGAGCTATAAAAAAATACTAATATATATATATATATATATATATATATATATATATATATATATATATATATATATATATATATATATTTATATATATTAATTTATCTTGATACTTGCAGGTCTCCCTTAGCAGAGAAGGATCATTATAGGTTTTGTTTGTTGTTGCATAGCCTCCTGCCTTTTACACGCTGGTGCATAGGCTAGAGTATGATATCTGAGGAGGGCATGGCTGCTGTTCAACTACCTGGAGGTGCTAAACAAAAGTGGAATGCTAAAATTCACGCAAAACCGACTTTGGGAACTGAATTCAGTCATACTGTTGGTTTGAATTTTTTTATGGGAGTTCAGATCCAGTTTAAAGCTCAACAAAACTTAGCAAATTTGCTGACAGGTAAGTTTATATCTACATTTATGCTGGCTTTGCCTGCCAAAGTTGAAAAAGGCAGGTAAGATAGAAATATAGTCAGCAGTGTTACTCTTAGAATATTGGATTCTGGTAGTTCAAGACCCCATTGCTTATAAAAATTCTGTATTTCTCAGCAGTTGCTAGTTCTGTAATTGTCATGCTCTTCTGATATCTATCTTCAACAAACTTGAACAAGTAGAGTATGCAGCAAGTGATATTTTGGAACCTAATTGGTATGCTAGTTACAAATTTAAGAACAGGAGAAAGAACACACTGACGAGGCCCCTATGCAATTAACTTTTCCTACTTTTCCTGAGTTTTCTCCTTGGAGATAGTTTTCCATCTTCTCTTTAAAATAATTTTGTGCTTGCTGCTAATTTAAATAGCATTGTATTGATTGACAAGGTGTGAAAATATCACCAAGGAGAACATTCAGGAGAAAATGGCCTCAATTCACTAAGAGCATGCTGAAGATAATAAAGCAAGAGAAAACGTAACACCACACAGTAAGAGAGTTATCTTATCTCGTAATTCCTTAACCACTTGAGGACCGTGGGCTTTACCCCCCTTAAGGACCAGCCCCTATTTTTCCATTCAGACCACTGCAGCTTTCACGGTTTATTGCTCGTTCATACAACCTACCACCTAAAGGAATTTTACCTCCTTTTCTTGTCACTAATAAAGCTTTCTTTTGGCGCTATTTGATTGCTGCTGCGATTTTTACTTTTTATTATATTCATCAAAAAAGACATGCATTTTGTCAAAAAAATGATTTTTTTAACTTTCTGTGCTGACATTTTTCAAATAAAGTAAAATTTCTGTATACATGCAGCACAAAAAATGTGGACAAACATGTTTTTAATAAAAAAAAAAAAACATTCAGCCTATATTTATTGGTTTGGGTAAAAGTTATAGCGTTTACAATCTATGGTGCAAAAAGTGATTTTTCCCATTTTGAAGCATCTATGACTTTTCTGACCACCTGTCATGTTTCATGAGGGGCTAGAATTCCAGGATAGTATAAATACCCCCCAAATGACCCCATTTTGGAAAGAAGACATCCCAAAGTATTCACTGAGAGGCATGGTGAGTTCATAGAAGATTTTATTTTTTGTCACAAGTTAGCGGAAATTAAGTAGAGAGGATGCGGAGAGGCACATTTATCCCAGTAGTAGTTTCGGGTGCATGACCAGGGATGCTAAGCGACATCCAGAGTAATATCACAGAGGTAAGGAGGTTGGTCAGCACACCAGCTTCTTCAATGAACAAAGTTTAATCAATCACATGTCAACACGCAAGTTAACAATTGTTTCGGGGCCACAAGGGGTCCCCTTTATCAGAACAGTGCAGACAAACTGTCTGTTTGTCTGCACTGTTCTGATGAAGGGGACCCCTTGTGGCCCCGAAACAATTGTTAACTTGCGTGTGACAAAAAAGAAAGAAAAAAGTTTCCATTTCTGCTAACTTGCGACAAAAAAAAATGAAATCTGCCACAAACTCACTATGCTCCTCTCTGAATACCTTGAAGTGTCTACTTTCCAAAATGGGAAAGAAGATGAGGCCGGCACCGTCTATCTATTTCTTCTGCTCTTTTATTGTATTCCAATGATATAAGCAACGTTTCAAGGCTGCACGCCTCTTTATCAAGCTGAATTGGAAGTCACAACAGTATAACAAACACACTGGTATTTATACTTAACATGGTTAACAACAGCCAATCAGTTTAAATCACTATTACCCAATCATAAGGGTCCTAATCTGCCGGACCTGATGGGGAACTTACATATGGCTGATCTGATAGGATGTGCAAGCAGGACCTTCCCACCTATCCTGCCCCCTATGGTCGCCCAGCCCTCGACCTCCTGGGTCCGCCCATCGCTACGCCCACTCCATCCATCCACCCAATGCGGACCTGATGGAGATATGGCGCAATGTCACGCCAGAGACGGAGCTCAGCTCCGTCACAGCGTGTCAAGGCGGACACTTGTGGAGACGCATGCCGACATAAGTCCGCATACGTCACCACCGGATGTTATGAGGCCGGAGCCGTCAGCCAATGTGGGGCAGCCTATATTAATGCGTAAATAAACATGCATGTATTCACATCCAAATGTACGTATCCATGCGTAACATCTGGACTCAAACTAATCCTATACCCCTTATGCGGATAAATATGGACTGCAGTAGATCTAATAGTATTAACAAGCAGTGACAGCAAGGGAGGGGAGGGGAGGGGGGGTTGTTGGGGGGGGGGGAGGAAAATGGAAAGGAGGGAAGGGAAAATAGGTAAGGAAACGAAGGGGGGGGGGGGCGAAAAGAAGAAAGAAAGAGCAACAACAATGCAGAATGTACACATTAACTTCCCAAAAATATCCGCATATTGAGCCCATATATACATAATATCCAATCGAGCACATACCAGATCCAGTACACATAGGATTTCCTAGAATCATAAGTATATAGCAATAACAAAGTAAAAATTGAGTAAAAATTGAGGCTGGGCACAATGGAGCAATTATAAAAAGGGCACAAGGTCAAGTTCCCTGTTTAAACCCCTAGGCTCCATTGTGTCCAGCCTCTTAATCCAATAGGCCTCCCTCCAAAGCAACTTTTTTAATTGGTCACCCCCCCTCCTTAAAGGCAAGACCCTCTCTATCACCATGAATCTAAGTTGGCTGACATGATGGCTCATCTGAACAAAGTGATATGGTAAAGCCTGATCAGCGAGTCGTTCCCTAATGGCATGTTTATGGGATGATAGACGCTTTTTAAGTTTTGGGTGGTCTGTCCAATGTATAATAAACCACAAGGGCACTTTAGGGCATAGACGACATAATCTGAGTCACACGTATGCCACCCTTTAATGGCAATTTTTGTACCCAAATGGGGATGTAGTATACAAGGGCCTTTAATAACAGAACTGCAGTAAATGCAGTTCAGGCAGGGGTAGGTACCTCTTCTATGTGTCTGGGTTATTTCCCTATCTAGCGTCAAGTCAGCATGCACTAGTCGATCTCTGAGTGTCGGTGGTCTTCTATAGGATATTAGTGGGGGGTTCCTAAATTGCTCAACGTCGGGAAAGCTATCTGTCATTAGATGCCAATGTCTTCGTATTATCCTAGATATATTAGAACTCTGAGTGTTATATCTCGTTACAAATGAAATCCGATTGTGTGTCTGCTGTCTATTTCTTTGTCTACCAGATTGGTTGGTAATTCTGGTACGTGCCTTCTGTAGGACATCAACTGGATATCCTCTGGATTCAAATTTACTCTGCATCTCGTCAAGTCTCCTCGTCCACACCCCCTCCTCCTCAACTATATGATATATCCTCTGGAATTGGCTGGTGGGAACCGAACCTCTAGTAGCCCTCGGATGAAAACTCCCGTAATGAAGAAGGGAGTTGACATCCGTGGGCTTAACATAGAGGTCGGTAATAAGCCCATCCCCACTTCGTCGTACTAGAGTATCTAAAAAACTCACTTCCTCAGCAGAGGAGTGGATAGTAAGTCGGATCGTTGAGCATCTAACCATCAGTTCCCCAACAAATGTCACAAGAGTCGAATGTGGCCCCGCCCACACGCAAAAAACATCATCTATATATCTATGCCACTGTTTGGCGTATTTCTGAAATAACTCATTGGTATATACAAACATTTCTTCGTATACTCCCATAAAGATGTTTGCGTAATGGGGTAATTTGTGGGGTGTGTTTACTGTCCTGGCATTTTGGGGGTGCCTAATTGTAAGCACCCCTGTAAAGCCTAAAGGTGCTCATTGGACTTTGGGCCCCTTAGCGCAGTTAGGCTGCAAAAAAGTGCCACACATGTGGTATTGCCGCACTCAGGAGAAGTAGTATAATGTGTTTTGGGGTGTATTTTTACACATACCCATGCTGGGTGGGAGAAATATCTCTGTAAATGACAATTGTTTGATTTTTTTTATACACAATTGTCCATTTACAGAGAGATTTCTCCCACCCAGCATTGGTATGTGTAAAAATACACCCCAAAACACATTATAATACTTCTCCTGAGTACGGTGGTACCACATGTGTGACACTTTTTTGCAGCCTAGGTGCGCTAAGGGGCCCAACGTCCTATTCACAGGTCATTTTGAGGCATTTGTTTTCTAGACTACTCCTCGCGGTTTAGGGCCCCTAAAATGCCAGGGCAGTATAGGAACCCCACAAGTGACCCCATTTTAGAAAGAAGACACCCCAAGGTATTCCGTGTATGGCGAGTTCATAGAAGATTTTATTTTTTGTCACAAGTTAGTGAAAAATGACACTTTGTGAAAAAAAACCAATAAAAATCAATTTCCACTAACTTTTGACAAGAAATAAAATCTTCTATGAACTCGTCATACACCTAACAGAATACCTTGGGGTGTCTTTTTTCTAAAATGGGGTCACTTGTGGGGTTCCTATACCGCCCTGGCATTTTACGGGCCCAAAACCGTGAGTAGTCTGGAAACCAAATGTCTCAAAATGACTGTTAAGGGGTATAAGCATCTGCAAATTTTGATGGCAGGTGGTCTATGAGGGGGCAAATTTTGTGGAACCAGTCATAAGCAGGAGGCCTTTTAGATGACAGGTTGTATTGGGCCTGATCTGATGGATAGGAGTGCTGGGGGGGGGGGGGGGGTGACAGGAGGTGATTGATGGGTGTCTCAGGGGGTGGTTAGAGGGGAAAATAGATGCAATCAATGCACTGGGGAGGTGATCGGAAGGGGGTCTGAGGGGGATCTGAGGGTTTGGCCAATTGATCAGGAGCCCACACGGGGCAAATTAGGGCCTGATCTGATGGGTAGGTGTGCTAGGGGGTGACAGGAGGTGATTGATGGGTGTCTCAAGGTGTGATTAGAGGGGTGAATAGATGTAAGCAATGCACTGGCGAGGTGATCAGGGCTGGGGTCTGAGGGCGTTCTGAGGGTGTGGGCGGGTGATTGAGTGCCCTAGGGGCAGATAGGGGTCTAATCTGATGGGTAGCAGTGACAGGGGGTGATTGATGGGTAATTAGTGGGTGTTTAGGGTAGAGAACAGATGTAAACAATGCACTTGGGAGGTGATCTGACGTCGGATCTGCGGGCGATCTATTGGTGTGGGTGGGTGATCAGATTGCCCGCAAGGGGCAGGTTAGGGGCTGATTGATGGGTGGCAGTGACAGGGGGTGATTGATGGGTGGCAGTGACAGGGGGTGATTGATGGGTGATTGACAGGTGATTGACAGGTGATCAGTGGGTTATTACAGGGAAGAACAGATGTAAATATTGCACTGTCGAATTGATAAGTGGGGGTCTGAGGGCAATCTGAACGTGTAGGTGGGTGATTGGGTGCCCGCAAGGGGCAGATTAGGGTCTGATCTGATGGGTAACAGTGACAGGTGGTGATAGGGGGTGATTGATGGGTGATTGATGGGTAATTAGTGGGTGTTTAGGCTAGAGAACAGATGTAAACACTGCACTTGGGAGGTGATCTGACGTCGGATCTGCGGGCGATCTATTGGTGTGGGTGGGTGATCAGATTGCCTGCAAGGGGCAGGTTAGGGGCTGATTGATGGGTGGCAGTGACAGGGGGTGATTGATGGGTGGCAGTGACGGGGTGATTGATGGGTGATTGACAGGTGATTGACAGGTGATCAGTGGGTTATTACAGGGAAGAACAGATGTAAATATTGCACTGGCGAATTGATAAGGGGGGGTCTGAGGGCAATCTGAGCGTGTAGGCGGGTGATTGGGTGCCCGCAAGGGGCAGATTAGGGTCTGATCTGATGGGTAACAGTGACAGGTGGTGATAGGGGGTGATTGATGGGTGATGGATGGGTAATTAGTGGGTGTTTAGGGTAGAGAACAGATGTAAACACTGCACTTGGGAGGTGATCTGACGTCGGATCTGCGGGCGATCTATTGGTGTGAGTGGGTGATCAGATTGCTCGCAAGGGGCAGGTTAGGAAATGATTGATGGGTGGCAGTGACAGGGGGTGATTGATGGGTGATTGACAGGTGATTGACAGGTGATTGACAGGTGATCAGGGGGATAGATGCATACAGTACACAGGGGGGGGGGGCGTCGTGGGGGGGGGGGGGTCTGGGGAGAATCTGAGGGGTGGGGGGTGATCAGGAGGGAGCAGGGGGCAGTTTAGGGCATAAAAAATAGCGTTTACAGATAGTGACAAGGAGTGATTGATGGGTGATTAGGGGGTGATTGGGTGCAAACAGTGGTCTGGGGGGGGGGTCTGAGGGGTGCTGTGGGCGATCAGGGGGCAGGGGAGCAGGAATCAGTGTGCTTGGGTGCAGACTAGGGTGGCTGCAGCCTGCCCTGGTGGTCCCTCGGACACTGGGTCCACCAGGGCAGGAGGAAGCCTGTATAATACACTTTGTATACATTACAAAGTGTATTATACACTTTGTATGCGGCGATCCGGGTGCTAGTAACCCGCCGGCGCTTCCGAACGGCCGGCGGGTTACATCGCGAGGGGAGCGGAGCCAGTCCCCGGCGGATGATCGCGTCACGAATGACGCGATCGCTCCGCCCATGCCCGTACAAGGACCGCCGTGCCAATTGACGGTCCTTGCGGGATCCACTTCCCGGCCGCCATTTGTACATGCAGCGGTCAGGAAGTTACCTCCTCTGTAGTTAATTTACCTCCTCTGTAGTTATTTTCACATGCAGTTAATAAACATCCTTTTTTTAACTCTGGAGTTATTTTAAGGATTGAAGAGTTAACTTAAAGACAGAAGAGTTAACTTTAGATTTGCCTGAGGTAAAATGTTTCCTGAGTACTACATGCCTCATTACCATGGTGATCACTCTACAAACGTTATTAAAGACAGGAGATAAGCTTAGTGAATTGAGGCCAATGTTAATTGCATATCGGCCCTGTGTGTGAGTGAAAGTATCAGCAAGTGGTGTTAAACTTTAGACACGGGCCCACTGTGAGTAAAATTATCAACAAATGTTGCTACACTATAGACAATGGCCTCAATTCACTTATTTTCACGGCCCTGATACTTCAATTGAAGTTTTGCCGGGCTGTGAATATACTGCAGTAAGTAGTTAATGCAATCCTATGCCAATTCCAAAACCTTGGCAGTAACAGAAGATATGTGGTAGCTCTCTTATGAAATGTATCACCAAGAGGTCTCAAAACTACTTTAGTGATCTATTAAACAGCTGAATTTTTTTTTTAAATAAAAATTACAGCAGTTTAGTGTGAGGGCTCTACTTCTGGATCATCATCGTTTACACAGTTCCTTTATGGTGATCATTAGGGATCATTAACAGATAAAATCTCTGTTCTTCTAACAAACCACAGTATGTTTCACAAAACTGCCAATTTTAAAAATCTTTATATTTTTGGGTGGGTGGCTATTTTGTTTAAGAAAAATGTGGTTATTGCATTTACCGCTATGCATAACCAGCCTTTACAAAGCTAATAAAAAATGCTTAGAACTACAACAACAACAACAACAACAAATGACATTTGTAAAGCGCTTTTCTCCCATAGGACTCAAGCGCATAAGCATGGCTCAGACCAATAATTGGTTAATTGGTAAATCGTGGTACAGAAGAAGAATTCTATATCTCCGGAAATGCCAGGCTAAACTGGTGGCTTTTCAGTCTGGATCTGAATAACTCCAGGGAAGGGGCTGTCTTCTTTACTGGGTATGGTAGGGAGTTCCAGAGAGTAGGGGCAGCATGACAGAAAGCTCTGTCTCCAAAGGTTTTGAGGTGCAGTCTGGGAGTGACCAAGTTTATGGAACTTGCTGATATGAGGTTGTGAGAGGTGTGGTGCAGCTTCAGCAAGTCCTTCATATATCCAGGGTCCAAATTGCGCAGTGATTTGAATGTCAGCAGTCCAATCTTGAAGAGTATTCTTCATTGTACTGGTAGCCAGAGCTGGTCTTAAAAACATGTTTGACCCGATAATAAAATATGTCTACTATAAGTATTATAATGATTTTTATGGTTGAGTGAAGGGATTAAAAAAATCACCCTTCTTCTGCCCGTCTATATATACTGTATTGATGAGCAGAAATTATGCTTATGCATAATTTTACACATCGTAATTTGCATTTACGAATCTAATCATAATGCAAAATTTGGGGGAAAAGTGTAATTAATTTCATATGTAATTTTAAGCATTCGTAACTACGCATGAATTTACATGCAATTGACGGACAATTTTGTGCCAACTTTTTTCGGTGAATAGCAAAGCACCCATACATGCTATTGCTACCAAAATTCCCACATATGTAGCACTGAAGTTAAAAAAAAAAACCTCATGATATAATGAATTGGTTGTGTGGTATGGATAATAATTGGAACATTAATAGCAAAGAAAATAGTGTCATATTTTTATTTTCAGGTATATAACTTTTTTTTTTATAACGTTGCATTATTCTCTAATAATTCACAGAGCAGGCTACTGACCCTTTGAACTTTTCTCTGCAGAAAAACCATAAACAAAGAAGAAACAATGAGAGACAGTTGTGGGTATATACGGTACTTACATTTACATTTGCCCCAACCCACTCAAACACTCACACTGTACATACTAAGGTAAACTTTGCTTTTAACTTTTTTTTTTCTTTTTCTTCCATGTGATCTTCATTGAACATAGTTAATACTTAATGCTGAATCACTTACACATTAGAAATTATTTGATTTTCAGTTTAATTTGGATGTGCACATGCATTCAGTTAAGTCCTTACCATTATCATTACCTAATTGCAGGCTTCACCTTTGCTCTTACTTTGAAAGAGGTTGAAATATGCTGCGTGATGGATGACTCCTGCTAATGAGAAGATGTCTATTCTTTTGAAGTATAAGTAGTAAATATACATAGATTTTTATGCTTAAAATAATCGAAAAAATTTGTTTTAGAGAGTGTATTGTTCTGGGTGAGCTGTACAGTACAACAGGAAAACAAACTTAGTGAGCTGCTAAATATAGTCTGCAAAAGAACACTACATGATATAAGTGGTCAAGATTAGAAAAAAGCATTTGATAAAAAGTACTTTGTGATCACATCAGTGCACTTCAAGCAGAACACCAGACAAGTCTTTTTTTTTCTTCATTTAGCTTGGCAAAAAAAAGACTGGAATAATTGCTAAGCGCAAACTAAATAAGTATGTGTTTAATCACCATTAGAAACAAAGAAATCAGTTCTGCTCATCTGTAGATATTTCAAACGTGACAGTTAAAAACGGCACACAGCACCAAGGGAATTAAAAGGGTGCCGCATAGACTTACATTATATAACACTATTTAGTGTTATAAGTGTTAAAAAATGGCGCAGGCAGTTTGCCTTACACTTATAATGCTAAATAGCATTATAAGTGTTCAAAAATGCAGAGGGCAGCGGAAGGGGTCGGGGGGGGGGAGGCAGCGGGACACTGGAGGGCATAGGCATCGGGGGAGGATGTGTGCAGAAGCATACGGTACCTTGTCCCGGCCGCCGATCGCTCCTTCCCTCCGCTCCTTCACTTTTTCCATTAGTTTGTTGTAGTCCTGCAGCCGGCCAATCACCATGTGGTTTCAGTCTCCGCATGGTGATTGGCCGGCTGCAGGACTATAGCAAACGAATGGAAGAAGTGAAGGAGCGGAGAGAAGGAATGATCGCCGGCCCAGGACAAGGGAACGCATGCCTCTGCACACATCTGATGCCTGTGCCCTCCAGTGTCCCGCTGCCTCTCTCCCCAACCCCTTATACTAGCAGCCCCCTGCATTTTTTCATTGCGCACCGCTCTGCAATAAATGTATCAAAAAATGAAATTTACCGTTTTATTGTATCTACATTAAAACCATAAAAACAGCATTTTATGATACATTTATCGGCAGAACGGTGCGCCATTTTTCTCCCTGCGCCATTTTCAGATGGACCCATTTAAAAAGCAATAGTTTTCAAATGGCAACATGTTCTATTTAGTGGTTTGCCACATTATTTTGTTGAATTCAACTAACACAGCCAGCCACATTTTTTTTCTATTGATTTAAAGGGAATCTGAAGTGAAAATAAATTTATGAGATATGAATTACGCGTAGTACAGCTAAGAAATAGAACATTAGTAGCAAAGAAAAGAGTCTCATATTGTTTCCAGTACAGGAAGAGTTAAGAATCTTCAGCTGTTATCAATGCAAAAGAGCATCTCTGAGCTCTCCAACCCAACTTGGGTCGAAGACAGTGCTGTTTTATGAAACACTTATTCATCAAAGATACAGTGAAAGACCGCTTTAGATAAGGTTTTACTGCAGAGAATTTAAAAGGGTCATTAGCTCTGCTCTGTTTCATAGTTTAAAATTTAGAATAAACTGCAAACTGCAAATGGTGCAATGTTATAAAAAAAAAAAAAACAAAAAAAAAAACAACAACTATATAACTGAAAATAAAAATATGAGACTATTTTCTTTGCTACTTATGTTCTATTAATTACCCGTAGTACAAATACAACTCATTATATCATAAGTTGTTTTTTTCCACTTTTGTGTCACTTTAAGTGGTGGTCAAATTCACCATGGAAGATACTGTTGCTATATAAAAACGGTTGCTATATAAAATACTACTACTAATAATAATATTAATAATACAAATAATTATTTAAAATCTTCTGAATCCAGATTAGTTTGATCTATGTGGCCAAGCTGTCCTCTGAATCGAGTCATATTCAAATAGCTTCAACACAAAAGTATATTTAGCCTACAGACCTTGGCACCAAAAAAAAAAAGATGAAGTGACACATTTTAACACCTTCATTTTTTGTACATAAAGCCAGCATAGTAAAATAGCATAGTATAGTAAATATATATATATATACTGTATATATATATATATATATATATATATATATATATATATATATATATATATATATATACAATATATATATTTGTATAGGATAAAAATAAATATCATCCCTGCTAGAGATGGTCAATAAAATGCAAATCATTCGGAGCGGATGCAGGATTATGCAAAATTCTGAATGCAAAGTTATGCAGCTTAAACTGACTAATCAAATCCCACCAAGGTGAAGTTTGACTATTTGAATCTCATTGATCTTCCCTTCCCTATTCCCTGCTGTTAACTAGTGTGGCTTGAATTTGGCTCAGTTAGGTTTGATAGTTTTTAAGATGAAGATGTTACAAAAGTCAACCTCTGGTGGTTTCCATCACTAAGTGTTCAGGATCTCCCAACAGCAACAATATACGTATACTTTGCAGTATATTTCAGTATTTTTTGTAACATACCATTCTGGCCTTTTCTTGATTGTCTTCCCTTTTTTCCTACCAATTCACCTTGTTTTCCCCCCTGAAGGTATGCAGTGTGGTCTGGTGTAGCCTGGGACATTGGTGTGGAGTTCGGGACCTGGATTTTTTTCCGCCTTGCTGCTGCCTGGGTCGGTCGGGGCTACAATGAGGTCAGAAGACACTTCACTGATCAAGACACCTTTGGCCTCGCTAGATGCTGGCTCCATCCATTGGCTGCTGCTGCTCCAATGTAGCAGGAACACCTTTGGCTCAGCCCCTCTATGACACCAGCCACTAATCTGGAAGTAAGGGCCACCACGACCAGATGTTTCTGTGACAGCCAGATTATCTTGACCAGCCCTGCTGAATGCTGCCCAGCTGGCCTTAGATTTCACAGCGCCCCGAGCATAACCACATTTTGGTGCCCCCCTCCCCATTCATCCTCTTTGCGCACGCACGCACGCACACACACACACACACACATGTGGAAGATTCCTTTTAGTGTATATAGGCAGATCCACCCCCCCCCCCCCCTTTTTAGTGTAGATAGGCAGATCTCCCATTTAGTATAAATAGGCAGATCCCCTTTTAGTATATATAGGCAGATTCTCCCTCCCCTTTATTGTACAGAAGCAGACCCCCCCCCCTTTAATATATATATATATAGACAGATCCCCTATAGTGTATATAGTCAGATCCCATTTAATGTCTACAAGCAGACTTCCCCCCCTTTTAGTGTATATAGGCAGATTTACCCCCCCTTTAGTGTATGTAGGCATATCCCCCTTTTAATATATATAGGCAGATCCCCCCTTTAGTATACTGTATATAGGCAGATCCTCGCTTTAGTATGTATAGGCAGATCCCCCTTTAGTATATATATGCAGATCCCCCTTTAGTGTATATAGGCAGATCCCTTTTTGGTGTATATAGGCAGACCCCCCCCCGTTAGTGTATATATGCACCCCCCCCACTTCCCCAACCGGGGGGCAGTTGGGGAATCTTACTTTTCTGTTTGTAGCTAGGGACAGAAGATGGCCAGGTGTCAGGAGTGACAAGCAGGTCTCTCTCTGATTATCACCTGTAAGCGAGGGGTGGCACTGCTGGCACGCACAGTTCGCACAGACTCAGCAAGAGGCAGCAGCAGGTTCCTGGAGTCTTCGCCCCATCACCCCCAGCGGCACAAGGGGGTGGAGCTACATTTCGCAGCAGCCACAGATGACCTGGAGCCCGCAGCCGCAGCCAGCAGGTAGAACTGCGGCCAGGGCCAGTTGAATGCATCACGTGTGCCCCCCTGGAAGCTGGCGTCCTGAGCGACCGCTCTGGTCACTCAGGTCAAAGGCCGGCCATGGGACTTGGGGCCCACCACAGAAATGAGCACTACTGCACCATTTGAACTGGAACACCTTGGCCAGCACTGACAGATGTAAGCAATCAGAATCCTCAGCAGCATCAGCAATCACTGGCAGTTTCTTTCATGAATAACTGGGCCATCACAGAAACTTCCCTTCCCTCTGCCCCCGCCCCCCCTGCCCCATGTCTCCTTAGGGATAACAGATGATTTCCAAGTGCGACTGGTTGTGTTGTAGTATGGCAGCCTCGGCTCTTGGCTTTTTGACATTTCCCCCCTTACTCTCATCATCAAGCCCCCCTCCTTTCAGAACCTGTATGAGCCAAAACCAATTCCGGTACAACCCCCCCGCCCCATTGTACTTGCCACAATTAATGATTGATTCGTATTCAAACCATGCTTCTGTCTTTTGCAAGTTGCCCATGATAGCGTTAGTTGCTGGAGCTAGCTGCTGGGTGTGATATTGTTTGATCATTGTTTCAATAAAGCCTGAACTGTTGACCTCTTTGTGGATTGCTGCTTAGACTGGCCCTTTGCCTGAACCCTTTGACCTGTCTGTCTGCTGCTTAGACCATCCTCTTGCCTGTTTGACGATTCTGCTGCCTACCCCCTGGTTTTGATGATTGGATTAGATCTATTGTGTGTACGGCCCCTGGTTTGTCTGACTTCGCTTCTGGCTGAATCCTCTGGTTGCTAGCCATAAGATATCTGTGTATGATCCTGGACTGTTATAACTACTCTCATTCCCTGTGCTTTTGTCTAGGGAGTCCTGGTGGTACCTCTGTCTTCACGCAATCAGGCCTGGGTGCTACTGGGTGCTGGGTAGATGTACAAAGTCTCCCAAGGCTGAGCAGGGATGTGCCCCATGGGGTGAAGAGAGACTGTGCGGTGGAGATTGGGACATTGGGATCTACCAGGCCTTACAGTTCCCTCACAGAAAAAGAAAGAAAAAAAGATCCTCAGCTCCATCAGTGGACAAAAAATATTGTATCCCTAGTATTTGGACCATTTTCCCCTGATGAGGAGAACATGGTGGGTTATGCCGGGATTTGAAGAGTTTTAGATGAAAGCAGTTTAATCAGAACTCAGAAGTTGAAATACTAAAAAACAAACAAAACAAAAACACCCTAATGATGAAGGGCATGCTTCTATTTTCATGCTTTTTTTCTGTTCTGCAACATCATACCCCCCAGTCCAGTGCTCTGTTGATCCCTGGCTAAAGCCATTGTTTTGGTCATGCACCTTTCTTGATAGCAGTCTACCACCAGTGTCTCCTTGTCAACAGATCAAGGCTCACAGTGCTGCTGAGAGATGCCAACTGGTTGAACTCGATGGACGTATGTCTTTTTTTCAACCAAAGTAACTATGTAACTTTATTTCTTCATACCTGTTTTTCCATGAGGAATGGAGCGTAGATGAGAAAGGTAAAACTTCAGTCACAGAAAAGGGAGTATGACATGCCAGTTGCTTTTTTCACTGGACCAAATAGGCCCACCACTCAGCTGCATGGAACCCATTATGTGGTTACCTATGCAAATGGTGCAAAGGTGTTAAACATTTCTGCCCCATCTTATGTATTGGTGACAAACAGAGGCACAACTACAAATTACTGGGCTCCCCTGCTGAACTTTGGATTGGACCCCTTAAGGTTCCCCTGTGACTTCTCCCCCCACAGGCCTCCATGCCTCTGTATCCCTTGCAGGGTCTATTGTTACACGCCTGGTGACAAATCTTGAAGATTTGAATAGATGTGAATAGCTGGATTATCGCGGAGTCCTAAAGAATGCAAAGCTGGCAGAGCTGTAAAATGCAAAGCTGTGAAACATTATTTTCTCCTTTACCTGCTTGTCACCGTGTTATCTACCAACAATGTAATCATGACATTGACATCACTATCATAGGCACATGGTTGGTGCTTGTCCTGTCTTGATCCACTCACTCTGACTGGCCCCCCTCCATACCCCTTATTTTCTATAGGATTATTACTATAGTCTTTTAATTGTGAGCCTGACAGAAAACAAAGATGGCCACCAAGATTTATGAAAAAAAATGATTTACAAAAAACTCACAATAGAAAGGTGAGTCAGATCTAAATTTCCCTTAAAGGAATATAGGCACCCTATTCCAACACCAAGTACCAGCTCCTTTTGTCTCCTCTTCACCACAGACCAGTCAGAGTGCACTGGAAAAGCTGAATAGATTATCATTATTATTGAAATATAAGATTATAAATTGTAAGTCAGAGGTTTATGTATTAATTCTAAAAGCAGGCATTGGATAAGTATAATGTCCCATGCCCCTTTCAGTTGGGACATAGATCTAATATATCCTACTAATATAATAAATGGGAAAGTTCGGATGTTTGGATGTTTGTTACTCGATCACGCAAAAATGGCTGAACGGATTTGAATTAAATTTGGCACACACATAGTACATTACCTGGAATAGAATACTTTTTATCCCCATAACCAAAAAGGGGGCGGAGACAAATACACATTTCACTGGAAATTGTAAACTGCAGCCATTCTTACACTGTTAATGGTAGGGTTCTCAAACTTTGCACAGTTGGTCGTTGGGTGAATGGGATTAATATTCAGAAAGGTGGGTGGAGTCTATAAAAGCCAATCAAAATTCACCTATTGATTTTCAAAGACATTATTTACATTGCTGCCATTCTTGGACTGTTAATGGCACAAGCCTCAAACCTAGTACAGTTCATCATTGGGTGACTGGGGTTCAATTTCAGAAAGGGGTGGAGCCACAAACAGCCAATTAGATTTGTTTCATTCCAATGCAAATTATTGATGCCAAACACTGCAAAAATTCACAAACTTGGTAATTGAGTAATTTATTAATTGGGTGTTAGGGTTAGAAAAGTGGGCACAGCCAACACCAGCCAAATACATAAGCGGGCAATGCGGGTTCATAAGTGGGCGGAGCCAAATACAAAATTTTACTGGGAAAATGTAAACAGCAGCCATTTCTTACACTGTTAATGGTAGGGTTCTCAAACTTTGCAGAGTTGGTTACTGGGTGACTAGGTGATTTTTCAGGGGAATATTTAATTGCTGCCATTCTTGCACTGTTAATGGCACAAGTCTCAAACCTGGTACAGCTGATCACTGGGTGACTGGGGTTTAAATTTATAAAAGAGGGTGGAGCCACAAACAGCCAATCTGATTTTTTTCATTTTAATGCAGGTTATTTATGCAAAAAAAGACCACAAAGCTCACAAACTTGGTCATTAAGTAATTGATTAATTGTGTGTTAGAGTTAGGAAAAGTGGACGCAGCCAACACCAGCCAAATACATAATCGGGCAATGCCGGGTCATCAGTAGGCGGAGACAAATACAAATTTCACTGAGAAAATCTAAACTGCAGCAATTCTTACAAGGGGAATATGTAATTGCTATCATTCTTGCACTGTTAATGGCACAAGCCTTAAACCTGGTACAGTTGATCATTGCGTGACTGGGGTTCAAATTCAGAGAAACGGGGTGGAGCCACAAACAGCCAATCAGATTTGTTTAATCTCAATGCAAATTATTGATGCCAAAGACCGCAAAGCTCACAAACTTGGTCATTGAGTAATTGTGTGTTGGGGTTAGAAAAAGTAGGGGGAGCCAACACCAGCCAAATACAAACATGAATCAATTTTATTGGAATTCCACATGAAAAACCAACACAAAGTGGTGTACACATGAGAAGTGGAACTAAAATCAAACATGATTCCAAACATTTTTTACAAATAAATAACTGCAAAGTGATGTGTGCATAATTATTCTGCCCCCTTATTGACTCAGGGGGCTGAATAATTACGCACACCCCACTTTGCAGTTATTTATTTGTAAAAAATGTTTGGAATGATGTATGATTTTCGTTCCACTTCTCACGTGTACACCACTTTGTATTGGTCTTTCACATGGAATTCCAATAAAATTGATGCATGTTTGTGGCAATAATGTGACAAAATGTGGAAAACTTCAAGGGGGCTGAATACGTTTGCAACCCACTGTACATACCCGAACAATGTCAGGAAATCAGTGGGTGGAGAAAAGTACAAATTTCATTGTGAAAATGTAAACTGCAGCCATTCTTACACTGCTAATGGTAGGGTTCTCAAACTTTGCACAGTTGGTCACTGGGTGACTGGGATTAATATTCAGAAAAGTGGGTGGAGCCAATCAAAATTCACCTATTTATTTTTAAGGGGAATATTTAATTGCTGCCATTCTTGCACTGTTAATGGCACAAGCCTCTTGCACTGTTAATCACCTGTACCTGATACGGTTGGCCATTGGGTGATTGGGTGATTGGGGTTAAAATTTAGAAGGGGTGGAGCCACATCCAATCAGATTTTTTTTATTTCAATGCAAATGATTGATGTCAAAGACCGCAAAGCTCACAAACTTGCAAACTTGGTCATTAAGTAATTGAGTAATTGTGTGTTAGGGTTAGGGAAAGTGGGCCGAGCCAACACTAGCCAATTACATACCCGAGCAACGTCGGGCGTCCAGCTAGTAAGTAATATTTAGTAATATGGATGGATGGATTCCCTAATCCATTTCCAATTAATTAGAGGATAAGGGTTCTTAATAATAACTGGTTTAGCAACTGCTTTTTTTATCACAGGCAGAGGTGGCCTTGGGGGGGGTAGCAAATAGGGCGTTCGCCCCAGGGCCCGCACCTAGAGAGGGCCTCGCATGCCTGGCCCGCCATACCAAGCTCATTTTGGTGGTGGTGAAGGAAAGGTCTACAGAAGTCTAGCTGTTTGTGTTCTGAGCAGTGTGTCATTTACAAATACTCAGATATTCCTATTTCATTTTATGCATCTTATATTTTAAGCCAGCCTGGAACCCATTAGTTGGTTAAAGACCACTAAACCAATATAAGATTAATTACAATATGTAATGTAATCAAACGGCGAATGGTAGTAGCATTGGCCGCTTGATTACATTACCAATTGTAATGGTTCCTATATTGGTTGGTTCAGTTGCCTTAAACAAGTTTTTAAACAATTTAACCACTCTACCCCCGCCCGTACGAATTTCTCCGTCCCTTTTTCCATCCTTTAACCCCAAGGGACGGAGAAATCCGTACTTTGCGCACTCCCGCCGCTGCCCGCGCTCCCGCTCGTAAACACGCCACCCGCCGCTAGTAAACACGCCGCCGTCCGCTCGCCCGGAGATCAATGAATGGGAAAATCCATTCCCGTTCGTTGATCTAAGCCCCGCAATGATCCGCTGCTCTCCGATGGGCAGCGCGATCATTGTGAACAAAAACTCACGTGTCCAGCCTCCTTATACTTCCTCCGAGCGTCCGGAAGGACGCTTGGAGGTCGCATTAGACAAAAAGTTACTGTTGCCATCTTGTGGCCAAATAGTAAAACTACACCCTAAACATTTTTCAAACACAAATGAATTAGTTATACACAAAAAATTAACTCATTACCTCCCACACTCCCCATTTTTTTTTTTTGTAATGAAAAAAAAAATAAAAAATTTTCAATTAAAAAAAATACATAAATAGTTACCTTAGGGACTGAACTTTTTAAATATTTATGTCAGGAGGGTACAACACTGTTACTTTATAAACTATGGGCTTGTAATTAGGGATGGACGCAAAACTGAAAAAAATGCACCTTTATTTCCAAATAAAATATTGGCGCCAAACATTGTGATAGGGACATAATTTAAACGGTTTTATAACCGGGACAAAAGGGCAAATACATTTCATGGGTTTTAATTACAGTAGCATGCATTATTTAAAAACTATAATGGCCGAAAACTGAAAAATAATTAATTTTTTCCCACATTTTTCCTATTTTCCCATTAAAACACATTTAGAATAAAATAATTTTTGGCATAATGTCCCACCTAAAGAAAGCCTAATTGGTGGCGGAAAAAAACAAAATATAGTTCATTTCATTGTGATAAGTAATAATAAAGTTATAGACGAATGAATGGAAGGAGCGCTGAAAGGTGAAAATTGCTCTGGTGCTCAGAGGGTAAAACACCTCGGTGGTGAAGTGGATAATATAATAATATAATAACAATATAATAGTAAGGCATACTGCATTAAAGGTGGACAAGACCGTGAGTGAGGTGGTATGGTATGTGGCCTACACTTATGACACTCACCCAGGCCCAGCGTACTCTAAAGCAGTAGGATTAGCCATACTATGCCAGGGGAAAAAAAACACATATATAAGTAGATAAATACTCGATCCACTTACCGTATATAAGCTGACCTGCTTATAAGCCGACCCCGACTATTACCTAAAAAACTTGGGGAAAATGATTGACTCATGTATAAGCTGAGGGGAGGAAATGCAAAGGTCTAAGGTCATTGTTCTGTTTGCCATACACTACACAACAAGCAACCAATCCAGCATATGTAGCGTGGTTTAAGAGGATAAACGGCCATGACTGTGCCCCTGTTCCCCTTCCAAAGCAGAATGGAAATTATACTTGTGTGCATCTCAGCCAGAGTATCCCACTCTACTACACAGTGCTGTGTGATTAGGGCACATATGTAGCCATGATTGTGTCCCTGTCCCCTCTCTAGTGCCGAGCAGTATGTAAGTAAAACATGTGCGTTTCAGCCAGAGTATCCCAATCTACACAGAGATGAATGAATAGGGCACATATGTAGCCATGACTATCCCATCCCTTCTCCAAAACAGAGCAGTATCTAAATAGAAAATGTGCGTTCTAGCCAGAGTATCCCCCTCTACACTGATGAATGGGGCACATATGTAGCCATGAAGGTCTCCCCCCCCCCCTCCAGAGCAGAGGAGTATTTAAATTACAGCTGTGTCCCCCGAGTGCCCCCCCCCCCCGCGTATGTAGGGTGGTTTAGCTGGACTGACCGTGTCGGCTTGGCTGCGTCTCCCCCTTCCCCCGCCAGAGCGGAGCAGCATTTAAATATCAGCAGTGTGCTGATCTGATTGCCGCTCTTGCTGTATGCAAAGTTAAAAGCAGCGGAGCGTGCTTCTTTCACTTACTTCCTAAAGTCCGTACATGCTGCGGGGATTCCTCTATAGCAGGTCTGATGCCGGCTCATCTCTATGACTGATTGCGTCATAGAGATGAGCCGGCATCAAACCTGCTATAGAGGAATCCCCACAGCATGGACGGACCTTAGGAAGTAAGTGAAAGAAGCACGCCCCGCTGCTTTTAACTTTGCATACAGCAAGATCGGCAATCAGATCAGCAGCACACAGCTGATATTTGCATGCCGCTCCGCTCTAGGGGGTGGAAGGGAGAGAAGCAGCCGACACGGTCAGTCTGGCTAAACCACACTACATATGCGTGGGGGGGGGGCACTCGGGGACACAGCTGTAATTTAAATACTCCTCTGCTCTAGAGGGGGTGGGGGAAACCCTCATGGCTCAATATGTGCCTGTAATGATCTGCTCAGCTGCCTGTGCAGGCAGGCAGCTTTTTGACCATTGTTCAGGTCTGCATTCTGCAGGTCTCTGGAAGAGAGACCTTTTGTCAGTTTTTCAGCTTGCTGCTGCTGAAGAATTTGCATACGTTTGTCATGCAAATTGCCTAGCCACATCCCTTGTAGGCCTGCTCTATATATACCATGTGATATCACAGACCTTGGCTGGTCATAAGGATTCATCCTGTGAAACACTCTGGAGAGTGTCAGCCTTGCTCATTGTTTGAATATTAGAGTAATTCCTGGGACTGCACTCGGCAGGTTTCCCTAGTGCAGTTAGGATTGCATATCTGTTTTGTCTGTCTGTTGCGATTGTCCTGTCCCTGCGGTGGTCGACAGGAAGTCGTTCTGATCTTTGTTCTTGGAGTATAGCTGGAGCAGCGGTTGCTACCAGCTATCTCCTCTATCTGTCTTGCCTGGATCACACTCGCCTAGCGCTAGTGCTGTGGATCCGTCTGATCTCCATCTCTCTGTCTCCCTGGATCGCACTGGTCTCTTTTCGCTAGTGCTGTGGATCCTATCTCTCGCCTGTTCCTGTTTTCGTGTGTCTGTCTTGTCTGCTACGAACGCTTGCTGGAGGCTCGGTGAGGTAACCGTTAAGCAAGCGCTCGCGTCCTCTGTTTCATGTTTGTCTGTCGGTGATTAGTTAGGCGTGTTTGTCTCTATTGTGCTTATCATGTGGAGACCACGCATAAACGCGTGCACTGTTGCGAATGAGTGCGGTGTTCGCATTTAGCTAGCGTTTGTTATTTTCCGTATCTCCTCATTGTATGATTTGCTGTGCCTTTGCTACTCTTGTGCTCTGCCTTGCTGTAGCCTTGTGTCAAGTCTGGCGATCGCACCTCTCGCGATCGCGTTCCTACTTCATATCTGCTGTGGTGTGTGCACCGTCGCGGATTGATGACTAGTTTGGTGCACACACATACAATCTGTCTCTGTGCTCATTCTCTTTTTTTTTATAAATTCTTTATTTGTAGAAAATTACTATTATTACATATAAACACTTCAAAACATACAATCCGTATTATATTGCTTATTTCATCTACTAAAAACATGGCAACTCTGGTGGGCTATTACCCTCCCATCTCCCCCTCCAATCCGCTCCCCCCCACAATACAATATAGCTTAGGGGCTAGTCCCGTTGCCTCCTTATTGCTTTATATAGCTAACTCTACTGCAGATTTTTTTTTTCCCCAAATCTCTTCTCAATCACACTCATTCACTTTCCTTTCTCACATCCTTTCTACTTTAAATCATCACACATCCACCTCGTCCACATTCATCCCATTCTAGGGCAGGGAGAAGGGGGGGGGGCAGCAACGGAGGCCCCCAGATCCCGATTTCATATTTCATCTCCGATTAATTTATTTACCGTCTGATAGTCCCTTATGAATGCCCCATCTCATCGTTCTGTTCGTCATTAATCACTATACTCCTGTAGTCTTCAGTTTCTATAAATTCTTCCCATTTCTTCCACGTCAGTTTAAACTGCTTTTCCTCCCCTCTATTTTCCTGGACCAACTGTTCCATATTATATATATGGGTTACTTCTTTCAGCCATTCCCCCACTGTTGGAGTGTGAGTTGTCTTCCACCATCTCGCTATCATTATCCTTGCAGCATTTATTAGATGTATCGTTAGCGATTTCTTATATTTCTTTCTGCTCATTGAATTAGCATGTAGCAGGAAGAGCCCTGGGTCTTCTGGCATCTTCTGGCATCTCGCACCCCTCTATCTTCTCAATGAGTCCTCTCACCTCCCTCCAGTATGTTTCAATGTCCCCACAACTCCAGAATATATGCATTAAGGTTCCTCTTTCTCTACCGCATCTCCAACATCCCGCGTCGGCCCCCGCATACATCCCACTCAGTCTACTAGGTGTGTAGTACCATCTACTCACCAGCTTCACTCCCGATTCCTGGATCCTAGTAGAAACTGAGCTCCTATGCATAAAATACAGAATATTGTTCCATTCCGTTTCTGTAAATTCCCTCTGTATATCCCTCTGCCACTTAATTTTCCACTTACCTGTTAGCTCTTGTCCCACATTCAGCAAACCATATATTTTAGAAAGGGAGCCCCTCATACTTCCCTCTCCTACACACATCTTCTCTAGTGGGGTAAGTTCTTTTGAAAATTCCTCCTGTGTCCTCAAAAATGATCTAAATTGCAGGAGACTCCACATTTCCCCTATTTCTCCCTCCTATTCTGTATATTTTCGAAAAACTTTACTGGAGGTTCCCACTCACCTTCTCTCACCAACATTCCTGCCCTCAATGGCTGTGTTCCCCTCCAAGACAGGTAGGCATTCTTTTGGCATCCTTGTGTAAATTCTGGATTATCCAGGATCGGGAGGAGTGGAGAGGGCTGATTGGTCAGCTGGGTTTTTCGCCTATATAAAAACAAGCTTCTTAGTGCGTTGTCCAAAAAGCATCCCGCTGGGTGTATAATACTCACCCTCTTTTTCATCCATGGTAACCCTGTCAGGGGTATATTTACTAAGTGCTGTTCCATTTCAATCCAAATTTTTTCTTTTTTGTTCCTATGCCAATCCACAATCCTATTTATGGAAGCTGCAGCATGATATAGCTGGGGGTTCGGAACAGAGAGCCCTCCCCTCTCCTTAGGCTGAGTCATCAAACTATATTTTATGCGTGGTGGCTTAGAGTACCAAATAAATCTCAAAAATTCCTTTCTTAACAAGGTGAAAAAAGAAGTTGGCACTGCCATTGGAAGTGCCTGAAAAATGGATATTAGTCTTGGTATGATGTTCATTTTTAAAATACTGATCCTTCCGAACCATGAAAATGTCGGTCTATTCCATTTACTCAGATCACTCCTCACCTCTCGAGCTATGGTCTTATAATTACTTTGATATAATGTTTGTGTGTCTGGTGATATATTTATCCCTAAATATTTTAGTGTAGGTGATACCCATTTAATCGGGAAATTTTTCTTTAATTGTTCAATTTCTTTCTGGTCAATAGCTACTCCCAAAGCCTCGCATTTTCCCCAGTTAATTTTAAAACCTGACACACTTCTATATCTACTAAATTCCGCTAACAGACATGGTAAAGACAGCCTAGGATTTGATAAAAAAAACAAAAGATCATCTGCAAAACCTGCCACTTTGTGCTCTCTGTTCCCAACCCCCAGCCCCCTCACATCCCCATTCATCCTAATCCTCCTCAGGAGTGGCTCAAGCGTCAGCACAAAAATCAGTGGGGAGAGGGGACAGCCCTGTCGAGTTCCCCTAAAGATCTTCATATGTTCTGAGAGCACTCCATTGACCTTGATTCTGGCCATCGGGGTTGAGTACAAGGCTAGTATGCGCGTCAGCATCTTCTCTCCCACTCCTATATGGCAGAGGGTTGCTTTCAGGAAGTCCCAGTCTACCCTGTCAAATGCCTTCTCGGCATCTGTCGAGAGGCACATGACAGGTGACCGGGACTCCTTCGCGTGCTGTAAAAGCATCACTGCTCTAGTGATATTATCACGGGCCTTCCTCTGCATTATGAACCCGGCTTGATCTGGATCTACCAGTTCCGGGACCAACCCTGCTAATCGTGTTGCCAATATATGTGCCCCCAGTTTCAGATCTACATTTAACAGTGATATTGGTCTATAATTGGAACATTGTCCCAGGTCTTTGTCTTTTTTTTTAATTACTGTAATTTGCGACTCCAGTGAGTCCCTTCCATAATGGCCTCCCCTGTCCCCCCTTTCCACCAAGGAATTTAATGCGTCCGCCAAATGTGGTGCCAAACTAGCTTCAAAGCATTTAAAGTACTCTGCCCCGAAACCTTCCAGGCCCGGGGCCTTACCTAACGCTGAATGGGCTATTGCTCTTCTTACTTCCTCCAACGATATCGGCTCCTCCAACCTTTTCCTATCCTCTTCAGCTAACTTCGGCATACCTGATTCCCGTATATATTCCTCTATATCCTTGTTTCTCTTTACTTTCTGGTTGTCTGTCACTTCTCCACTTCTTCCATATAATGTTTCATAGAATTCTTTAAAAATTCTTGCCATGGATTCATTTCTGTGGTGCTTTTTAGACTGGGAGTCATTAATATACGGGACATAATTTATCCGCTGTTGGGCCTTAAGTGCTCTTGCTAGTAATCTCCCACCCTTGTTCCCATGTTCATAATAAGTCTTCTGACATCTCTGTATCGCATATCTAGCCCGTGTATACATTAACTTTTTATATTTTTCCCTTTCTGCTGCCAACTCACCTAAGATGTCTCTCGTCATTGTTTTTTTATGTTCTCTCTCCAGTCGTTCAATGTTCTTTAACAATTCCCTCCTATTCCTTTCTCCTTCTCTCTTTGCTCTACTTCCCTCCTGGATAAGGTATCCCCTAATCACACACTTGTGCGCCTCCCATATGGTCATATATGAAGTATCTGTTCCTTTATTATTATTAAAATATTCAATTATATTATTCCCTATTCTTTCTCTAATATCTTGTCTTTGTAACAGATATGTGTTTAATCTCCATTGGGGAGATCTCCCTTTTTTGGGTGTTAAATGCACCTTCAGGAAAACTGGTGCATGGTCAGAGAGCGTGGCCTGACCTATTGTTGACTCCAAGTGTTCCGAGAGGAGATTGTGTGACACCAATATATAATCTATACGTGAGTACATGTTATGTGGGGCCGAGTAGAATGTATAGTCTTTTACCGTGGGATGCTGGAGATGCCAAAGATCTACAAGCTGTCTATTCTGTATCATAATTCTACCTCTCCTAATGCCTTTATATGTGAGGAATGTTTTACCAGAGGATGAGTCCATAGCAGGTTCCAATATAAAATTCATGTCCCCTCCCATAATTATATCCCCCTCTGCAAAATCGTCTAGTGCCCTCAAGTATTGCTCTAAAAAGTTCAATTGTTTGCTATTTGGGGCATAGAAGGAGCCTAATGTTATTTTCCTGCTTTCATATATTCCTTTGACTAGGAGGAATTGTCCCTCCCCATCTCTATATACCTCTTCATCCTCCAATATCACCTCCTGTGCAAATACAATGGCCACTCCTCTCTTTTTGGCCTCCTGTGCATTACTATAAATAGTCCGGGGGTATTTTTTATTGATTAGCTTAGGGTGGACTAAATCTTTAAAATGGGTCTCTTGTATAAATGCTATCTTAATTTTGGCTTTATGCATCTCCAGTAGAAGAGCGGACCTCTTCTCTGGCTTATTAAGCCCTCGGGCATTCAGGGACATTATGTTACGACCATCTTTTTTTCTTATTTCCGGGGCTCTCCGCTGTCCCCCACCCCCCCCTCCCCCACCCAGCCACTCGTGCCACTCAAACTCCTCTCCACTGCTTCCATACCTCTCATTCTGCACACTCCATATTTCTTTTATGCGGGTTATCCCCACATAGGCACTCCCAATGGGTGCCTCTGAGCATTTTACTCTTTTCCTGTAGGTCATGTTATATCCTGTCCTACTTTTATTGGCCCAACGGCCCAATGGGGTAATATGATGCATGAAAACATGAGACTGAAGACCCTCCATCTCCCCCCCCCCCCCCCTCCCCCTCCCCCAGTCCTCCAACCTGAGTCAGTAAGCCGCCTAGACCCAATATGGGAGAGGAGAGGAGAAAGGAAAGAAAGAGAGAGAGAAAAAAAAAGGGAAACCCCACCACAACCCCCACAATCCCCTTCATCCCCCCCCCCCCTCCTTTACATCTCAATTTAGGATGTTCCTAATTGGGTTTGGTGCTTATACCCTTGGAATAATTGACCATTGGCGACTTTCAGGACAAGTGTTCTGTGAAATCCCCTTCTTCTCATTTCTCTTCTCTACTCACCCCATCTTCCCTATTTCTATCTTTAAATATTCCGTGTTTACCCATTGTTGTATCTATTTCTTAATCTATACTCTATGGATCTATCACTTTACCCTCTACCCTATATTTAACCCTTTATCTCCTTATCCACGTGCTTTCCTATGTCTATTTGGACATAGACTCACCAGTTTCGCTGGAGGTAAAATTCCCCTCTATTTACATTCCTATGTGTTAACTATCCCCCCCCCCCAGTGTCGTTTAATTATTCCTGTGTTACTATTCTCCCATCTACTGTTGTGTCTTCTCTTTAACTTCATAATAAAGCCCCCCCGTGCTCTATGCCTGTGCTCTAGAATTTAACTTTCAAACTCCTAACTTCCTTTTAGTGTTCTACTTTCTTGTCCTTTCAGTCGCCAATCTCAACCTCCCCAATCCCAGATATACGGCAAACCCGTATCCACCATGTATGGTTGTAGTTATTCTTGGTCCCATTAAGCCACTTTCTCCCTCCAAGGAACACTCAAAACCATTGCTCCGCGGCTTGTCGTGGGCACCAGTCCAGCTTCCGTATCTCAATTGTTCCAGAGTCTCTATCAATAGTCCATCAGTGGCTATTGTGGCAAATGTGTATATCCCTTTCTATTTCTTCCGCTCACTCCTTCCTCTATCCCCCTCCTCCCTTTATAAACTCCTATATCTATCTATTTATACTCCCTTTAAGCCCCCCTTACCTCATCTTATTTCTAATACCGGGGTACCACACCTGCCCTTCCAGCCACTGATGTCATATTCCACCTCCTTACTTAATACCATTCATCTTTCTCCATATACATCTATATTCTACCAAATCATAATTCTAATATCTCTGTGTTTCCATAGTGCATCTCACCTTCCCCAAAAAAGCTTCTCCCCCCCCCTCTTCTCCCCCCTCCCCAGCATCCCATTTTTCACTTCATTGATCCAAAATTCATCGTGACCCCAACCCAGTGATCACCTCACATTGTTTATCAACTCACACTCGTCTATTCTTGCAAAAGATTATCTCCGAGTCATTATTTATCAGTGGCTATCGCGGGTTGGCGACTAGTTTGGTGCACACACATACAATCTGTCTCTGTGCTCATTCTCAATCGCCTCTCTTGCGATTGCGTTTCTTCCCTTCGTACAATTCCTGTCTGGCGTGTGTGGTAGGGCAGAGGAGCTGTTCCTCTGCACTCCACAGCTCCACCTTCCGACAGGAATTTCCTTCTACAGGTGCATTGCACCTTCTGCTGGGTTTCCTCAATTTATACGCTTGTGAAGGATTTCCGCAGTGTCAGCGGACGCCTTGTGCGCTGATCACGGAGAGAATTCCGCAATCGTTACAGTATTACCAGCCCAACCAAAATTCCCAGTGTAGAGGGAATTTCTGATTTGTACGATTTTGTCGAGTATGGGTCCTGTGTCTTTAAGAGCTTTAAAAGGCTGAACTCAGAGACCAAAGCAGAATTTCTCTCTGAATGTGTGAGGTTTTGCCTGAATCCCACCTTTCAGATTACTGATCTGTCCACGCCGGCTCTTCAGTTTGCCTATGTGCTCTTAAAAGGCGATTTGTGCTAATGGGCGTATGATGTGCTAAAAAACAATTCTTGGAATGATAATCTGTATCAGTTTCTTGCAGTGATATTCTCTCACTGGTTTAAACTGCCTGGCTTACCACCTGCTCTGATTGAATGTGTAGCTGCTGATAAGTCAGCTGATCTTTCCCTTCCATGCAAAACCTTTCAGTATGACAATCAGTTCAATGTGTCGGTTGCCACTTCAGGTTTTAAACAGCAGACATGCAAAGTTGCAAAAAAGGGAAAAACTAAAAGATGCAAGCATCTGAATAAAACACTCCCTTTTGATGTTAATGAGTTGGTGCTTGCAGGCCAATCTGCTGATTTGGCTTGTCAGCCAAAAGATTTGTTGCCCCTAGCAACCACAAATAAAGAGGTTATTTCTGTCAAGTCTGAAATGTGCAAAACCATTCAGTATGATTATGATGTTTACCATGATGTTGATCTGTCTCCGGGTTTTTAGCCTCAATCCAAAGCTTGTGTGGATCCTACTATAGGTAGGATCGCCCACTATATTAACCATTTCCCGACCACCGTATATACAATTGGTGGCCGGGAAGTGGACCCCGCAAGGACCGCCGTATTGACAAATGGCAGCGGTCCTTGTAGGGGCATGGGCAGAGCGATCGCGTCATCAGTGACGCGATCCTCCGCCTCCGCCTGGCGCCGCTCACCCGCCGCAACA
Organism: Hyperolius riggenbachi; assembly: GCF_040937935.1. Taxonomy (NCBI): domain Eukaryota; kingdom Metazoa; phylum Chordata; class Amphibia; order Anura; family Hyperoliidae; genus Hyperolius; species Hyperolius riggenbachi. The sequence continues at coordinate 262,847,618 of NC_090651.1, read as the reverse complement.
TCCCGCCGGCCATACGGAAGCGCCGGTGGGATGTTAAACCGACGATCGCCGCATACAAAGTGTATAATACACTTTGTAATGTTTACAAAGTGTATTATACAGGCTGCCTCCTGCCCTGGTGGTCCCAGTGTCCGAGGGACCACCAGGGCAGGCTGCAGCCACCCTAGTCTGCACCAAGCACACTGATTTCACCCCCCCACCCTGCCCCAGATCGCCCACAGCACCCATCAGACCCCCCCCTGCCCACCCCCCAGACCCCTGTTTGCACCCAATCACCCCCCTAATCACCCATCAATCACTCCCTGTCACTATCTGTCAACGCTATTTTTTTTTAATCCCCCCCCTGCCCCCTGCTCCCTCCTGATCACCCCCACCCCTCAGATTCTCCCAAGACCCCCCCCCCCCAGACCCCCATGTACTGTATGCATCTATCCCCCCTGATCACCTGTCAATCACCTGTCAATCACCTGTCAATCACCCATCAATCACCCATCAATCACCCCCTGTCACTGCCACCCATCAATCAGCCCCTAACCTGCCCCTTGCGGGCAATCTGATCACCCACACCAATAGATCGCCCGCAGATCCGACATCTGATCACCACCCAAGCGCAGTGTTTACATCTATTCTCTCCTCTAAACACCCACTAATTACCCATCAATCACCCATCAATCACCCCCTATCACCACCTGTCACTGTTACCCATCAGATCAGACCCTAATCTGCCCCTTGCGGGCACCCAATCACCCGCCTACATGCTCAGATTGCCCTCAGACCCCCCCTTATCAATTCGCTAGGGCATTATTTACATCTGTCCTTCCCTGTAATAACCCACTGATCACCTGTCAATCACCTGTCAATCACCCATCAATCACCCCCTGTCACTGCCACCCATCAATCACCCCCTGTCACTGCCACCCATCAATCAGCCCCTAACCTGCCCCTTGCGGGCAAACTGATCACCCATCCACACCAATAGATCGCCCGCAGATCCGACATCAGATCACCACCCAAGCGCAGTGTTTACATCTTTTCTCTCCTCTAAACACCCACTAATTACCCATCAATCACCCATCAATCACCCCCTATCACCACCTGTCACTGTTACCCATCAGATCAGACCCTAATCTGCCCCTTGCGGGCACCCAATCACCCGCCTACACGCTCAGATTGCCCTCAGACCCCCCCTTATCAATTCGCCAGGGCATTATTTACATCTGTCCTTCCCTGTAATAACCCACTGATCACCTCTCAATCACCTGTCAATCACCCATCAATCACCCCCTGTCACTGCCACCCATCAATCACCCCCTGTCACTGCCACCCATCAATCAGCCCCTAACCTGCCCCTTGCGGGCAAACTGATCACCCACCCACACCAATAGATCGCCCGCAGATCCGACATCAGATCACCTCCCAAGCGCAGTGTTTACATCTATTCTCTACCCTAAACACCCACTAATTACCCATCAATCACCCCCTATCACCACCTGTCACTGTTACCCATCAGATCAGACCCTAATCTGCCCCTTGCGGGCACCCAATCACCCGCCTACACGCTCAGAATGCCCTCAGACCCCCCCTTATCAATTCGCCAGTGCAATATTTACATCTGTTCTCCCCTGTAATAACCCACTGATTACCTGTCAATCACCTGTCAATCACCTATCAATCACCCATCAATCACCCCCTGTCACTGCCACCCATCAATCACCCCCTGTCACTGCCACCCATCAATCACCCGCTGTCACTGCCACCCATCAATCAGCCCGCAGATCCGACGTCCGATCACCTCCCAAGTGCAGTGTTTACATCTGTTCTCTACCCTAAACACCCACTAATTACCCATCAATCACCCCCTGTCACTGCTACCTATCAGATTAGACCCCTATCTGCCCCTAGGGCACTCAATCACCTGCCCACCACACCCTCAGAATTCCCTCAGACCCCAGCCCTGATCACCTTGCCAGTGCATTGCTTGCATCTATTCACCCCTCTAATCACACCTTGAGACACCCATCAATCACCTCCTGTCACCCCCTAGCACACCTACCGATCAGATCAGGCCCTAATTTGCCCCGTGTGGGCTCCTGATCACTCGGCCAAACCCTCAGATCCGTCTCAGACCCCCTTCCGATCACCTCCCCAGTGCATTGATTGCATCTATTTTCCCCTCTAACCACCCCCTGAGACACCCATCAATCACCTCCTGTCACCCCCCTAGCATTTCTATCCATCAGATCAGGCCCAATACAACCTGTCATCTAAAAGGCCACCCTGCTTATGACCGGTTCAACAAAATTCGCCCCCTCATAGACCACCTGTCATCAAAATTTGCAGATGCTTATACCCCTGAACAGTCATTTTGAGACATTTGGTTTCCAGACTACTCACGGTTTTGGGCCCGTAAAATGCCAGGGCGGTATAGGAACCCCACAAGTGACCCCATTTTAGAAAAAAAGACACCCCAAGGTATTCTGTTAGGTGTATGACGAGTTCATAGAAGATTTTATTTTTTGTCAAAAGTTAGCGGAAATTGATTTTTATTGGTTTTTTTTCACAAAGTGTCATTTTTCACTAACTTGTGACAAAAAATAAAATCTTCTATGAACTCGCCATACACCTAATGGAATACCTTGGGGTGTCTTCTTTCTAAAATGGGGTCACTTGTGGGGTTCCTATACTGCCCTGGCATTTTAGGGGCCCTAAAACCGCGAGGAGTAGTCTAGAAAACAAATGCCTCAAAATGACCTGTGAATAGGACGTTGGGCCCCTTAGCGCACCTAGGCTGCAAAAAAGTGTCACACATGTGGTACCGCCGTACTCAGGAAAAGTAGTATAATGTGTTTTGGGGTGTATTTTTACACATACCCATGCTGGGTGGGAGAAATTTCTATGTAAATGGACAATTGTGTGTAAAAAAAAATCAAACAATTGTCATTTACAGAGATATTTCTCCCACTTAGCATGGGTATGTGTAAAAATACACCCCAAAACACATTATACTCCTTCTCCTGAGTACGGCGGTACCACATGTGTGGCACTTTTTTACACCCTAAGTACGCTAAGGGGCCCAAAGTCCAATGAGTACCTTTAGGATTTCACAGGTCATTTTGCGACATTTGGTTTCAAGACTACTCCTCACGGTTTAGGGCCCCTAAAATGCCAGGGCAGTATAGGAACCCCACAAATGACCCCATTCTAGAAAGAAGACACCCAAAGGTATTCCGTACGGAGTATGGTGAGTTCATAGAAGATTTTATTTTTTGTCACAAGTTAGCGGAAAATGACACTTTGTGAAAAAAAACAATTAAAATCAATTTCCGCTAACTTGTGACAAAAAAATAAAACTTCTATGAACTCACCATACTCTTAACTGAATACCTTGGGGTGTCTTCTTTCTAAAATGGGGTCATTAGTGGGGTTCCTATACTGCCCTGGCATTTTAGGGGCCCTAAACCGTGAGGAGTAGTCTTGAAACAAAAATGACCTGTGAAATCCTAAAGGTACTCATTGGACTTTGGGCCCCTTAGTGCAGTTAGGGTGCAAAAAAGTGCCACACATGTGGTATCGCCGTACTCGGGAGAAGTAGTACTATGTGTTTTGAGGTGTATTTTTACACATACCCATGCTGGGTGGGAGAAATACCTCTGTAAATGACAATCTTTTGATTTTTTTTACACACAATTGTCCATTTACAGAGATATTTCTCCCACCCAGCATGGGCATGTGTAAAAATACACCCCAAAACACATTGTACTACTTCTCCTGAGTACGTCGATACCACATGTGTGGCACTTTTTTACACCCTAACTGCGCTAAGGGGCCCAAAGTCCAATGAGTACCTTTAGGATTTCACAGGTCATTTTGAGAAATTTTGTTTCAAGACTACTCCTCACGGTTTAGGGCCCCTAAAATGCCAGGACAGTATAGGAACCCCACAAATGACTCCATTTTAGAAAGAAGACACCCCAAGGTATTCTGTTAGTAGTACGGTGAGTTCATAGAAGATTTTATTTTTTGTCACAAGCTAGCGGAAATTGATTTTTATTGGTTTTTTTCACAAAGTGTAATTTTCCGCTAACTTGTGACAAAAAATAAAATCTTCTATGAACTCACCGTACTACTAACTGAATACCTTGGGGTGTCTTCTTTCTAAAATAGGGTCATTTGTGGGGTTCCTATACTGTCCTGGCATTTTAGGGGCCCTAAACCGTGAGGAGTAGTCTTGAAACGAAATTTCTCAAAATGACCTGCGAAATCGTAAAGGTACTCATTGGACTTTGGGCCCCTTAGCGCAGTTAGGGTGCAAAAAAGTGCCACACATGTGGTATCGCCGTACTCAGGAGGAGTAGTATAATGTGTCTTGGGGTGTATTTGTACACATACCCATGCTGAGTGGGAGAAAGATCTCTGTAAATGGACAATTGCGTGTAAAAAAAATTAAAAAATTGTCATTTGCAGAGATATTTCTCCCACCCAGCATCGGTATGTGTAAAAATACACCCCAAAACACATTTTACTACTTCTACTGAGTACGGCAATACCACATGTGTGGCACTTTTTTGCAGCCTAACTGCGCTAAGGGGCCCAAAGTCCAATGAGCACCTTTAGGCTTTACAGGGGTGCTTACAAATTATCACCCCCCAAAATGCGAGGACAGTAAACACACCCCACAAATGACCCCATTGTGGAAAGTAGACACTTCAAGGTATTCAGAGAGGGGCATGGTGAGTCCGTGGCAGATTTCATTTTTTTTTTGTCGCAAGTTAGAAGAAATGGAAACTTTTTTTTTTTTGTCACAAAGTGTCATTTTCCGCTTACTTGTGACAAAAATTAATATCTTCTATGAACTCACTATGCCTCTCAGTGAATACTTTGGGATGTCTTCTTTCCAAAATGGGGTCATTTGGGGGGTATTTATACTATCCTGGAATTCTAGCCCCTCATGAAACATGTCAGGTGGTCAGAAAAGTCATAGATGCTTGAAAATGGGAAAATTCACTTTTTGCACCATAGTTTGTAAACACTATAACTTTTACCCAAACCAATAAATATACACTGAATGGTTTTTTTTTTAATCAAAAACATGTTTGTCCACATTTTTCGCACTGCCTGTATACATACATTTTACTTTATTTGAAAAATGTCAGCACAGAAAGTTAAAAAAATCATTTTTTTGCCAAAATTCATGTCTTTTTTGATGAATATAATAAAAAGTAAAAATCGCAGGAGCAATCAAATAGCACCAAAAGAAAGCTTTATTAGTGACAAGAAAAGGAGCCAAAATTCATTTAGGTGGTAGGTTGTATGAGCGAGCAATAAACCGTGAAAGCTGCAGTGGTCTGAATGGAAAAAAAAGTGGACGGTCCTTAAGGGGGGTAAAGCCCTAGGTCCTCAAGTGGTTAAAGCAGTTAAAAAATCTGTTCAGGTTCCTGAACTCCACCCATATGGAGATTATCTGGATACTGGCCTGTTTGAACCTCCATTTGCCTCATGGGACATTGGGGCCTTGATGGAGGAATTTGATTTTGATTGGAAAGCCTTTTGCGATTTTTACATCGCAAAAAGCGAAGATGTCTTGAATGATTGTCTCGATTCTATGTACCTATTGATTGATTCCGATGAATGTGACGATGATGTGGATCTGATGATTTATGTATGGCAGACGATTTTGGATGAGTTGCACACACACCAACCAATTGATTTGAATAAAGAGACATCGTTGTCGGATGATTGTTCCTGCATTTCTGGGGTAAAGCATGTGAGTCGTGACATTGTGCAATCTGAAATGAGTGGGTGTGCCACTGTGGTTGATTCCTGTGCAAATTCTGGAGGATTCTCTCCTGACTGCGTGCAGTTTAAATCTGTGCGATCTGATACCTGTTTCTCTGATGTTCCTGCAGATTGTGATCAGCATGAATGTGCCAGTTTTCTCAAGGATGTGTGGGACCCCTTATCATTTAGAGACAGATCTTTAAGATCTTCCATCTGTGATTCTGCCATGTGGAAAATTCCTAAATTTTGCTGCATCAAAAGTAAAATTAATATGTCTAATAAAGTTTTTCCTGATGTTGTCGCTATTTCTACTGCAGATGCGTCTTTGTCTCACCCTGTTCACACCTGTAAGGGCCCGTTGCCTGGTGACAGTTGCTCCAGTGTTTCTGTCCTGAACACCTTACAGTCTACCCCACAGATCGCGGAGGTTTGCGCTATGGAAGTGTCAGTTTCACAACCTAAAGCGATTTTTGGTTCGCAGGTTTTGCGTTCTGGCTCCTCGTATTTGACATTGTTAGCCGAATCTAAGAGTGAGACAGCGCTTCGGTTTTGCGAATCTGACTCTGAAACATCTTTGCTGGGTCCAGAGAAAGTTTCTCTGAGCCTGCCCTGTACCATGAATAACAATATGATGTCCAATAACACTGACATTTGTGAGTCCCTTTCTTGTTCTGAGGAAAATGCTGATTCTGCACCCTGTACCCTGGATGAGTTAAGATGGCCTTGTTTAGAGTCTCCTGCAGTGTCCCTAGAGGCTCGTCTAGGTATTGCCACTATACTCACCTGTTTTTCTGCAGTTTTGGAGTTGCAAGCTAGTTTGACTGCTACGCAGAATTCTGGGTGTAGCGAGATTAAAGTTAGGGAGTCAGTGTGTGTTCCAGTAAATATTCCTGTATGTTCCGCTCATGATGATGAAATTCAGTCTCAGTTTATGGTGGAACCTTCCCTGGGACATCTGCCCTGTTCACAAAATAAAGTTCCAGTTTTGCTCTGTAACATGGATAGTTCAGAATCCTTTTCAGAAAACTTGAAAAATGATGTTCCTGAGGTCTTGTATGATGTCCTGGAGACCTCCGAGTTCCTCCCAAAGGGTGCAGAACTTGTAGGAGATGTCTCCTGCCCCAAGTCCTTCTGAAGTGTTGCCCACTTCAGTAGGCATTGCTGTTGTGCTGACTACCTTTGCAGCTCTGATGGAGCTTCACGCATGTGTAGTCAATGATGATATTACAGTCACAGAAATTTCTGGATTTGAGTCCGAGTCTTTTTTTGAAAGACCAGTGCCTGTGGCCCCTACTCGTGAAGAATTTATGCCCGGTCCTGGTTTTGGTTTTCTCGTATCGGACTCTGAGGTTTGCTGTTCCCCGACATGTCCTGAGGTTTCTCCTGTGCTGGTGTACCCCAGTTTGCTCTGTGACCCAGAAAGCCCAAGTGTGCCTCGGTTACCAGCATACTCAGATGCTTCCTCAGTGGAGACATGCTCTGATATGGCCTGCCTGGTCGCATGCCCAGAAGTGGTCCCGGAAAGTCCTGATCTTGATGGGTGTCTGGGTAATTCTGAATCCAGAATAATCATTGGTTCCATAGGGGTTCTTGGCAGTTCTCCATGTGAGCCTGGTGAGCGTTCTGGCCTCTTGGGATCTCTGCAGGGCTCCAAAGGGTTTTGGGAGATTCCGGGAGAGATTTTGCTTGATACCCTGGATAGGATCAACAGTGGCTTTTGTTTTGAAAGAGACACTTCGAACAGGTATTGTGGCAGGTATGGTGTCTTCGGACGCTCCTTGGAAGGTGGTGGGTATGGTCTGGAGGGTGTCGATGGTTTCTTCTCTGGCATTCACAGTCCTGATGGGTGTTACACTGAGACTTGTAGTATTGATGGGCATGTTTGGGTGGCTTCTGCTTCCGATGAGGTCGGTTTCGGGTGGACTGACTCTGGAATTGGACCTTGTCAGGCTGTCCCGACCTTCATGAGTCTTCGGTTGGAGTCTTTTGCTAATAACAGTTTTGAGGGTCGTCTGGAATTCGACCCTAGAGGGGGGGGGGGGTACTGTAATGATCTGCTCAACTGCCTGTGCAGGCAGGCAGCTTTTTGACCATTGTTCAGGTCTGCATTCTGCAGGTCTCTGGAAGAGAGACCTTTTGTCAGTTTTTCAGCTTGCTGCTGCTGAAGAATTTGCATATGTTTGTCATGCAAATTGCCTAGCCACATCCCTTGTAGGCTTGCTCTATATATACCATGTGATATCACAGACCTTGGTTGGTCATAAGGATTCATCCTGTGAAACACTCTGGGAGTGTCAGCCTTGCTCATTGTTTGAATATTAGTTTAGAGTAATTCCTGGGACTGCACTTGGCAGGTTTCCCTAGTGCAGTTAGGATTGCATATCTGTTTTGTCTGTCTGTTGCGATTGTCCTGTCCCTGCGGTGGTCAACAGGAAGTCGTTCTGATCTTTGTTCTTGGAGTATAGCTGGAGCAGCGGTTGCTACCAGCTATCTCCTCTATCTGTCTTGCCTGGATCACACTCGCCTAGCGCTAGTGCTGTGGATCCGTCTGATCTCCATCTCTCTTATATAAATCAATAGGATGCTGAAAAAATCGTATCAGTGTAACAAATAATGTTTATTAAACTCTTGATCAGACATCACAATGTAATAAAAACAAATACTTAAAACCCCTGTCTGAATCCAAAGGTAATTGGAAATCCCAATAGCAGCAAATAAACATAAAAGTGCTTGGTGCATCTATCAAGTATGAATAGTTGGGACCTGACGTAATGTACAATAGTGATATAAAGTGCTATGTGCTAATTAGTGAACCACTGAAAAAAAAAAAATATATATATATATATAAAATATATAAAACAACCACACAAGAGCATATAACCGTGATATAATTATTGTGAAAGGATATGAAAAAGCTACCCACAGTAGCGGTGATGCAAAATGCACAACATACAGAATGCAAAAATACAGTTTAGGTCCTATTATATTGGTGCCATTGAAATCGAAAAGTGCAGAGTGCGAAAAGGAGGATTGCTGCATGCAGGGAGACTGGGGGGCTTCGCCTTGCGCGTTCGCAGCGAGCGGCTGCTTCAATGGAGGCTACACTACGCAATGCTGGAATCCCTAATATACTCGCTGCACCTCTCGCAATATTACGTGGCCACGTAGGACGGGGCGAAGCAGCGTTGCATAACGCAGAATCACCCCGCCCATGATCGCACTACGTGCGTTCCATATGACGCTCCGTAGCCGACCAAATAACTATCTGGGGCAGCTAAGTTAAACGATCACAATTCCCATGCACCAACACAATAATACAGCAATAGATATACATATATACAATAAACTCGAATACATTTTCTTGAGACAACAATGTCAATATAAATAAATACACTTTTATCATGAAAGGGGATAAAACAATGACATCTTGTGGTTAACATCCACATTGCAGTCAACCAGAAGAACCGCTGAAAAAGACACCAGAAGACATCAGACAGAGGCCAATGGAGGATCTTCCATAAGCGAATCAATCGTTTCCGAGATGGGGTGTTTGAAAACCTCCAAATTTAGTATGGGTATACGAATTTTCCTAAGAAATATGTATAAAAGCAGCATGCTTAATTGATATCTGATTGTCATCAATCCAGACCAAGAAACATACAGAGCAATCCAATATATAACCAAACATGAGTGAAAACCTGCCTGCTCACCTCCAGGCGTCACCCAAAAGTCACTATTAAATGTGATCCAAAATAGTCCTCAAAAATATGTGCCATTTGCCCGCTCACCTTCGGGCATACATACAAACAGTCAGAAGTGACCACATATAGAGTGAAGGGGGAATGATCACACCAAACCACATCAAACCACACAGGGCGTACAGAGGAGGTGGAACTTAGAACACAGGAGAATAACTCACCAATCTTCGATTGTTCATATTCACAAAAGCAGGAAAGAATATGATGTTATAGAACTAAAAAAATATAAGATAAAAATAGATTAATATGATATTTCACAAAAAGCAACCAAAACTTGCCTCCTCATTAAGGCCCCGAGGTCTTCTGGTTTTTAATATGTGTATCCACCTTAACTCCCTTCTAAGCAAGTGAACAGATATGTCACCTCCTCTCTCCCCCTGTGTAATCTTTTCTATACCCATAAAGGTCCAATCTTGAATGGATCCCCCATGAAACAAAAGCGCGTGTTCGGCAATTGTGGTCAGTACCTTGTTATCTCCATAATCACGTTCTGCCAAACGAATCGTGGAAATGTGTTTTTGGAGTCGAGTTTTGAGTTGGTTTTTTGTCTGACCAATATATGCTTTCCCACAAGGGCATTCGATCTTATAGATCACACCTGTCGTCTGGCAGTTGATAAATTGTCTTATTGAATATTCTTTACCTGTAATTAGATTCCTAAATGTTTTAGTAGTCTGCATGTTAGGGCATACTGAGCATCTGCCACACTTATAGCTACCGGTGATGCCATGTCCACCTTCATGGTTAGAAAAATGGCTTGTGCTCAATATAGTTTTCAAAGTTGGTGCTCTTCGTGCTGTAATACTTGCCCGGGGTGTGATACATTGTTTGATAGTACTATCATTGAGCAAGATTGGCCAATGTTTACCCAAAATGCTTTGGATGTGTCCCCATGCTGTGTTGAAGGGTGTTATTAATCTGGTTAAGGGCTTGGACGTCGTTTTGACTCTCTGAGACAGTAGATCATCCCTGGATGTTGTACTGGCTCTTTGTCGTGCTTCATTATACATTTCTTGGGATATCCCCTGTCTCGGAATCTTTTTGTCAGATCACTGCATTCTTTTTCAAAAGCCATGGGTGTAGAGCAGTTCCTTCGAGCTCTAATGAACTGTCCAGTGGGGATATTCATTTTTAATTGCCTAGTGTGGTATGAGCCAAAATCCAGGAGACTGTTGACTGACGTGGGTTTGCGATAAATAGAGGTCTGTAAGGTCCCCATCTCACTTTTTGAAATTTTCAAATCCAAAAATACCGCTGATCTATCAGATATGTTATAAGTCAACTTAATATTCAGGTCATTGTTGTTCAATCTGTCCATAAATTCAGTACACAGCTCCATCGGGCCCTGCCACAACATAAACAAGTCATCAATGAAGCGATACCACCCCAAAATGTGGGGGTGATATCTCTCCATCGATCCTGCCCATACTATTTCTCGTTCCCATTTGCCCAGGAAAAGATTTGCCACAGATGGGGCACATGGCAACTCCTTGTCGCTGTAGATAAAATTGCTGATTGAATATAAAGAAATTTTTTGTCAAAACAAACTCCAGCAATTTGAGTATAAAGTCATGTTGTTGACTATTGGCCACACTCCCCATCGCTAAGAAATAACTGACCGCCTCTAAGCCATGTTTGTGGTCTATGATGGTATAGAGTGACTCTATGTCACAGGTCACCAACAATGTATCATTCTGTATCACCAGTCCATCTATCCATGTGAGCAGGTCACCTGTGTCCCTAATGTAAGAATCCAAGCTAGTCGCATGTGATTGTAGGTGAAAGTCGACAAACTGACTGCTTCTTTCACTGAGACCGCCAATGCCCGAGATGATCGGTCGTCCAGGAGGATTTGAAGCATCCTTATGTACCTTGGGGAGCATATAAAAAGTGGGGATAACAGGCTTATCCACCCACAGAAATGTCTTTTCTCTCTCATTAATAATTCCCCTGATAAGTCCTTCTTCCAAAATTTGACCCAACTGGGTCTGGAAACGTTTGGTGGGATCTGATTTCAATCTGATATAAAATTGTCGGTTGTCTAATTGTCGATATGCTTCGCATAAATATTTATCTTTTGGCCAGATGACAATGTTGCCCCCCTTATCAGCCTCCTTTATGAGTATATTTTTCTTGTTGCGAAGTGATTTAAGGGCTGCTCTTTCTTGATAGTTTAAATTTTGTACACCCTTAATTCTCTGTTGATCTAGAATTTCTAGATCTTTGCACACCAGATCAAAAAAGATTTTTACCTCGGGGCACGTACTGAGTGTAGGCAAATATTTCGAGGTAGGCTTGAAAGGTGTACCACCCACCTGTATCTGAGATTGGTTCTCATTCATTAGATCAATCAGATCTATCATGGTCTGTCTGTCCAGGCTATCTGAAAACTCCTCCTCAATTTGACCGGTCGTCCTTGCTGTCTTGTCAAACATCTTTTTAAGTACCAGACGCCTGCAAAATAGATATACATCTTTTAATACTTCGAAATAGTCAAAATGATTGGTTGGCGCAAATGACAGACCTTTTTGTAACACTCTAGTTTCATGTTCACTCAATATTACATCAGATAGATTTATGACTTGTAGTACCTCAGAATCTTGATCGTTCATTGCACTCCCTTTCTGCTGCCGAGCCTTTTTAGTTGTATTACTGGGTTTGGTCCTCAATGTTCGTTTTCTCGAATTACTGTTATATTGGTCTGATTCGGACTCTCCAGGGTCACTGGATTCCGTTATCCTTGATCGAGTGGATTCATCATCTCCTCTTTCATCCTCTGTTTTATCAACTCCTTTGTCCGGTCTTGGTTTTTGCGGCAAATCTCTCGGTTTTTTGGGCCTTCTATGGATGTTGTTCCCCTTTGGGTTGCCTCTATGGCTCCATCTGTATGCCCTTTTTAAGTTATAATCTGTGCGATCTCTATCTAGCTTTTTCTTTTTATTATTGACTATCTCAGTTTCCACCACTTTGATGTCCCTTTTCAGCTTGGTCAAGAAAGGTTCCACCAAGCTACTCCGATCAAATTCATTAATTTTAGTTTGTAGGTCTGTAATCTTAGATCTTGTGGCAGACAAAAGTTTCTGATCCAAAGTTATCAACATATCAACAATGATCCGGGAGCACCTCCCTAATCCATCCTCCCATTTATCTCTATCCACTGTTTCCAGCTGCCACGAGGGAAAGATTTGCACTCTCAATCCTCTCGGAAAGATGTTTTCTTCCATATAATTCTCAAGACTCTTGATATTCCACCATGTTTTAATATAAAGGACATGTGTATCCTTCAAATCATTGCATAAGACTTTGAAGGCTTCAGGAGCCGCACCACCAACTCCAGAGGGCGCCCTGTCAAATAGTGCCTTCAATTGGTCAGACCATCCCCTCTCTAAAGATTCCAATAAATTTGCATTCATCTTGTCAAGAAAAAAAGCTCTGAAAAGAAATCAGAGATTTCACAACTAAACGTTATGCCACCAAGCAATGGTAGAGCTATTAATTGAATCATCAATGTTCAATTGGGCTAAACTGCACAATGTACATCAAAAAGAAAAGGAACCCAATTAAAAATATTTTATATAAATCAATAGGATGCTGAAAAAATCGTATCAGTGTAACAAATAATGTTTATTAAACTCTTGATCAGACATCACAATGTAATAAAAACAAATACTTAAAACCCCTGTCTGAATCCAAAGGTAATTGGAAATCCCAATAGCAGCAAATAAACATAAAAGTGCCTGGTGCATCTATCAAGTATGAATAGTTGGGACCTGACGTAATGTACAATAGTGATTTATATTGACATTGTTGTCTCAAGAAAATGTATTCGAGTTTATTGTATATATGTATATATTGATCTATTGCTGTATTATTGTGTTGGTGCATGGGAATTGTGATCGTTTAACTTAGCTGCCCCAGATAGTTATTTGGTCGGCTACGGAGCGTCATATGGAACGCACGTAGTGCGATCATGGGCGGGGTGATTCTGCGTTATGCAACGCTGCTTCGCCCCGTCCTACGTGGCCACGTAATATCGCGAGAGGTGCAGCGAGTATATTAGGGATTCCGGAATTGCGTAGTGTAGCCTCCATTGAAGCAGCCGCTCGCTGCGAACGCGCAAGGCGAAGCCCCCCAGTCTCCCTGCAATCCTCCTTTCTCTGGTAAGCACTCTGCACTTTTCGATTTCAATGGCACCAATATAATAGGACCTAAACTGTATTTTTGCATTTTGTATGTTGTGCATTTTGCATCACCGCTACTGTGGGTAGCTTTTTCATATCCTTTCACAATAATTATATCACGGTTATATGCTCTTGTGTGGTTGTTTTATATATTTTATATATATATATTTTTTTTTTCAGTGGTTTACTAATTAGCACATAGCACTTTATATCACTATTGTACATTACGTCAGGTCCCAACTATTCATACTTGATAGATGCACCAGGCACTTTTATGTTTATTTGCTGCTATTGGGATTTCCAATTACCTTTGGATTCAGACAGGGGTTTTAAGTATTTGTTTTTATTACATTGTGATGTCTGATCAAGAGTTTAATAAACATTATTTGTTACACTGATACGATTTTTTCAGCATCCTATTGATTTATATAAAATATTTTTAATTGGGTTCCTTTTCTTTTTGATGTACATTGTGCAGTTTAGCCCAATTGAACATTGATGATTCAATTAATAGCTCTACCATTGCTTGGTGGCATAATGATCTCCATCTCTCTGTCTCCCTGGATCGCACTGGCCTCTTTTCGCTAGTGCTGTGGATCTGTCTGATCTCTATCTCTCTGTCTCCCTGGATCGCACTGGCCTCTTTTCGCTAGTGCTGTGGATCCTATCTCTCGCCTGTTCCTGTTTTCGTGTGTCTGTCTTGTCTGCTACGAACGCTTGCTGGAGGCTCGGTGAGGTAACCGTTAAGCAAGCGCTCGCGTCCTCTGTTTCATGTTTGTCTGTCGGTGGTTAGTTAGGCGTGTTTGTCTCTATTGTGCTTATCACGTGGAGACCGTGCATAAACGCGTGCACTGTTGCGAATGAGTGCGGTGTTCGCGTTTAGCTAGCATTTGTTATTTTCCATATCTCCTTATTGTATGATTATCTGTGCCTTTGCTACTCTCGTGCTCTGCCTTGCTGTAGCCTTGTGTCACGTTTGGCGATCGCACCTCTCGCGATCGCGTTCCTACTTCATATCTGCTGTGGTGTGTGCACCTTCTGCTGGGTTTCCTCAAATTATACGCTTGTGGAGGATTTCCGCAGTGTCAGCGCACGCCTTGTGCGCTGATCACGGAGAGAATTCCACAATCGTTACAGTGCCTTATTCATTCTCAATTGTGTAGAGAGCGATACTGGGGAGGGGACAACAGCATGGTGACTCGTGTATAAGGCGACCCCCCCCCACCACCTTTGGACCACTTGTTTGGTCCAAAAAATTTGGCTTATACACGAGTGTATACGGTACATAACACATGTATTGTACTGTCCACGTTTTGATTTCAGTTAATGTTATATAGTAAATGAAGATAATTCTGTTCCTGGTGGGGGCCATGTCTTTTGCCCACAGTTTAGGCTAACTCGTGATGTAATTTCTGCCCTTTACTTTTTAACTTTTCTCCTTCAATTGCTGAGTCACCTCAGCCTTGCTTGTAAACACAAGTGAGCAGGGAATCAGGTTTCAGATAAGCAGCGGGCGGGCAGGGTAATAAATGGAAGATGAGGAATATATTATAGATAAAAAGAACCCCCAGCATGCAACTGTTTGGCACTGACTACTAAAGGGCCAGTGCTCCTTAAGTATGTGATAACTCCAAATCATAATAGTAGAAAAAGTTTTGAATGCAAGATTAGCATCTTTATCACTTAATACACTCCGACCAGTTGCTGTTGAAGTTTGATTTGTATGGTGACACTCCCACTTTAAGGCCGTTTCTGATCACAGGCCTATTTAGAATCCAAGGCTGGTATGTACTGGGAGAAGTGTAGGGCTTGCATTTAATTCCGGTAGATCCAGGCAAGTCAGTGGATCCAGGAGTGACCTGGAAAGAAAGTGCCATTAAGGTTGTGCAGATGGTGATTTAGAATTGGCGGTGGATACAGTTGCGTAGCTAGACATTATGGGGCCCCATAGCAAAATATCCATGCAGCCCAGATCTTGAGCAATGCTACCCAATGGATATGAGTTGACTAGACAATTTACATTCCCATGCAATTAACCTCCTTGCCGGTTATCCCGAGCTCAGCTCGGGGTAACCTGCGCAGGAGGATTTCTCAGGCCCCGCTGGGCCGATTTGCATAATTTTTTTCCCCTACACGCAGCTAGCACTTTGCTAGCTGCATGTAGTACGCGATCGCCGCCACTCGCTGCCGATTCGCCGCTACCCGCCGCGCCGAGCCGCCCCCCCCCGCCCCAGACCCCTGCGCAGCCTGGCCAATCAGTGCCAGGCAGCGCTAAGGGGCAGATCGGGGTTCCCTCTGACGTCACGACGTCTATGACGTCGGTGACGTCATCCCGCCCGGTCGCCATGGCGACCGGGGAAGCCCTGCAGGAAATCCCGTTCTCAACGGGATTCCCTGCATACTCTGATCGCCGAAGGCGATCGGAGTGGGTGGGGGGATGCCGCCGCTTAGCGGCTATCATGTAGCGAGCCCTGGGCTCGCTACATGATTTAAAAAAAAAAAAAAATTAAAAAAAGTGCGGCGCTGCCTCCTTGCCGGATTTTTTAGACCGGCAAGGAGGTTAATGACCACTGTGTATATTCCATGAGACAAAGTTAGAGGGTGAAGAAACACATGAGAGTTAATAGTGAGCACATCAAGTACCACTTGGGTCCCCTCTGCTCCAGGACCCCATAGCAGTTGCTATGGCTATTGTTTCCCCCCTGGGTGGAACTATGGAGCTGGCAAATCTTAGTAGCTGGCAAACAGTTTTGGCTTTGTGACTGTAAAGGACTTGATATACACTTTAGGTTCACACAATTCAAATCCCACTTGAAATATTTCCCTACTTTACCAGTTTACATCTCACAATATGCTCTGCAGTACTTGCTAATAGTAATAATCTTAATCTCGTACAAGTTCAATGAAAACAGAAAGCAATGCAATACTGGGTTGTATAATGTACAGACCATGTGGTCAATGCTTGGTGTAATATATACTGAACTTGCTAATAATAATCTAGTACAAGCTGCACCGACAGGAGGAAAAAGTAATGTTAATGATGCCAGTAATTGCTTTACAACAGAATGTGCTAACATTTTTATACTGCCATGTATTTTTGCCACCACCTGGCAGTAATAAGAACTACAGAGAATCGTTATCAATTATGTTTGGAGTCTGAGCACTTTTCATTTGATTCTAATATCTGCGGATGAGAGCTGTCTAAAGTGTTGCCAAGCTAAGCATTTGTAAGAGCTTGTAGTGTGGGTCTGAATTCTCTAAATATACCAATTGGTGGGCATCTAGAATTGGATAGTGAATGCTGTTTATCACTGTGTAGTTTGTTGAGATGGGATTTATATGAAAACTTAAGTTAATGTCCAACCTTTGATTTGTTACATTGTTTTTTCTAAAGTAAATAAAAATGGACTAACTAGATCTACAATGGGAAACTGTCTTCCTGCACATAAATTATGGATTTGTGGTGAGGTGCATGCCTTGTGCCTCCAAATTTCTAAAAAAAAAAAAAAAAAAAAAGAATGCAATAAGAACAGGCTTGCACTAAAGAAAGTGATTTTATATAAATGATTGTTAGTATTATTAATAGCATAATGATTATTGCATATTATACATCTGCATTTCTTCCCTGTTTTGCTTTGCAGTAAATAGTGATCTTGATTTTGTTTCTTTGTTTTCTTTTTCATTTTTTTTAAACGTATTGCTAGTTGCCTTGCAGCGCTAGGTCCACAGTTCGAATCCAAGATAGGGATTAACAATCCGCATGGAGTTTGTATGTTCTCACTTTGTCTGCATGGGTTTCCTCTGGGTAGTTTTGTTTCCTTCTTCAACCCAAAAACATACAGATAAGTTAATTTGGCTAAAGTTGCCCTAGACTATGATGGACAGATGACTATGGTAGGGATTAGATTGTGAACCCCTGAGGGACAGTTAAGTGACAAGACTATATACTCTGTAAAGCCCTGCGGAAGATGCTGGCGCTATATAAATACTAAATAACAATAATAATACTTTTATGTTATTTTATGACACAAAATCTACTGACAATTGAGGTCTTCATCTCATTAATATGTAATTACATATTTCACATATAACGCTGCGCTAAAATAACGAGGGAGGTGTCCGCAATGATGGGGCCCTTTTCTCTATGTTAAAACACACTGTATAAAATTAATCAAAGCACACACGCAATAAAAGTCCTGCACACCTGCATATCATGACCATTCAAGTCCCAGATGTATCCCAGAAGAGGTATGGAGTCAAGCAATGACAGGTTGGCTTCAATCTGTGTGCCCCACCACCACACCCTCAAGAGGACTCATAATTGCCCCCGATGCGCTTTGGACTCAATCTTACAGAGGGTCAATATTTAAGGGTAAGTGCTCCATCTTGACGGTGTGGTGGCGGTGCACACAGATTGAAGCCAACCTGTCATTGCTTGACTACATACCTCTTCTAGGATACATCTAAGACTTGGTTGGTCATGATATCCAAGTGTGCAGGACTTTGATTCATTTTATATAATGTAATTACATATTGTTTATTTCTATTTATCTTTGTATCAATCCTATTTTTACTGGTTTGCACATATTTCACCACCCATGTGTTTGCCAATATATCCTTTAGTTTCTTTTTCTTTACCATTCCTGATGGTTTAGAGAAAGAAACCAAGGGCTTTGAAACATGTGAAGCATGCATTTATATTTCATGCTTTTATTTTCTGATGTTTTATTAATCAATTGCAGAGTGGAGCTCTGAAGTAGAGCAATAAACATGAACCACTGTCTGTCACTATGCAGCATAAGCCTCTCATAATTATTGCACACAAAGAGCACAACATGAACCAACATACATTCGCTTAACACATTTCAAGACATCACACTAAGGAGAAGGCCAAACATGAGCTTTTCTCAGTGTGTAGACAATTAAGCTATGCTGAAAATTTCAGCAGCATTTATCTGATGTACTCTTTGTTTCTCTAACACTGTCATTCAGAAGTGCAGAGTATTAAACGAGTCATGCACATTCAGTATGGCATGTTTAGGGGATTCCTCCTAAAAGGAACTAGAGGTAAGAGACATATGGAGGCTGCCCTATTTATTTCTTTTTAACCTTTAACATTCCCACCTAAACTGTCTTATTTTTAGATAACTGGCGGCAGGCAGCTGAAGCTGGCTAAACTCTGGCTGCCTAATACAGCATGATACAGAACGGGTGCATGGATCGCTTTCACATTTACCTGTTCCGGACACTGGATTGGCTCACTTCTTCCACCACTGTAATGTGCTGTAATACTGACATCCTCTACTGGGTTCTGATCATGTGGTATGAAACGTGATCATGTGATAAGGACCCAAAAGTGATGCAGCACTGCTTGGTGGTGGAAGAGTTACCACCTACTGCACTGTGATCGTAATTCTTCTCTGCCTATAATTGATAATAGCTGCATGTCATTGATATCCTACTTTCAGGGCCTGATTTCTGGAAAGCCCTCAGAGGGCAGTTGTGATGCATATGCGTGAGAAGGTAAGGATGCAAATGGAGAGCAACACACAGAGGGGTGCTGCTGCCCAAGGGAGCTTTAGTTAAAAGAGTGGAACTGCTGTACATGGATGGCCTGCACATGGAATGGGAAAGAGGCAGCACATGGAAGGGCAGTCTCAAGGACGTTGTCATGCAGGTATTATCAGTGGTAACATCTGCATGTCATTGATTTCTGCCTTATATTAATAATATCTGCACGTCACTGGAATGCACCTGCGAATTTAGTCACTTACTGTGTATTTTTGTCATGCTAATTTGTACAAATCTAATTAGTGACAGTATGGCATTAGAGGCAGTAATGTTTGCTTGCAGTCCAGTAATGTATGAGTAATTGGAATGTGGTGCATCAATAAAGTACCTACAGCATGCATCCCTGGCTCCTACTTTTCCCTGCCCTCAATCTATTGCTGTCATACCTGATTTTCAGCTGTACAAAGTGCACCATACATCTGCTTCTTCCTTGGTGCACCCGGTTGCTCCAGATATTCTAGAATCTTCACTGTTTAGTTTTTATTTCTACAGATTCTCTCTCTCTCTCTCAGCCATCTCCATTTTAGCAGTTCAGTCAATTCTTGTACTTGCCAACTGAATTATTTACAAGTGATGTATTGTGACACTGTACTGGCCAAAATGATCTTCTACCAACTTACAAACCCTGATCATGGTAAGGAATCACAGGTCATGAATGCCTTAAAGTGAACTCGAGGTAAAAATAAAGTAATGAGATAAACAATTGTATTAATCCTCCTACTGCTAAAAATAATAAAAAAATAACTTTTTTAGATATTGCATGTTTTTTTTTTAATTACAAACATTTACAAAGTACAATGAATGTTTTGTTGCGTCTTCTCAGTGGCAGCCTATTAAGTGTCTCTAAATGAAAATACATGAACTATTGACCCTTTTCTATTTCCCTCTGCTCTCAGAAATTGTATTTTGCTAGGAAAACTTTTATGGCTGTGATTTGCTTATCGGTGATGTTTACTGTTTTCTTGACAAGGTACTGAAAAGTCAGAAGCTGTCACTTCCATGCCTTAAAATTAACTCTTTCAGGCAGCAAAATAAAAAAAAGTACAACAGCCTGGATATTAATATGTTTCGCACTGTACATACAAATGTTTCTCTCATCACGTCACATGTTTCCTCGGGTGCACTTTAAATTCAACAGCCAGCTTTACTGCCAGGCAAGTCCAATAACTAAATGGTGTTTACTGTGAGTAATAGTGGATGCCTGTCTCCCACGGTCAATCTGTCATTATCTCTAGATAATGCATATTATTTAAGTTCAAATAATCAATATTTAAATATCTAGAAATGGCTGCATTCAATGTCTAGCAGTCATTTACTTTCACTGGTGCATACACATATTGAATGTAATTTCAGTGTCATTTGTATTGTGATTACTATTCAAAGCAATTTCTGAGTTTGCAATCAGTGAACAATGCTGGAAATTTAAAAAGAGGTAGCCTAGTGTAATTGTAACAAAAAGCATTTCTTTCTTTGTACTGTCATTTCCCTTTGTTGTAAGACTTCAAAGTGTGATATGAAAAGTGTGGAAAATACAAATACATAAAACATGTGTATCATTGGACATGAAGGAAGCTGTTTGGGGGAAAAAATTATATTCCATTCTGCACAATCATCATACAGCATTTGTGTTTTTGGAGCATGTGATGTATGCCAGACTTCTCTTGCAGTGCCATCTACTTGTCAAACATGGCATTGCAATGTGGTCATTATTAATTAGGTTTCCCTTAGAAAAATAAAAGTACAGCACATTCCTACACTGACTACTGCACACTAATAATTTGTATTTGAGTGACTTTAAACCATTTTAGGTTAATTTTAAAAGTAATTTAATTAATTATCTTTCTTTACCTATTCTCATCTTATACCATCTATAAAATAAATGCCCAGTCTGAAAATTAGTTCCTGATTGCTGCCTAACTTCACTATTTCTTTTCTCACCTTACTTAACGAGACTCTAAAGCCTCCAGAAAACACAGTTTTTATGTTACAATGTTGTTAGGCATGAATGCCCCTCTGAAATGCCGCATCCCCGAGGCTGAAATCTCAATTAATCCCCCCAAAACCACAGGGCAAAAATCCATGACTTTTCTGGTCGTGGATTTTGCTGCCCAGGGAGGCAGAGCTTTGGGCTGTAGCTCTGCCTCCATGCGCGTCAATCAGCGCTGTTCGCCTCCTCTACCCCACCCCTTTCAGTGAAAGAAGAGGCGGCGATCCGCGCTGATTGACGGAAGAGACGCAGAGCTACTGCTCAAAGCTCTGCTTCTATGCGGAAGCTCTGCCCAAATCTCCCCCACTGAGATTTTAGCCACGGGGAGGCAGCGTTTTCAAAGGGAGCCATCATGCCTAACAACATTGTAACATAAAAAATGCACTTTTTGGAGACTTCAGAGTCTCTTTAAAGATGGACCACTGAATGAGTGCAATGAAAGCACACACCTCCAAGACAACCACTGCCTTACTAAAGAAACCTGAGTGTAAAGGTGCAGGACTATTCAAGCATGACTCCAGTCCTAAAACGTACACCTCAAACAGAGGGTGGAGGAAACAAAAAGGGGACACCGAGAGCCCAATATAGTGTAGTATGTTTTGTTGCAGAGAAGTTTGAATACGTGCACAGTAATACTCACAAGTGTGAGTTACCATAAAGGCAACCACTGTATATGCAAGTGAGGAAAATTAGGACCCGACCCCGCTCAGGTTAAGAAGTCGCTCTCTGTAGATGGGAAATAAAGAGGTTAGCACCCCACCACCAAGGGTGGACTTAAGTACAGTGACCAGATTTTTGTAGGCTCAACCTGGGACACTGCGGGGGGGGGGGGGGGGGGGGGTTGGGGGCTGCAAAACGCGACGCGCCTAAAAATAGGGGGGTGCAGAGCGCATAGCGCGCCGCGGCGAAAAATGTGGTGCCTGCTGTGCCAAAAAATGGGCGTGGCCATAACATTCTATGGGCGGATCTAATGTAATGATGCAACAGCGAGGCATAAGAAAGCAGTGTTGTGGTCAAACGAGGATTCGCATCATGGGTGTGCAGAAACTGTGTGATGCTACTTAATAGTATACCATAACCCCAAAGCAGCAAACACAGCCAACTATGACCATTAAATAATAAATGCAGCAACAGTTACCCCAGACACCACAAAATAAACGCAATGGGCAACATGTCAGCACAAAATAAACGCATTGCAGGCAACATTTCAGCACAAAATAAACGCATTGCGGGCAACATGTCAGCACAAAATAAACGCATTGCGGGCAACATGTCAGCACAAAATAAACGCAATGGGGGCAAACATATCAGTACAAAATAAACGCAATGGGGGCAAACATGTCAGTACAAAATAAACGCACTGCGGGTAAACATGTCAGTACAAAATAAACGCGATGGAGGCAAACATGTCAGTACAAAATAAACGCACTGCGGGCAAACATGTCAGTACAAAATAAACGCACTGCGGGAAAACATGTCAGTACAAAATAAACGCACTGCGGGCAAACATGTCAGTACAAAATAAACGCAATGGAGGCAAACATGTCAGTACAAAATAAACGCACTGCGGGCAAACATGTCAGTACAAAATAAACACACTGCGGGCAAACATGTCAGTACAAAATAAACGTAATGGAGGCAAATATGTCAGTACAAAATAAACGCACTGCGGGCAAACATGTCAGTACTACGGCAAGATGGCGTCCGGAGGCGGAGCCCTGTACTGGAGACACAAATAGTCTCCAGTACAGGGCTCCGCCTCCGGACGCCATCTTGCCATAGCCCTGCTCTGCCTGTGCCTGCCGGAGGAGGACAATACAGGCTGCTGGAGCGGGGCTGCGGGGAAAGAACTAGCCTAGGAGACGCTGCGGCTAGTTCATTGTACGGTGGCCAGAGTCCCGAGGCCGGGACGTCCCGCTGCTAAAAGCGGGACGTTTCCCGGGACCTCATGCAGCCTGGGACAGCGCCCCCAGAAGGCGGGACGCGTCCCGGGTAAAGCGGGACATATGGTCACCGTAACTTAACAATTTGGTAGAAGTTGGAGCAGATGCGCCAAAGCAGGATAAAAACATTTAAAACCTGTTTAAAAAAGAGGTAGTGGTGGACTTACCTCCACCACTACCGTTATCAGTCTCCCAGCGGCGATCACTGCTAGGAGACTGTAAGACAGGGAAACCAACATCTATTTACATTGTACATTGCTACTCTGTACTGGGGACAGCCGTGACACTCGACTGTCCCCCAGGGAGACTCAGAGAGCGATTGGCTCTCATAGGCTATGTCTATGAGAGCAGATTGCTGTGATTGGCTGGTGTTTTTATTGTAAAATTAATAAGAAAAAAAATTAAAAAAAAAACACCACGGCCTGCAGCAGAGATCAGAGCCCACCAACAGAAAGCTCTGTTGGTGGGCAGAAAAGGGGGGGGGGGTTATTTGTGTGCTACATTGTAGTGCTCTGCAAAGAGCTCTTAAAGCTGCAGAGCACCAATTGGTAAAAAATAGTCTGGTCACTAGGGGGGGTGTAAGCCTACGGTCCTTAACCCCCCTGGCATAACAATAAAATGGCCAGGGGGTGGCGCAGCACTTAATTTTTTTTTTTTAAATCATGTAGCTAGCCTAGCGCTAGCTACATGATAGCCGCTGTGCAGCGGCATCCCCCCACCCCTTCCGATCGCCTCAGGCGATTAGAGCAAACAGGAAATCCCGTTCAGAACGGGATTTCCTGTTTGGCTTCCCCCGTCGCCATGGCGACGATCGGGATGACGTCATTAACGTCATCGGCGTCATGGCGTCTGGGGGAGTCCCTATGCACCCATTAGCATAGCCTGGCGGTGATTGGCCAGGCTGCGCAAGGGGTCGGGGGGGGGGCGGCGCGGTGCAGCGGGTAGTGGCGCATCAGTGCGGAGCGGCAGCGATCGGGTAGTACACACAGCTAACAAAGTGCTAGCTGCGTGTAACAAAATAAATTATGCAAATCGACCCACCTGGGTCTGAGAAATCCTCCGCGGCGCCTTACCCCGAACTCAGTTCGGGATTACCGCCAAGGAGGTTTAAGGATACCCGAAGTGACATGTGACATGATGAGATAGACATGTGCATGTACAGTGCCAAGAACACACATAACTAGGCTATGTTCCTTTTTTTTCTTTCTCTGCCTGAAAGAGTTAAATATGAGGTATGTAAGTGGCTGACTCAGTTCTGACTCAGGAAGTGACTACAGTGTGACCCTCACTGACAAGAAATTCCAACTATAAAACACCTTTCTAGCAGAAAATTGCTTCTGAGAGCAGGAAAGAGATAAAAGGGGTCAATAGTTCATAGATTGGTTCAATGGACCCTGCATTAGTTGGCATGCGAAAGCAAATGCATATTTGCATGAGCATTGCCTCATGAATAGCCAATCAGGCCAAATTTGCTCAGCCAGTTGTGTCAGGTGTTCACTTGGTGTTTAATGCACACATTTAAATTCTCTGTGCAGCGATTTTAGCTCTGGCATATTTCAATGAATGTGTCATTAAGCAAAAACAATAAAACAGTTAAAACTTAAAAAGTAGATTTAAACATAAAATAAAACTGTGAAATATCTTAAAAAGTCATTTTTAGGAGAAGGAAGATAGATACAATCATTTATTTAATTAGTTTATTTTCGCTTCAGGTGTCCTTTAAGTGGCTGACATATACTTACAGCCATGAGGACCCTATTAAGCAATCCTCCTTGATCTCCAGTTTTTACTGTACAGTTGATTAGTTTAACTAATTAGCTTTGAAAAGAAAACTGGAGACAAAACTAAGGGCACTAAGGGCAACCACTAAGCGCTCTTCACTAATGTAATATCTGAAGCCTGATTGGTAGCTCCACTTTTTTTTTTTAACCAATATTCCTTGCAACATTCTTTATAAGTCAGTTTCAGTGAGCTGAACTGTACATAGATCCATAAGTTGTTGACCGTTATACATTATTCTAGAATTGAAGAATGAGCTTGCCTTCAGATATTTAGCACCTTCTGTGCATGATGTATTTCAGCAGGAACCTAGTATACTCTGCATACAGCTTTGATTGTTTTCTTCTTGTTTAATACCTGAACTTCAGCCTCAATGAAATATTGTAACTTTCTTCACTTCCCTGGAGGTTTAAAAGCTTATTGCAAAAGCGCAAAGACAGATGCTCATTCTGCACTGAAAGAATTTTTGACACACAAAATCATTTCTGCATCAATCTTCTAAGATTTTTCCAGCTGCTTTGAGTGGAAAATGTTAAATGGGGAATGTCAAGCTGAAAACTAAAGGGTCTCTTCCTTCCCTGCTAACATTTCCCATTACCTGAAAGAGAGAAAAATAGGAAGGTTTTTTTTTTTTTTTTTTTTGCTACAGCAATGTTCCACAGGGAAATGAAAATAAATCAGCTCACAATATGTTTCCTTTACCCAGAATGCCTTTTTGGCTTAAAGGGAACCTAAACTGAGAAGGATATGAATTTTTCCTTTTAAAGTAATACCAGTTGCCCGACTCTCCTGCTGATCCTGTGTCTCTAATACTTTAGCCACAGCCCCTCAACAAGCATGCAGATCAGGTGCTCTGACTGAAGTCAGACTGGATTAGTAGCATGCTTGTTTCAGGTGTCTGATTCAGTCACCACTGCACCCAAAGACATCAGCAGGACTGTCAGGCAACAGCTATTGTTTAAAAGGAAACATCCATATCCCTCTCAGTTAAGGTTCCCTTTAAAGATTGTTCAGTGTACACATCCCACTGTAGCACTCTTTCCTTGCCAATAGTTCCTTGGCATTTAGGGCAATCATGCTTAAAGAGTTTCCAAAATCATTTCCCCACCTGTCTCCCCTCCCTGTGGAGAAGATGAGTGGTGTTGTTGCCAAAATGAATACAATTCTAATGTTTTTTTCTTAACCCAACATAATGGACTTTCCAAAACAAGTATATGCTTTTTCCTAGTGTGTGTTATCACTGTAGTAGCACACAGGGAGGCACTACACCATGCAACCCTCCTCTCGCCTTGATTGCTGCTATCTCAGTTCACCTACATGGGTATTACTGTCAGGTTATGGAAGGTAACAAATAAAGGTACACACTGCTGCTCTTGCTGACCCATGATCATTCTCGAGTCCTCCATCTTTGGGCCTAATGTCACTGTACTACTTCTAGACAACTTTCTGGGTGGCTTTCATTCCAACTGTCATCCATTTCATAATGCCAACTTACAATGTGGTCTCCTGTTGTTCTGATGGCAGAGACTGCTGCTAGTGGGCTGAGTTGACATGTAGAGATGGCCCGAACCTCCGATTTTAGGTTCGCCAAATGTTTGATTTGCGCAAATTTTCACGAACCGCAATAGACTTCAATGGGGAGGCGAACTTTGAAAACTAGAAACATTTAAGCTGCCCACAAAAGTGATGGAAAAGATGTTTCAAGGGGTCTAACATAACATCTGAGTTTTTGCATGGGGGAGTAGGATAGACGCCAAACGTCCCGGGGAAAAATCTGGATTTGACGCAAAGCAGCGTTTTAAGGGCAGAAATCACATTGAATGCTAAATTGCAGGCCTAAAGTGCTTTAAAACATCTTGCATGTGTATACATCAACCAGGGAGTGTAATTAGAGTACTGCTTCACACTGACACACCAAACTCACTGTGTAACGCACCGCAAACAGCTGTTTGCGTAGTGACGGCTGTGCTGGACTGGTGTGCACCATGGCGAGATTGCTCTTCCTCACTCAGTGATGTCAGGTAATGTCTGACTGCCTTATCAACTTTTGATGGTTCTATCTCTACCATTGTTAAAGCTTACATCTATTTTTTTAAATACTTGTTCTGGTGCGCACCATGATGAGAGTGCAGGTGATGGCGGCTTTCCAGCCCATATGGTCGCCGGGCTGGGGTAGCTCAATGACAAAACAGTAACTGTCCAGCTGATCAAATTTGGTCTGTCCACAATGAAGCAACGACCTTATCTTTGGTGTGCCACCCCCCGAGACACTCATATAGCCGGCGGTCATTGCTTCATTGTGTAAAGGATTGCAGAATGGCCGCCGCGTGCTCTGACGGCGTTGCGGCCGTTTCTGCGTCCAGTCCGGCGGTTTACGCGTGGCGACATGTGTCTGACCTGGTGCAGCCTTCCTGTACACATAGGCTGAGGAATACATGCGCGCGCGGCGAGACAGAAGCTTTATGGGAAGCAGAGAGGGATCAGCTGACTCCCTTGGTCAGCTGATCCAAGTTTGTATGTGGATTGGCTGGAAGGGACTGGGCGGCGCTGGCTAGCGCTGCACTATATAACCACTCGTCCCTCAGTCTCACATCGTCTGCCGTTGCAAATGCTTACGTGTTAGCACACAGACCTCAGTCAGATCCTACAGTGTGGTTGAACCAGGAAGGACCTGGGAATCCACACTAAGCTAGAATACTTTCTCATGCTTATTTTATGTTATGCTTTAGACCAGTTCCAGGGTGTTGTGACTACGGACCTCACACCCAAGACTAGGATACTGTGTCAGTTCTATGTTATGCTTTAGACCAGTTCCAGGGTGTTGTGACTACGGACCTCACACCCAAGACTAGGATACTGTGTCATTTCTATGTTATACCTTAACCCGGGTCCAGGGCATAGAGAATAGGCCCTCACACCTAGTTAGGGCAAGCCTGTTTATATTAGCATCAGGGCTCCGTGCAACCAAGCCTAGGCCCCTCTCCTAGGGAGCCTTTGGCCTAGGGATTCACCCACAGTCTGTGGTGAAATCCCTTCTTCTTCATACCTCCAGTTCCTTTGGCGGTTCTCTCTCAAAGTGCTACTGTTACATTGTACACTCATATCACTCATATCTCAGGTGTCCAGAGGTTAGACGTACCTGGATTATTAGTGATTCTGCAGATCATTCATAATCTGGTGTATATCTGCATTACTGGTGAATCTGCAGATCACCAATAATCAGATTCTCTCTGCGTGTTGACACCAATCGTTACACATTGTAATACGCAAGCCCCTTCACCGTGGCAAGGTAATAATCACGAAGGGGAATGGGCACATGTACATGCCTTTTGTTTTGTTGTTGCAGCTGCAGTGCAGCCAGAAAAATTAGGCAGGCATGTACACGCTCCCGAAAAATTATTATAGCGTCCGCTGCTAGCAACGGCTTTAAAAATTCTGGAATCCACCTGGAGTCCTGGACCCTGTTGGTGGTGGCGGAGAAGGCAGTCAAGCGGCTTGTGGGCAGAGGTGCTGTGTGGGGAGCAACTTAGTCTTGGGGCAGGCAGCCAGTCACAGGGCGTGCAGGCAGAGATGCTGTGTGTGGGGACTGAATAAGTCTTGGGGTGGGCATTAGCCCTCCAGGATCCATGCCTCATTCATTTTGATAAAGGTAAGGTACTGAACACTTTTGTGACTTAGGCGACTTCTCTTCTCAGTGATGCCTCCAGCTGCGCTGAAGGTCCTTTCTGACAGGACGCTTGAGGCAGGGCAAGACAGAAGTTGGATGGCAAATTGTGACAGCTCTGTCCACAGGTGAAGCCTGCGCACCCAGTAGTCCAAGGGTTCATCGCTGCTCACAGTATCCACATCCACACTGAAGGCCAGGTAGTCGGCTACCTGCCGGTCCAGGTATTGGTGGAGGGTGGATCCAGAAGGGCTAAGACGAGGCATTGGACTAAAGAATGTCCACATGTCCGACATCACCATGAGATCGCTGGAGCATCCTGTCCTTGCCTGTGTGGACATGGGAGAAGGATTACTGGCAGTGGTACCTTTATTGCATTGTGCTGTGACAACACCCTCATGCCCGTTTCTAGGGCCAAACAACTCATGCACTGAAGGAGTGGGGGCGCTGTAATGGAGAAGGAAGTCAGCCACAGGGAGGGTGGCCCGACCTCTCCCTCCCTCCCTCTCCCTCCGTGCTCCCCCCGCCGAGTCTGACTGCAGAGTGAGCGCAGGAAAGCGCTGTGTACAGAGGGCAACTGACCTGCCTGCGTTCCAATCGACGCTCACTCGCCAGTCGCCACT
Organism: Hyperolius riggenbachi; assembly: GCF_040937935.1. Lineage (NCBI taxonomy): Eukaryota > Metazoa > Chordata > Amphibia > Anura > Hyperoliidae > Hyperolius > Hyperolius riggenbachi. The sequence goes on along the minus strand of NC_090651.1, from coordinate 262,818,334 downwards.
GGTCTCCTCCTCTGCCGTCCTGTAGCAGGCCAGGAAGTTGTGTGGGCATTTCAGGCGGTCTTACACGGCCATGGCACACATTGCAGAGATTCAGCGGAGAGACAAGTTGCCGGTGAGACGCCTCATTTGCGATAGCCTGACCCGCTGGAATTTGACCCTCCTTATGTTCTCTTGCCTGCTACAACAGGAGAAAGCTGTCACTCACTCAGTACCTCTACAACTACAGTAGAAGGACACAGTCTGGGGAGATTGGGATATTCTGGCCCAACAACTGGACACTTATGTGAAATGCATGCAGGCTCATGCGGCCGTTTGAGGAGGTGACCAACCTGGTGAGTCGCAGTGAAGGCAACATCAGCGACTTGATCCTGTACGCTTACTTCCTCGAGCATGCCGTGCGTAGAGTGGTGGAGGACCGTGAACAGGAACATTTACAGGAGGAAGCGTTGTGGGATCAATTCTCATCAGAACCAGATATTTCCTCAACACCTGCGGCAGCAAGAGGGGGAGGAGGAAGAGTCATGTGGGGAAGAGGAGTCAGACTCGGATGATGAGGAAGGTGTTTCATTGGAGGAGGAGGAGGCGGCAGCGGCATAAGAACAACTTCAGCAGGCGCCTGTTAATGGCTGGGGGTAGGAGGACTTACCTGATGTCACTGATGAAGAGCAAGAGGAGATGGATAGTACATCTGCATCTACCTTTGTGCAGATAGTGTCTTTTATGCTGTCCAGCCTGTTGAGGGACCCCCATATAAAAAAACTCAAGAGGAATGACAATTACAGGGTGGCCATGTTACTAGCCCCTCAGTATACGCACAAAGTGGCGGACATGTTACCAACTCACCTGAAGGCAGAAAGGATGCAGCACTTGCAGAATAGGCTGGCAACTACGCTTACAATGCGTTTAAGGGTGATGTCACAGCACAACGCAATAAAGACTCCACTGCCAGTAATCCTTCTCCCATGTCCACGCAGGCAAGGACAGGACACTCCAGCGATCTCATGGTGATGTCAGACATGCGGACATTTTTTACTCCAACGCCTCGCTTTAGCCCTTCCGGATCCACCCTCCACCATTGCCTGGACCGGCAGGTAGCCGGCTAGCTGGCCTTAAGTGTGGATGTAGACACTGTGAGCAGCGATGAACCCTTGGACTACTGGGTGCGCAGGCTTGACCTGTGGCCAGAGCTGTCCCAATTTGCCATCCAACTACTGTCTTGCCCTGCCTTAAGTGTCCTGTCAGAAAGGACCTTCAGCACAGCTGGAGGCAATGGCCTCAATTCACTAAGCTTATCTCCTGTCTTTAATAACTCTTCTGAGCTGTGTCTACAGTTATCACCATGGTGATAACTGTAGAAACAGCTCAGAAGAGTTATTAAAGACAGGAGAGAAGGTTAGTGAATTGAGGCCATTGTCACTGAGAAGAGAAGTCGCCTAAGTCACAAAAGTGTTCAGTATCTCACCTTTATCAAAATGAATGAGGCATGGATCCCGGAGGGCTACTGCCCGCCCCAAGACTAAGTCAGTCCCCACACACAGCATCTCTGCCTTCACGCCATGGGACTGCCTGCCTCAAGACTAAGTCGCTCCCCACACAGCACCTCTTCCCACAGGCCTCTTGACTGCCTTCTCCGCCACCACCAGCAGGGTCCAGGACTCCAGGTGGATTCCTGATTGCTTCCTTGTGGACAGACCAAATTTGATCAGCTGGACAGTCACTGTTGTTCTGTCATTGAGCTACCTCAGCCTGCCGACCACATGAGCTTGAAAACCGCTATCGCCTGCACTCTCGCCATGGTGCGCATCAGTTCAGCACGGCCGTCACAACACAAACAGCTGTTTGCGATGCGTTACACAGTGAGTTTGGTGTGTCAATGTGAAGCAGGACTCTAATTACACTCCCTGATTAATGTATACACATGCAAGATGTTTTAAAGCACTTTAGGCCTGCAATTTAGCATTCAATGTGATTTCTGCCCTTAAAACGCTGGTTTGCGTCAAATCCAGATTTTTCCCCGGGACTTTTGGCATCTATCCCACTCCTCCATGCAAAAACTCAGATGTTAGACCCCTTGAAACATCTTTTCCATCACTTTTGTAGGCAGCATAAGTGTTTCTAGTTTTCAAAGTTCGCCTCCACATTGAAGTCTATTGCGGTTCGTGGAAGTTTGCGTGAACCGAACTTTTGCAGAAGTTCGTGAACCATCTTCCCATCAACTTTGACCAGCTTCCCTGTCCCTGCTGAAGAGATGCACACCCCGAGCATGATGCTGCCACCACCATATTTGACAGTGGTGATGGTGTGTTCAGAGTGATGGGCAGTGTTAGTTTTCTACCACACATAGCGTTTTGCATTTTGGCCAAAAAGTTCCATTTTGGTCTCATCTGACCAGAGCACCTTCTTCCACATGGTTGCTGTCCCCCCCACATGGCTTGTGGCAAACTGCAAACAGGACTTCTTATGCTTTCTGTTAACAATGCCTTTCTTCTTGCCACTCTTCCATAAAGGCCAACTTTGTACAGTGCACGGCTAATAGTTGTCCTATGGACAGAGTCTCCCACCTGAGCTGTAGATCTCTGCAGCTCGTCCAAAGTCACCATGGGCCTCTTGACTGCATTTCTGATCAGCGCTCTCCTTGTTCGGCCTGTGAGTTTAGGTGGACGGCCTTGTCTTGGTAGGTTTACAGTTGTGCCATACTCCTTCCATTTCTAAATGATCGCTTGAACAGTGCTCCTTGGGATGTTTAAGGCTTTGGAAATCTTTTTGTAGCCTAAGCCTGCTTTAAATTTCTCAATAACTTGATCCCTGACCTGTCTTGGACCTGCCTTGTGTGTTCTTTGGACTTCACTGTGTTGTTGCTCCCAATATTCTCTTAGACAACCTCTGAGGCCCTCACAGAGCAGCTGTATTTGTTCTGACATTAGATTACACACAGGTGCACTCTATTTAGTCATTAGCACTCATCAGGCAATGTCTATAGGCAACTGACTGCACTCAGATCAAAGGGGGCCGAATAATTACGCACACACCACTTTGCAGTTATTTATTTGTAAAAAATGTTTGGAATCATGTATGATTTTCGTTCCACTTCTCATGTGTACACCAGTTTGTGTTGGTCTTTCATGTGGAATTCCAATAAAATGTATTCATGCTTGTGGCAGTAATATGACAAAATGTGGAAAACTTCAGGGGGGCCAAATACTTTTGCAACCCACTGTATATATATATATATATATATATATATATATATATATATATATATATACACACATCAATTCCTGGTTAGCGGCCATGTTTTTTGTTTGTAAACACTGCCTAAAACTGGTGATTAAAGGCCAGCCGGGAGCGGCAGAAATGGCAAAGAGGGATCCAGGAGATCACAGTGACTCTACTGGTATGTTTTTTATTGTACAAATCGGACAGTACAAATTCTCTATAAGATTCTCCATTGGGTATTTGCAGTGCTGCAAAGTATTCCACAGGGAAAACAAGACAAAGAATCTTTAAGTGATATGTACCATATTTATTTATATGTAATGTACAGTATGTAATATATACCAGCTACCAGTACCAAATACCAGCTTTCTGGATGTATAAAATAATCTAACAAGAGACAAATACATTTTCTACAATTATGGATGATAGTGAAGTCTGAAAAAAAAAACTTAAATTGTGTGGGAACAATCTGGGACACTGTGGCAAAGGGATTCTGAACACAATCCTGTTCTCGATGAAAATTGCACCAGTAAAATAGATTGAGATGTGCTTGGGGGGTGTACCAAGATCAAGATCATTAATGTGTGCATCTACTGAGTGAATCAGTTCATTTTGGGGCCGAGCGCCGAAACTCGGCATAGCCATAGCACTAGTGCTATGCTGGGCGCGTAATTTGGGGATTCAGCGATCACCATTCACCAGACCCCGAATTACATCTCCCCCAAGTTGCTACAACATAATATATCTGCTTGTAGTGTTATGAATAGGTTAGGGTTATTGTAGGTACTGGTCATCGAAAAACAGTGCATTGGTTGAATGACATAAAGTAAAACTGAAGTGAGGAAACTCACTTCAGGTTTCATACTTACCTATGGAGAGGGAAGGCTCTGGATCCTATAGAGCCTTTCTGGTCCTCTTTCGGTGCCCTTTGTGATGTTGTACATAATATTGATTTGAAGCCATATTTTTGCATTTTATGTCTGCTGTGCGCACATGTGTATGTCTGTTAGAAGCCAGTCTGGTTTTGGAAATAATTATCACCTGGACACTGGGTAAATTAGGAAGCAATCCTGAAAGAACTGTAAATCTGATTTGAATACACCAGTTAAGTTGAATAGGCCACAGACACCTGGACATTGTGCTAGCCTCCAGCAAGGAAGCAGTCAATTAAATAATGACTGTAACGATCGGTGTAACACAGAGAGGATCTGATTACCGGTGATCTGCAGTATCACCGAGAATGCAGATATATACCTGATTATAGATGATCTGCAGTATCACCGATAATCAGATATATCTCTAACCTCTGGACACCTGAGTAATATATGAGTGTTTGGTACAACAGTAATACTTTGAGGAGAGCACCCTTACAGTGGGTGAGAGGCAGTAGGAGGTACTGCCCTGAGAACAGATTCCTTCCAAGGCCTGAGGCTCCCCAAGGGGCAGAGCCAGGCTGGGAGTAGGAAGGATCAGAGAGTAAGTGACACCAAAGGTGAAGTGTCACTGACAGATCTGTGAACTATTTCCCAACAGGAGAAATAGTTCTCGAGGTCGGACAGGCCAGGTCGGCAACAGACTGACAGATCAGGTACAGAGACAGGAGACAGATGTGGAATCCTAAGACTAGTCGAGTTTGGTAACAGAGTATCAGAATGACAAAAGTACAGAATCAGAGATCAGAAGAATGGTCAGGAAAGCAGAAGGTCATAACAAATAATCAACAATTCCTAGACTAAGGTGTGAGCTCCGTGGTCATCAACACCTTGGAAACTGGTCTAGATAATAACACAGATGATAAGAGAATTTCCTAGACTAAGATGTGAGTTCCGTGGTCCTCAACACCTTGGAAACTGGTCTAATATAACACAGATACTGACAGGGTCTGAGTGCTACCACGTAGTGATCGCAACGCCAGACACCAGAGGAATGACCAGCACCCAGTATATATACACCAGTGCTCACCAGCGCCTCCCCTAAGTGCTGGACCAATGAAAGCTGCTGAATTTGTCAGCTGACCGTCTTGGTCAGCAGACCCCCTTCTGACTGTCATAAAGGCCCTGCCTCTCTGCGCGCGCGCGTCCTTCTGAACCTGTGTGGACTATCAGTCCCAGCCACACCAGACATGTGTTGTAATGTTTATGCCGTGTTGGATGCGGAATCCGCCGCAGCACTGTCTGTGCGAGCGGCGTTTTCTCCGCATTCAGCATTGCTGCTAGGAGTAGGCCTATGCGTGCAACCTGGCGCGTCGGACGCTGAATCCATCGCTCTGTTGTCTGGGCATGCGGCGGTTTCTCCGCGCTCCGACTGCGCGCCAGCTGCCATGTTGAACGCGGAATCCGCCGCCTTACTCTGAGTACTAGCGGCTTTTCCGCGTTTCCTCACAGTACCACCCCCCTTCCCCGAGGAGTGGACTCCGGACAACTCCTACCCGGTTTCTCAGGATATCGAGTGTGGAATGCCCTTCTTAGTTTGTCCGCATGCATGCGACACTCAGGTACCCATGTTCTCTCCTCCATACCATACCCCTTCCAGTGCACCAGATACTGTAGTGAGTTCTGCACTACCCGTGAGTCTAAAATTTTCTCTACTTCATACTCAGGTTGGTCGTCTACCATCACAGGAGGAGGAGGAGCGACACCCACATGGACAGCTGGCTTAAGCAGGGACACATGAAAAGATCTCACACCACGCATGCTGGCAGGAAGATCAATGGCATAAGTAACATTGTTGATCTTCCTGGTCACAGAAAAAGGGCCCACAAACCTGGGACCTAACTTGGCCGAGGGTTGTTTCAGGGTCAAATGACGTGTGGACACCCAGACCAGGTCTCCTGGTCGGAACTTCCACTCTAAGGATCGTTTCTTGTCAGCCTGACCTTTCTGACTTTGAAAAGCCTTTTCCAAATTACTTTTCACGATTCCCCAAATGGCTTTAAATGACTTTTGCCAAGCCTCCAGAGCTGGAAACAGAGTGGAGGCTACTGGCAAGGGGGCAAGGGGGAAAATTTGGGTAACTTTCCAGTTACCACCTGAAACGGAGAGAACCCAGAGGAAGAGCTTTTCAAATTATTGTGCGCAAATTCTGCATATGGCAAAAACTTGACCCAATCACTTTGCGCTTCTGCAACATAACACCTCAAGAACTGTTCCAATGACTGATTAACCCTCTTCGTCTGACCATTGGTCTGTGGGTGGTAGCCTGACGAAAATGACAGTTCCATGCCCATTTGCTGACAAAATGCTCTCCAAAATCTGGAAACAAATTGGACTCCTCGATCTGTCACTATGTTTTCCGGAATGCCATGAAGCCGTAAAACGTGGATGATGAAAAGATCGGCCAACTCCTGGGCAGAGGGGAGTCCTTTCAAGGGCACAAAATGGGCCATTTTACTGAAACGGTCGACTACCACCCAAATGACCGACATGCCTTCAGACCTTGGAAGCTCACCTACAAAATCCATGGACAAATGGGTCCATGGTTCACTCGGGGTGGGCAAAGGCTGCAACGTTCCCACAGGTGCCAGACGGGAGGGTTTGCTTTTTGCACACACTGCACACTCTCTAACATACTCCTTGCAATCCGTTGCCAGAGAAGGCCACCAAGCACATCTAGCAACCAAGTCCTGCGTTCTGGAAGCCCCTGGGTGCCCGGCATTCTTGTGCGAGTGGAACATCTGCAAAATCTGGAGACAAAATGGCAGTGGCACAAAGATAACCCCTTCAGGCTTTCCCTCAGGGACATCCTGCTGGAAAGGACTTAAAGTCTCCGTCCAGTCTTTCCAAGTCTCTGTGGCTCCCAGCACTACCTTCTGTGGAACAATGGTTTCTGGTTCCGAGGGATGTGCTGTCTCCGGCTCAAAACCTCTGGACAAGGCATCCGCCTTAATGTTTCTACTACCCGGAGTGTACGTAATTACAAATCTAAATCTCGAGAAAAACAGTGACCACCGAGCCTGACGGGGACTCAATCTCTTAGCCCCCTCAATGTATTCCAAATTTTTGTGATCAGTGTAGACTGTAATCGTATGTTCTGCTCCTTCTAGCCAATGACGCCATTCTTCAAAGGCCAACTTAATGGCTAGAAGCTCCCTGTTGCCTATATCGTAGTTTTTCTCTGCTGGTGAAAACCTTCGAGAGAAATAGGCACACGGGTGTAATCTTCCCTGCAGCCCAGAGCGTTGAGACAGCACAGCCCCTACCCCAACTTCTGAGGCGTCAACCTCTACAATAAATGGATAAGAGGTGTCTACGTGTCTCAATATGGGTGCAGAGCAAAACAGTTTTTTCAAAGTGGAGAAAGCGGCCAGAGCTTCAGGGGACCAGTGGTTGGTATCTGCCCCTTTCTTAGTGAGACTGGTAAGGGGTGCTATGACTGTGGAGTACCCCTTTATGAACCTTCCATAGTAATTCGCAAACCCTAAAAATCTCTGAAGAGATTTGAGTCCTACTGGCTGAGGCCATTCCAGGACAGCAGAGACTTTGGCGGGATCCATAGAAAGGCCTGAGGTGGAAATTATGTATCCCAGAAAAGCGACAGATGTCACCTCAAAAATGCATTTCTCCAATTTAGCATAAAGCCTGTTTTGTCTAAGCTTGTGCAGCACAAATTTGACATGAGCTCTGTGCTCAGAGAGGTTGTCTGAGAAGATCAGTATGTCGTCCAGGTATATTAGGAAAAATTTACCCAACACCTCCCTGAAAACTTCATTAATGAGTTCCTGGAAGACGGCCGGGGCGTTACACAACCCGAAGGGCATCACCAGGTACTCGTAATGCCCGTCGGATGTGTTAAAGGCCGTCTTCCATTCATCGCCCTCTCTGATTCGCACCAGATTGTATACACCCCGCAAATCCAATTTTGAAAAGATCTTGGCATTGGTGACTTGAGTGAATAAATCGTCTATCAAAGGTAATGGATAGCAATTTTTAACTGTGATTTTATTCAGTCCCCGGTAATCAATGCATGGCCGAAGGCCTCCGTCTTTTTTTTTTACAAAAAAGAAACCTGCTCCGGCAGGCGACCGCGAAGGACGAATAAATCCCTTAGCTACGTTTTCACGGATGTACTCTTGCATGGCCACCTTTTCTGGCCCAGACAAATTGTAGAGATGAGCTCTAGGGGGCATACAACATAAACGGAGATCAATCGGGCAATCGAAAGGGCGATGTGGAGGTAATTTATCGGCAGCCTTGGGGCAGAACACATCCGAGAACTCAACGTATGGTTCCGGAACACCCTCCACATGAATCCTGGTCTGGCCTAAGGTCACCTTCACTAAACAATGATGAAAACAGTGGGCTGACCAGCTCGTTAGCTGACCGGTAGCCCAATTTATCTGAGGAGAGTGAAGGTGTAACCATGGCTTGCCAAAGATGATTGTGGAGGTTGTCATGCGCAAAACAAAAAACTGCAACTTCTCTCTATGCAGCACCCCTACAGTGACTTCCACCTCTGGTGTCTGAGACAGCGGATGGTTACGCTGTAAGGGAGAATCATCCACTGCCGTAACCTGAAGGGGTGGTTTAACCGGAGTGAGCGGAACACCTAATTTCTTTGCAAATTCGTAATCCATAAAATTAGCCGCTGAGCCTGAATCAATGAAGGCCTCAGAGACTTCAGATTTATCCTCCCATGTAATCATACAAGGAAGAAGTAACCGCTTATACTCTAGGGGTAAGAGCTGTACGCCTAGGGTATTACCACCAACTACTCCTAGGCAATGGCGTTTCCCGACTTCTTAGGACAGTTTTGTACTCTATGACCCCCCTCTGCACAATAAAGACACAATTGCTCAGAAATCCTGCGTCTCCGCTCCACCTGGGACAGTTTAGACCGACCAATCTGCATTGTCTCGGGAGGAGGTGAAACGGGAGGGGATGGAGTCACCGGAGGCGCAGCATAGGACACCATTCTAACATTGTTTCTACCCCGGGTCTGCCTTTGATAACATAATCTGCGATCAATCCTGATTGCCGATGAAATGGCCTCATCGACGGTTTTAGGTTCAGGCTGACTTAACATAAGATCAGAGACCTCATCTGATAACCCTGATAAAAAACAGTCTAAAAGGGCATAGGTGTCCCACCTGCATGAAACTGACCACCTCCTAAATTCGGCAGCATACTCCTCGACCAGACTCTTGTCTTGACGCAGCAACTTGAGCTTCCGCTCAGAAGTCGAGGCAATGTCTGGATCGTCGTAAATTACTGCCATAGCCTTAAATAATTCATCTACGGAAGTTAAGGCTAAATCTCCCGCGGGCAAACTGTATGCCCAGGTCTGGGAATCGCCTGATAACAAGGTTTTAATAAACGTGACCCTTTGGGTCATGGTTCCTGAAGATCTAGATCTTAACTCAAAGTATGACAACACTCTACTCCTAAAATTTCGAAATTCAGATCTGTGACCAGAAAACTTTTCAGGTACAGGCATACGTATGTCTGTGCTAGGAGGAAATCGCACCTCGTCCACTGCCGTTTGGAGGGTACGTAAAGAACCAGACAAAGCGTCAATCATAGCTTTGTGGTTACCCAGCACTTGGTTGATAGAGTCCACTGAAGGGGTAAGTGCGCCCAGACGGTCAGTGTTTGCGTCCATTTGCATTTTTGGGTCTGGCGTTCTGTAACGATCGGTGTAACACAGAGAGGATCTGATTACCGGTGATATATACCCGATTATAGATGATCTGCAGTATCACCGATAATCAGATATATCTCTAACCTCTGGACACCTGAGTAATATATGAGTGTTTGGTGCAACAGTAATACTTTGAGGAGAGCACCCTTACAGTGGGTGCGAGGCAGTAGGAGGTACTGCCCTGAGAACAGATTCCTTCTAAGGCCTGAGGCTCCCCAAGGGGCGGAGCCAGGCTGGGAGTAGGAAGGATCAGAGAGTGAGTGACACCAAAGGTGAAGTGTCACTGACAGATCTGTGAACTATTTCTCAACAGGAGAAATAGTTCTCGAGGTCGGACAGGCCAGGTCGGCAACAGACTGACAGATCAGGTACAGAGACAGGAGACAGATGCGGAATCCTAAGACTAGCCGAGTTTGGTAACAGAGTATCAGAATGACAAAGGTACAAAATCAGAGATCAGAAGAATGGTCAGGAAAGCAGAAGGTCATAACAAATAATCAACAATTCCTAGACTAAGGTGTGAGCTCCGTGGTCATCAACACCTTGGAAACTGGTCTAGATAATAACACAGATGATAACAGAATTTCCTAGACTAAGGTGTGAGTTCCGTGGTCCTCAACACCTTGGAAACTGGTCTAATATAACACAGATACTGACAGGGTCTGAGTGCTACAACGTAGTGATCGCAACGCCAGACACCAGAGGAATGACCAGCACCCAGTATATATACACCAGTGCTCACCAGCGCCTCCCCTAAGTGCTGGACCAATGAAAGCTGCTGAATTTGTCAGCTGACCGGCTTGGTCAGCTGACCCCCTTCTGACTGTCATAAAGGCCCTGCCTCTCTGCGCGCGCGCGTCCTTCTGAACCTGTGTGGACTATCAGTCCCAGCCACACCAGACATGTGTTGTAATGTTTATGCCGTGTTGGATGCGGAATCCGCCGCAGCACTGTCTGTGCATGCGGCGTTTTCTCCGCATTCAGCATTGCTGATAGGAGTAGGCCTATGCGTGCAACCCGCTGCGTCGGATGTGGAATCCGCTGCCCTGTTGTCTGGGCATGCGGCGGTTTCTCCGCGCTCCGACTGCGTGCCAGCTGCCATGTTGAACGCGGAATCCGCCGCCTTACTCTGAGTACTAGCGGCGGCTTTTCCGCGTTTCCTCACAATGACCCAACCATTTGTCCTGAATCTCCTGATGTGCTGGAAGGTGTCTGTGTTGCTTTGAACTCTGTATACACAATTGGTCTAAAGTCTGGCAGAACAGGAAACCTTTGGCATCTGCATATCACAGCAAGCGAGGATTACAGAGGTCTTTGAAAACTATGGTGTCATCATCTAAGGAAATTAGATGATTTCTGGATGTGAAGATTGAGTAGCCCCAGGCTAGCCATCTTCCTATAAAAAAAATCAGCTTGGAAGATTCAGAGTTGTACTTCTCAGGAGCTAGCAACACGCTAGAAGTGCCCCGGCTACTGATCAGAACTGCATGCTCCCGCAAACAACGCTCTGATCTGTATGCTGGTAACGTTTGATTCCCGTTTTCATTTTGTTTATGAGCAAACTGTTTTGTTGTGTGTCCTTGTATTTTTACTTTGTTTTTGTAAATCTTTTGTATATATTTCTTTCTGCACTGATCCACTTTTTTGGAATATTACATATTTATTTAATAAGCCTGACTTCTAATGTACTAGCAGAGCTCGCATTCCTAGAGAGAGACTGCAGTGTAATTTGTGTTACAAGTTCAGTGTCTGATTGGAAGCTCGGTTTGTACACCGCTACCATGTGAGAGTTCATGTGTGTTTGGCATTCCCATATTTAAGCCTAAGCACAAAGCTGACCCAAATACGAAAGAGCTGGATTGAGAGAAGGCCACTCGACAGCAGAGTGGGAATTGTTGTAGTGTCTATCAGCAGCTAGTGGTGGCAGAATGAAGTGTTGTTGAGGGGTGACAGCCTTGTGTTAGCTTGAATAAGGCTGCTTTCCCTCTTGATCTGGTCAAACCCCAGTTGAGAACGGTCTCTGCAGGCTTACCATGGGGCCAGTTCTTGACACCCTTGTTCCCTTGCTTTCCCCTGTTCAAATTTCCCACTGGCTGCATCTTCCTTGGACTGGCTTCCAAAGTACTTGGTTGGATCTCAAATTATTTCTGAAAACAAATGGCTCATTACTATGCACATGCGAGTCCACCTTTGCACAAGCATAGTATGGAGCTGCTCAGAGATGTCAAAGTCAGATTGGTGTAACACGGAGGAATAAGAGGATGCAGAGAGGACCAGGAAGGCTCTATGGGATCCAGAGCCTTCCTTCTTCCTATATTAACATGCAACTCTTTTTTTTCCCTTTTTTTTGCCCTGTTACAGGTACCCTTTAAAGTGGACCTGAGCTCTTGCACAGGACAGAAGTAAAACAGAGAGAAATCTACCCTGCATGTATTTAGAGACTTTAGCTTGTCTAATTCCCCCTCATTTGTGTCTAATCACAAGTTGTAATTTGATCTCTCCCCATATCACATGACTGCCATGGCAGAGATGGCAGTTAAGCTCTTTTGAAAGCACAGGCTGTTAACAATATGGGCGCGATTCATTAAAACATGATAACTCAATTATCACGTGTAAAGGCTTTACACGTGCAATGTATCGTTATCACGTGCTAAGTATCATTATCACGTGAAGTCACTGCAGATCACGTGAACGGAATGTAGATCATTAATTAATACAGTATACAGTACATAAGGCGTTAAACTTTGCGTGCGCCGTATTACATTAATGCACATGTTAATGTAAGCACCTTTGCTGATTTTATTACCAAACTGTATCTTCTGATCATGTGAAGCGCGGTAGTTTTCAATGGCATTCCGCACTTAGCGTGTAAAGCGTAACGCTGTTTGCGCGATAAAACTTAACACACAAATGGTGGAAACTATTCACGCACCAAACTCACTGTGTAACGCACCGCAAACAGCTGTTTGTGTAGTGACGGCCATGCTGGACTACTGCGCAACATGGCGTGATTGCTCTTCCTCACTCAGTGATGTCAGGTAATGTGTGACTTCCTTCTCAACTTTCCATGGCATTGTTAAAAAGCTTACATTTTGTTTTTAATTTACATTTTCTACTTGCTGTGTACTTGTTCAGTACCGCTACAATGAGAATCCTGTGGAGGCGGGCAAGTCTGCCATTGTGACCACGGGTAATGGCCGGGGAATGAGAGGTTTGAATCCGGTGTGGAGCCTGAGCAACGGCTACCACTACACATCCAAGGAGGGCAGCGGGCAGGCATGCACGCCCGCCTGCCCCGAGGTAGTGACCAAAAATAACAATACAGGAGGAGGACTTTCGAGGCCCTGCTGTGTATTTGAAATGAATGTACTTTAAATCCTTTAACGAGAACCAGTAATGGCGGGCAAAGATGACACCACATTCCTTTCACGAGAATCATATGGAGGCGGGCAAGTCTGTCATTTGTGACCCCGGGTAATTGCCGGGGAATGAGGGATGGAATCCGGTGTGGAGCCTGAGAAACGGCTACCACTACACATCCAAGGAGGGCAGCAGGTAGGCATGCACGCCCGCCCCGAGGTAGTGACCAAAAATAACAATACAGGAGGCGGACTTTCGAGGCCCTGCTGTGTATTTGAAATGAGTGTACTTTAAATCCTTTAACGAGAACCAGTTATGGCGGGCAAAGATGACGCCACATTCCTTTCACGAGAATCATATGGAGGCGGGCAAGTCTGTCATTTGTGACCCCGGGTAATGGCCGGGGAATGAGGGATGGAATCCGGTGTGGAGCCTGAGAAACGGCTACCACTACACATCCAAGGAGGGCAGCATGTAGGCATGCACGCCCGCCCCGAGGTAGTGACCAAAAATAACAATACAGGAGGCGGACTTTCGAGGCCCTGCTGTGTATTTGAAATGAATTAACTTTAAATCCTTTAACGGGAATCCGTTATGGAGGGCAAGTCTGCCATTGTCACCGCGGGGAATGAAGGTTGGATTGCGGCCCAAAGTGGGAGCCTGCTGAGACCCATGCTGTAGCTGCCCTGACCGTGCTTTGCAGACCAGGCATCTGTGGTCAGATGGACCCTTGAGCCAGCGGAAGACAAACTAAGTCGAAAGCATTTGCCAAGAATGTTTTACGGAGGGCAAGTTTTTTTGCCCTTTTTTTAATTTTTTTGAAAATGATAGATGGTTGTATTTTTAAATTGTTTGAAAGTTTAGATGGTTGTATTTTTAAATTGTTTGAAAGTTTAGATGGTTGTATTTTTAAATTGTTTGAAAGTTTAGATGGTTGTATTTTTAAATTGTTTAAAAGTGTATCCATTCTTCCTCCCCCCAGCCACGAACAATACCATGGGAACGTGGAGCAGCAGAAGCCCCCTGTGATGGCTGCCACGGTTGTTCTCCGCTGCTTGTCTTTTGAGGGGTGCTTCTTTTCCTCAGGTGTTCTTGCCATAGCTGTTTGTGCCTTCTCTCCAGGTGCCTTCGTAAAGCACTTGTCCCTACGTGACAGTTGGCCTTTCCACGGCTCAATTTTTGCTGGCAGAGACAACAGATGGCTTTGCTCCGATCTGAGACACACACGTGAAAAAATTTCCAAACCGCTGAGCCCCCCTGGGGTGATGGCGCTACGGTGGCATTAGCAGCAGCTGACGTTGAAGGGCATGTGTGCTCCCTGGCCATAGCTGGCGATACATGGCACCGGACACTGCCCCCAGCTGTTTCTGAGGACGAGCTCCCTCTGCTTCTATCATGGAGTCGTCTCCTCCTACTCCTCTCTGACTCCTCCTCTGAACTGTCCCCCTGGTCATCTCCTCTACCGGGAACATATGTGGTATCCGTATAATCGTCATCATAATCCTCCTGGCCAGCTGCGCTTTCCTCAGACACCTCCTCAAGTGCACCAACTTCAGGTGGTCCACCATCATCCCCATCCACACACGTTACGTCCATACTATCGCCACCTAACTCAGATGTATGAGGTGGTGTACCTGCGCCTTCTTGTTGTTGTTGCAGTAGTGGCTGGGAATCAGTGATTTCACCACCACCACCAAATAACTCCTGCGAAGTGTCAAATGCAGCGGATGTGGTGCTTGTTGTAGCGCTGGTGGCTGCGGGAGATGAGGTGTTCTGTGTTAAATACTCAATCACCTCCTCACGATTTTGGGAAGTGATGGCACGTGCCTTCTTCTGAGCACTGTATTTTGGGGCAGGTCCGCATGAAATCACAGCAACACCACCTCGCACAGCCACAGACCTGCCGGTGCCTGGTGGCCTTCCTCTGGGTCTGCCTCTACCTCTTCCTCTACCTGGTTTGTCCATTTTGTCCATCTCGGGGGTATGCTAGCTATATGCAGTGAGGTGGGTTCTCACTCAACACAACAGGTAATTAGATGCAGTGAGGTGGCCAGGTGGGTTCAAACTCAACACAACAGGTAGTTAGATGCAGTGAGCTGGGTTCACTCAACAGTAAAGGTACTTAAGATGCAGTGAGGTGGGTTCTCACTCAACACAACAGGTAGTTAGATGCAGTGAGGTGGCCAGGTGGGTTCACACTCAACACAACAGGTAATTAGATGCAGTTAGCTGGGTTCACTCAACAGTAAAGGTACTTAAGATGCAGTGAGGTGGGTTCTCACTCAACACAACAGGTAGTTAGATGCAGTGAGCTGGGTTCACTGAACAGTATACAGTAAAGGTACTTAAGATGCAGTGAGGTGGGTTCTCACTCAACACAACAGGTAGTTAGACTTAGATGCAGTGAGCTGGGTTCACTCAACACAACGCTAGGTATATGCAGTGATGAGGTGGGTTAAGTAAACACAACAGGTACTGGGGTATATGCAGTACTGGGTAGTACAATGTGCAGCTCCCTGTCACACACACAGGCAGTCAGTCACTGAATGTGCTGGGCTGCTGGCAGTGGCACACACACTATCAATTAGCAAGGCTGTGCATGCAACAAAAGTGTCAGAAAAAAAAATGTACAGGTTGAGCTCTGAAAAGAGCTGTTGCTGGGTGCTTTAAAAGCAATATTAATCAGTCAGGAACAAGCAATGCAGCCTAGAACCTAACTAATCTGTCCCTAATAGAAAAAGTCTGCAGCAGCTGTCCCTTTCCTCTCTCTAGCAGGCACACGAGTGACTGTAATGGCCGCCGGAGGCTGCCTTATATAAGGGGGGGTGGGGCTCCAGGGCTTACTGTAGCCTGAATGGCTACAATGTGCCTGCTGACTGTGATGCAGAGGGTCAAAGTTGACCCTCATAGTGCATTATGGGGCGAATCGAACTTCCGGAAAAGTTCGCCTGGCGCAGGCGAACGTGAACCCCCAATGTTCGCCTGGAACCGTTCGCCGGCGAACCGTTCGGTACACCTCTAGTGAGCCGGTCCTTGCAGGGTACACTTCCTGGCCGCCGCTGTGCGTTAGGCGGTTGGGAAGTGGTTAAAGCAAATTGATTTCATCTTTTGTGAACTTAATTTAACATTTCTAGCAACGTTAGCAGAAAGTTACTGGGACATGAAGACATGCAGGGAGAGGGAATGCAGGACCAGGATTTAACAGGTAATTATGTCTAGCCAGTCCCAGAGGCATTCATTTAAAAAGTGCACCTGAAAAAATGGGTACCAGATATAGGCGATACATTTGAATTTAGTTACAAAAGGACTCCAGTTATAGCCAGTAAACATGATTTTTTTTATAAAAGGGTGCCGGATATAGCCGATAAATGTGATTTCATTTATAACAGGGCACCAGATGTAGCTGATAAATGTGATTTTTTAATAAAAGGCTGTCTATTTATTTGTAGCCAATGAGTGTGATTTCTTTTACAAAAGGTAGCGGATGTAGCCGCTATTAGACTATAACCTTAACACCCCCCATGGTGGTACCTAACCTTAACCTCCCCCGCACCCTAACCCCCCATGACTGTGCCTAAACTTAAATCCCCCCGGCGTCTAACCTTAACCCCCCATGGTGGTGCCTAACCTTACACTCCCCCAGCTCCTAACCTTAACCCCCCCATGGTAGTACCTAACCTTAACCTTCCCGGCACCTAACTTTAACCTTCCCTAGTACCTAAACATAACCCTTTATGGTAATGCCTAACTTTAAACCCCCCCAGTGCCTAACCTTAACCCCATCATGGCAGCGCTTAATCTTAACCTCCCCTACCCTGCCCGACACCTAACCTTAACCTAAAATGGTGGGGCCTAACCTTAACCAAACTATTCAGTGAGATTGTTGTAGACCCAACTTTTGAAGGATGTGTCCCCAATAGGAATACATTAGTAATCTAATAACACTTTTGTAATTTATCCAATAAAAATGTAAATTCAATTACCACTATAATGCAATAGCCACATCATAATGCTGCAATTGTTGTACCTTACTTGTGGTGTATTGTCATTCAGCCTGCAATGAAACTCATTGCACTGTGTGAACTGGCAGGTATTCTGAGTGTTTGTGTGCTATCCAGCAAGGCACAGAAGAAATGATGGTGACATGTAATTTATACCCTTCTCCTGTGCAATTAATTCTTTGTATTGCATGTTTTGCATTCATAGCTCTGGATACACAACACAACGCAACATACCTAATTACAGCACAGCTGAAAGCCAAATTCTCAGCTGAGAATTACTGCTATGCTGAATTTCTATGAGGTACAACCACTGAGAACAGAAGCCGTTCCACCTGCCAATAGACTGCAGTGTAAGATGTGAAATAAGTGTTCCTATTCCAGGTTAGAGGGTCCCATTTGAATGTTGTATATTTTGCTTTGATTTAGTAATCTGCTTTGGTCCACGCCTGCAGGAATTCAGCAGTAATTTATGTAAACATTTAAATGTATGCTGGTGTGTGTTTTCCTAGTTTTACCGCAGAACTTTAAGCTAGCAAAACACTGAGGAAATAACATATTAGAGTGCAACTTCAGGCATACCTATAAATATACATTATGATGAGAAGTTTTTATTGCTATTATTTGTGTGGAATAAAACTTGTGCAGCTTAAAGAGATATGTTATAATTTATCAACAAAGGCTGCGCTGTCACCAATGCAATGTCCGCCAAAGTTTGTTATACAAAAAACCTTCACACACTACAGTGGGATCGCTGTCACACTTTTCCAGATAGAGAGTTATATCAAGGCTGCTGGACTGCGCTCTCCACTTCCTATAAATGTAGCGTAACTGTTACAACTTTGCATGGAGTTATAACAGTTGGAGCAAAGCGGAAACAAACGCACAAACCCACAACCAGGCAGAGATGTCACTGTTAGGAAAGGACTGACAAACCAGGAGTAAATCAATAATAAGGATTTATTATTAAATGAAAATAAAGTAATGCTGTGCATTAACCTCATGCACAGAAACAATCAGCATTGACTTGCAGGCAAAGTATTCTACAGGCATACATACACTGCAGCAATAATACAGGCAGATATATTCAAGTAGCATATATACACAGCAATGATGATACCGGCAGATGTATTCAATAAGCATACAAATGTATGAGAATCAGGGTATATACAAGGACCTCTCTGCATAAAGTGATTTATGCAGAGTAGATCCAGTGTATAGAACTGTGTGCACACTGACCCTGGATCCAGAATAGTATCCACAATATAAACCTAAAAATATATACAAATACAAGATGCACAATCGAGGAGGAGACACACGGATAGTCAGCAAGCAGAGGTCATCAACAGGAGATCAAACAGTACAGTAATCGCTAGGCAAAGAATAGTCAGTAATACAAAGCACAACACGGGAGATCAATAGAGCAGGGAATCAAGGAACTAGGAAATATACCAGGAACAGGGAACTCAGGGCAGGATGGCTAGAACCAGGAACAAAGAGCTAGCAACTAGTGAGTGTTCAGGTGTGGCTTAAATGCCATGCTGAGAGACCATTTGACAGTTTAAGCCTCCTCCCTGTCTGTGGAGAGATATCTAGAAAGTCCGCCCTCTGCTGGTGGGTAGAGATGGGCCGAACGGTTCGCCGGCAAACGGTTCCAGGTGAACTTCGGTGGTTTGCGTTCGCCTGGAGCAGGCGAACTTTTGCGGAAGTTCGATTCGCATAATAATGCACTATGAGGGTCAACTTTGACTCTCTGCATCACAGTCAGCAGGCACATTGTAGCCATTCAGGCTACACTAAGCCCTGGAGCCCCACCCCCCCCTTATATAAGGCAGGCTTGCCGGCCATTACACTCACTCGTGTGCCTGCTAGAGACAGACTAGGGACAGCTGCTGCAGACTTGTTCTCCTAGGGAAAGATTAGTTAGGCTCTTGGTCTTGGCTTGCTCCTGGCGGATTGTTATTGCTAAAATAGCACCCCTCAACAGCTCTTTTGAGAGCTAATGTTTTCCAGATGTGTTTTTTTTGTGTGTGTTGCTCACTGACATTATACAGCCCTATCTGTTGCAGCTGGACCTTGGTAATTGTTATTACTGTGCCAGCCAGGGCCTGCCTAACTAGCTATACTGGGACACCTACCTATGCCTACCTAACTACTGGGGCACCTACTTACCTATACGGGGACACCTACCTACCTACCTACCTACCTACCTATACTAGGGGACCTACCTATGCCTACCTACCTATACTGGGACTCCTACCTATGCCTACCTACCTATACTGGGTCTCCTACCTATGCCTAGCTAACTACTGGGACACCTACCTATGCCTACCTACCTATACTGGGACTCCTACCTATGCCTACAAACATACAAGAAGATAATAAGGTCGTTGCTTCATTGTGGACAGACCAAATTTGATCAGCTGGACAGTCACTGTTGTTCTATCATTGAGCTACCACAGCCCGGCGACCATATGGGCTGGAAAACTGCCACGGCCTGCACTCTGGCCATGTTGCGCATCAGTCCAGCGCGGCCGTCACTACGCAAACAGCTGTTTGCAGTGCGTTTCACAGTGAGTTTGGTGTGTCAGTGTGAAGCAGAATTCTAATTACACTCCCTGATTGATGTATACACATGCAAGATGTTTGAAAGCACTTTAGGCCTGCAATTTAGCATTCAGTGTGATTTCTGCCCTTAAAACGCTGCTTTGTGTCACATCCAGATTTTTCCCCGGGACTTTGGGCATGTATCCCACTCTGCCATGCCCCCCTCCAGGTGTTAGACCCCTTGAAACATCTTTTCCATCACTTTTGTGGCCAGCATAATTTTTACTATTTTTCAAAGTTCGCATCCCCATTGAAGTCTATTGCGGTTCGCGAACTTTTCCACGAACCGAACCTTCCGCAAAGGTTCGCGAACGGGGTTCGCGAACCTAAAATCGGAGGTTTGGCCAATCTCTACTGGTGGGCAGAGGAAAGTTCAGGTTGCAAATTCACAGAGGCTGGTGACATCTGCTGGTGAAGCAAAGGTAGTTCATGCATGAATTTACCAGCAGATGCAGATTGTGACAGTAACTCTGTTAAGCCAAGTTCACACAACTCCTGTGTCTCAGTGAATAGTGCAGCACAATTGATCACACTCTCTTTCCTAGGTTGCGCTCACCAAAACGTAGCCACCTCAAACATCAGGTGGGTCTAGCGCTCAAAGCAATCTCCCACAAGGCACTTGATACTTTTTCTCCTTTTCTTTAATTGTAAAATGTCCTCCAATATAAAGCATAAAAACACAATAGTGTAATATTGCTAAAAGCTAGTAAAGCACCCGCGCACAGACTGCGCACTCACGTAATATCCACTTGTATGTTAGCACATCACAAACAGGATGACAGTGAGGTCTGCCCAGCATCAGGTGGATGAGTGGTGTCCCGTCCCCCCGACCCTCTCCGCGGCGTTCCTGCTGCTCTTTCGTGCGCTGAGGCGGTCTATTGGTCCATATGAAAATACTTAAATTCAAGCCAGGACAGAAATTAAGCCATGAATTTCACAAATGGGCTTATTTTAATTTCATTGATAATTCCCATTGGTCCACACAAATGATGGAACAATTGGAAACCAATATGGGAAATTTAAATATTTTGCAGGGTGGAATCATTTTAGTGATGGGTGGAGAAGGCCCAAATGGTTCGCCAGCGGCCTTGTTCGTGCGAACAATGCTGGTTCGCATTCGCGATTGAATGCAAACTTTATGCGAGTTCGACCCTCCCCCTATACTACATCATTGGGCTAAGCTTTGACCCTCTACATCACAGTCAGCAGACACATGGCAGCCAATCAGGCTGCACACCCTCCTAGAGCCTCTCCCCCCCAATAAAAGGCAGCCAGAGTCGTCCATGTTCTCAGTGTAAAAATATCACACAAACAGTAGCGCGGAATAGGGAGAAATGCTGCTGGAGGTGCGCTGGCTTCACAGCGCAAAAAGAGGAAAAGTATGTCTATGATACCTCAGCGCAATGGATACCACTTTGTCCGTATAAAGCAGGATAGTCACAGTACCTGTTCCTGGAGTTCCCACCTCTTGGACTTTGCGGAGTAAGTTAAAACGGAGCTGTGATCTTGCTGTAATCCCGACAACCACTAACACACACCGCTCCGTATGGGTGCTAGGACGGTCACGCTGGACGGATTTCCGGGCCTCTAGGTCATGTGATCCACACTGTAGGTGATGGATGGTTCCCCTGTGCGTTCCAAGTGCGTCCTCTGCGCGGTGTGGTATGCAGCAGCAGGTCATGTGATGTAAGATGATGTTGGAGCCATGGAGACGGGATGCTCAAGCGGAAGATGGTTCTGCTTCCTGTTCAGTGAAGGGTGGTTGTTTGTATTGTCTAACTGACCTCGGCTTTGGTTTGACTATGCTTCTGTCTCATCTCCTGGTTCATCTGCCTGTCTGCTGGATCTTCTGTGTATGACTTCTGGCTGGTTCCTGACTAGGCATTCATTTATCCCTTGGATTAGGACCAAAACCATCTTCCGCTTGAGCATCCCGTCTCCATGGCTCCAACATCATCTTACATCACATGACCTGCTGCTGCATACCACACCGCGCAGAGGACGCACTTGGAACGCACAGGGGAACCATCCATCACCTACAGTGTGGATCACATGACCTAGAGGCCCGGAAATCCGTCCAGCGTGACCGTCCTAGCACCCATACGAAGCGGTGTGTGTTAGTGGTTGTCGGGATTACAGCAAGATCACAGCTCCGTTTTAACTTACTCCGCAAAGTCCAAGAGGTGGGAACTCCAGGAACAGGTACTGTGACTATCCTGCTTTATACGGACAAAGTGGTATCCATTGCGCTGAGGTATCATAGACATACATGTTCTCAGTGTAATGAGAGAAGGGAGAGAAACCTGCTGCAGAGATAGGGAAAGCTTAGTTAGGCTCTTGTGGTTTGCTCCTAGCTGATATTTGTTGTTAAAAAACACCACAAGAAGAGCTCTTTTTAGAGCTAATGTTATTGTGAAGTGTTTTTTATTTTGTGTGCCAATGCCACTGACACTGCATTATACAGCCATGTGTACCATACAGAGCAAGAAGTTCCCTAAATGACCGCACCACTCGATAATTGTATCCAATTATATAACAACTTTAATGATAACACAAGAGCAAAAATGTAAAAACACTTAAAAACAAGTGGGGAATACTGCATGTGAGTAATACAATACATATAAATATGAATAACTACACACAAAATGCCATATGAAAAAACGTATAAATATGAGTATAAAATGTCAGCTATCACATGATAAGCACCTGCCGATAGTGCAAAAGAATGCCTATAAGTGCAACAATACAATGATACAAAACAATGTATAATAACCATAAGAGGATGGAAGCTGAAAACTATACCATCCAAGTAAGGACCAAGCTCAAAATGGAAGATAAAGTGCATAAAAGGGTGAACAAGGTGAATAAAGAGGAAGATGCAGGCGCTTACCAAGAGAAATAAGTCAGGCACAAGTGTGGCGTGCCCCACGCTAGCCGTCGCGATTCGCTGCCTCTAATCCACAGCTTCGTCTGGGCATAAGGACCTAAGTGTATGTCCGGCATTATAAATAGCACCAGGACCTCAGTGGGCGGGGATCTGGAAAACCCTGTGACTCCTGTCAGTGTGCGGGGCCGCGGCCGCGCACAGCAAGGATGCGGAAGCAGCGTCATTTAACGCCACCCCACTATCCTCCTAACGCCCTAAGTATACTGGGAAATGTAGTTTGCCGGAGGACAATGAGATAAAAAAAACAGCTAGGAGAGCAATAAAGAAGAGATAATGCAAAACGGGGCAAGATACCTCAGTATCTATAACATATACAATTCCAATAATAATGCAAGATAATATATTTTCATAAATTTACACAATGTATCAAACATAAAAATTACATGAGATATAGGTCAAATCAACATCCATTGCCATCTAGTGGCCAATTACTAAATTACACTGAGTGCACAATATTACAACTTGATAAACAGCCGGATTATTGGATCCGAAGAGAGTAATGTTCAATCATCCATGGCAGTCCGCTGTGGAGAGGGCATCAGATCACAATGCCAAACAGTACAACCTAAGGAATACTCTAAGACATAAACAACACTGGTCAGTATTATCAGGCAGCAATTCCCAAGTATGCAATAATAATCACTAGTGGACCTGTCATGCAACACTCCCTGAGAGAAATATATACATGCAAAGTCCCTAAATAGAGAACCAAAGTGAGACAAAAATCAACCGCTTGTCAAAAAGGAGAATGTGTAAAAAATATATATAAGAGATTATATACATATATATATACATAATATACTATAAACATCAGAAAAGGTCCAGGACTACTCACCAATCCCAGCCAAATAACAATCCATAAATCAGCCATGTGTGTCGCAGTTGGAGCTATACTGTGCCAGGTCGAGCACATTCAGTGTATACCTTTCACTGGCACTGGACCTCTGTGTGCGACAGCTGCACATTGTATTGTGTAATACCAGTCCGTGCATACCTATAACTGCACCTGTGACCGCACATTGTATTATATACCAGCAGTCAGTGCATTAATTTTCACTGGACCTGTGTGTGTGACAGCTGCACATTGTATTGTGTAATACTAGTCCATGCATACCTGTAACTACACCTGTGACCACACATTGTATTACCTTTTACTGCACCTGTGTGACTGTACATTGTTCTATCAGCAGTCACTGCATACCTTTTACTGCACCTGTGTGACTGCACATTGTTCTACCAGCAGTCTCTGCATACCTTTTACTGCACCTGTCTGTGTGACTGCACATTGTTCTACCAGCAGTCACTGCATACCTTTTACTGCACCTGTGTGACAACTCCACATTGTTCAACCAGCAGTCACTGCATACCTTTTACTGCACCTGTCTGTGTGACTGCACATTGTTATACCAGCAGTCACTGCATATCTTTTCACTGCACCTGTGTGAGTGTGACTGCAAATTGTATTAGTCAAGTCAGTGCATACTTTTCACTTCATCCCCCCAATATGGACAAAACAACAGGCAGAGGCAAAGCCTGAGGCAGGCCACTTGGCAGGTCTGTTCGAGGTCATGCTAACGTGATTTTGTGTGGCCCTGGACCAAAGTACAGTGCTCAGAAGGCACGTGCCATCAGCTCCCAAGATTGTCAGGACGTACTTGACTATTTAACACAGAACACCTCATCTTCCACAGCCACCAGAACTACTATAAGCACCATATCCACTGCATTTGACACTTCGCAAGAGATATTTGGTGGGGAATTAACTGATTCACAGCCATTATTGTTACAACAAGATGAAGGCGCTAAGTAAGTTAAACCACCTCATATGTCTGAGTTAGGCATCACTATGGACATAGGGTGTGAGGAGGAGGATGAAGTACCTGCTGTTGGTGCAGTTTTGGAGATGTCTAATACAAGCGAAGCTGTGGAGGATGATTATGATGATGATTATGATGATACTGTCATGGATGTCATGTGGGTTCCCAATAGAGGAGATGAACAGGGGGACAGTTGGGAGAGGGGAGTCAGAGAGGAGTAGGAGGAGACGAGTTGCTGAAAGAAGAAGGCGGAGCTCGTCATCAGAAACAGCTGGTGGCAGTGTCCGGCGGCATGTATCGCCACCTATGGACAGCCAGCCAACATGCCCTTCAACGTCAGCTGTTGATGCCACCACCAAAGTGCCATCATCTCATGGCTCAGCAGTGTGGAAATGTTTTTGTGTGTCTGTCCCAGATGAGAGCAATCCCATCTGTACTCTCTGCCACTAAAAATTGAGCAGTGTAAAGACCAAGACCCGTGTAGGGACAACTGCCTTACGCAGGCACATGATGAAAAAGCACAAACTGCAATGGGAAGACCACCTGAGGAAAAGCAGCGCGCAAAGCAAAGCCTCCTTCAGGTGCAGCATCTTCAGCCCCTTTCTCCCTTACACCTTCACAGCCACCCTCCTTCACTCCGCCTCTCACCTTGACCGGTTCCTGCTCCTCTGCCCACAGCAGCCAGGTGTCCGTGAAGAAAATATTTGAGCGGAAGAAGGCAATTGTCTGCCAGTCACCCCCTTGCCCGGAGTCTGACAGCTGGCTTGGTGGAACTGTTAGCTCGCCAGCTGTTACCATACCAACTGGTGGACTCTGATGCCTTCCGAAAATTTGTGGCGATTGGGACACCACAGTGGAAGATAGCAGATCACAATTATTTTTCAAAAAAGGCGATACCCAAACTGTACCATGAAGTTGAAAGGCAAGTGGTGTCATCTCTGACACACAGCGTTGGGTCAAGGGTCCATCTGACCACGGATGCCTGGTCTGCAAAGCATGGTCAGGGCAGGTACATTACGTATACAGCACATTGGGTCAACCTGGTGATCGCTGGCAGTAAGGGAGTATGTGGCTGTAGTGGTGCTCAAATACCCCTTTTTAAAATTCGAGTTTGGTCGAATTCGAATAGTAAATTATTCGAGGTCAGTCGAATATTCGAGTCGAATAATTTTTACTATTCGATTCGACCTCGGACTTCGAGCTGACTATTCGAGTCGGTATTCGAGCTCATTATTCGAGCTGACTATTCGAATTGGCCTTAAATAGCTTCCAACACTTGTTTTGAGGGTGAATGATGCAAGAAACATCTTTTTTTCCAAGTAACAACAGCAAGTGATTATGTGGGGATGTTCCTTTAAAAAAAAAAAGGTGGAAAGAGAAGTTGTGTCCAGAATTTTGTTCAGTACTGTATATACTTCTTCTTCTTCTTCTTCTTTATCTTCTATATCTTCTTCTTCTATATCTTCTTCTATATCTTCTTCTTCTTCTTCTATATTGTCTTCTTCTTTTTCTTCTTCTTCATCTTCTTCTTCTTCATCTTCTTCTTCTTCTTCATCTTCTTCATCTTCTTCTTCTTCTTCTTCTTCTTCTTCATCTTCTTCATCTTCTTCTTCTTCTTCATCTTCTTCTTCTTCTTCTTCATCTTCATCTTCATCTTCTTCTTCTTCATCTTCTTCTTCATCTTCTTCATCTTCTTCATCTTCTTCATCTTCTTCATCTTCTTCTTCTTCATCTTCTTCTTCTTCTTCCTCTTCTTCTTCTTCTTCATCTTCTTCATCTTCTTCATCTTCTTCATCTTCTTCTTCTTCTTCATCTTCTTCTTCTTCTTCATCATCTTCTTCATCTTCTTCTTCATCTTCTTCATCTTCTTCATCTTCTTCTTCTTCTTCTTCCTCTTCTTCTTCTCCTTCTTTTTCTATATCGTCTTCTTCTTCTTCACTTATTTCTCTTTCCATTTTTTTTTAAAGAAATGCAGCTATTTTTGAGCGTAACAAATAGCTGGTGGGCGCACGCATGTTGGAAGCGCCATTGTATGTGCTCCCTGGCAGTGGAAACACACAGACAGCAGGAGGTAAATTCAGCAGCAGGAGAAGGAGGATGAGTGTGTGGCAGCAGGCAGTCAATGAGGCAGACAGCGTGACATAATAGCCCTGGTACCTAGCGGTGATACCAGGGCTGTAAATAAACACAACAGGAGGTCCCAGACAGCGGTCGTGCAGCCCACATCGTGTCCAATACACAACTGGGACAACACAGTTTTCAACCCGGGCACCTCAGAAAAATTAAACCTTTTTTTTTTAATGGTTTTTTGGTTTTGGTTTTACAACCAATTACACAGATATAGCTATTATTTGACGTAATAGCTGGTGGCAGAGTGGCAGCAGAAGGTAATTCTGTGTACCCTGGCAGTGGGAAACACAGACAGACAGCAGCAGCAGCAGGAGGAGGAATGGAGGAGGAGCAGTGTGAGTGTGGCAGCAGGTAGGCAGCATGACATAATAGCCCTGGTACCTAGCGGTGATACCAGGGCTGTAAATAAACACAACAGGAGGTCCCAGACAGCGGTCGTGCAGCCCACATCGTGTCCAATACACAACTGGGACAACACAGTTTTCAACCCGGGCACCTCAGAAAAATTAAACCTTTTTTTTTGTAATGGTTTTGTAGTGTTGGTTTTACAACCAATTACACAGATATAGCTATTTTTTGACGTAATAGCTGGTGGCAGAGTGGCAGCAGAAGGTAAATCTGTGTACCCTGGCAGTGGGAAACACAGACAGACAGCAGCAGCAGCAGGAGGAATGGAGGAGTAATGTGAGCAGCTATTGTTTGACGTAATAGCTGGTGGCAGACTGGCAGCAGAAGGTAATTCTGTGTACCCTGGCAGTGGGAAACACAGACAGACAGCAGCAGCAGCAGGAGGAATGGAGGAGTAGTGTGAGTGTGGCAGCAGGTAGGCAGCGTGACATAATAGCCCTGGTACCTAGCGGTGATACCAGGCCGTAAATAAACACAACAGGAGGTCCCAGACAGCGGTCGTGCAGCCCACATCGTGTCCAATACACAACTGGGACAACACAGTTTTCAACCCGGGCACCTCAGAAAAATTAAACCTTTTTTTTTGTAATGGTTTTGTAGTGTTGGTTTTACAACCAATTACACAGATATAGCTATTTTTTGACGTAATAGCTGGTGGCACTGGCAGAGTGGCAGCAGAAGGTAAATCTGTGTACCCTGGCAGTGGGAAACACAGACAGACAGCAGCAGCAGCAGGAGGAATGGAGGAGCAATGTGAGCAGCTATTGTTTGACGTAATAGCTGGTGGCAGACTGGCAGCAGAAGGTAATTCTGTGTACCCTGGCAGTGGGAAACACAGACAGACAGCAGCAGCAGCAGGAGGAATGGAGGAGTAGTGTGAGTGTGGCAGCAGGTAGGCAGCGTGACATAATAGCCCTGGTACCTAGCGGTGATACCAGGCCGTAAATAAACACAACAGGAGGTCCCAGACAGCGGTCGTGCAGCCCACATTGTGTCCAATACACAACTGGGACAACACAGTTTTCAACCCGGGCACCTCAGAAAAATTAAATCTTTTTTTTTTTTATGTTTTTTTGGTTTTGGTTTTACAACCAATTACACAGATATAGCTATTATTTGACATAATAGCTGGTGGCAGAGTGGCAGCAGAAGGTAATTCTGTGTACCCTGGCAGTGGGAAACACAGACAGACAGCAGCAGCAGCAGGAGGAGGAATGGAGGAGGAGCAGTGTGAGTGTGGCAGCAGGTAGGCAGCGTGACATAATAGCCCTGGTACCTAGCGGTGATACCAGGGCTGTAAATAAACACAACAGGAGGTCCCAGACAGCGGTCGTGCAGGCCACATCGTGTCCAATACACAACTGGGACAACACAGTTTTCAACCCGGGCACCTCAGAAAAATTAAACCTTTTTTTTTTTAATGGTTTTTTGGTTTTGGTTTTACAACCAATTACACAGATATAGCTATTATTTGACGTAATAGCTGGTGGCAGAGTGGCAGCAGAAGGTAATTCTGTGTACCCTGGCAGTGGGAAACACAGACAGACAGCAGAAGGCAGTACACAGCAGCCCACTGTAGGTGTAAAATGTGTGGCTGCAGGCGACGTAATAGTCAAAGTGAACCAGGCTGGCTTAGTGAGCAGGAGCCAGGAGGTGGTAAAGGGTGGTAAGGCACATTAACGATGGTTCTTAGCCAGTTCATGTCCCCCTCTCGCCGACAACAGGGGCCAGGAACTCGCCTTCCACCCACGCCTGGTTCATCTTCAGAAACGTCAGTCTGTCTACAGACTTGTGAGACAGACGTCAGCGTTTCTCGGTGACCACGCCACCAGCTGCACTGAAGCAGCGCTCGGACAGCACGCTGGAAGGGGGGCAGGACAGCACTTCCAGGGCGTACTGCGCCAGCTCGCTCCAGATCTCCAGGCGCTTGACCCAATACTCCATGGGATCAAGAGGGGCATCGCTGTCAAGCCCGCTGTAGGACCCCATGTAGTCAGCCACCATGCGGGTCAGGCGCTGGCTGTGACCGGAGGAGGATGCTGCTGCATGCACCTCCTCTCTAGTCACTGCTGCCGGAGCCTCTACAGTCCTGTAGAGCTCGTGGCTGAGAGACAGCAGGTCTGTGGGGCGCTTGCTGCTGGATGCAGGCACCTGCTGCTGCCTCTGTGCTGGCTGCTGGACAGTGGGGGTGGAAGGCTGGGGGAAGGCTTCCTCCAAGCGCTCAACAAGGGCCTGCTGCAAGCTCCTTATTTGTTGCGCTGGGTCTCCTCCTGCAGGCGGCAGGAACTGGCTCAACTTCCCCTTGAGGCGTGGGTCCAACATCATGCTGATCCAGATGTCCTCCCTCTGCTTCATCTGGATCACCCTGGGGTCCCTGCACAGGCACCTCAGCATGTGCGCTGCCATTGGGAAGAGGCGGGCCACGTCTGCTGGCACATCGACGGCAGTGCTGCTGTCCTCATCCTCCTCCTCCTCCTCTGCCTCGTCAGCCTCATCCTCTCTCCACCCCCGCACCAACTCAGCTGCAATGTGCTGCTCCCCCTCATCAGCAGCAAGGTCAGGGACCTCCACCAAGTCCTCCTCCTCCTCCCCCTCAGAGGTGGACTGTGCAGCTGCTTGCCGCTCCTGCTGGTCCAAGGCTGCCGCTCCCTGTTCCAGCAAAGCATTGAGGGCCCTGTTCAGCAGACAAACCAGGGGCACCCACTCGCAGACCATAGCATGGTCCCTGCTCACCATGTTAGTGGCCTGCAGAAAGGGAGCCAGCACTAAGCACACCTGCTGCATGTGCCTCCAGTCATCATCGGGGACGATGGACGGGATGTTGCTGGTCTTGTCCCTTCTCTGAGCGGCGGAAACAGTGGCCAGGGCAAGGTACTGTTTGACAGCGCGCTTCTGTTCAACCAGACGCTCCAACATCGCCAGGGTGGAGTTCCAGCGAGTCGGAACGTCAAGGATCAGCCGATGGCATGGCAGATCCGGCTCCTTTTGCACGTCTTCCAGGCTCGCACAGGCTGCAGCCGAGCGCCGGAAGTGACGCACAACGTTCCTTGCCGTTTCCAGCAGTTCGCCCATCCCCTGGTAGGTGCGCAAGAACTTCTGCACCACCAGGTTCAGCACGTGGGCAAGACAGGGGATGTGGGTCAGGTTTCCCCTGTCTATTGCGGCAACCAGATTGGCCCCATTGTCGGCCACCACCTCTCCGACTCTGAGGCCTCTGGGGGTCAGCCAAATCCTCTCCTGCTCCTGGAGTTTGGCCAACACATGGGTTGCCGTCAGCTTGGTCTTCCCAAGGCTGACCAAGTGCAGCAGCGCTTGGCAGTGGCGGGCCTTCACGCTGCTGCTGAGGCGGGGGGTTTGGCCAGGTGTGCCGGAGGATGGCAGAGGATCGGAGGAACCTGCTGCAGTTCCCCTGACCCTGCGGGGTGGCACCACCCACTGTGTTGCTGCTGCTGCTGTGCCCGCTGCTGCTCTCCCATCCTCACCCCCTTCCACCAAGCTGACCCAGTGGACAGTGAAGGACAGGTAGCGGCCTGTCCCGAAGTGGCTGCTCCAGGAGTCCATGGTGACGTGGACCCTTTCACCAACCGCGTGCTCCAGCCCTCGCTCCACATTGGCCATCACAAAGCGGTGCAGTGCAGGAATGGCCTTGCGGGCAAAGAAGTGTCTGCTGGGGAGCTGCCAGTCTGGGGCTGCGCAAGCAAGCAGCGCACGAATGTCGCTCCCCTCCTGCACGAGCGTGTACGGCAGGAGTTGGGAGCACATGGCCCGTGCCAGCAAGCCGTTCAGCTGCCGCACGCGACAGCTGCTGGGAGGCAGAGCCCTAACCACCCCCTGGAAGGACTCGCTCAAAAGGCTCTGGCGTGGCCTTTTGCTGGCACGGGAATCAGCAGACACAGCGGAGGAGGCCACTGAGGACTGGCTGCCAGAACAGGCCTCAGTGTCGGCGGCAGGAGTTGCAGAGGGGGGAGGAGCAGTGCGTTTCCGCACTCCTGCTGGTGCTGCTGGAGGAGCAGGAGGGCGGGTGGCTGCTGTTGCTGCTGCTGCTGAAGGCTGTGCAGTGATGGGTGTGGTGCCACTGCCAGCACCAGATGCCTTCAGCCTCTGGAACTCCTCATGCTGGTGGAAATGTTTCGCAGCAAGGTGGTTGATGAGCGAGCTGGTGCTGAACGGGGTCTGCACCTCTGCTCAACTTCCGCTGACAGTGGTTGCAAGTGGCGTACTTGCTGTACACAGTGGGCATGGTGAAATATCGCCAGATTGGTGACAGAAACATCCCCCTACGGCATGGAAGCGCTGCTGCCTGTCTCCCTGTGGTGGTTGGGGGGGGGGCTTGGGTGCGGCTGGTGGTGGTACTGGCAGATGCTGCTGCTGCTGCTGCTGAGCCTGAGACACCAGCAGGCTGTGGGACCTGCCTACTGCTGCCAATGCTTGCAATGATGCGCCTCCTTGCAAGGCCCACAAGCGCATCCTCCTCCTCCTCCTCAGAGCTGCTGAGGACGACATCCCCTGGAGGTGGTGGCACCCAGTCTCTGTCTGTCACCGGGTCATCATCATCCTCCCCCTCCTGAAACATGTCCTGCTGGGATGATGACCCCCCAAACTCCTCTCCTGATGCATGGATGGGCTGCTTGACTGTCGCCACAGTCTTGCTGTCCAATCCCTCATCCCCCAAAGTGCCCATCAGCATCTCCTCCTCAAGATCGCCAACAACAGCAGACAATTTACTCATGATGCCTGGGGTCAAAAGACTGCTGAATGACAGGTCGGCGAGTGACGGTGAACTGGCCTCCTCCCCAGACCCTGCTGGGCGGCTGCTGCGAACAGGGGTGGTGGTGGTGGTGGTGAGGGTGGAGGCCTCGGATGCAGAGCTGATGGCGGGCTGCTCATCCTCCGTCATGAGTTGCACCACAGTGTCTGCATGCTTTTCCTCAATGGGACGTTTCCGACCCGGCTGGAGGAAAATCGGAGCAGGTGCTACACGCTGCTGCTGCTGTGTCTCTGCAGCGTGAGTTGCAGATGCTCCTGCTGGGCGGCGCCCAAGGCGTCCACGGCCAGTGGCTATGGGAGGATGGTTAGCCACTGACGCTGCTGCTGCGGAACTGTGCATGGTGGCGCGGCCGCGGCCTGCCACAATGCTGCTCCCTCTCCTCCTGATTCCCTTGCTGCCCTTCCCCTTGCCCAAACCGCGCTGGCTGCCACTTCCAGACATCTTCGATGTTTTGGGCGTATAGACAAACGTTTTTTAAAAGGGCGGGTGAAAAGTGGGGTACTTTAATGGAGTGGGTTGGTGGGTGAGGTGACTGAGTGAGTGTCCCTAGTACAGAAAGTAAGTAGTAACAGTCAGGAAGTACAACTAGCAGTTACAATAATCAGTAGTAATCACAAGTAAATTTAGTGTGTGTACACTACAGACAGTGAGTGCACGCACGCGCAAACACGCGCAGGAGCTAGCCTATGAACAGTGACTGAGTGAGTGTCCCTAGTACAGTAAGTAAATAAGTAGTAACAGTCAGTAAGTACAACTAACTAATTACAATAATCAATCAGTAATCAGAAGGAAATAGAGTGTGTGTAGTGTGTGTACACAGACAGTGAGTGCACACACGCAGGAGCTAGTAGCCTATGAACAGTGACTGAGTGTCCTAGACTCCTAGTACAGTAAGAGTAAGTAGTAACAGTAAGTACAACTAACTAATTACAATAATCAATCAGTTATCAGAAGGAAATAGAGTGTGTGACTGTGTGTAGTGTGTGTACACAGACAGTGAGTGCACACACGCAGGAGCTAGTAGCCTATGAACAGTGACTGAGTGTCCTAGACTCCTAGTACAGTAAGAGTAAGTAGTAACGGTAAGTACAACTAACTAATTACAATAAGCAATCAGTTATCAGAAGGAAATAGAGTGTGTGTAGTGTGTGTACACAGACAGTGAGTGCACACACGCAGGAGCTAGTAGCCTATGAACAGTGACTGAGTGTCCTAGACTCCTAGTACAGTAAGAGTAAGTAGTAACAGTAAGTACAACTAACTAATTACAATAAGCAATCAGTTATCAGAAGGAAATAGAGTGTGTGTAGTGTGTGTACACAGACAGTGAGTGCACACACGCAGGAGCTAGTAGCCTATGAACAGTGACTGAGTGTCCTAGACTCCTAGTACAGTAAGAGTAAGTAGTAACAGTAAGTACAAACAACTAACTAATTACAATAATCAATCAGTTATCAGAAGGAAATAGAGTGTGTGTAGTGTGTGTACACAGACAGTGAGTGCACACACGCAGGAGCTAGTAGCCTATGAACAGTGACTGAGTGTCCTAGACTCCTAGTACAGTAAGTAGTAACAGTAAGTACAACTAACTAATTACAATAAGCAATCAGTTATCAGAAGGAAATAGAGTGTGTGTAGTGTGTACACAGACAGTGAGTGCACACACGCAGGAGCTAGTAGCCTATGAACAGTGACTGAGTGTCCTAGACTCCTAGTACAGTAAGTAGTAACAGTAAGTACAACTAACTAATTACAATAATCAATTACAATAATCAATCAGTTATCAGAAGGAAATAGAGTGTGTGTAGTGTGTACACAGAAAGTGAGTGCACACACGCAGGAGCAGCTAGTAGCCTATGAACAGTGACAGTGAGTGTCCTAGTACAGTTACAGTAAATAACTACAATACTAATACAATCAGTAGTAAAGGACAGCAGAAATACTGGTATAGAATAGAGAGAAATAAACAGAGGACAGGAGGACAGCTGCCCACACAGGCAAGGCCCTGAGGCCTAAAGCTGTAAGCCTGCAGCAGCTGGCCTGTCTCTATGTAACACAAAAGCTACTAACTAAAATACAATGTCTAACTAACTAACAACAATATAGGTGTGTATAGGAGGTGTATGTGAGCAAAAACGCTAGGTAAATGACCACAATAGAGCTCTTGCTAAGCCAAAGCACAAAGGAGCAACTCTCTCTCTGTACAAGTCTCAGGCAAGCACGGAGAAACCTAACATGGCGGCCGCTATTTATAGGGTAGGGGCTGGCCAGGGTCCCCCTCTGTGATTGGCTGCCATCAGAGGGCCTGGGAGCCCTCTGATTGGCTCTAAGGACATCAATCTGGGCTATGACGCTATTTGAGCTCGGTACCGAGCTCGAATAGCGCCGTTTTGCTCGAATAGCTCGAATAGTGAATGGGCTATTCGAGTGTACTCGAATAGCTACAGCTATTCGGAGCTCGAATACCGAGCTCGAATAGCTGGAAAAGAGCTCGAATATTCGAGCTACTCGAATATTCGAGCTCTGCTGAGCACCACTGTGTGGCTGAGCAGCGGACCTAGTTGTGACTCCACCACGGCTTGCAGGCAGTCCTGCTGCCACCTCCTCTCCTTCTCCTCCTACTCCTCCTGCTACATCCTCTTCACTGTCATCGTCCTCCTCCTCCTTGGCTGAGTGGCAGTGCTACTCTACTGGTGCTTTGATCTCCTTTTCCAGCTACACACCCCCTGCTCCCCAGGGCCTATGCTGCATGCCAGGTACGACGGCGTCACACCATCTTGAACATGTCTTGCCTCAAAGCCGAGAGTCACACTGGAGCAGCTCTCCTGGCCAGGGATGCTCGGATACCACTTTTTAAAATCCAAATTGATTCGGATCCGGATACCCAGATATCGGGATCTGAATCGGATATCTGAATCCGAATTTTTGGGTATCCGAGTACAATCTGATATCCAATGTGGCCTTTAAAATGCTTCCAAAACGTTTTGGAAGGTAACAAATCTCTTTCTCTTTCTCTCTCTCTCTCTCGTTTTTGTCCTAAAAACCTTCTGCTCGGATACAAGAATGAAAAATCCGACCAAGATTTCGGATTTCAAATACAAATCCGGATTACCTCGGATAGTGCTATTCAGATTTCCACAGCTATCCGGAATCCAATCCAAAGTTCGGATAGGGGTAAAAAGTTTGGATTATCTGGGTAGTTCGGATACCCGAATATTGGATGAGCACTACTGCTCCTGGCTTCTCTGAACAAACAGGTGGAACAGTGGCTGACCCCGCACCAACTGGAGATTGGCAACATGGTGAGTGACAACGGCAGCAATCTTATTTCGGCTTTGAGTTTGGGAAAGTTGACACATGTACCCTGCATGGCACAAGTATTCAATCTCATACTCCAGAGATTTGTGTCTAAGTACCCAGGCTTACAGGAGGTCCTGAAGCAGTCCAGGAAGATGTGTGGGCATTTCGGGCGTTCCTACATGGCCATGGCACGCTTGGCCGATATTCAGAAGAGAAACGCCGGTGAGGCGCTTGATTTACGATAGCCCGACTCGATGGAATACAACACTCCTGAAGTTCAACCGCCTGCTACAACAGGAGAAAGCCATCAACGAGTACCTGTACAGCTACGGTGCTAGGTCAGGCTCTTGGGGGGGCTGGGCATTTTCTTGCCGAGGTACTGGACACTCATGCGTAATGCCTGCAGGCTCATACGTCCATTTGAGGAAGTGACCAACCTGGTGAGTTGCAGTGAAGGCGCCATCAGTGACTTGATCCCATATGCTTTCTTCCTGAAGTGTGCCGTGTGTAGAGTGGTGGATCAAGCTGTTGACGAGCGTGAACAGGAAGAGGAGGAAGAGTTGTGGGAACCACCAGATTTGTCATCAACACCTGCGGCAGCACAGAGGAGAGGGGAGGAGGATGAAGAGTCATCTGGGGAAGAGGAGTCAGATGAGGAAGGTGTTTTTTTTGAGGAGGAGGCGGAAGAACAACCGCAGCAGGTGTCGCAGGGGCTGGGGGGAGGAGGAGAACTTACCTGACATCACTGAGGAAGAGAAAGAGGAGATGGCTAGTCGGCCTGGTCGACATCCAACTTTGTGCAGATGGGGGCTTTCATGCTGTCCAGCCTGTTGAGGGACCCCTGTATATAAAAACTCAAGGGGAATGACCTGTAATGGGTGGCAACGCCACTAGACCCTCGGTATAAGCACAAAGTGGCAGACATGTTACCAAATTTACAACAAGGCTGAAAGGATTCAGCACTTCCACAACAAGCTGGCAAGTATGCGTTACAGTGCGTTTAAGGGTGATGTCACAGCACAACGGAATAAAGGTGCCACTGCCAGTAATCCTCCTCCCATGTCCATGCAGGTAAGGACAGGATGCTTCAGCGATCTCATGGTGATGTTGGACATGCGGACATTCTTTAGTCCAACGCCTCACCTTAACCCTTCTGGATCCACCCTCCACAAATGCCTGGACCGGCAAGTAGCCAACTATCTGGCCTTAACTGCAGATGTAGACACTCTGAGCAGCAATCAACCTCTGGACTACTGGGTGCACAGGCTTGACCTGTGGCCAGACCTGTCACAATTTGCCATCCAACTTCTGGCTTGCTCTGCCTCAAGCGTCCTGTCAGAAAGGACCTTCAGCGCAGCTGGAGGCAGTGTCAGTGAGAAGAGAAGTCGCCTAGGTCAAAAAGATGTTCAGTACCTCACCTTTATCAAAATGAATGAGGCATGGATCCCGGAGGGCTACTGCCCGCCTGAAGACTAAGTCAGTTTCCCCACACAGCAACTCTGCCTGCCAGCTAGCAACTTCTGCCTGCCCTAAAACTACATCCAGGGCCGGCCCGCTCATGAGGCGGGGTGAAACTTTTGCCTCAGGCGGCAAATTTCTAGGGGCGGCATCCGCCCATTGGTAGGTGCGGGGAGCCGGCCGCCCAGCTGGAGGGGTAGCGGGCAGGACGGGGGTATTGGGCCTAGCGGCGGGGAGGGGGGTCGGACCCCCCCTCCCTCGCCTGGGTCCCCCGTCCTCCGCTCCCCTCCAGCCTTAAAATAGATAAGAAGCGCAACTCGTAAGAGGCAGTGGGCGGGGAGGACTCACCTCTTCCTCGCTCGATCCAGCGTGCGCTCCACTGACGTCACTTCCTGCAACACCGCCCACTGTATTGTAGGTGGACAGGGCTGCAGGAAGGGACGTCAGTGGAGCGCACGCTGGATCGAGCGATGAAGAGGTGAGTCCTCCCCGCCCACTGCCTCTTACGAGTTGCGCTTCTTATCTATTTAAGGCTGGAGGGGAGCGGAGGACGGGGGACCCAGTCGAGGGAGGCCCAATACCCCCGTCCTGCCCGATACCCCTCCAGCTCGGCGGCGGTGGTCCCCTCCACGGGGAGGGGGCGCCGGCAGTAATCATTGTTTCCTCAGGCGGCAGAAAGTCTAGGGCCGGCCCTGACTACATCGGTCCTCACACAGCATCTCTGCCTGCAGGCTGCTTAACTGCCTTCTCCGTCACCACCAACAGGGTCCAGGACTCCAGGTAGATTCCTGAATTTTTAAGGCCGCTGCTTGCTAATGAAAACAATAATTTTTCTGGTGCGTGTACATGCTTAATTTTTCTAGCTGCACTGTGGCTGCAACAACAAAACAAAAGTCATGTACATGTACAATTCCCCTTCGTGATCGTTACCTTGCCACTGTGAAGGGGCTTGCGTATCACAATGAAGCAATGACCGGCTATATGAGTGTGTTGGGGGCACACCCAAGATAATAAGGTTGTTGCTTCATTGTGGACAGACCAAATTCGATCAGCTGCACAATCACTGTTGTTCTGTCATTGAGCTACCTCAGCCCGGCGACCATATGGGCTTGAAAACCGCCATTGCTTGCACTCTCATGGGGCACTCCAGTCCAGCATGGCCGTCACTACAAAAAAAGCTGTTTGCGGTGCATTACACAGTGAGTTTGGTCTGTCACTGTGAAGCAGTACACTACTTACACTACCTGCTGATCCATGCATACACATGCATGATTTTTTTAAACACTTTATGTTTAAAAAAATTTAGGAATGTAATGTGATTTCTGCCTTTAGGGATTATAACCTTGCTGTAAGTCAAATCCGTAATTTTCCCCGGGACTTTTCGCATGTATTCCCCTCCACCATGCCCCCTCCAGGTGTTAGACCCCTTGAAACATCTTTTTCATCACTTTTGTGGCCAGAATTAGTGTTTGAAGCTTTGAAAGTTCGCCTGCCCATTGAAGTCTATTGCGGTTCGCAAAGTTCGCAGGTTCGTGAACTTTTGCGGAAGTTGGTGTTCGAGGTTCGCGAACCTAGAATCGGAGGTTCGAGCCACCTCTAGTGATGGAATACAGCAAGGACAGACAGGAGAAAAATGGAGAAGATGATGTATACAGACCTGAATAAAGAAGCAAACACATTCTGAAGCAGGCACTGGTAAATAAAGAAAGAACAGTACAGATAAAAAGCAGGAAAAAATACAGTTATTACATTTTTGTATGTGATTAATTTAAAGTACCCCTGAATCAAGGGAAAAAAATTAATTACCGTAAGCACATGGCAGGGAGATAAGACAGTGAGCGGGGAGGAATCTCAAAGCCAATAAGCAGCATCGGGAAGCTAAAGAATAGGTTATCTAGTCCACCATGGGCTTAATTCTATTTTTTTTTCTATCCTTTAGGGGTGCTTTATGTTAGAGATTTAACAACATTATTACCTTAAACTGCAGTATAGTAAAACAACCACAAGATGTCACTGTGTATAAAATTCGATGATGATCTTTGTGGGATTGTTATTTCCTGTATTCTCATTCTATGTTCCTCTCTGTTCTAAGCAAGCTGCATTTTCTGATGGTTGTGTATGATTTATGTCTGCATGTTTTTATTCAGTAAAGAGTTCTAACTTGTTATACTGGGTGCCTATCTGCATGTACAGACCACTCTGCTCCATAACTTTAACTACTTACTGCACCAGGTGCAGTATAATCATGCCCTGAAAAACTTTGTTTGAAGTCCCAGGGCCGTGAAAGTTAGTCAATGGGAGCGGGCGGCCACCGCCTGCTCCTGCGTGCGTAGTGGCACGTGCTGCCATTACCGCCGGCTAGTGGGGACATGAATGAATGGGAGCGCTGTTCCCATTCATAAATCTAAGTCCCCGAGTCAATGAACGCCAGCATCTATTGGATGCCTGCTTCATTGTATCTTCCGGCTGTTACACTACCATGCATTATTTCCGATTCACGTATGTGAATTGGAAATAATGACTGAGGACATCTTGTGGCCAAATAGTCACAACATATTTTATTTAATAAAAATAAATACATATATAAATATATATAAATATATATATTACATATAAAGTACATACGGTAAATAGTTGCCGTGGTCAGGGACTGAACTTTTTAAATATTTATGTCAAGGGGGTATATAACTGTTATTTTTTAATTTGTGGGCTTATAAATAGTGATGGAAGAAAAACTGAAAAAAATGCATCTTTATTTCTATGCTATTTAAGTAGTGAATTTTACTCTTACAATTCTTGCTTTACCTAGGTAGTGCAGGTCAACCGAATTGTGCAATACATACTACGTCATCACTGTAATGATGTCCACTAATGATCCAATCTTCTTCATCCAATCTGAATATTTCAACTTAATAAAGGGGACATGCTAAAATTATCCATTCAAATTTCCTCTTATACTACATAGATTTGGTAAAATTGGATGAAAAAGATTGGATCATTATTGGCCTTGTCAACCGCACAATGCCAAAGTGTGGCGGCAAAGTGACATGCCCAGGACCACGTAACGCCAATTGGCGTCGGGTCCTGGGACTCTATCTTGCTGGGGATCGCGCGCTGTGATGCACGCGCATCCGCCGGCAAATGGCTCCGCCTACCCACGACATCAACCCGCCAGCTGTTTGGAAGCACCGGCGGGTTGTTAACCCCTCGATCGCCGCCATGGAAGCGTATAACACGCTTCGTAAAGTATACAAAGCATTTTATACAGGCTGCCTCCTGCCCTGGTGGTCCCAGTGATCGAGGGACCACCAGGGCAGGCTGCAGCCCTCCCTGTCTTCACCTAAGCACACTGATCTGCCCCCCCCTCTGCCCCTGGTCGCCCACAGCACCCCTCAGACCCCCCCCCCCCCGCCCACCCCCCAGACCCCTGTTTGCACCCAATCACCCCCCTAATCACCCATCAATCACTCCCTGTCACTATCTGTCAACGCTATTTTTTAGATTTTTTTAGGTCCTAAACTGCCCCCTGGGGGCTCCTGATCACCCCCCACACCCTCAGGTACTCCCCAGACCCCCCTCCCCGTGTACTGTATACATCTATTCTCCCCTGTAATCACCTGTCAATCACAAATCAATCACCCCCTGTCACTGCCACCCATCAGCTCAGACCCTAACCTGCCCCTTGTGGGCACTTGATCACCCGCGTGCACCCTCAGATTGTCCGCAAACCCACCCTCAGATCACCTCCGAAAGTGCATTGTTTACATCTGCTCTCCCCTCTAATCACCTAGTGATCACTCACCATCAGTAGGGATGATTGGAAGGTCCTAATTCCGTTCTAGTGGCTGTTCCACCGTTTATTTTTTTTAATATTTTTTTTTTATTTTTTTTGCAGCAGGAGTTGTCGTGTAAACCATGGTGTTCCATGGCGGTCATTATAATTGTGGTTTGGAGCTGCAGCAGTTGTCGCGTAAGCCATGGTGTTCCACAACGGTCATTTACAAGTGTTGTTTGGAGCAGCAGAAGTTGTCATAGGCCATGGGAGCTACTGGTTCCACGGTAGTCCTAAAAAATTGTTTGGAGCAGCAGGAGAAGTGGTAGGCCATGTGACCTAAAGGTGGTTTTACATCATTCTGTATAATTTTTTGGGAGCAGCAGGAGAAGTTGTAGGCCATGGAACCTTGAGGTGGTCTCTCAGCAGTCTGTATAATTTTTTGGGAGCAGCAAGAGAAGTTGTAGGCCATGGGACCTAGAGGTGGTTCCACGGCAGTCCTAAAAATTGTTTGTAGCAGCAGGACTTGTCGTAGGCCATGGGACCTAGAGGTGGTTCCACGGCAGTCCTAAAAATTGTTTGTAGCAGCAGGACTTGTCGTAGGCCATGGGACCTAGAGGTCTT
This sequence comes from Hyperolius riggenbachi, assembly GCF_040937935.1. Taxonomy (NCBI): domain Eukaryota; kingdom Metazoa; phylum Chordata; class Amphibia; order Anura; family Hyperoliidae; genus Hyperolius; species Hyperolius riggenbachi. The sequence continues at coordinate 262,777,293 of NC_090651.1, read as the reverse complement.
TCCACGGCAGTCCTACAAAAAATTCGGCAATAATGTATTGGACTCATTCTCTTATATCAGTGAGAGGGGCCTTGTAATTGTCACTGATCCATGCCTCGTTCATTTTAATGAATGTTAGCATGTCCACATTGTCTGTGTACAGACGGGTCTGTTGATCCGTGACCACTCCACCTGCAGCGCTAAATAATCGCTCAGAAAGAACACTGGCGGCGTGGCAAGCAAAAACCTCCAGTGTATACTGAGCAAGTTCAGGCCAGGTATCCAATTGTTTGGCCCAATATTGCATGGGGTCATCATTAGTCTCCATATTGTCTGGAGCACTTGCTGACCGCAAGTAATCGTCCACCATACGGGCCAGCCGCTGGCGGTGGTGACCACTGTGTCCGCTGGTGGTGCTGCTGCTAGAAGGAGTATCTGGCACTGGCTGGTAAAATGCCTTCAGCATACTCAGCAGGTTCACAGATTGGCTACTTGTGCTGCTGCTGGGAGTGGGACCACCAGACCTTTGCTGAGTGTGATGACTACTACTACGCATGGTAGCTTGGGGCCAGGGTAAAGGTGAAGGAAACGCATCTTCTACCCAACGATGAAGGGCATCCCAGATCTGGCTCATCCTGGCATCTGCTTGGGAGGGGGTTATGAACTGGCGCATTTTCCCCTTGCACCGGGGATCTAAGATGGTGGCCACCCACATGCCGAGCCTTGCTTTTAAAGTTTTAACCTGGGGGTCTTTATGGAGGCACTGGATCATATGTGCAGCCATGGGGAAGAGATGTCTGCCATGAATCACCTCTTCCTGGCTGTCAGAACTGTCGTTGTCAGGATCCAGCTCCGCATCAAAATCTTCTTCCCACCCCCGGACAATGGGCTCTTCCGCTTCCACAAGCTCTGCCTCCTCATCCAGGACTGGAGCATGCCCACTCACTCCTTCACTTGACTGGCCACTGTTCAGTAGTAGGGCTTCTTCCCCCAGTTTGAGCAGTTTTTCAAGACTCTTTTCCATTGTGAATACAAGAGGGAGCACCTCTGATATACTGCAGTGCTCCTCACTGACCACCTTTGTTGCCTGCTCAAATGGCTCCAACACTTTGCACACCTGTCCAATCAGCTGCCATGGAGGGTGACCCAATGGGCGATAAAAGTGAGATACTTTCCCTGCCCATGCCTGCTGCTCCAGCCATCCATCATGAAGTGCACCTTGCCACCGACAGCGTGATCCATAGACTGGCCGACACACTCCACAATGTGCCGGTGCAGGGCAGGGATAACATTCCCAGCAAAATAATTGCGGCTGGGGATCCGCCATTGTGGAGCAACACTGTTCATCAGTCTGCGGAAGGGGGCACACTCCACAAACCGGCAGGGTAGCAGCTGTTGGCCCAACAGCCTTGCCAAGAGTGCATTATTTTTCACCCCAAACGGATCACTTGTAGGGAGCATCCGCTTCCTCTGCAACATTTCTGGCACAGAGGCCTGACGCTGGAACACTGGTGATTCAACCGACAAGGGTGATGGTGGAGTGCTTGCTGACGAGCTCTGCAGTCCTCTACCAGCCTGGCATGCAGAGGACTTTGAAGTAGAATGGAACTGAGGAGCAGGTTGGATAGGGACAGGACTCAGATAACTAGAAAAAAAGAGGAGGGGCCTGTTGCTGCTGCTTTTACTCCACCCATCTTATTGTAATTTTTTACATATTCAAACTCCCGTTTGTGGTTGTTGTGCAGATGGCTTAGCAGCCCTAAAGTGCCATACCCGGTGCCCGATTTGCCTCTGCTCACCAATTTACGACACACACAACAGACTGCCCTGGATTCATCCGCTTCCGCATCAATAAAATAATTCCATGCAGGGGACGTGCGTAGTAGGGATGGTCGGAAATGCCAATTTCTGATTCCACGGTAAATCCGCATTCCGCCATTGCCAATTACCGATTCCGCTTTCCGCTACCAAATTCCGCATTCCAATGCGGAATTTCCGCCAGAAATCGCGGAAATTCAGCCCGACTTTAACACTGATTTTCTCAAAAACTCTCTCTTTTTGAAAACTTTTTTTTGCATCTTGTTCAGAAGATTCTGTTTAATAAACCCTGAAAATTTGTTTCTAGGACTTACGGGGGATTTGCTATTAACCGCTAAAGTCGGCGGATTTTTACTGTAATTAAAATGCAGAAAATAGGTAGATGCAGATTTTCTGCATTTTACATTACAGTAAAAATCCGCCGACTTTAGCGGTTGATAGCAAAGGCCCCTTAAGGCCTAGAAACACCAAATTTTCAGGGTTTATTAAACTGAATCTTCTAAACAAGATGCAAAAACAGTTTTCAAAAAGACCTTATAGTTTTTGAGAAAATCGATGTTAAAATCGGGTGGAATTTCCGCGATTTCCGGCGGAAATCCGCCTACTGCACTTGCATTACCGATTTCCGCATTCCGATGTGGAATTGCAATTTCCGATCGGAATTTCGGAAATTGCATTTCCACGGAATCCGAATGAGCATCCCTAGTGCGTAACCGTAGATGTCCAGCAGTGGTGCTACCTGTTCTAGCACCTTGATGTTCGGCATTGGACTGGTGGCTGACAGACGGGAAAGCACTTGCAGGCTGCTGACCAACCGTCTGCTCTCTTTGTACAGGCTGCTCATGCCTGCTACTGCCTAAATGAGCAGGTGGCAAATACGTTTTATCACCCACCTCATCATCATCATCATCCAAAATATCATCCAGTCCAATAAGTGAGTCTTCTGGACCCTCCACATGGCCACCAAACACCTCTGTAGTTGAGTGGTGTTGGTGATGACGATGTTGACTGGTGACTCTGGATGAAGAAAACACAGTGGCCATTTCTGTCACCACAGAACCCACCACTTCTTGGGAACTTGGTCCCATGGTCTCCTCCAATGCCTCATCCCAAACATTCTTCACATCTCTCTCAGTCTCAGCGATGGTGTGCTGTACTTCTGGGAGGAAACAAGCTCGTCATCAACAGAAGCAGCTGCGGTCGGGTTCTGGTCATGAGGAACCTGGCGGCCCCTGCTGGAGCTGCTGCAACTAGCTTCAATTTCCTCCAACTGGGTAGGGGGTTATGAATCCTGATTTAAATAATCCACAACTGTCTTCACCTCCTGCTCTGACAGAATTTTCCTGCATGCTAAGCCTGCTGCGAACACAGGGAAGACATTTCTGACCAGGGGGGAACGCTTCCTGCTGCTTTTGCCACCCTCACCCTGATCATATACTTAACGTGAAGATATACCACATCCATGACTCCATGTCCTTGCAGGAGTGGCAGGAATTTTCTGCAGCCCTCGCTCCATTTTTTGGGGGCCACAAACTTTATTGGGGAAGGGGTAATTATAGACAGAACAGATCACAAAATAAGGGGGTGAAATAAAGAAAATAAATCCAAAACACAAAATAAAGAAAACAAACACAAATTCACTACACTCACTCAACTGATCAATCACAAATCAAACAAATCACTAATCAAACAGCTAACTCACTTGCACTCTGTCAAACACTAAGCCTGCGGCCTGCGGCCTGGCTGGCTCTGCACTGCAGCAAGCAACTACTAACACACTACACTACACTTTAAGACTACTCTTCATGATTTAGGGCCCCTAAAATGCCAGGGCAGTATGGTAACATCACAAATGACCCTATTATAGAAAGAAGACACCCCAAGGTATTCAGTTAGGAGTATGGTGAGTTCATAGAAGATTTTATTTTTTGTCACAGGTTAGCAGAAATTGATTTTTATTGTTTTTTTTTTTACAAAGTGTAATTTTCCACTAACTTGTGACAAAAAAATAAAATCTTCTATGAACGTACCATACTCCTAACTGAATACCTTGGGGTGTCTTCTTTCTAAAATGGGGTCATTTGTGGGGTTCCTATACTGCCCTGGCATTTTAGGGGCCCTAAACCGTGAGGAGTAGTCTTGAAACTAAATGTCTCAAAATGACCTGTGAAATCCTAAAGGTACTCATTGGACTTTGGGCCCCTTAGCGCAATTAGGGTACAAAAAAGTGCCACACATGTGGTATTGCTGTACTCGGAAGAAGTATTATAATGTGTTTTGGGGTGTATTTTTACACATACCCATGCTAGGTGGGAGAAATATCTCTGAAAGTGGACAATTGTGTGTAAAAAAAAAAAAAATCTCATTTACAGAGATATTTCTCCCACCCAGCATGGGTATGTGTAAAAATACACCCCAAAACACATTATACTATTTCTCCTGAGTACGGCGATACCACATATGTGACACTTTTTTGCGCTAAGGGGCCCAAAGTCTTTAGGCTTTACAGGGGTGCTTACAATTTAGCACCCCCCAAAATGTCAGGACAGTAAACACACCCCACAAATGACCCCATTTTGGAAAGAAGACATCCCAAAGTATTCAGAGAGGGGCATGGTGAGTCCGTGGCAGATTTCTTTTTTGTTTGTCACAAGTTAGCAGAAATGGAAACTTTTTTTTATTTATTTTTTTGTCACAAAGTGTCATTTTCCACTAACTTGTGACAAAAAATAAAATCTTCTATTAACTCACCATGCCTCTCAGAGAATACTTTGGAATGTCTTCTTTCCAAAATAGGGTCATTTGGGGGGTATTTATACTATCCTGGAATTCTAGCACCTCATGAAACCTGACAGGTGCTCAGAAAAGTTAGAGATGCTTCAAAATGGGAAAATTCACTTTTGGCACCATAGTTTGTAAACACTATAACGTTTACCTAAACCAATAAATATACACTGAATGTGTTTTTTTTTTTTTTTTATAAAAGACATGTAGCACAATACATTTGGATAAAAATGTATACAGAAATTTTACTTTATTTGACAAATTTTATCACAGAAAGTTAAAAAAAATCATTTTTTTGACAAAATGAATGTCTTTTTTGATGAATGTAATAAAAACTAAAAATCGCAGCAGCAATCAAATAGCACCAAAAAAAACTGTTTTAGTGACAAGAAAAGGAGGTAAAATTAATTTAGGTAATAGGTTGTATGACCGAGCAATAAGCCGTTAAAGCTACAGTGGTATGAATGGAAAAAAAGTGTCTGGTCCTTAAGGGGTTTTATGACTGCAGTCCTTAAGTGATTAAGTGGTTGTAAAATATCCATGCCATCACAGAGCAAGCCAACTTTATTATACTTTTGTGACTGATCTATGCTCCCTCACTCTGCACGGCTGGTAGCAAGGTTATCTGTTTTGTTGACCTGAGGAAGTGGGCTGAGTCCCGTGAAACGCGTTGTCTACAGCATAACCATTTTGTTTTATTAAAGACTCCCTTTTTCCATCCATGTGAGTCTTCTTTGGAGGTAAGAGACCTCCTTCATTACTTTTGTTTTAATTTTAAGCACTTATTCAATACTGATACAATATATCTTTGGGCGCTTCCACCAATGTGCTTTACTTATGAATCCAATACCTCTTTGAGCAGTGGCGTAGCTTTGGAGCTGTGGGCCCCGATGCAAGTTTTACAATGGGGCCCCCCAAGCACTCTATGCATAACAATTAATACGGTGCACCAAAACCTGCCAATGGCAACTACAGTGTCAGAGGTGCAAGAAGGGGATGGGGAGGAGTTTGGTAATGATTACTACTATTCAAAGTATCTATAGAAGTGATTATTACCACCACAGGACCAATAGAGAGCTAATACTGCATTTGAGGGAGGGCCCTTTGGGGCCCCTCTGGCCCAAAGGCCCCGATGCGGTCGCTACCGCTGCAACCCCTATTGCTACGCCCCTGTCTTTGAGGTGCCATCCCCACCACTGGGTCGACTTAGCCCACCAGTGGACAGGACCTTAGGAGGAGAGCGACCACCCAGATCCAGAGTGTCCAGGCCACCGAGCAGAAACGGTTTCTTTCCGCATGCACTTGCGGTGGTTGTGGGATTGCAACTCACCTTTGTGAGTACATATTATTCAAATTTTTTGTTCTCTTTACTCATCCTAATAATAATACACCATAAGGGCTCCAGGTCTCACCTTCTCTATAGGTCAAGGACAACCCCCTCTTTGTGAAGGGACTACCCTAGACCTACACATATTCTATGGAAAGCACTGCTTGGGCTGTCCAGCGCTCACATGTTTAGGGAGATGGCCCTTTACTATACCCCTCTTCTGAGTTTGTATCGGGGGGAAAGGGTGGCAAGAGTGGCAAAAAGTGGAATCAATAACCCCATTCTGCTCTCTAAAAGATACTTTGCAATGCCAGAGGTTTATCTCCATGTATAGCAATCATCCCCAAGAGATCTATTCCCTTACTGTCAGTTTTATTTGCGGTGTAATTTGTTTGGATCAATATATACAAGAGTGGAGAATATTTATATTTTATTATAACAAATACTATCATAATAATGATATCACATTTTGCAATACTGTATCGGCTAAAGTTCATTCTAGCAATTATGAACAATGCTGTAAGCAGAAAATTAATGGCTAAATGTCGCTCCTGGAAATATCTAGTGGTTTATGGTGGATTTAATTGTCTCAGCTAGAAACAATAACATGTGTGAACAGCTGATATCGTAAATGAATCTGGTGCGGTGGGACCTACCTCCTCGTTGCATTGCTGCTTTTGTTATGGCTTTGGGATTGAGCATTGTTTATGTTTTAATGTTCTTTCTACTCTTTTAGGCATTGGTGGCGTGATGCTCACCCTACCCTGAAATACAGATCAGTTAAGGAAAATAAATTATAATAAGGAACTTTTTTTCCATGGCTTTGTGATGCTCCATTAAGTAAATGAAATAAAGCCATTAGCAGTATCTCAATTTGTCCCATCCATGGTTATTAAGTACATAGTAAAAATGATATTAGGTGGGTATAAATTGTACTCAGTGACAAACTATTATTACTACCATAATAAACAAGGATCATAGATTCATTATTTTAGACTGCTTTTAGGTTTTAAATGCACATTTTGTCTTGTCGCAAAAAAACAATACAAAGCACAGGTAACTCAATTCTCATAAGGATACATATCACTGATATACCAGATATGCAAGCCAATGTGTAAATTCTCTTGTGTGACAAGCCTAGGTTATAAGAAAGTAAATTGTCACATCCTTAACCAAAAACTTGCTCCTCCCATTAAACTGGTAAGGGGGGAAAAAGTAATGTATTACCCACCACCTTTTTGTTAAAAACATCCACATGTAAAGATATTTTAACCACTTGACCACTGAGGGGTTTTTCCCCTTTAGGACCACAGCAATTTTCACCTGTCACAGCTCCTCCCATTCTTTCGCCAATAACTTAATCACAACTGATCACAACAACATGATTTATATCTTGTTTTTTTTCACCATCAATTGGGCTTTCTTTGGGAGGTACATTATGCTAAGAATTATTTTATTCTAAACACATTTTAATTGAAATAATAAGAAAAAAAAATGGAAAAAATTAATTATTTCTCAGTTTTTGGCCATTATAGTGTTAAAATAAAACATTCTACTGTGGATAAAACACACACTTCTTATTTGCCCATTGTAAGGAAGCGTGGAAGAGCCGCCGCCATGAGCCAGCGGTCGGCGGCTCTTCCCGCATACAGTGGCCGCACATACGGGGAGGCAGCCGCCTCCTCCCAGCGTGAGGCGGCTGTCCCCGTGGAGAGGCAGGCGGAACGCGGAGAAGCCGCCGCGTTAGACGCGGCGGCTGGTGCACACTTCCCCGCTGCGGAGACTCCGCAGAGCGGGGCTGGGACTCGTAGTCCCCCAGAGTTCAGAGTGACGCGCGCGCGCGCACTCAAGGGAAACTTATGACACTCTGAGGGGAGTCAGCTGACCAGGCTGGTCAGCTGACCCGGACTCTGCACCTCATTGGCCCATCACTGAGGGAGGTGCTGGGGGAATACTTGAGTATATATACTGCCGGCTGGTCACTTCTCTGGCGTCTGGCGTTGCGAACACACACGTGGGAGCACCCAGATCCGTAGTTAGATCCTGAAGTGTGCCGGGACCAGCTGGAGCTGTAATCCTACACTTAGCTAGATATTTGATAGCTAAAGTACTAGTTTGATTGTGATTATATGTTATGACCTATTGCCTGTTTCGACCATTCTTCTGAACCCTGATCTTGTACCTCGATATTTCTGATTCTCTGTTGCCGAACCCCGGCTCATACCTAGACTCTGTTTTCTGCCTCCTGATTCTGTACCCCGATTATATCTGATACCCAGTTGCCGAACCCTGCCTGTATCTTGACTCCGCCTTTGCCTGCTGTACCTGTACTTTATCTGTCTGTGTGTTACGACCTGGCTTGTCCGACCTCGAGAACCGAACTCACGATTGGAGGCGGTTCCCTGTCCTGTTAGTGACACTTCTTCCTGAGTGTCACTCTTGGACTTTCCTTCCCATTGTCAGTCTGACTCCTCCCGTCTTGGAGAGCTCAGATCTGCGGAAGGTATTTGTGCAACACTCCTTGCTGCACTGAGGCTTGTCCTCTGTTACTGTTACACCAATCACTACACTCTACTCAGGTGAACAGAGGTTAGCCAGTATATTGGATTATCGGTGATACTGCAGATCACATATAATCTGGTATACGTCTGTATTTCCCGTGACGCTGCAGGTCACCGGTAATCAGATCTCTCTGTGCTTCACCGATCGTTACAGAACGCCAGACCAAAAAATACTGATGGAACGCACTGATCCTCTGACTGTGCTTGCCACTTCGGTGGACAGCATTCATCAAGCACTAGGCCAGCACAAAGCCTTAATTGATGCCTTATCAGGCTCTGTGAGAACCCTCCAGACATCAGTTGATTCAGTGCGATCCCCTCCTAGTGATGACATCCGTATGCCTGTCCCTGATAAGTTTTCCGGCCACAAGTCTGACTTCCGGAATTTCAGGAGTAGAGTGTTGTCATATTTTGAGTTAAGGCCCCGATCCTCGGGGACTGAGACCCAACGGGTCATTTTCATTAAAACTTTGTTGACTGGAGACTCCCAGTCGTGGGCATACAACCTGCCCGCTACCGATACTGCCTTGACCTCAGTGGAGGAATTCTTTAAGGCCATGGCCATAATCTACGACGACCCTGACCTTGCTGCATCCTCAGAGCGGAAGCTCAAACTCTTACGGCAAGGCAGGGGGTCGGTCGAGGATTATGCGGCAGAGTTCCGTAGGTGGTCGGTCACCTCGAGATTTGATAATTTTGCCCTCATGGACTACTTCCTGTCTGGGTTGTCGGAAGAGGTTTCCGACCTAATGTTGACCGTGCCCGAGCCCAAGACAGTTGACGAGGCCATATCGTCAGCCATTCGAGTAGATCACAGGCTACGCCATCAGAGGCAGGCTAGGAGTAGTCACCGGGTCAGGGTGACTTCGTACACAGTACCGGCTGTTGCATCCCCAGTAACAACAACTCCGCCTGTCTCGACCTCTCCGGCCTTGCCTCCACCAGAGCCAATGCAAATTGGTCGATCAAAACTGACCCAGGTGGAGCGGAGGAGGAGAATGACGGAACAACTGTGCCTATACTGTGCAGAGGCAGGGCATAGGGTGCGAAACTGTCCTAACAGGTCGGGAAACGGGTCTGCCTAGGAGTAGTCGGGGGTGACACCCTAGGCACACAATTTTCACCCCTTAAAGAGAAAAAACTGCTTCTCCCCTGTACGATTACATGGGAGAATAAGTCAGTAGCCACTGAAGCATTTATTGATTCCGGCTCAGCGGCTAATTTTATGAATCTTGCATTTGCTCAGAAGTTGGGTATTCCCCTCATTCCAGTGAATCCCCCCATTCAGGTCACGGCAGTGGACGATTCTCCGCTGCAACAGGAGCGCCCACTGTCACAGACTCCGGAGGTGAAAGTCACCATAGGGGTACTGCATGGGGAACTATTACGTTTTTTTGTGTTACACATGTCCACCTCCACCATTATCCTAGGCATGCCGTGGTTGCAAACCCATTCGCCGCAAATAGACTGGGCCACGGGGCAGTTAACCTCCTGGTCACCGCATTGTTTCCAACAGTGTTTGGGAAAATTGACATTGGGGCAAACCAAAGTTCAGGTGGGAGGTGTGCCAGATCAGTACTCTGAATATGCCGACGTATTTTGTCCCAAGGCAGCTGACAAACTGCCCCCACATCGGCCATTCGACTGTCCCATCGATCTCCGTTCAGGTTGTGTACCTCCCCGGGGCCATCTGTATAATTTGTCGGGACCCGAGAAAGTGGCCATGGGAGAATATATTCGTGAGAACCTAGCCAAGGGCTTCATTCGGCCATCTCGGTCACCCGCCGGGGCAGGGTTCTTTTTTGTTAAGAAAAAAGATGGGGGCTTACGGCCATGTATCGACTACCGGGGGCTTAATAAGATCACAGTGAAGAATCGCTACCCGTTGCCCTTAATAGATTACCTTTTCACACAGGTCACGGAGGCTAGGATATTCTCGAAACTGGATTTAAGGGGGGCATACAATCTTGTGCGGATCAGAAAAGGTGACGAATGGAAAACGGCCTTCAATACTCCGGACGGGCATTACGAGTACCTGGTGATGCCCTTTGGGTTATGTAATGCCCCGGCCGTTTTTCAGGAACTTATTAATGAGGTCTTTAGAGAGGTGTTGGGGAAGTTCGTTTTGGTTTACCTCGACGACATTCTTATATTTTCTAACAATCTTTCTGATCACAGAACTCATGTCAGATGGGTATTGAACAAGCTGAGGCAGAATTTATTATATGCTAAGTTGGAAAAATGCATTTTCGAGGTCACGTCGGTAGCTTTCCTGGGATATATAATCTCTACCTCGGGCCTGTCTATGGACCCTGCTAAGGTCTCCGCGGTCTTGGAGTGGCCGCAGCCGGTGGGGTTAAAGTCCTTACAACGCTTCTTGGGGTTTGCAAACTACTATAGAAGGTTTATTAAGGGGTACTCTACAGTAGTTGCACCCCTCACGAGTCTTACAAAGAAGGGGGCAGACACCACTCACTGGTCTCCCGAGGCCGTACAGGCATTCACCACTCTAAAAAGATTGTTCTGTTCGGCACCCATATTGAGGCATGTGAACACTTCTTTTCCATTTATAGTTGAGGTAGACGCCTCAGAAGTTGGAGTGGGGGCTGTGCTGTCTCAACGTTCAGGTCTTCAGGGGAGATTACACCCGTGTGCCTATTTCTCCCGAAGGTTCTCTCCGGCAGAGAAAAACTATGATATAGGCAATAGGGAGCTCCTTGCCATCAAATTAGCCTTCGAAGAGTGGCGTCATTGGCTGGAAGGAGCAGAGCACACGATCATGGTTTATACCGACCACAAGAATCTCGAGTACATCGAGGGGGCTAAAAGATTAAGCCCCCGACAGGCTCGATGGTCGTTATTTTTTTCGAGGTTCACATTCTTGATTACATACACTCCTGGTAGTAAGAATACCAAGGCAGATGCACTCTCTAGGTGTTTTGAACCAGAAACAGCACAGCCCTCTGTTCCTGAGACCATTGTTCCACAGAAGTTGGTGCTAGCCGCTACCGAGACTTGGGAGAACTGGAAGGAAACTTTGGGTCCTTTCCAGCAGGATGTCCCAGAAGGAAAACCTGAGGGGGTTTTGTTTATCCCGCTGCCCTTTCGGCTCCAGATCTTGGAGTTTGTTCACTCACACAAGAATGCGGGACATCCTGGGGCGTCTAGGACGCAAGATCTCGTGGCCAGGTGTGCGTGGTGGCCCTCTCTGGCAGCCGACTGCAAGGAGTTTGTCAGGGAATGTGCGGTGTGCGCAAAAAGCAAGCCCTCCCGGCTGGCGTCTGTTGGTACCCTACAGCCTTTGCCCACCCCGAGTGAGCCATGGACCCACTTGTCCATGGATTTTGTGGGGGAGCTTCCGAGGTCGGAGGGCATGTCGGTCATCTGGGTGGTAGTCGACCGCTTTAGTAAAATGGCCCATTTCGTGCCCTTGAAAGGACTCCCCTCGGCCCAGGAATTGGCCGACCTGTTCATCACTCATATTTTCCGGTTGCATGGCATTCCGGAGGACATAGTTTCCGATCGGGGAGTCCAGTTTGTCTCAAAATTTTGGAGGGCATTCTGTCACCAAATGGGCATGGGACTGTCATTTTCGTCGGGTTACCACCCACAGACTAATGGCCAAACTGAGAGGGTCAACCAGTCTTTAGAGCAATTCTTACGATGTTACGTGGCTGAAGCGCAGAATGATTGGGTTAAATTCTTACCTTACGCAGAATTTGCGCACAATAACTTAAAGAGCTCTTCCTCGGGGTTCTGTCCGTTCCAGATAGTGACCGGGAAGTTACCTAAGTTTTCCCCGTTGCCGGTTGCGTCCAGTCCGTTCCCAGCCTTGGAGGCCTGGCAGAGGACATTTAGGGTCATGTGGAGGACCATAAAAGACAACCTTGTGAGAGCATTTCAGAGTCAGAAAAGTCAGGCTGACAAGAGACGCTCGTTAGAGTGGAAATTCCAACCAGGAGATTTGGTTTGGGTATCAACCCGTCACCTGACCCTGAAACAACCCTCTGACAAACTTGGTCCCAGGTTCGTGGGTCCATTCCCAGTTACCAGGAAGATCAACAATGTCACATACACCGTTGATCTCCCCACCAGCATGCGCGGAGTAAGGTCTTTCCACGTATCACTTCTCAAACCCGCAGTCCAGGTGGGTCCCACGCCTCCTCCTCCTGTCTTAGTCGATGCCCAACCCGAGTATGAGGTGGAAAAAATCATAGATTCACGTACTGTACAGAACTCGGTGCAGTATCTCGTACATTGGAAAGGTTACGGCATTGAAGAGAGGCAATGAGTACCTGGGAACCGCATGCATGCGGATGAGTTAGTGAGGGAATTTCATACTGCACATCCAGAAAAGCCTGGAAGGAGTTGTCCGGAGTCCACTCCTCGGGGGGGGGGGGGGGGTACTGTAAGGAAGCGTGGAAGAGCCGCCGCCATGAGCCAGCGGTCGGCGGCTCTTCCCGCATACAGTGGCCGCACATACGGGGAGGCAGCCGCCTCCTCCCAGCGTGAGGCGGCTGTCCCCGTGGAGAGGCAGGCGGAACGCGGAGAAGCCGCCGCGTTAGACGCGGCGGCTGGTGCACACTTCCCCACTGCGGAGACTCCGCAGAGCGGGGCTGGGACTCGTAGTCCCCCAGAGTTCAGAGTGACGCGCGCGCGCGCACTCAAGGGAAACTTATGACACTCTGAGGGGAGTCAGCTGACCAGGCTGGTCAGCTGACCCGGACTCTGCACCTCATTGGCCCATCACTGAGGGAGGTGCTGGGGGAATACTTGAGTATATATACTGCCGGCTGGTCACTTCTCTGGCATCTGGCGTTGCGATCACACACGTGGGAGCACCCAGATCCGTAGTTAGATCCTGAAGTGTGCCGGGACCAGCTGGAGCTGTAATCCTACACTTAGCTAGATATTTGATAGCTAAAGTACTAGTTTGATTGTGATTATATGTTATGACCTATTGCCTGTTTCGACCATTCTCCTGAACCCTGATCTTGTACCTCGATATTTCTGATTTTCTGTTGCCGAACCCCGGCTCATACCTATACTCTGTTTTCTGCCTCCTGATTCTGTACCCCGATTATATCTGATACCCAGTTGCCGATTCCTGCCTGTATCTTGACTCCGCCTTTGCCTGCTGTACCTGTACTTTATCTGTCTGTGTGTTACGACCTGGCTTGTCCGACCTCGAGAACCGAACTCACGATTGGAGGCGGTTCCCTGTCCTGTTAGTGACACTTCTTCCTGAGTGTCACTCTTGGACTTTCCTTCCCATTGTCAGTCTGACTCCTCCCGTCTTGGAGAGCTCAGATCTGCGGAAGGTATTTGTGCAACACTCCTTGCTGCACTGAGGCTTGTCCTCTGTTACTGTTACACCAATCACTACACTCTACTCAGGTGAACAGAGGTTAGCCAGTATATTGGATTATCGGTGATACTGCAGATCACATATAATCTGGTATACGTCTGTATTTCCCGTGACGCTGCAGGTCACCGGTAATCAGATCTCTCTGTGCTTCACCGATCGTTACACCCATTTGTCATAGTTATTGCAACATTTAAAATTTTTCCCTAGTACAATGTATGGCACCAATATTTTATTTGGAAGGTTATGGGTTAGGGGGCATTGGTTATGGGTTAGTCATGCTCATGTAGCAGAACGCAATGGACGTTAAGGTAAGTGCCTGTTTTTACATTTTGGGAGGCAGGTGCAGCTCTTCCCGACACTGGGCAGGCTTGGGGGGGTTGCCTGCACCTCCCAGCCTCCCCCTCCGGGATGCCGCTGTGGTTACCAGGCAGTGAGAGCGCTTGGGGCCCCGCAGCACCCCGGTTGTATGGGGGCATTGAGAAGCCTCCCCATGACGCTCCTGGATAGTGCTAATGCAGCATGAACTAATTCCCACAGGGCAACCGCTTTGCAGTATTGGTTTTAACCCTGCAAACTTAGGCAAGCGAAAGCAAATGCATATTTGCATGACCTATGTCTTTTGATTAGCCAATTAGGCCAAATTTGCAAAGCCAGATTTGTCAGGTGTTACTTGGTTTGATGCACACATTTATTCTGTATAAAGTGTAGTGTTTCATTTCTATCCCCCTTTGGAGGCGGGTGGTGGATGGATTGTTCTAGGAGGTGAGAGCCCTGGAGTAGGCTGTCTGCGCCTGCCTTAACCCCCTTGGAGTGTAGTGTAAAAGCAAGCTCTGAGCTCCAAAGCTTGGAGTGGCCCATGCTACTTTCCTTTCTCATGTGTTCGCTCCCAAAGTCGTGCTCATGTAGCAGAACGCAATGGACATTAAGGTAAGTACCTGTTTTTAAATTTTGAGAGGCAGGTGCGGTCGGCTCTTCCCGACACTGGCCATGTTTAGGGGGGTTGCCTGCACCTCCCAGCCTCCCCCTCCAAGATGCCGCTGTGGTTTCCAGGCAGTGAGAGCGCTTGGGGCCCTGCGGCACCCCGATTGTATGGGGGCATTGGGAAGCCTCCCCGTGGTGCTCCTGGATAGTGCTAATGCAGCATGAACTAATTCCCGCAGGGCAACCGCTTTGCGGTATTGGTTTTAACCCTGCAAACTTAGGCAAGCGAAAGCAAATGCATATTTGCATGAGCTATGTCTCGTGAATAGCCAATTAGGCCAAATTTGCAAAGCTAGATTTGTCAGGTGTTACTTGGTTTGATGCACACATAAATTCTCTATAAGGTATAGCATAGGTTATGCTAGGGTTGCCTAGGTATTGTGGGTAGCGTTAATTGTGCAGGTGTGTGTTACCTTGTCACTGTAAGTAACAGTAAAATTGTTGTATGCTCCTTGCAGCAACTTTACCACACTTTGCAAATATAGCCCAATGTGTGGCGATTTGCTGAGGGATTCACAATATCTTTTTATGCTATAGAATAATCACATCTGGTTTTAATACATCCATCTCTTCTATCTATGGTTTGTGAAAAAAGCTTTCCATAGTTTATTTTCATACAGCTGAAGTCTTTTAGCACAGCCTCCCCCCACACCCCTTCCAGGCTCTTGTGTTGATGTACTATATGGAACATATGAAGCGTAACATTGTGGATTTGGTATGGTCGGTAAAGGAAGTTACATTTTTCCTGCACATATGGCTAGACATTAGAAGTCATGCTTGAATGGATTAACAGGCATAAAAACTGAAAATGCTTTTTCATTTCACTTAAAACTTGTGTTATAGTTAATCAATGATTTTGTATACCTTTGCATTTAATTTATATCTAAGCAATAATTAAAAAAAAATAATAATAAAAAAGGAAAACATTGTGAATGTTCATTAAACTAAATTTCAGCCACTAGCAATGATGCAGCACTAAAGACCAGTTCACACTGGCATGGATGGAACACTGATCTGTGTAAAAACTGGTCCAAGGACAGATCACTCTTAAAAGGCATCAGTTTTTCATCCGTGACCTTCTGTTCTGTTCTTCCTTCGATCCAGAAAAATCTCTGCAGACCCGAACTTGGAGCCCGTGAGGAGCAACAAACTGAACAGATCCATTTGAATGGACCAATGTGATTGGATCCATTGGTTAACTGGATCCATTGGATCTGTCATCCACTCATGCCCATTCTGTTGAGGTCCGCTAAACCGTCCGTTTTTAGGCCAATGTGAATCGGGCCTTATCTGCTCAAAAGCAAGCAGTGCTGCTGCTCTGATGAATTCACAAAGTGCGTAGACAGAGTATTTTCAAAAATGTTCCTACAATTTTTGTATTTTGTATTAGGCCTGGTTCACACTGGATGGATCAAAAACTGATCCGGGTAAAAACTGATCTGTGAAACAGATTAGTTTTTAATAGGCAGCAGTTTTTGATTCATGACTCTCTGTTAATACGATGGATGCATCGATCTGAAAAAATGACATCAGACCCAAACTAGCAGTCGGTTTGGCTGAACGTGCCAAACAGATCCATTATAATGAAGCAATTTGAACAGATCCTATTGAATAACATAGGATCCGTGCACCTACATTAGGATTTGGTCTGTTTACTGTTTTTAAGGCCAATGTGAACCCGGGCCTAAGATAATCTGGAATAAAATAACCAGGCTCTACTTCAATTACCCACTTTTCCCTCATGGATAGTGTATCTCAGTGAATGAGGAGCTCATACAGTATATGTATTGCTCGACCCCTTGAGAAATACCATTCAACATAGACCGTAACTTTTGGGTGCACTTTGAAAAAGGGATGTGACAAAAATTCCCCCCACCTTATTGAATGATATGGACAAGGAATTGGCACACAGTTTTGAGAAGCTAAGAAGGTTGGCAAATAATCTAAATCCCAGAGTAGAGATGGCCCGAATGGTTCGCCGGCGAACGGTTCCCAGCGAACTTCCGTGGTTCGCGATCGCGGAGAACCGCAAACCTTTTTGGAAGTTCGGTTCGCCCCCATAGTGCATCATGAGGGTCAACTTTGACCCTCTACATCACAGTCAGCAAGCACATTGTAGCCAATTAGGCTACACTCCCTCCTGGAGGCCCTCCCCCCTTATAAAAGGCAGGCAGCGTCAGGCATTGGACTCGTGTGCTTGCAGTAATTAGAGAAGGGATAGCTGCTGTCTGTGCAGAGACTTATAGGGGAAGCTAAGTTAGGCTCTTACAGGCTACTTAACGTGCTCCTTGCTGATTCTTATTGCTAAAAAAGCACCCTACAACAGCTCTTTTGAGAGCTAATCTTGTTCTTGTGATCTATTTTTTTTTTGTGTGTGTGTGGCCCACTTGCATTATATACAGCCCTGCCAGTCAGTCGCAGCTGGCCTTTGGCCCCTTGGTGGTATAATTACTACTGTGCCAGTGCCAGGTGCACATTATACTACCCATCACTGCATATACCTACCTGTTGTTCACAGTGCACCCACCTATCTACGTGAGCGCACAAAGTGTCACTGTGCCTGTCCGGTACCGGTCTGTGTGTGACAGGGACACATTGTAAAACCCATCACTGCATATACCTACCTGTTGTTCATAGTGCACCCACCTATCTACGTAAGCGCACACAGTGTCACTGTGCCTGTCTGGTACCTGTCTGTGTGTGACAGGTGCACATTGTAATACCCATCACTGCATATACCTCCTACCTGTTGTTCACTTCAGTGCACCCACCTACCTACGTGAGCGCATGCAGTGTCACTGTGCCTGTCCGCTACCTGTCTGTGTGTGACAGGTGCACATTGTAATACCCATCACTGCATATACCTACCTGTTGTTCACAGTGCACCCACTTACCTATGTGAGCGCATGCAGTGTGATATACCAATCCGTGAATACCTGTTAACTGCACCTGTGTGACTGACTGCACATTGTATTAGTCAAGTCAGTGCATACCTTTCACTTCATCCCCCCAATATGGATAAAACAAAAGGCAGAGGCAGGCCACCTGGTAGGTCTGTTCGAGGTCGCGCTGTCATGATTTTGTGCGGCCCTCGACCAAACTACAGTGTTCAGAAGAAGGCAACCACCAATATCGTCAGGACGTAGTTGACTATTTAACACAGAACATCTCATCTTTCTCAGCTTCCGCACGGAAGTGAGACAAATCTTCCTTCTCCTGCTCTGATTCTGGCACCCCACTTAACACTTAGTCGGCCACCACCATCAAAGTGCCATCACCCCAGGGCTCAGCGGTGTGGAATTTTTTGTGTGTGTTTGCCTCAGATGAGAGCAATGCCATCTGTACTCTCTGCCACTAAAAATTGAGCCTTGGAAAGACCAAGACCTGCGTAGGGACAACTACCTTATGAAGGCACATGATTACAAAGCACAATCTGCAATGGGATGAACACCTGAGGAAAAGCAGCACACAAAAGCAAAGCCACACACCGCAGTGTAAGACACCATCACACAATTATTTCTAAAAAAAAAACTGTACCGTGATGTTGAAAGGCAAGTGGTGACATCTCTGGCACACAGCGTTGGGTCAAGGGTCCATCTGACCCTGGATGCCGGGTCTGCAAAGCACGTTCCGGTCTGCCCGAAGACTAAGTCAGTCCCCACACAGCTCCCCACACACAGCATCTCTGCCTGCAAGCCTTGTGACTGCCTGCCTCATGACTAAGTCGCTCCACACACAGCACCTCTGCCCGCAGGCCGCTTGACTGCCTTCTCAGCCACCACCAACAGGGTCCAGGACTCAAGGTGGATTCCTGAATTTTTAATGCCACTGCTAGCAGTGGCCACTATACTAATTTTTCTGGTGCATGTACATGCCTGCCTAATTTTTCAGACTGCACTTCTGCTGCAACAACAAAAGGCATGTACATGTGCCAATTCCCCTTCGTGATCATTACCTTGCCACGGTGAAGGGGCTTGCACATCACAATGAAGCAAAAACAGATGGTGATATGAGTGTCTTGGGGGGGGGGGGGGCACACCCAAGATAATCAGGTCGTTGCTTCATTGTGGACAGACCAAATTCGATCATTTGGACAGTCACTGTTGTTCTATCACTGAGCAACCACAGGCCATGACCATATGGGCTTGAAAACCGCCAAGGCCTGCTCTTTCGCCATGTGCGCACCAGTCCAGCATGGCCATCACTACACAAACAGCTGTTTGCGGTGCGTTACACAGTGAGTTTGGTGTGTCAGTGTGAAGCAGTACTCTAATTACACTCCCTGATTGATGTATACACATGCAAGATGTTTTAAAACACTTTAGGCCTCCAATTTAGCATGCAATCTGATTTCTGCCCTTAAAACGCTGCTTTGCATCAAATCCAGATTTTTCCCCCGGGACTTTTGGCGTCTATCCCACTCATCCATGCCCCCCTCCATCTAGGTTTTAGACCCCTTGAAACATCTTTTCCATCACTTTTGTGGCCAGCATAAATGTTTCTAGTTTTCAAAGTTCGCCTCCACATTGAAGTCTATTGCGGTTCGTGAAAGTTCGCGCGAACCGAACTTTTGTGGAAGTTCGCATTTGATGTTTGGGAACCGAAAATCGGAGGTTTGAGCCATCTCTAATAACTAGCAGATGCATTGCTATTTCTGAAGATATGGCATGCTTCTGTACACCTCCAGTGGACTACAGGAGCAGGTACAGAGCATCGGACGCACTTATCCATTCCGGCTAGTCCGTTATAGTGTAGAACAACCCTGAGCAATGAATTTCCACTTTTGTTGATCTGAGAACCAGGCTAATCAATGTTTCCCATATGGATCAGTGCAGTGCATTCTCTGTTTAACAAGGTTGCTTGCATTCTTTTGAGGGACTGGACTATTACGTACTGATAAGAGATTCACCTGACCTTTGCAATGACAAAACACCATACTTCTTTTCTTTAGGCAAGACATTGTTTTTAAATGAATCCATCAATGTGGAACTAAAACCAGCTGGAAGCCAAACCACAGAAACCAATAGCAAAAGAAAGAATGGATTGTTGAAATTAATTGAATATCTCACCTCTACAGTATGTCTACAGGAATAAATCAAACATGCCAATTACTTTTCTGGAAAAAAAATATTAAAACAAAATGTGAATTTCTGTACTGATAGCGCATTTTGGGCTTGATTCACGGGTGTGCTAAACAGTTAGCACGTGAAGTGCTGCAAATTGTGCGCGCAAAAGTCCGCGAACGGCACTTCACGTGCTAACTGTTTTGCACACCCGTGCTAAACAGTTAGCACGGCTTTGTGAATCAAGCCCCTTGTCAGTTGCTATTAGATCTCCTGGGAGAAATGTTGTGTATTTGGACTAATTTATCTTTCTTTGGTACCATTTAGAGCTTTTGAGCTGCAGGTTGCCACCCTGGTTGTGGGCCTCAACTGGCTCCTACCTATTTGGTCTTCAGAAGCTGGAACGTATGTGCTGCTTGTATATTATTCAAGGAGTATTGTCTGATAATCAAGTGCCAAACAACTCCTGAAGAAATGAAGCCCTGCTTTTACAAAACTCGTTGAGTTAAATGCTGGCCTTGAGATACATACTGCAATAATTACTTTATGCCAATCTGGTAATTGTGGGGATATTTATGATGATTATCCATATATATATCTGACAGGAAAGGCCAGTGTTGTATCATTGTACTATAATTATGTTTTTACAGTGTGTTAATTGTATGGGGAACCAATGGTTGGTCCCACTTTTTCATGTGTTTTTTGTTATGTCTAGTTTGAGGAACGTTTAATAAATACAAAGTTTTTAACAGTCAATAATGGCATGTGACTCTTTTTTTGGCATGCAGCTTATACTACCTCCCCATAAAACTCTCATAGACCCTACTATTTAACCTTGATATCTATTCAGGGAGGAGGGACATTTATTGATTTTGATGGATAACTGATACTGCGGTACAGGTACAAAACTGGTCTGATAATATTGAAAGTCACACAAAAAAGTAAAAATAAAACTAAATGTGCATTTCTGTACTGACTGAGAATATTGACGGTTGCTATAGAAATTCTGGGAGAAATTAAGTGTATTTGGACTAATTTTTCTTTATTTGGTACCAAATAGAGCTTTCGAGTTGCAGGTTGCCACCCTGTTTGTGGGCCCCAACTGGCTCATACCTATTTGGTCTTCAGAAGCTGGAACTTATGTGCTGTTTGTAAATTATTCTAGGACTATTGTCTGATAATCAAGTGCCGAACAACTCATTTTTTGGACTCATTTTTCTTTCTTTGGTACCAATTAGAGCTCTCGAGTTGTGTTTTTTTTTCCTTTGCTCTTACTTCCCAAAACTTGACTTTTCTAGCCCTCTGGAACTGAGAAGGACACTCCATTGTTTAAGATTGTCCTCCTTGCAGCTGTTCACATCTGTTTTCTTAAACTGAGCAAACATTGGTGGGCTTACACATATGCTCATTTTTCTCCTGTTCCCCTGCTCTGATCTGCACCACAGGATTATGCAAACAGTCAGCCTGCAGACAAGATGATAGACACTCTGTTTATTATATAATGCAGTAAATAATTTAATATAGCCTGTGACTATGCCGAGATTGCTGAGTGATGCTCGGTATAAATGACACTTGGATATGTAAATGCCTTATGACCAGGGGAAGGTCTATGATTACAGCATTCTGCATAAACATTCTCTTTCAGTTAAAGATACAGTACATGTCTGTTTGCATTGGGGAGCGCACAGAATAGGCAGAACATAAACAGCAACTAGTCATTTTTTCTTCAACTTTACTTCCATTTGAACATAAGAGATACTCGTACTTTCTGCTATTTTTAATGTCAATGTTTTAACATAATTTGCAGTGGCCAGGCTTATAGCATAGTATAAGAGATAGAAGGGTCAGCTCGTGTTGGGATAATGGGATGCTGAAGCTTAGGTTTACTTTTTAAGCTTTACACAATACTAATCCTCCAAATTATGCCTAACACTACTAATCTCTATCCATACCCAACAGAAATATTAACTACTCCAAAATGTATGCCCAACACTGCGTACATTTAAAAAGGGTCCCGTAGTATTTTGGTCACTGGAAATGGTCGCTAGTAAAATACTGGTACAATTATAAATATTCTACTGGTGGTAATTGTGATAGTAAAATATCAGTAAAGTTATTGATATTTGACTATGGCTATACCCAGGGCCATTTCTTGGGCAGTACAGGCAGGGTGAGCTGGGCCTGGGCGAAGGGGTTTGAAGGGGTTTGCCACAGGGGTTTGCGGAATTTGTGACTTTAAAGTCGGAAACCCACTATGCCTGCCAGGCCACATCCTCGCTCCCGCTGACATCATGGTCAGCATGGTTTTCCGACTTTAAAGTTGCAAATTCCACAAGTGAACCGGAGGCGAGGACCGGAGCATCAGTGAGTGGCTGCACGAGCACAAGACGTCTGCGGGGGAACATTAGAAGACCGAGGCAAGTTCAACTCTTTTTCCCTCTACAGTACTTCTTTAAAGGGGTTCTGTGGAGTTAAAAAAAAAACAGACAGACACTTACCTGGGGCTTCTATCGGCCCCCTGTAGCTGTCATGTCCTGCGCCGTCCTCCTACGGTCCTCCTTTCCCCGCCGGGGTCACTGGTCAATTATTTGTCTAACAAGACGAATAGTGCGTGCTCCCGGGAGCTTACTGTGCAGGCCCAGTACAAGGTTTTCTCGTACTGCGTCTGTGCAGTAAGCTCCCGGAGATGCGAGTGGGAGCGAACCGCAGTCTTGCTGAAGGGATAATTAGACCGGGACCGGTGGCGGGGAACGGAGGATCATAAGAGAACAGCGTGGGACATGACAGCTACAGGGGGCCGATAGAAGCCCCAGGTAAGTGTCTGTTTGTGTTTTTTTTTAAAACTCCAGAGCACTTCTTTAACAGTATACCTAAACCTATTCTTAAACTAACCCTCCATCTACTGATGCCTAATACTAACATGGTCCCCTGCCACAATCAACCGCAATCTTACATTTATCAGGTGCCCACAGGGCCCAAATTACCCCAAGACACCGCTACAGCCACAATTAACATTGTGTTCAATGCAGTGCCTATTTTACCATAGCGTAAAAGGTGCCTAAATTACCTGTGCCACCTAACATTAACATCCACTTCTCCCTATCCCTAAAATGTATTTCCCCTCAAATTTATGCCTAACATTACTATTGAACTTGCCTATGTATGACCACTCCCCCATATGCTTTACACCGACCTTACTGTTAGCTCAACTTTACCTGTCTAATAATCAAATCTTTACCTGTCTAATAGTTGAATATCGGTAAATGAGTCCTACCCATAATCTTAACCCGGAAGAGCCCCATATCCACTACAAAAAAAGATCACCATCACACTGTGATTCTGATTGCAATTTGTAGATGTCTAAAATGTGATTTACCATGCATTGCATCACAATTTATGAGTGGTGAAATTGTGATTTTTTTAGAAGCGCGGGGTGAGGCTTCACACTACATAAAGAAAACCCACTAAAACTGCATAATACTATAATACTGCGCTCACTTGCAGCGTAGCAATAGGGGTTGCAGAGGTAGTGACCACATTGGGCCCTTGGGCCCCAAGGGGCCCTCCCTCAAGCACAATATTAGCTCTTTATTGAGAGCTAGTAATAATCTGGTAATGGTAATAATCACTTCTATATAGATGCTTTAAATAGTAGTAATCATTAACAAACTGCTCCCCATCCCCTTCTTGCACCTCTGATACTGTGGAAATCCTTGGCAGGTTTTGGTGCACCATATCAATTGTTATGTATAGAGTGCTTGGGGGGCCCCATGTAAAACTTGCACCGGGGCCCATAGCTCCTTAGCTATGCCACTGACTCTCATAGACTAATTCCTAAAGGCAATTATGTGAAGACTGCAGCCTGCATTGTTTAATTTAGCCAACTATTGCCTCAAGTACTCCACACATCTGCTGGTATAAGGAAGAGTTCATAAAGAGGAACTGTAACCAAGGATTGAACTTAAGCCCAATCAGTAGCTGATACCCCCTTTTCTTATGAAAAATCTTTAGCTTTTCTCGATTAGATCATTGAGGAGTCTGTATGGCTGATTTCCTGGTGAAACCCCTCCCACAGTGTGATGTCAGGATCTGGGTCCTAACAGTTTCCTGTCTGTGAACCTTGTTTTGCATTGTTAGACTGTGAGGAAATAACGGTTGTTTCCAACTGCCAAGCAACCAGTATCTCCCTCAGTACATATGTACTGTATAGCTCTAAAAAAAACAAAACAAAAAAAAAAACACCTTTTAGCAAATCACATTGTCTGGGAGGTGTAGTTATACATATTGGCAGTTGTTGCTGTCTGTTTTTTTCTTGTCTGCCAATAGTAAAGCTACAGGCTGATTTTGGATCAAAGAAGATGAACAAATTACATAGTGAATATCAATCATTTCTTGATCTCTCTTCTATGTTATAACTTCTCACTTTGCAATGTATTGATTTCTTTCTTTTTTTCGCCTTTTTGCTACATTTCCTCTTAAGTTGTACCTGGTTCTCTTGAGCAGCTGTTTTTCCTCCCAGACATAAGAACAGTTCCATGGGTGTGTGAAGGCATCTGCCATACTTATTATACAAAATGATTTCCCTGCAGTCAGATAATTTAACATCATCTGAAGCCTCCGGTCAACTTTCCACCAAATTAATCGTTTTCTGTTATGCAAAAATACAAACTTGCCTCTGCACCCTTAACTGTGAAACTTGGAAAATACTCTTAATTCAATAGATCATTATTTCAGACCTGCCTAATAAATAGAGTGTAAGTAATTGGAAAGAGTGTTTCTCTCATGTAATCCCATTTCCCCTTCTTTATCTTCTCATTTGGTGTACTTATTTTCATGCTTTACTTCCTTCGCTCATTTAAACATGGTTAAGTAGTCGTCAAAATCTGAGCCGATAATATGTCATGAATATGGAAGATGTTCCATTGTGACAAAGCTCATTTTGTCTCATTACAGCTAGACATAAATGACTTTACTTTCCAAGGATGGTACAAATATAACACAAATCCCCTGATAGCACTACCTTCCTTCAACTCAGCTACAAAAATCAGATGACATCTAAGGATTATAATGAATTCAGGTCTATATTTGCGTGTGACTTTTGTTAAATACAGTAATAGATCAACTGAACATGGATTGAGCAGACATTCCCCTTTGCAACAGATCAGCTTTAATGCAAATGAAGACATCATACCACTAATCAATTACTTGAAAGTTTAACCTTGTGCATAAATGTGTTACAGCATATCCGAAGCAACAGAAAACCCTGCCAGTTTTTTCATTGTTTCCTAGAAAACACAGAGCTGATTTAGAGAGAAAGAACCATACCTGGTCTTGTTTTACACCGTTGGTTGTTATGGAAAGGATATGATGGACTTATGGTATAAGTAAGGAGCAAATACAGTATACACACTATGCAAAAGCACTGCAGAAGAGATTAGCGCTATATAAATAAATAATAATAATAATAAAAATACATTGTGAAAAGATACTTTGTTAATATCATGCCTCAGAAAGTGGTTGCCCATGGAAACCCACCAGCTCAGGACTCTGACTGCAGAACTGTTATCTCTTCTAGGACCTTTAGACATTCCCGTGCCATCTAGTGACTGGAATCTGCTGCATCCCTGTTTGCATGTGAGCAGGTGAGCTCACTTCCTGCATTATGTTTTCTAAGGACTTGTTTGTTTGATGGTCGCCACCTGAGCATAACATCAGGTTCTGTGTGTTCCTTGCATTCCTGTGTCCTAAAATACTTTCCCTTATAAACTTATGTCCTGGCTTTGATCCTTGGTAATCCTTTGACTATTCATTTGACATTGCTGTACCTCACCTGGTTTGGACTGATTTCCTGTTAACAGACTTCTAGCTTATCCCTGACTACTTATTCTGTCTGTTGTACCTGTACCTCACATCGCATTATCCAGTCACACTCAGCAGTCGCCTTCGGGTGCGCCCATCCAGCCACACAGAGAATTCATGCTATCCAGGCACGTGACAGTTAAAGGGGCACTATGGCGAAAATTGTAAAATTTTAAATATGTGAAAACATACAAATAAGAAGTAAATTTTTTCCAGAGTAACATGAGCAATAAATTACTTTTCTCCTATGTTGCTGTCACTTACAGTAGGTAGTAGAAATCTGAAAGAAACAACAGGTTTTGGACTAGTCCATCTCTTCATAGGGGATTCTCATGGATTTTTTTTATTTTTAAAAGCACTTAGTGAATTACAGTTGCTCTGTCCAACTTCCAAAAACTGTGTAGCGAGCAGGGAAGCTGGCCAGCATCATTGTTTAAATCCTTTTTAGGGAATATTTTTATAAAGAATAAAAGCCTTGCTGATAATACCCTATGAAGAGATGGACTAGTCCAAAACCTGTCACTTCTGTCAGATTTCTACTACCTACTGTAAGTGACAGCAACATAGGAGAAAAGTAATTTATGACTCATTTTACTCTGGAAAAAAATATACTTCTTATTTGTCTATGTTTGGGCATATTTTACATTTTACAATGTTTTGCCATAGTGCCCCTTTAAAGGGGAACTGAAGTAAGAGGTATACGGAGGCTGCCATATTTATTTCCTTTTAAGCAATACCAGTTGCCTGGCAGCCCTGCTGATCCTCTGTCTCTAATACTATTAGCCATACCCCTGAACAAGCATGCAGCAGATCAGACGTTTCCGTTTTTTAACCTCCCCGGCGTTCTATTGAGATCGCCAGGGAGGCTGCGGGAGGGTTTTTTTTTTATTAAAAAAAAACTATTTCATGCAGCCAACTGAAAGTTGGCTGCATGAAAACCCACTAGAGGGCGCTCCGGAGGCGTTCTTCCGATCGCCTCCGGCGCCCAGAATAAACAAGGAAGGCCGCAATGAGCTGCCTTCCTTGTTTGGCTTTCCTCGTCGCCATGGCGACGAGCGGAGTGACGTCATGGACGTCAGCCGACGTCCTGACGTCAGCCGCCTCCGATCCAGCCCTTAGCGCTGGCCGGAACTGATTGGTCCGGCTGCGCAGGGCTCGGGCGGCTGGGGGGACCCTCTTTCGGCGCTGCTCGCGGCGGATCGCCGCAGAGCGGCGGCGATCAGGCAGCACACGCGGCTGGCAAAGTGCCGGCTGCGTGTGCTGCTTTTTATTTGAAGAAAATCGGCCCAGCAGGGCCTGAGCGGCAGCCTCCGGCGGTGATGGACGAGCTGAGCTCAGTCAGATCTGACAAGACTAGCTGCATGCTTGTTTCTGGTGTTATTCAGATACTACTGCAGAGAAATAGACCAGCAGGGCTGCCAGGCAACTGGTATTGATTAAAAGGAAATAAATATGGCAGCCACCATATACCTCTTACTTCAGTTCCCCTTTAAATTGGTCCATGCTGCTGTTGTTCTTGCTGCTTTACTCCTGATAGCTCATCTGACACACTGTTGAAGTTTCAGAAATGATCCAGCAGCGGTATTTTCTCTGTATACAGTGTTTACAGCAGGGCCGGGCCGAGGCATAGGCTGGAGAGGCTCCAGCCTCAGGGCGCAGTGTAGAATTCATTCAGCTGTCATGACTAATTGTGTTTGAAGCAGAAAGAAATAAGAAAAGGGGATACATGGCAGTGACTGCAAGCCAGATAACTAGATATTAAGGTGTTGGGGAGCTTGTGGGCCCTGTGGCGCTTCTTAGTCTAATAGCAATCAGTGTGTGCCGGCTGGGGTGGGAGGGATGGGGGGGCGCACTTTGGTGTCTCAGCCTTGGGTGCTGGAGGACATTGTCCCGGCTCTGGTTTACAGATTATAGCAGCACTTGAACACTGAGATCATTTTGACTATACAGAGTCAGTTTAGCCCTGTGGAGGCCGTAGGGAAAGTTTGGGACATATTACTCAAGTAGAGACCAGTACAAACAACAACTTGTTTACTATTAATATAGGCATAGTTTGACAGCTTTAACTTTACATGCTGGCATTCAAATGCCTATTTCTAACAAATATGGTATAACATACACAGTGCTGTGCAATAAACAATGCAAGCATATTGCATTATGAATAAAGCTAATGTAAAGCTATTTTAAATGGATTTATTGTGAGTGAGTACATTACCACTTTATTTCTAGGGAGGTTACACTTTTTAGTGAGTATTCATGGGACAAACCTTCAGTGAACACCTAAACTCTAATTATGGACTTTGCTTTCAATGAGGGAAAAGTATATTCTGTTTTCCTCACTGCCCACAACTCAATTGATATTGCATGCCATGCAACTTAAAGGATAACCAAGCAAAAGGAAAGGATATCCCACTACACCATGGGTGGATGTAAAAACGTTTTCTTCCTTTATTAGCACATCAGTAGACACACAAAAAGCTAACGCGTATCGGAGCTCAGGAAGGCCCCTTAATCATAGCCAGAGGCGGGACAAGGTCCTCCAGCACCCAAGGCTGAGACACCAAAGTGTGCCCCTCCATCCCTCCCACCCCAGCCATCACAAACTGATTGCTATTAGACTAAGAGGCGCCACAGGGCCCACAACCTCCCCAACACCTTAATATCTAGTTATCTGGCTTGCAGTCACTGCCATGTATCTCCCTTTTCTTATTTATTTCTGCTTCAAACGCAATTAGGAATGACAGCTGAATGAATTATGCGCCCCCTCCTACACTGCGCCCTGAGGCAGGAGCCTCTCCAGCCTATGCCTCGGCCCGGCCCTGATCATAGCTAACATGTACAAACACTTCACAGGTTTAAATACTCAGGCACCCACCCTCCATAGGTGTGGCTAGCCTCTTAAAGCAACAAATACAAAAATGCATATAAAATGACCAGGTCAAAGTACAAACATTAAAAAACCAATGATGACATGGTTAAGCATCAAGATATACAGTTGAATGACAGACATATACTCAACTACAATTCCATATATGGTGTTATCTTTGTATAGTAAATAAGGTATATAATATACACTGGAGCATGAATAAGAGATGGGAAAAAGGGAATGGAAAGGGAGAAATGGAAGAAGAGGGGGGGGGGGGAAGGGGGAGGGAGGGGAGAAAAGACAGGGGGAGGGAAGAGGGAAGAATTACCATCTTACATCATATGTCAAATTAATATCCAATCTGGAGTTTAAGCCCAAAGGCATGCGTGTGCCCAATCTCCATATCCATAGGGCCTCACGTTTCAAAAGACATCTGTGTACGTCGCCCCCTCTAGGTGGGCGTACAACCCTGTCTACACCCTGAAATGAAAAATGAGTCATATCCCCCTGATGCTCCCTCAAAAAATGTTTAGAAACACTGGAAACTTGGGTAACATAAGCCTCATTCCTGATGCACCTGCCCGCCCCATTATAATGTTCGGAAATACGTTGTCTTAAAGGGCGGGTGGTACATCCCACATATTGTAGCCTACAACTAGTGCAGGTGATGAGATAAACTGTATTGCTAGAATTGCAGTTTATGTAGAGCTTCATATCGAATCTCTCTCCATTGGAGACCGAGACAACGTCCCGTGTCTGGTTATGAACCCGGCAACACCTACAGGTGCTATACCCGCACCTAAATGAGCCTTTACAGGTTAGCCACGTTGGGACCGGCCTAGGAGAGCTGGAGAAAAGGCTCGGAGAAAGACGAGTTCTCAAAGTAGGGGCAGGGCGTGCAGAAAAGGCACATCCCCCCTCCAGAATCTTACGGAGCCTGGGGTCCGCATGGAGGACTGGCAAATATTTCTTCACAATGCTGACCACCTTATTGTACTCCAAACTATAAGGAGTTGTAAAGGTCAAATTTCGTCTTTGTCCTGTCCTCCTCCCAGCACCCACGCCCAGCAGATCCCGGCGGTTCCTGCGCACAACCTGTTGTCTCGCCTTGTCTATCAATTTTTTGTTATATCCCCGTTCCCGAAGCCTCCTCTCCACCAGATCCAGCTCCTGCTCCAAAGCATCAGGATCAGAGCAGTTACGAGCCACTCTTACCATTTCCCCATAGGGAATTGCCCTCAGTGTATGGTTCGGATGGCAACTAGAGGCCAACAAAAGAGAGTTGCCAGCACAAGCCTTTCTGTAGGTCTTTGTGACCACCCTGCCCAAAGCCTGTGACCCACACAAAGTCAAATCCAGATAATCAATCTGGGTGGAGTCGCTGCACATCGTAAAAGACAAATTAAATTCATTGTCATTACAATATGCAAGGAAATCGGGCAGGGAGTCACGGGGACCCCCCCATATCATCAGCAGATCATCTATGTACCTCCCATACCAAAATATGCTTTCAAAAAAGGGGTTCATCTCTCCAAAGATGCGGAGCTCCTCCCACCATCCCATGAACAAATTCGCCAGGGATGGGGAGAATTTTTCTCCCATCGAAGCTCCGCACCTCTGGAGATAAAAAAAACCACATCAAACAAAAAATAATTGTGGGCCAATAGATGATCCACCGCCAACATGAGGAGGTCCTTAACACCCGCAGGATAAGAACCATATTTCTGGATGTGGAAGTCCAGTGCCTTGAGGGCAAGACCATGGGGAATGGAAGAGTAGAGGGCAGTAACGTCCATGGTAACCCATGTGTAGTGATTGGACCACTCCAGGGATTCAAGGCTGTTTAGTAAGTGGGTGGTATCACGCAGAAAACCTGGTAACCGTCGGACCAGCGGTTGAAGACAACTATCAACCCACTGGCCTAAACGCTCCCCCAAGGAGCCGATGCCCGCAACAATGGGACGGCCCCTAGGGGGAACGTCCGGTTTATGAACCTTGGGGAGGTGATGGAAAATGGGGACTATTGGTGTCTCCACCATGAGATA
Organism: Hyperolius riggenbachi; assembly: GCF_040937935.1. NCBI lineage: Eukaryota > Metazoa > Chordata > Amphibia > Anura > Hyperoliidae > Hyperolius > Hyperolius riggenbachi. The sequence continues at coordinate 262,746,642 of NC_090651.1, read as the reverse complement.
GTCCCTCTCTTTTTCCGAGAACACTCCCAAGGAAACCCCCAGATTCAAAAGTTTTTTAAGTTCAACCTGAAATCGAGCCGTGGGGTCTCCTGGTAGGATCTGATAAGTCTCCTTATCATCCAGCTGGCGCAAAGCCTCCGCCCTATACATTTCTGAGTCCAAGACGACCACAGCCCCTCCTTTGTCGGCATTTCGAATGACAATTGAGTCATTGTTCTGGAGGGACTGGAGTGCGTCATGTTCTCGTTTAGTAAGGTTTGGGCTTGCTCTGGAAGTTTTCTGCAATTGAACCAATTCACTTTCCACCAAATCCTGGAACGTATCCACTGCTGTGGTTCTGGCCTGGACAGGGTAGAAGAAAGGATTGGAAACGGCTACGGGGCCCACGGCCGCCCCGGCGACTGGGCCGGCCATCACCGGATAACCGAAGTGACGTGTCACATGATGAGATAGACATGGGTATGTACAGTGCCAAGCACACTAATACCTATGCTGTGTTCCTTTTTTTCTTTCTCTGCCTGAATGAGTTAAATATCAGGTATGTAAGTGGCTGACTCAGTCCTGACTCAGACAGGAAGTGACTGCAGTGTGACCCTCACCTATAATAAATTCCAACTATAAAACACTTTCCTAGCAGAAAATGGCTTCTGAGAGCAGGAAATAGATAAAAAGGGTCAATAGTTCATAGATTTTAGCTCTGGCATACTTCAATGGACGTGTCATTGAACAAAAACAATAAAGCAGTGAAAACTTAAAAAGTAGATTTAAACATAATATAAAACTGTGGAATATCTTAAAAAGTCATTTTTAGGAGAAGGAAGATAGATAAAATATTTTATTTCATTTGTTTATTTTCGCTTCAGGTGTCCTTTAAGGTGGAATCCTTCCCTTGATGGTTGAAAGGCATCCTAGTGGGACAGAAAGAGGATTAAAGGTGAACAAACTGTAACCGGTAGTTTGCATGCAATTTTTAGGTAATGTACTCTCCAACTTTATGAGCCAACAAACAGGGACACCTTTAGGACATTGGGATATTCAGATAGATTATCATTCAGCCAATTAAGATGGGTGACCTAACCTGGAGGGGTGGAGCTGGATAGACAGCAACCAATGAAAGGGAATTATAACCTTTTTATGATTGGAGAGCTGCAAATTCTTCATGCCCTTCATGAGTAGTTGGTATACAATGAAACATGTTGGACTGAGCTTACATGGCAACTAGGAAGTAAGGTCCACTGCTCCCAGGAACTCAGAGGGAGACAGACACCACTAGATGCCCTACCTGGGAGTAGTGTTGGGCGAACAGTGTTCGCCACTGTTCGGGGTTCTGCAGAACATCACCCTGTTCGGGTGATGTTCGAGTTCGGCCGAACACCTGGTGGTGTTCGGCCGAACTGTTCGCGTTCGTCCGAACGGCTCAATTCCTGGCCGAACCTGGCCGAACAGGGCCCCTGTTCGGCCGAACAGGGCCCTGTTCGGCCGAATACGGCCCCCCTATGGGGTCGCAGGCATAAGGGGGGAGCATGCCCCGATCGCGGGGGGGGTCGGAAATTCCCCCCACCCCCTCCGCTAGCGCTCCCCCCTCTGCCCGCTTCCCCATACAAAAGTTTAAGCAAAGTACCTGTATTAGTGGAGGGCCTGGCAGTGGCACTGTGGAGTGAGGAGGAGGAGTCCGGAGAGTGACGCGTTGAGGGAGGCCGGGCAGCGAGCGTGAGGTCAGAGAAAGGGCGGAAGTACCACAAGGGTACTACCGCTGAACCGCCCGCTGCCCGGCCTCCCTCAACGCGTCACTCTCCGGACTCCTCCTCCTCACTCCACAGTGCCACTGCCAGGCCATCCACTATTACAGGTACTTTGCTTAAACTTTTGTATGGGGAAGCGGGCAGAGGGGGGAGCGCTAGCGGAGGGGGTGGGGGGAATTTCCGACCCCCCCCCCGCGATCGGGGCATGCTCCCCCCTTATGCCTCCGACCCCATAGGGCCCCCAAAAGCAGGATGTTCGGGAAGTTCGGGGTTCGGCCCGAACATGCCGAACATCTCGGCCATGTTCGGCGAACTTTCCCGAACCCGAACATCCAGGTGTTCGCCCATCACTACCTGGGAGGTGCACAGGGGAGAGCCTGTCACTAAACTCTATACATAGTGTAAACCTTGTGACATGTGAGTGCATTTTAATAATAAAGAGTTTGGTGTTTACTGTGTTATCTTATGGTGGGTTCTTCGTTATGAGGCAAACTATTAAGAGGCAGTGTGAATTTGTGAAGACAGTGAAGCTGGCCACAGGGTTGTGGGACGCCTGATATGAACCCAGATGCTTGGTTGGACCTATTTAATAGAGGTCCTACCCTTAAGGGTTAGACAGACTTCATTTGGATATTTTGGTGAAGGACCACACAGGATATGTTTTTCATTTAAACTGGTGTTTAAAAAAGGTTTAAAGAAACAAGAAAAAATAATCAAATTTGCTCAGTGCACATAACATCTGTACTCATGTAAAGCCACTAAGACATATAACTGTGGAGGGTTACGTCTAGCGTTGCCTTACCTATAGAAAACAGCAACTATTTTCAGACAAGATCCAAAATAAACTTATTGTAATCACGCAGGTCTGCTGGTGGGAAAGTATATGAAATATAGATATTGCCAATAGCAAAGCCTACAAATAGCTTCAGAATGAACACAATAACTCACACTCTAAAATATGTGATAGGATACAATAGATAGAAAAAAATGATAATTAAATAAAAATAAAGTAGTCACCTGGAGTTGGGGTTATCATATCCTATTCAAATGGAAATTAGAAAATCTAATTAAATTCCTAATGCTGCTTCATATAACAAGTGGTGGGAGTGAACTACCGACATTTTGAGGGAGATTTAATCTGGCCAGGGGTGGGGGGATATAGTAGAGGGTAGCAGTGGAGCTGTGCATTTGGGACTAATCATATTTTTTAAAGTGAGGTATTGCTCAACAGTGCAACTAAGGAGTTTGTGGCTAGATCCACCTGTGAGCTGAGGTAGTCTACATCTGGTGAGAATCCAGACAGAGGGGATGTGGTTTTGCACAAGAGAGTGGCACTAACTATCACAGTCACCTGGACACTGGGGTGTAGTGAAAATCTATTGAACCTTATGTGGAGTTTGTATCTTTTGTTTCCAGATATGCATGGAGAGCGCAGCAGTAACGATTGCAATAAATCAAGTTTAAGATTGCCAAAGAGGGACAACTGGATAGTGATAATGAAGTGATATGCTGAATCAAACGCTGGATTTCCTTCTAAAAGCCATTAACTCCTCTGGTGGTATGATTACTTCTGGAGTTTAGGGTCTAAAAGTGGTAACAACTTTTTACATGCGTTTAGACCCTAAAAGCAGGAAGCTATCATGCCGCTAGAGAGATCTGCAGCAGCCCCTCACTTTCCCTGGATCCAGCTCTGCAATTCTCCCTGCATCCACCAGACCCCTATAGTGAGATCGCCTTTTCTCACTATGACAACAGATGGTGATCTCACCAGAGGGACCGAGAGCCTGCAAGAACTTAAATAAAAAAGGCTGCCAGTGTCTGGATACTAGGGGAGGTGAGTTGAAATGCCGCCACACTGCACTGTCTTTCCAAACCTCTCAGCAGCTACCACATGTCGGGCTCGGAGGTTACTGGTCTGAGCTGCAGATTTCTGTCTCTATGAAAGAATTCATAAGCAAAATATATAGTTTAGAATTCAACCCACATTGCTCCTTTAGTCTTTAGTTTTCTTTCATATTAAAATAAGAACTACATAATTTTAAAAGATTGGAAAAAAAGGTTTAGAGCTGGCAAAACACGTAATAAAAGAGAGAAAGAGATTTTGTTCCCAAGAACTTATGGGGGGCAGTTGGAGATCAGGAGGGTTTGTGGTTGTTTTGTGCACAGATCTACAAGCCAATTGTTGCAATGTAAACTTGTAATATAAGCCATGTGGGTTAGGGAAAGCTTAAGAAAGCAATGGGAATGCTTACTGAAACCCCAAATTAACTTGTAAATTAGGCCTTTAGTGTACCTGCTAGCATATCTTAGTTATTTTTCTGGGCAGATGTATGTAAATACGCTCTCACTTTCCCCTGCGCTGTCATGAATGCTAAAGTAGTATAATTACGCATTTATGCACAGCAGGCTATTGTTTTTCAAAGTAGATAAGGTCTGGTGAAATTTCACCCGGTAGCTCCAAGGACAGATCTGCATCAGATATTTCTGTTGTGCTTGGTTTTACCCCTAGCTCCGCTATGTTATTTTGGTTCTCTCATAGTTTTCGAGAAGCTGCTTAACTGATCTTCAGCACTGCTGTTAACTCTGCAGGAAATAGCTCTCCTGCTGGGCCTGAGGGGTTTTGATATGTTTTAAAATATCATTTTTGTTTTTAAATTGCTGGAATGAAATACTTGAGGATTGCAAGAAGCACTCTTTAATAAGTTCACTCTGGGAGGAAAGCTTAGCAAGTTTTTCTTTTTTTTTTTTTCCCCAAGCAAATAAAAAAACACATTTGCCAGAGTCATCAGTTCACTAAGATCCAGTCTACAGTCTGTCAGACATGTGTTTGTGTATGCAGCCCAAGAGTCGGAACCTGCCAAGGCCTCGTATAAAGTTTTTATTATACCTTAGATTTTTTTTAATATGCCAAACAGGAAAGACATCCAAAGTTAATGCTGATGTAGCTCTGTAGTTGGCATTGTCCGTTATCTAAAGCCTCCCTTTCAGCAAAATCATTTCCCTACTGATTAGAGTTGGGCCGAACCTCCGATTTTAGGTTCGCGAACCTGGTTCGCGAACTTCCGCGGAAGGTTCGGTTCGCGTTAAAGTTCGCAAACCGCAATAGACTTCAATGGGGATGCGAACTTTGAAAAAAAAAAATAATTATGCTGGCCACAAAAGTGATGGAAAAGATGTTTCAAGGGGTCTAACACCTGGAGGGGGGCATGGCGGAGTGGGATACATGCCAAAAGTCCCGGGGAAAAATCTGGATTTGACGCAAAGCAGCGTTTTAAGGGCAGAAATCACATTGAATGCTAAATGACAGGCCTAAAGTGCTTTCAAACATCTTGCATGTGTATACATCAATCAGGTAGTGTAATTAAGGTACTGCTTCACACTGACACACCAAACTCACCGTGTAACGCACCGCAAACAGCTGTTTGTGTAGTGACGGCCGTGCTGGACTGGTGCGCACCATGGCGAGAGTGCAGGTTTTGGTGGCTTTACAGCCCATATGGTCGCCTGGCTGATGTAGCTCCGGGTTCACAGAACAGGTATGCAGTGGCAGGTTCACTGAACACAACAGGTATGCAGTGGCAGGTTCACTGAACACAACAGGTATGCAGTGACGGGTTCACTGAACAGGTATGCAGTGGCAGGTTCACTGAACAGGTATGCAGTGGTGGGTTCACAGTACAGGTATGCAGTGGTGGGTTCACAGAACAGGTATGCAGTGGCAGGTTCACTGAACAGGTATACAGTGGCGGGTCCACTGAACAGAACAGGTATGCAGTGGCGGGTTCACTGAACAGGTATGCAGTGGTGGGTTCACAGAACAGGTATGCAGTGGTGGGTTCACAGCACAGGTATGCAGTGGTGGGTTCAATGAACAGGTATACAGTGGCGGGTCCACTGAACAGAACAGGTATGCAGTGGCAGGTTCACTGAACAGGTATGCAGTGGTGGGTTCACAGCACAGGTATGCAGTGGTGGGTTCACAGAACAGGTATGCAGTGGTGGGTTCACAGCACAGGTATGCAGTGGTGGGTTCAATGAACAGGTATACAGTGGCGGGTCCACTGAACAGAACAGGTATGCAGTGGCAGGTTCACTGAACAGGTATGCAGTGGTGGGTTCACAGCACAGGTATGCAGTGGTGGGTTCACTGAACAGGTATGCAGTGGTGGGTTCACAGCACAGGTATGCAGTGGTGGGTTCACAGCACAGGTATGCAGTGGTGGGTCCACAGCACAGGTATGCAGTGGTGGGTTCACAGAACAGGTATGCAGCCAGACAGGAACAAGTTAAGCCTAACTAATCTTTCCCTGAGAGACAGTCTGCAGCAGCTCGCCCTACTCTCACTAACGCAGGCAGCACACGAGTGACCGTAATGGCCGCCGCTGCCTGCCTTATATAAGGCGGGGTGGGGCTCCAGGGGCTAGTGTAGCCTAATTGGCTACACTGGGCCTGCTGACTGTGATGTAGAGGGTCAAAGTTGACCCTCCATGTGCATTATGGGGCGAACCGAACTTCCGCAAAGGTTCGTCTGCGGGACGCGAACGCGAACCACTGAAGTTCGCATGGAACCGTTCGCAGGCGAACCGTTCGGCCCAACTCTACTACTGATATAACCCACTCGTTCCTCTACATAGACAATAAACAAGTGTTATGTTCATCCTTAGTAGTGGATCAACTTCCCATAATGTGGTTTGCAGGGTCAAAAAGGAACCTACAGCCAGCTCTCTACACTGGCCTTCCAAAAAAGGACTTGTACCGCCTAGAGCTGATACAGAATACTGCTGCCAGACTGTTAACCAACCAACCCCGTCACTTCCACATAACAACAGTGCTGCACTCCCTTCACTGGCTACCTATAAAATGGAGGGTCCTATTCAAGATCAGCCTTCTGACATTTAAATCACAAAATAATCTGGGCCCTGGATAGTGGATACATGAAAGAAATGTTACAGCTGTGCAGCGATCCCTGCAGTCTCGGATCTAGGTTCTAATAATCTAGTCATACCCAGAGTTAGTGTTGGGCGAACAGTGTTCGCCACTGTTCAGGTTCTGCAGAACATCACCCTGTTCGGGTGATGTTCGAGTTCGGCCGAACACCTGACGGTGCTCGGCCAAACCGTTCGGCCATATGGCCGAACTAAGAGCGCATGGCCGAACGTTCCCCGAACGTTCGGCTAGCGCTGTGATTGGCCGAACGGGTCACGTGGTTCGGACCCGAACGCGCTCTGATTGGCCGAACGGTCACGTGGTTCGGGTAAATAAATACCCGAACCACGTCATATCTCCTCCATTTGTCTGTGGGTTTAGCTTTGGGTAGGCAGGCAGGGTAGTTCGCGCTCCAGCCACGCTAGCCAGGGTCCCCCCTGTCATTGTGTCACTGCTGGGAACAGTAGTACACCGCTTGCTCAGCCACACTATATAGCATTCTGTTTACTGCCACTCTGTGTACCTCGCTCAGCCACACTATATAGCATTCTGTTTACTGCCACTCTGTGTCTGCTGGGAATAGTAGTACACCGCTTGCTCAGCCACACTATATAGCATTCTGTTTACTGCCACTCTGTGTACCTCGCTCAGCCACACTATATAGCATTCTGTTTACTGCCACTCTGTGTCTGCTGGGAATAGTGGTACACCGCTCGCTCAGCCACACTATATAGCATTCTGTTCACTGTTCTGTGTCTGCTTGGAATAGTGGTACACCGCTCGCTCAGCCACACTATATAGCATTCTGTTTACTGTTCTGTGTCTGCTGGGAATAGTGGTACACCGCTCGCTCAGCCACACTATATAGCATTCTGTTTACTGTTCTGTGTCTGCTGGGAATAGTGGTACACCGCTCGCTCAGCCACACTATATAGCATTCTGTTCACTGTTCTGTGTCTGCTGGGAATAGTGGTACACCGCTCGCTCAGCCACACTATATAGCATTCTGTTCACTGTTCTGTGTCTGCTGGGAATAGTGGTACACCGCTCGCTCAGCCACACTATATAGCATTCTGTTTACTGTTCTGTGTCTGCTGGGAATAGTGGTACACCGCTCGCTCATCCACACTATATAGCATTCTGTTCACTGTTCTGTGTCTGCTGGGAATAGTGGTACACCGCTCGCTCAGCCAGAGTATATAGCATTGTGTTTACTGCCACTCTGTGTACACCGCTCAGCCAGACTATATACCATTGTTTACTGACACTCTGTGTACACCGCTCAGCCAGACTATATACCATTGTTTACTGACACTCTGTGTACACCGCTCAGCCAGACTATATACCATTGTTTACTGCCACTCTGATTCTGCTGGGAACAGTAGTACACCGCTCGCTCAGCCAGACTATATAGCATTGTGTTTACTGCCACTCTGTGTACACCGCTCAGCCAGACTATATACCATTGTTTACTGACACTCTGTGTACACCGCTCAGCCAGACTATATACCATTGTTTACTGAAACTCTGTGTACACCGCTCAGCCAGACTATATACCATTGTTTACTGCCACTCTGATTCTGCTGGGAACAGTAGTACACCGCTCGCTCAGCCAGACTATATACCATTGTTTACTGACACTATATAGCAGACTATATAGCATTGTGTGTACACCGCTCAGCCAGACTATATACCATTGTTTACTGACACTCTGTGTACACCGCTCAGCCAGACTATATACCATTGTTTACTGCCACTCTGATTCTGCTGGGAACAGTAGTACACCGCTCGTTCAGCCAGACTATATAGCATTGTGTTTACTGCCACTCTGTGTACACCGCTCAGCCACACTATATAGCATTGCGTACTCTGCCAGTCAGTGTGTATATTGCTGGGATCAGTAATACTCCACTCACCGTCAACCACTATATGAGCTCAACATGAGTTCCCCAGAGACCTCCGCTGTGAGCAGCACTCCCAACAACAGCAACAGCCAACGCCCCACGCAAGCTATAACATCCACCCCAGCAGCCAGTGGTCAGCAGCAGCCCTCCCCGGAGGAGAACGTTGTGTCCCTCAGTCCGTCGCCAGAGCGATTAATGAGGGCTGCCATTGAGGAGATGATGGGGCCTGATGTGGAGGAGGAGGTCTGGCTCAGGCCAGCATCCCAAGTTAATGTTGAGGACGATGGGGGGTCTGTGTCTGGGGATGTTGGGGTGGCAGAGGTGGTGGGTGGGTCAGACTCAGGAGAAGAGTTGTATGATGAGGATGATGATCGGGACCATCTGTATGTGCCTCAGAGTCCGACCCCGGAAAACATGTTGTATCGTGTGTTTAGGTACTAAAATCTGCGTTCCCTCCCAGTAGTGTTGGGCGAACAGTGTTTGCCACTGTTCGGGTTCTGCAGAACATCACCCTGTTCGGGGTGACTATATAGCAGACTATATAGCATTGTGTTTAATGCCACTCTGTGTACACGGCTCAGCCACACTATATAGCATTGTGTTTACTTCCACTCTGTGTCTGCTGGGAACAGTAGTACACCGCTCACCCGCCACTGTATAGCATTGTGCTCTGTGTCACTGCTGACAATAGTGGTACACCGCTCACCCACCACTGTATAGCATTTCTGTACTGCCACTGTACTGCTGCCAGTCAGCGTGTACTTTAAGGATAAGTGAAATGAGGAAGAAATCCGGTGAAAGAGGGAGGGGCAAGGGAAGAGGTGTTTCCCCTGACGGTTCACGTACAGGCCACAGGGGAGCACCCAAGAAAACCCACTCAATACTGCCCATGTTGTCCAGGACAACAACCCTCACAGATCCAAAAGAACAGGACCAGATAATTACTTGGATGACCTCTCAAGCGTCCAGCAGTGGGTTAAGCAGCACCAGCACATCACGCACGAGGTCCGAGTCCTCAGCCAGTTAAAGTCTGGGCTTTCTTTGAAGACTGCACTGAGGATGTTACCATGGCGATTTGCAAGGTGTGCAAGACCCGCCTGAGCAGGGGGAAAAGTATTAACAACCTCTCCACCACCAGCATGAGCCGCCACATTCTATCCAAACATCCCACTCTGTGGGCAAACGCGGCAGGACAGGGTACCACCAGCAACACTGCCTCCCTTGGGTTCACCAGACTCACCACCAGACCCGCCTCAGCAGCAGCAGTAGCCCAGCCATTGCGTGGTTCACAACATTCACAAACATCAGACGATGCTGACACTGTCACTTTCCGGACTAGTGCTCTTGAGGTCTCCCAGTGTTCATCAAACACAACAACCAACAGCCCTTCGGTGTGCAGCGCTACGGTTGAGTTGTCTGTCTCTGAGATGTTTGAGCACAAGAGGAAATTGCCAGCAAATGACCCCCGGGCCGTGGCAGTAACAGCCAGCCAGCATAGCCAAGCTTCTGGCCTGCGAAATGCTGCCATATCGAGTGGTGGAGACAAACAGCTTCAAGGGCATGATGTCAGTGGCCATCCCACGTTACGTGGTTCCCAGCCGCTACCACTTTGCGCGCTCTGCAGTGCCTGAGTTGCATGAGCACGTGGTCAGCTAAATAACCCGAAGCTTGAAGAATGCCGTTGCCTGCAAGGTTCACCTCACCACTGACACCTGGACGAGTGCGTTCGGCCAGGGTCGATACATCTCCCTTACAGCGCACTGGGTGAACCTTGTGGAGCCTGGCAGCGATTCCTCACCTGCTACGGCGCGGGTGTTGCCCACGCCGCAAACAGCTGGATAACAACAGCAGCACCTACCTCTCTGACTCCTTCTCCTCCAACGCATCTCAAAGCTGTACCTCATCCGGAAATGCTAACCCAGCACCAGCAGCAGTAGGATCGTGGAAGCAGTGCAGCACAGCTGTTGGCATGCGTCAGCAAGCGTTGCTGAAGCTGATCTGCCTTGGGGATAAGCAGCACACAGGGGAGGAAATTTGGAGGGGAATAAAGGAACAGACGGATTTGTGGCTGGCACCGCTGGACCTGAAACCGGGCATGAAGCTAGACACCTGGCACGAACTGGCAATGTACGCAATAGAGGTGCTGGCTTGCCCGGCAGCCAGCGTTATGTCGGAACGCTGTTTCAGTGCTGCCGGAGGCATCATCACAGATCGGCGTATCCGCCTCTCCACAGAAAATGCAGACCGTCTGACTCAAATTAAAATGAATCAATCCTGGATTGGAAACGACTACGCAACACTCCTGGACCCCAACCAAGTAACATGACCGATGAACATCTGGGATGGTTTAGCGTTTCCGGTCCCTGTTTATTGAACCTCTCATCTGTATTACATTTATGACTGCATGGCGGCAAAAAGCATTGCTGCTATATCCGCACGCTTTTTGTCCTCATGCAAGGCCTGGGTTGTTGTGTCTCACAAAGCGTGGCCTTCTCCTCCTGCGCCTCCTCCTGTTCCATCACGTGTGCTGCTGCTGCTGCTGCTGCTGCTGGGTTACCGTTGCCGGTCCCTGTTTATGGAACCTCTTATCTTTATTACATTTATGACTACATGGAGGTACAAAGCATGCTATCCGCACGCTTTTTGTCCTCATGCAAGGCCTGGGTTGTTGTGTCTCACAAAGCGTGGCCTTCTCCTCCTGCGCCTCCTCCTGTTCCATCACGTGTGCTGCTGCTGCTGCTGCTGCTGCTGGGTTACCGTTGCCGGTCCCTGTTTATGGAACCTCTTATCTTTATTACATTTATGACTACATGGCGGTACAAAGCATGCTATCCGCACGCTTTTTGTCCTCATGCAAGGCCTGGGTTGTTGTGTCTCACAAAGCGTGGCCTTCTCCTCCTGCGCCTCCTCCTGTTCCATCACGTGTGCTGCTGCTGCTGCTGCTGGGTTACCGTTGCCGGTCCCTGTTTATGGAACCTCTTATCTTTATTACATTTATGACTACATGGCGGTACAAAGCATGCTATCCGCACGCTTTTTGTCCTCATGCAAGGCCTGGGTTGTTGTGTCTCACAAAGCGTGGCCTTCTCCTCCTGCGCCTCCTCCTGTTCCATCACGTGTGCTGCTGCTGCTGCTGCTGCTGGGTTAGCGTTGCCGCGTGGTCCCTGTTTATTGAACCTCTTATCTTTATTACATTTATGACTACATGGCGGTACAAAGCATGCTATCCGCACGCTTTTTGTCCTCATGCAAGGCCTGGGTTGTTGTGTCTCACAAAGCGTGGCCTTCTCCTCCTGCGCCTCCTCCTGTTCCATCACGTGTGCTGCTGCTGGGTTAGCGTTGCCGCGTGGTCCCTGTTTATTGAACCACTTATCTTTATTACATTTATGACTGCATGGTGGTACAAAGCATGCTATCCGCACGCTTCTTGTCCTCATGCAAGGCCTGGGTTGTTGTGTCTCAAAGCGTGGCCTTCTCCTCCTGCGCCACCCTCCTCCTGTTCCATCACGTGTGCTGCTGCTGGGTTAGCATTACCGGTCCCTTTTCCTGGAACCTCTTATATATATTACATTTATGACTGCATGCCGACAAAAAGCATGTTACCTGTGCAAAGAAAACAGACATTTCCCGCATTTAAAAGACAGTTTTCCCTTTGAAACTTTAAAATCGATTTTCTCAAAAACTATAAGCTCTTTTTGCTAAATTTTTTTTCCTCTTGTACCCACTCCCAAGGTGCACATACCCTGTAAATTTGGGGTATGTAGCATGTAAGGAGGCTTTACAAACCACAAAAGTTCGGGTCCCCATTGACTTCCATTATGTTCGGAGTTCGGGTCGAACACCCGAACATCGCGGCCATGTTCGGCCTGTTCGGCCCGAACCCGAACATCTAGATGTTCGCCCAACACTACCCAGAGTCCACTTGGAAACTTTTGGTCCCAGAGCCTTCTGTCATGCTGCTCCTACGTTTGGAACTCCTTACCTCAGCAGGTCAGGACAGCTCCATTCCTAGATGTGTTTAAATCCAGACTGAAATCCCACCTGTTCAGTTTGGCATTTGCAGAAATATAACTTTTGTTGTGTGAAGACTTCATCCTACTACCAATTACTGAATCTGAGAGAGCCTAAGCGCTTTGAGTCCTATGGGAGAAAAGCACTATAGAAATGTTATTGTATTGCATTGTATTGTACCCAAAAGCTTTTGCAGAAATGCAAATCCTGGCACAATCATGCATTTGCAAACATGATGTTAAACACCATGTTTAGACATTATGGGACTAGTAATTTCAGCTTGTGAATGTATGCAAAAGTTCACTAATTCACTAACCCTGATGTGCATGCACATATGAACACGTTCACTGGGGACTAACTCCACCCCTATCCATAAAAAAATGAATGCTCTCTAATCCTTAAAGAGTAACTGTCACGAAAATCTTAAGATATAAAACACATACAAATAAGAAGTACGTTTCTTCCTGAGTAAACTGAGCCATAAATTACTTTTCTCCTATGTTGCTGTCACTAGTAGTAGAAATCTAACATTACCGACAGGTTTTGGACTAACCCATCTTCTCATAGTGAGGTTCTCAGGGTTATCTTTATTTTTAAAAGCACTTAGTAAATGGCAGTTGCTCTGTCCAACTGCCACAATAGTGTACGGTGAGCAGGGAGGCTGGTCATCATCTTTGTATTAATCATTTTAAGGGAATGTCTTTATAAAGAATAAAGGCCATGCTGAGAATACCCCATGAAGAGATGGACTAGCCCAAAACCTGTTGGTAATGTCAGATTTCTACTACTTGCTGTAAGTGACAGCAACATAGTAGAAAAGTCATGTATGGCTCATTATACTCTGGGAGAAATGTACTTATTATTTGTATGTGTTTTACATTTTAAGAGTTTCGCGACAGTTACTCTTTAACCATTTAAGCCTATCTAGATGAACATCCTCGTCCAGATAGGCTGTGCTCACTCCTGCGGGCCACACATGCTCCCGCTGCCGGCCATTATCCCAACGATCAATGAATGGGATTATAGATCCCATTCATTGATCGAAGTCCTCCACAGAAAAACCGACAGCCTCTTATCAGAGGCTGCGGTTTTTCTGAGTAACAAAAATTTCCTGTCCTCCTAATGCTTCCTGGAAGCATACAATCACGCTTCCAGGACTTTTTGACTGTGGCCATCTTGTGGCCAAATAGTAAAACTACCGTATATACTGGCGTATAAGATGACTTTTTAACCCTGAAAAATCATCTGAAAAGTCGGGGGTCATCTTATACGCCGAGTGTCAGAATGTCAGGTCTGGTCAGGGTGCCGTATGTCAGGCAGAACTGTAATTACCTTATGCTGCAGTCATCCGGTAATAAGAAAGATAGATCGCATTCTCCGTTTAAAAAATAACTTGTTGTAACAGCTTCTTGCGAGCAGCCACTCGCACGGGAAGCAATGCAGCTTCCGGCGTCACCTGACTTGTGACATGTGCGCTCCACAATACAACCAGGCAATCTCTTCCGGCGTGAGCCTCATCAGTGGAGCGCACACGTCACCAGTCAAGGGACGCAGGAAGCTGCACTGCTACCCGTGCGAGCGGCTGCTCGCAAGAAGCTGTTACAACAAGTTATTTTTTAAACTGAGAACGCGATCTATCTTTCTTATTACCGGAAGACTGCAGCATAAGGTAATTACAGCTCTGCCTGATACCCGGCACCCTGACACTCCTACTATGGGGTAGTCTTATACGGCGAGCATACCCCAACCTCTACATTTTAACTGGCAAAGTTGGGGGGTCGTCTTATATGCCCAGTTGCCTTATACGCCAGCATATACGGTACACCCACATCCATTGTTTATTAAATAAATACATTTTTTTTTTTACATTTAAAATTAGCTGTTTACCTTTCACACCAAAAATTACCCAAATAATTTTTTTTATAAAAAAAAAATACAATAAAAAAAAACAAAAACATAAATCGTTACCTAAGGGTCTGCACTTTTTAAATATGCATGCCAAAAAAATATATTAATATAATTTTTTTTTAAATTATGGGCTTGTAAGTAGTGATGGATGCAAAATGAAAAAATGCACCTTTATTTCCAAATAAAATATGGCCGCCATACATTGTGATAGGGACATCATTTAAATGGTGTAATAAGCGTGACAAATGGGCAAATAAGATACATGGGTTTTAATTATGGTAGCATGTATTAATTTCAAACTATAATGGCCAAAACTGAGAAATAATGATTTTTTTCCATTTCTTTCTTAATATTCCTGTTAAAATTGATTTAGAATAAATTAATTCTTAGCAAAATGTACCACCCAAAGAAAGCCTAATTAGTGGCGGAAAAAAACAAGATATAGATCAATTCATTGTGATGAGTAGTGATAAAGTTATTGGCAAATGAATGGGAGGTGAATGTTGCTCAGAAGCAAAAAATAAACAACCCTGTGGGCTTAAAGAGAAACTCTGACCAAGAATTGAACTTTATCCCAACCAGTAGCTGATACCCCCTTTTAAATTAGAAATCTATTCCTTTTCACAAACAGACTATCAGGGGGCGTTGTATGACCAATATTGTGGTGAAACCCCTCCCACAAGAAAATTCATAGTACGTACTCCTGGCAGTTTCCTGTGAACCTTGCTGCATTGTGGGAAATAGCTGTTTACAGCTGTTTCCAACTGCAAAAAAACATGCAGCAGCTACATTGCCTGCCAACAGTAAAAATGTCACCATGTAATAAATGTCAGAATGTAAATCAGGGATTTAAAAGATTTTATAATGGGCAAACACTGACTAAATCATTTATACATAATTCTTGTAAAAATGAAGTACTTTTTTATTACATTATTTTCACTGGAGTTCTTCTTTAAGTGGTTAATAGTGTGGTCACAAGGTATGTTTTGCTCCTGCTGGTTGGTTCCCTTTCTTCTTGGAGGACTGCCTTCTAATAAGGGGTGTAGCTAACTGACATTCACCCTCCCTCCCATTGTGATTTGTGTGGTATGCGGAATACAGTTATGATCACATGAAACTTGTGTAAACTTTCTCAGGGTTCAGTGTGAAAATAGGCTTAAGTTTAACTGATATCAGTATTTCAATATTTTACTATCATTTGTTTTCCACTTCAATAGTAGAATATCAGTCAATTTACCAATATTCTGCTTTCGGCTTTTCCAGGTGCCCTTTTTGATGTACGCGTTCCAATACAACATTCAGAGAGTGGAAACATTATAGAGACTCCGTAACAAAAATTGCATCCTGTTTTTTATCATCCTACAAGTTCCAAAAGCTATTCTAATCTGTTCTGGCTTACTGCAGCACTTTCTGCTATCACAGTCTCTGTAATAAATCAATGTATCTTTCCCCTGTCAGACTTTCCCTGTCAGACTTGTCGGCCTGTGTCTGGAAGGCTGCCAAGTTCTTCAGTGTTGTGGTTCTGCTATGAACTCCCCCTTCCAGGCCCCTCTATGCACACTGCCTGTGTATTATTTAGATTAGGGCAGCTTCTCTCTTCTCTCTTATCTTTTACAAGCTGGATAAATCGTCCTCTGAGCTGGTTGGGCTTTCACATACTGAGGAATTACAGTCAAGAGCAAAGCTGTTTGCTGGAAGAAAAGAGCAGCCTGAAACTTCAGTGCATGAGAGATGCAGGGGGAAAGAAACACACAATGATCTCTTGAGATTCAAAAGGAAGGGTGTATATAGCCTGTTTGTGTATGGATGTATTTTCTATGTGTGGACATACTGTACATCAACCTACTTCCTGTTTTGGTGGCCATTTTGTTTGTTTATAAACACACTTTTTAAAACTGTTTTTAACCACTTTTAATGCGGCGAGGAGCAGCGAAATTGTGACAGAGGGGAATAGGAGATGTCCCCTAACGCACTGGTATGTTTACTTTTATGCGATTTTAACAATACAGATTCTCTTTAAGTAGTTGCAGATAATAAAATTAAATAATAGACATATATAGTTTACATGTTTTTGTCAACTAACTTAAACGCCCTATTCAAACATGGACACAATACTGAAATGATTTAGCATGGAGCTACTGTATGTTAGAGAATAGTACAAATATGTCATGTTACAGAATTATAAATTCATGATCTCATTATTATCCTCTTTAAAACAGTAGGTAGGTAATACTAAGGCAAAACTTGTTTTAATACGTTATTATTGTGGCGGTAGGATACTGCGTAAACCCACATTTATTTCACTTGCTGTAAATTTTATTGTTGGAAATAAATGTTATTGCAGCAGATCCAGACTAATTATGCTCAGTATCCCCTACCTAATGAATAATTCAGGCACTGTGCAATAAAATATGGAATCACGCAGCAAATAAATAGCTTTCAATAATATATTGTGTTTCTCATAGAATTATGATCCTCCTTACAAGCTTCCTTACAGACATGCATCAGCACTGGAAGTGGTCAATGAGATACTAATAGTTACAGTTTTCATGCAAATGTAATGCAAATTGTATGTAGCTTGAAATTGAGCCAATCAAAGTCAGCAGAAGTTGCATTTGTGTGTCCCTCTTCCAAGCTGCATAATATTTGGAGGCTTGTTTGCATTATTTATTTCTAGTTGACCATCTCTCAGGGCTCGCTCACAATAGGGGCGTTTTTGAAATTTTTTAAGCACTGGCAATTTTCAAAATCACCCTGAAAGCGCTTGTGATTCTCTATGAGAAAGTTCACATCTTAGCGGTTTGTTTCTGATCCGCTCACAAAAGTGGTGCTTGGGCCATTTTTGAGGTGATTCTGCCTCAATGGAAGGTATACAAAAACGCTCACAAAATAGCTTTGTGCAGCGAGTGCGTGAGCATTTTTAAGAAGAAATACATTGTATTTATTCTTTTCCGGATCAAAGAGTTCACTTCCTGTCTGCATGAGGAAGTGAAAAAACACAATTGCTCTGCAAAAGCACATAGAAAAGCACTTAACAAAAACGTCCAACACACAGAAATTGAGAAAAAAAATTAGTCAAAAAATCCTTAGGCCTGGAACCCACTAGGAGCTCTTTTCTGAGCGCTTTGTGATTTGAAAAGCTCTTGCTAATGTAATGCTATGGGTGTGATCCCACTTGAGCCATGTCATTATATGAAAATCTCCCCGTAGCATTGCATTAGCAAGAACTTTTGCAAATCGCTAGCAATTAGAAACGGCTGATAGTGGGTTTGAGCCCTAAGGCCTGGAACCCACTACAAGTCGCAAAGCGCTATCGCAATCGCTAACATTTTTACTGAGCTTTTTGTAATTGGTTTCATGAGTGTTTTCCGGCGATTTTGATTAAAATGTATAGCATTTTTGAAGCCATCGCGATTGGCGATTTGTAACTAGCGCTTTTCAATTTGATTGGTTCATTCACTATATATATATATATATATATATATATATACATATATATATTTTTTTTTATTTTTTTTTATTTTACCCTGTGTTTTGTTAGGAAAACTGGAATTTTTAAAGTGGCCTACATACCTGATTGGCTGACTGGCTCCATGTGTCCTTGAATTGTCATGAGTTGGCGTCAATTGTGTTTTGGGTATATAGAACTATATTTTAAATGTATATAAAATTCTATTAAGAGCAAAAATATGTTCACTTTTTTTTGTTTTTTTTAGTTTGTCTTTTTTGTTTAACTGTACAACAACCACAGAAATAAAGTGTGATTTTTATGTAAAGGGATACAAAGTCTCAAACCAAATAGCCACAAAATTCTAATCTTAGATCAGCTTATCCTTTATCAGGACATAAATGTGTACAAATTGTCTTCTTTCAGACTATAACTGGTAACCACTTGACAACTGAGGGTTTTTACCCCTTTAGGACCAGAGCAATTTTCACCTGTCAGCGCTCCTCCCATTCTTTCGCCAATAACTTCATCACAACTAATCACAACGACTTGATCTATATCTTGGTTTTTTTCACCACCAATTAGGCTTTCTTTAAGAAGTACATTATGCTAAAAATTATTTCATTCTTAACACATTTTAATTGTAATAATAAGAAAAAAAATAAAAAATTCATTATTTTTCAGTTTTTCGCCCATTGTAGTGTTAAAATAAAACATTCTATTGTGTATACAACCCACACATTTAATTTGCCCATTTTTCCTAGTTATTGCAATGTTTAAAATATTTCCCTAGTACAATGTATGGCGTCAATATTTTATCTATATATATAATAGAGTAAGTGCCTCAACCTTCAAGCAAGAAGAAGAAGTAGTGCCCTGCCCCCTGGGCCGGTCCAAGCAAGAAGAAGGGGCTGTTCCAAGCAAGAAGAAGAAGTAGTGTCATATCAAACCAAGGGCAAAGATAGATAATTTGCATATTCAGTAGCAGTGCATTGTGGGTAACCACAAATGTTCACTTATAGCTGAATTATTGCAGATTTGCTTCTGTTTTAAGAAGGAAAATTACACCAAGCTTTGTTTTTTTTAGTAGGAGGGCTTTTGGTCCCTTTTATCCCTCTATATACATTCTTAATAGTTTGGGTCACCCTGAGCTGCTTGGTTACTCTGTTGTACTGGTCCAAGCCCTATCTCATACAGCCATATCAATCCCTGCCATGTACAGATGAGAACCAAACATCTGAAATAGGCTGTCACATGTGGGTTTGATATGACTGTGTAAAACCTAAAGCTATAGGCTTGCTTGACTTACCAAGGGTGAAAAGGAATCATTTGCATATTTAGTGGTGGTGCATTGTGGGTAATCACAAATGTTCACTTGTAGCTGAATTATTGCAGATTTTCTTCTGTTTTAAGAAGGTAGATTACACCAAGCTTTGATTTTTTTTAGTAGGAGGTCTTTTTGGTCCCTTTTATCCCCCTATACATTCCGAGTGGTTTGGGTCACCCTGAGCTGCTTTGTTACTCTGTTGTACTGGTCCAAGCCCTATCTCATACAGCCATATCAATCCTTGCCATGAACAGATGAGGACCAAACGTCTGAAACAGGCTGTCACATGTGGGTTTGATATGACTGTGTAAAATTTAAAGCTATAGGCTTGCTAAACACCAGTGGCTCTGGATGCTTGCTTGGCTTACTAAGAGTGAAAAGGAATTATTTGCATATTTAGTAGCAGTGGCTTTGGTGGTAACCACAAATGTTCACTTATAGCTGAATTATTGCATATTTCCTTCTGTTTTAGGAAGGCAAATTACACCAAGCTTTGCTATTTTTTAGTAGGAGGTCTTTTTGATCCCTTTTATCCCCCTATACATTCCGAGTGTTTTGGGTCACCCTGAGCTGCTTGGTTACTCTGTTGTACTGGTCCAAGCCCTATCTCATACAGCCATATCAATCCTATCCATGTACTGATGAGGACCAAAAGTCTGAAACAGGCTGTCTACATGTGGGTTGGATATGACTGTGTAAAATTTAAAGCTATGTGTTTGCTATACACCAGCATTGCTGGCTGCTTGCTTGGCTTACCAAGGGGGAAAAGGGGTAATTTGCATATTTAGTAGCAGTGCATTGTGGGTAACCACAAATGTTCACTTATAGCTGAATTATTGCAGATTTCTTTCTGTTTTAAAAAGGCAAATTACACCAATACAGTGTGCGGCATTGCAGGAAGTGACGACAGTGGAACGCATGATGAAACACGGAAGAGGTGAGTCATCCCTGCCCGCTGCCTCTTACTAATAGTGGCGGCTGCTACTGTGCTTAAGCTGGAGGGGGAGCGCACATGGGGGACCCAGGTGAGAGGGGGGGTTCCTGCTGAGCTTAAGCAGGAGGGGGAGTGCACATGGGGGACCCAGGTGAGGGTGGGGTTCCTGCTGAGCTTAAGCAGGAGGGGGAGTGCACATGGGGGACCCAGGTGAGGGGGGGGGTTCCTGCTGAGCTTAAGCAGGAGGGGGAGTGCACATGGGGACCCAGGTGAGGGGGGGGGGGAGTGCACATGGGGACCCAGGTAAGGGGGGGAGTGCACATGGGGACCCAGATAAGGGGGGAGTGCACATGGGGACCCAGGTGAGGGGTGGGGTCCTGCTGAGCTTAAGCTCAATGTAGAGCACACATGGGGGACCCAGTTGAGGGGGGTCTAACCCTGCTCCCCGCCACTGTGCCCAATACCCCCTTCCTGCCCACTACCCTCTTATGTGGCGTATGCTACGCCGCGGGTCGGCTAGTTTTGAAATAAAAGTGCATTTTTTTTTAGTTTGTGTCCATCACTAATTATAAGCCTGCAAATTAAAAAAAAATCATAGTTTTGTACGCTCTTCACATACCTATTAAAAAAGTTCAGTCCCTAAGGCAACTATATATATATATATATATATATATATATATATATATATATCTATATATATATATATATATATATATATATATATATATATAAATGTTTGAGTACTATGGGGAGTGTGGGAAGGAAATGGTTAATTTTAGATGTAAATGTAGGTGTTTTTATTAAATAAAATGCTTTTTGATGTAGATTTACTATTTGGCCACAAGATGTTTAACTGCGTTCCCATTCATTGATGTCCCCGCTAACCGATGGGAATGGAACTTTGGCGGCCGTAGTTCTTCAGGTGAAGTGTGCCAGGCGATTATACTGCACCTGGTGCATTAAGTAGTTAAAGCATTTTTAATTTTTACAAAAACAACAGCACAATTCTATATAATACAGAATTTGGTAAATATGTTTTTATAAGTGAAACATAAGTGCTTTTTACTATATATTCAAAATGTGTAAGTTTGAGCAGAAGTAGGGCTTTCAGCACATGTTCTGCAAAGCATCTCGTGCATAAATGTAAATGGCAACTGTAGGGAGAGGTATGTGTAGATTGAAATATTATTTAACCTTTTCAGCTATACCAGTTTCCAGGCCAATGGGCTGGTATTTTTATCTGCATAAGTGTCTGAATAACAACAGAAACAAGACTGCATCACATCTAGAGATGGCTCGAACCTCCGATTTTCGGTTCGCAAACCTCGAACGCGATCTTCCGCAAAAGTTCAGTTTGTGCAAACTTTTGCAAACCGCAATAGACTTCAATGGGGAGGCGGACTTTGTAAACTACAAACATTTATGCTGGCCACAAAAGTGATGGAAAAGATGTTTCAAGGGGTCTAACACCTGAGTTTTTGCATGGTGGAGTGGGATACACGCCAAAAGTCCCGGGGAAAAATCTGGATTTGATGCACAGCAGAAATCCCATTACATACTAAATTGGAGGCCTAAAGTGCTTTAAAACATCTTGCATGTGTATACATCAATCAGGTAGTGTAATTAGTGTACTGCTTCACACTGACACACCAAACTCACTGTGTCACGCACCGCAAACAGCTGTTTGTGTAGTGACGACCGTGCTGGACTGGTGCGCACCATGGGGAGAGTGCAGGCGATAGCTGTTTTCAAGCCCATATGGTCGTTGGGCTGAGGTAGCTCAATGACAGAACAACAGTGACTGTCCAGCTGATCAAATTTGGTCTGTCCACAATGAAGCAGCGACCTTATTATCATGGGTGTGCCCCCCCCCCTCGAGACACTCATATAGCCGGCGGTCATTGCTTCATTGTGATTATGCAAGCCCCTTCATCGCGGCAAGGTAACGATCACGAAGGGGAATTGACACATGTACATGCCTTTTGTTTTGTTGTTGCAGTCGCAGTGCAGCCAGAAAAATTAGGCAGGCATTTACACGCACCAGAAAAATTATTATAGCAATTCAGGAATCCACCTGGAGTCCTGGACCGTGTTGGTGGTGGCGGAGAAGGCAGTCAAGCGGCCTGCAGGCAGAGATGCTGTGTAGGGACCGACTTAGTCTTGGGGCATGCAGTCACACGGCGTGCAGGCAGAGATGCTGTGTGTGGGGACTGACTTAGTCTTCGGGCAGGCCTGACCGTGCTTTGCAGACTAGGCATCCATGGTCAGATGGACCCTTGACCCAACGCTGTGTGCCAGAGATGACACCACTTGCCTTTCAACATCACGGTGCAGTTTGGGTATCGCCTTTTTTGAGAAATAATTGCGTGATGGTATTTTACACTGCGGTCTGTGGCTTTGCTTTTGTGTGCTGCTTTTCCTCAGGTGGTCATCCCATTGCAGTTTGTGCTTTGTAATCATGTGCCTTTGTAAGGTAGTTGTCCCTACATGGGTCTTAGTCTTTCCACTGCTCAATTTTTGGTGGCAGAGAGTACAGATGGCATTGCTCTCATCTGAGGCAGACACACAAAACAATTTCCACACCACTGAGCCCTGGGATGGTGGCACTTTGGTGATGGCTGCCGATGGAGTGTTAAGTGGGGTGCCAGAATCAGAGCAGGAGGAGGAAGATATGTCACTCTTCCGTGCGGAAGCTGAGGAAGATGAGGTGTTCTGTGTTAAATAGTCAACTACGTCCTGACAATATTGGGGGTTGATGGCACATGCCTTCTTCTGAACACTGTAGTTTGGTCGAGGGCCACACGAAATCCTGACAGCACGACCTCGAACAGACCTGCCAGGTTGCCTGCCTCTGGCTCTGCCTCTTGTTTTGTCCATATTGTGGGGGATGAAGTGAAAGGTATGCACTGACTTGACTAATACATGTGCGGTTACACAGGTGCAGTGAAAAGGTTGCAGTGACTGCTGGTACAAAAATGTGTGTTTACACAGGTGCAGTGAACAGGTTGCAGTGACTGCTGGTACAACAATGTGCTGTTACACAGGTGCAGTTAACAGGTATGCACACACTGGTAAATAAAACATCATGCAGTCACACAGGTGCAGTGAACAGGTATGCAGTGACTGGTATACAATATAACACTGCATGCTCTCACATAGGTAGGTGCACTGAACAGGTAGGAATGCAAGTGATTGGTATTACAAGTGTGCAGCTGTCACACACACACAGGCCCCGTGAACAGGTGCAGTGACTGGTGGTATATAACACTGCGTGCGCTCACGTAGGTAGGTGCACTGAACAGGTAGGTATGCAGTGATTTGTATTACAAATGTGCAGCTGTCAAACACACACAGGTACCGTGAACAGGTGCAGTGACTGGTGGTATATAACACTGCGTGCGCTCACGTAGGTAGGTGCACTGAACAGGTATGTATGCAGTGATTGGTATTACAAATGTGCAGCTGTCACACACACAGGTAGTCACTGAATGTGCTGGGCCTGGCAGTGGCACAGTAGGAATTACCAAGGGGCCAAGGGCCAGCTGTGACTGACTAACAGGGCTGTATATGCAACACAAGTGTCTGTGGGACACACACACACACAAAAATAGATCACAAGAACAACATTAGCTCTCAAAAGAGCTGTTGAGGGCTGGGTGCTTTTTAGCAATAAGTATCAGCAAGGAGCAAGCTAACAAGCCCAACAAGAGCCTAACTAAGCTTTCCCTATGTCTACAGCAGCTTCTTCTCTAATTACTGCAGCCACACGAGTGAGTGAAGAGGCTGATGCTGCCTGCCTTTTATAAGCCTCCCTCCTGGAGCCCTCCCGTGAATGCGAACCACCAAAGTTCGCGCGGATAAATTTTGCGTGCGAACCGTGCGGGCCATCTCTAATCACATCTTGTCGCTTATGACAAGTGTCATAAAACCAGATATGGTGCATGCTTGTTCATGTTCTTTTGCTGAAAATTATAGAGGTACAGGATCAGCAGGATAGCCAGGCAACTGGTATTGCTGAAAGGTAATCAATATGACAGCTTCAACATCCGTCTCTCAACAGTTGACCATGAAGATGTCTAAAAATGGTGCAGTAATACCTAAACATCATCTTGTCTCATCATTCCAACGAATTATTATTATTTACATAGCACCAACATCTTCCGCAGCTCTGTACAGAGCATATATATAGTCTTGTCACTAACTGTTCCTCGGAGGAGCTCACAACCATAGTCATATGTCTATATCATGTAGTGTATATATTGTAGTCTAGGGCCAATTTAGGGGGAAGCCAATCAACTTATCTATATGTTTTGGGGATGTATGAGAAAACTGGAGTGCCCGGAGGAAGCCCACACAGACACAGGGAGAACATACAACCTCCTTGCATATGTTGTCCTGGCTGGGATTCGGACCAGCGACCCAGCGATGCAAGGCGAGAGCACTAACCGCTATGCCACCATGCTGTCCACTGGTTTGAAGCAGCAGTGTCACTGTGTTGTTGAGGCCTTGACTGGCCAAGATCTGTGTACGTCACAGGGTTTTGGATTGATTGTTTTGAAGTACATGGAACTTGGTATGGGGGGACAGGGGGGTAATGTCCCATGCTACTTTGAGGCATATATGAATATGATTAAGTGTGGAAGCCATAATCCTTTTCTAGGGAATAGTATGCCTGGTTGTAGTGAGTGTTGGAAAAGGGTGGGTGTGGACGATAAGGTGGGATTGGCACTGGTGGGGATGGAGAAGGTGTGGATGATGCAAAAGAGGTGTGAGAAGACTCAACATTAGTAGAGCATGGCAGTGGCGTACCTAGGGAATTTGACACCCGGTGCTGGTTATTATAGGACTCCCCCTACCCCTCTGTCCCCCCTCCCCGCCGCTGTCCCCCACCCCTCCTTCTAGCCAGGGGTGTTGTAGGATCCTGGAAGATCTGGGGCACCCCTGGGCACTAGTGTAGGCTTTAAAAAAAAGTGCACGCAAAAAAAAAAAAAAACATGACCATGTATGTGGTAAATGTGGGCATGGTAATGGGTGGGGCCAAATGTACATGAACTTAACGGCAGCATGTCTTAGGCACTGGGTCTGAACAACAAAAAACAATGAAGTCCCCAGTGGCCTGGCTGATGGTGATGCTGAGGCCTGGCTGGTGATGATGCATGCTGGCTGGCTGGGGGTGATGCTGTGGCCTGGCTGGTGATGTTGTGGCCTGGCTGGTGATTCTGTGGCCTGGCTGGTGGTGATTCATGCTGGCTGGGGTTGATGCTGTGGCCTGGCTGATGGTGATGCTGTGGCCTGGCTGGTAATGCTGTGGCCTGGCTGGTAATGATGAGGCCTGGCTGATGGTGATGCTGTGGCCTGGCTGGCGGTGATGCTGTGGCCTGGCTGGCGGTGATGCTGTGGCCTGGCTGGCGGTGATGCTGTGGCCTGGCTGGCGGTGATGCTGAGGCCTGGCTGGCGGTGATGCTGAGGCCTGGCTGGTGGTGATGCTGGGCTGGCCTGGTTGGTGGTGATGCTGTGGTCTGGCTGGTGGTAATGCTGGGCTGGCCTCGCTGGTGGTGATGCTTGACTGACTGGCAGTGATGCTGAGGCTTGGTTGGCGTTGATGGCCTTGCTAGCGGACATGCGGTGATGCTGTATTGATTAGTCAAACACACCAAGGAGATAGGAGCACGTAGAAACATGAATGGCAAAAAAAAAAAACAACAAAAAAAACCTGCTAGATAGTGCAGGGCAAAAGAAAAACCATCATACAAAAGAAAGATAACCCAAACAAGTGAGATAGAAAACATCCTAACTCCTAATCAGTAGTGAAGGAGTTAATGAACAGTGAGAAACGAGAGGTCAAAGCTCCAGAGTGATTAGTGAAGGGGAGGAAACCACATAGATGAGCTTCTCTTACCTAGAAGAATTCCAGGCATGTGCGCAGACTGAGGGAAGAGCTGTCACCATGATCCTCTTCCCGGTCTGCCTGACTGACTCCTGCTTTTATTCTGCCTGTGCTGGCTGCAGCCTGCAACTATCCAATCAGATGCAGCACAGCCAGGCAGACGTGACATCATCCAAGAGGAGACAGACGGAGAGGAGAGGAAGCTGCATCTCCACCAATGGGGCAGCTGCAAATTCGTCCCTGGGCAGCCAATAGGAGGAGGAGGCAGTACATTCATCTTACTGAGCTGTGCGTACTGCTCAGTAACCTCCACGGGGCACTTCAGTCTGCACTCCAAAAATGATATATTCGGGGGGCACCATTGCACAGGGTTCCACAAAGTGCCCAGAATAAAAACCCCTAGCAACTCCCCTGCTTTTAGCGCTGCTCTTTTCCTACCATGGGGGGTCGTGGCGACACCCCTTTGGGTGTCAGACACCCGGGGCGCCACGCCCCCCTGCGCTCAATGGTAGGGACGCCACTTGAGCATGGCGAGCTAATGGCTTTTTTTAACCTGGTCAATGATTGACTGTCGTAGATCTAAAATGTGGTCCTCTGGGACTTTTTTTATGTAAGGCACTGAGCTTATTGTAATGGTCACAACTAGCATGATGTAGCACACCAACTGCTTCCTGCATAGAGCTTAAAAAGAAGCCTCTTTAAAAATCAGTTTTTACCTCTTTTCTATGTTAAGGATCATTGGCAGACCTAAAACGCCGCTATCCTGCGGCCGAACGAGAGTTTTATCACCCTGAAACTCCCAGGCAAGTGCCATGTGACACTTGGCAAGTGCAACGTGACACATGGCAAGTGACACGTGGCAAGTGCCGAGTGACAGTCAGACAGCAGAGGAGAAGACACAAGGGGCTTGATTCACAAAGCGGTGCTAACCTACTTAGCACGTCTAAAGTCTTTAGACGTGCTAACCAGGGTGCTAAGTAGGTTAGCACCGGATTTCTCAATCAGATCGCGTGCTAAGTTTGTGCGCCCAAAGTTTTACGCGCGCAAAGTTCTATGCGCGCTAAGTCCCATGGGCTTTAATGGGCACTTCGCGCAGAGCGTGATTACAGTGTGATTGCAAATTGTCTCTCATTTGCTTGGTTGCAATCACTCTGTTTAAATTGCAAAAATACTGCAGTGCAACATTTTGTGCGATTGGACTGTGATCACAACGCTGCTATGGGCTCACTCCCTTAGCCTTTCAGTAGTGAACCGCTTTTAGGGATCCCTAATCACAATCAAGAAGATTCCTTCTGAAAGTGCTCTAATGGACTTATAAACCAAGAACACACCTAATGTTAAATCCAAAGTGCTGCTTGTCTCCATCCCGACCGGTTTTGAACACTTGCATCATATGGATCTTACAGATCAAATAGCCAGCATTGTTAAACAATCTTCCAGTATCTCCCAAGGTGAGAATCTTTACCCTGCCTCTTCAAAGCGTCTTGACTCCACTAATCACAGATCAGATTCCTGGTCCGTAATTAATATGATTTATCCCAGATAATATATCCTAAATATCTGAATGGCAACTCAGTGTTGTTCATTGTTTCCATGGGAAAAAGTATTAGTAACACATTTAACCACCTGTTGGTGGAGAAAAAGTTATTAGCGTTTCTTATCTCTATTAGATGTTACTGTGAGTTAATACGTGGAGAATGATGGCTATGAAGTTAGACTGATGAGAGTATATATAATACCAGTGTCACCTGGGAATGCTACATTTTACTGATAAAACTAGCAGAGCATGAAAGCAAATGTTTAATGGGCAATGTAGCACACATACGTTAATGAAGGGCACCTGGAAATTTGGGCACACAGTAAGGCTGATAGCAAAATGTCAGTATTAAATATCGATATTTTACTGTAAAAGTGTAAAATATCGATATGAAATACCAATATTTTTCTATGGCCAAACCTAACCCTACTCTCACGTAAAACCCTCCCCGAATGCCTAGCCTCTAAACCTCCCACCCGCACAAACTTAATGCCTAAAACTAGCCACTCCCCCCCCCCCCCCCCCACACACACACACACACACACACACTCTACCAACCTAGTGCCTAAAACTATTGCCCGCACACACTACCTGGCTAAAAAAAAAACCCGCACACACTACCTGCCTAAAACAAACCACTCTCCCCCCCCCCTGCACACACTACCTGCCTAAAGCAAGCCACTCCCCCCCCGCACACACTATCTGCCTAACACAACCCCTCTCCCCCCGCGCACACTACCTGTCTAAAACGAATGACTCCCCCCCTGCACACACTACCGGCCTAATGCCTAAACCTAAACTCCCCCCCCCTCACACACTACCTACCTGATGCCTACACCTAAACACTCCTCTTCCCCCCCGCACACACACTACCTACCTAGCAGCAAACATCCCCCCACTAGGCATGGTGCAATGCAATAATCACATTACATCCCCCCAAAAAACCCTGTAAAATATTGGGTGCTGCAAAATATCAGCATTTGAGTACCTGATACCCGATATATAGTGGGTGCTGTATCAGGGTACCCAAAATTTCCGATCCAGCACCTAAATACTCATATTTTCTATTGGTACCTATGGCAGCACCCAATTAGTCCACCTGCACATGTGCCCTTTTTTACTGCTTCACTGTTACACACACACAAAATCACATAGAGGAATTAAAAGTGACTGCTATGGAATGTATTGCTTAAAGTGTAACAACTGTCAGGAATGAAATAAAAAATCAATTCTTTATTTTTATCTGGTAAACAAGTAATGGACGGGGGCGTGGCCTGCCGTAATGGAGAGCGGACGTGTGTGAGTGAGCTCTGATCCCGGACTCTCACAAAGCACCTTTTCAGCGGCGACAGATAAGTCTGCAGACAGCCCCAGAGAGTGGACATGACCTCTAAGAAGGGGAAGACCAACAAGAGAGGGGATTCAGTACCTCGCCAACAGCGGAACAACCATTACTTCCAAGACGGGAGAACGAGGTCTCGCATGTTGTCCAAGATGGCGCCTGAACACAGCCCGCAGCGCGTACAGTCAGAGAGAGACTCGCCGGAATATGAGCCTCCAAAACAGACACAGTCCCGCTCGAAGAGCCAAGGTAGCCAGCGGAGACTCTATAGAACGGACTCAGAGGACGAAGGCGCGGACAACTTTCAGAGGTGGGTGAATCATCAGCAGGCCGCAGAAGCAGCACACTACAGGCGCAGGCCTCCCCGCCCCGCTCTAGGCCGCACTTAGCTGATGCAGACCTCAGAGATTACATCTACAGACTCCCTACCCTCAATGATCTAGACTCCTTTGCAACCAGAATAGAGAAAACATTCCGCAGAGAGTTAGATGAAGTACATAGAGACATTACTAGCATCGGTCACAGAGTGGTAACACTGGAAGAAAAAGAGGAGGCAGCACACGCAGACATGGCAACTATGAAGGAACACATAAAGATACAAGATAAAGAAATGGACATAATGAAAACCCAACTAGATGATTATGAAAACAGAGCCCGTCGCAATAATATTCGCATAAGGGGCCTTCCGGAGGCGACAGGGACGGAGGAACTCCGCCCAACGATAACTGACATATTCAATATAATACTACAAAGGCCCGCACAAACCCTCATTGAAATTGAGAGAGTACACCGGGCTCTCGCTGCCAAAAACCCAGATCCGCAAAAACCCAGAGACATTATTTGCAAACTCCTCAGATTCACAGATGTAGAAAACATCTTCGCGAAAATGCGGGACAAAGAGGGTCTTGACTTTGATGGCGCTCAATTAACCTTCTACCCTGATATATCGAAGCGCACTCTGTTACAAAGAAAGGCGGTTAAGCCCCTGTTAGCTGAAATTAAAAAAGCAGGAGGCATATACAAATGGGGACATCTGTTCTCTCTTATAGCAACGGTACAAGGGCGCACCGCCATCCTGCGCACAAAGGACGACCTAAAGGAATTTCAGGACAAACTTGATATTCCGGCCACTGACTTTCCAGACTGGCGAGATACCCAACCTCCCACCCAGCTACCACAGAGAGATAGATGGAAGCAGCAGGGTTCCAACAAAAGGAAAAGCACCAACCCTCTCACCCCGAGAGAAGACAGGCCCTGAAAAGAGATCTGCAGGGACCGGGTGGCTTGTCTGCGGAGAGGCGATCTGTAAATACGCAGTAAGACGCCCCCGCAGACAGGCCATCTAAGAAGAAGAAAAATCCGTCTCTCTTTTATATCCCTCCCTCTTCTTCCTCTGACATACCCAGTATATACAAAGGAAACTTATGGGTGCTGATAAACTTGAACTACCCTGAAGAGACAGCAAGGGACTAGGGAAAAGGTACAATCTAAATGCTCACCCACTTAAACTTTAACCCCATGCATAAGACACCCATTGTCCCGAGCCCGGATATAAGGAAAACTCAAGTATAATGGGTTTGAAAGATGTGACAACCTGATCAACAAATACAGCACCGGGCAACAGGTCCTCCATCTTACAACTTGTACATGCCTCTGCTCCAGGAGGAGGTGCTCTGTGGAACACTAATCAGACACCCCCCCGGGTCCAGATTATGGGAACAAGTTTTACACTATTATGCTAAAAGGGGAAAACAAAAATGTAAGGTATGCAATCCTAAAGGGATAAGAAATGTATTGTGAGATAAGATATGCTACTAATATAAAGGATAGGGTATGAGGTGGAAAGGGCTGTTAATGATCATATGCCACACACATGAGGGGGTGAGACTGGGCTCAACGGGCTTATCCAGAAGCGGGCCCGCTCTCGCCCCATTATCCGAACAGCATGAGAGCCGGGAGTAGTAGCGGCTTACACCTTTAGTCGCTCACATTGCGAGACACACTTACCCCACTAGGGACTCCCTGATAACTATGGGAAATAGAGCTACAAGCTCAATAGTTAAGGTTACTTTTACTTTGTTGATGTTATACGGTTTAGAATCCAGGCCCCCTGACAGATACCCTACGAGGATGTCACAGAGGAAATGCAGTTGTCTACTTTAAAGATATTGTCTTATAATGTGAGAGGTTTAGGGTCACCAACCAAAAGGGGGAAATTATGGTTTGAAATGCGAAAGCTCCGTCCACAGGTCTTAATGCTCCAGGAGACATATTTTAAGCAAGGACACCCACCATATCTTCCTCACAATCAATTCGACAGGTGGTTCTTAGGCTCTTCCCCAATACGAAGGGCTAGAGGGGTGGCTATAGCTGTAAGCAGGGACTGCCCACTGTCAATAACAGACTCAATCATAGATGACCTGGGAAGATTTATTATGCTAAAAGGAGAATATGAAGGTAGAAAATATACTGTGGTAAACATATATGCACCCAATATAAAGCAACCTCAATTTCTGTCAAAAGTTCTTAAAAAACTCTCCTCTTTCAGAGAGGGGTGCCTGATTCTAGGAGGGGACCACAATTTAATAACTAACCCGGAAATGGACTCCTCTTCCGCTACAACTACAGTCCCCAGATCTACGATTAGCAGGTATTCCCAACTTCTTAAAACAGCTCATCTAGTAGATGGATGGCGATTCCTACACCCCCTAGACAGAGACTACTCCTATTTCTCACACGTACACAATATATACACTAGAATTGACAGAATTTATATAGATCAATACTGCTTAGGGGCGGTACAGAAAGCTAAAATCGAGACACTCACTTTATCAGACCACGCAGCAACCTGGGTCGAGCTAACATTGAGTAAAATACCCAAAAAGCAATGGCATTGGAGACTCAATGAAACCCTCCTAGACGATGCTGAAACTCTAGACATTCTGTCCAAAACTTTGAAGAATTACTTCAGGGAAAATACTACAGAGGGAATGTCGGCAGGAATAATATGGGAAAGCCACAAAGCGGTTATAAGGGGGGAACTGATGAAAATAGGGGCTAAAAAAAAGAGAGAGGAAAGGCTACAGACTCAATCCCTTTTAGACAATCTCTATACTCTGGAACAGGCACACAAGAGGAACAGCACAGAACAGGGGTTAAAACTGGTGAAAGAGGCCAGAGAGAAATTACTCAAAGCAATAGAAGATAGGACCAAACGAAAGCAGAGATTATGGATAGCAAAGGCATACGAGTATAACAACAAGAGTGGGAAACAACTGGCAAGGGCCATAGCAAAAAAAAGGGAAAAGACATTTATCCACCAAATAAGAGACCCACAAGGCCAACTAGAATTACACTCGCACAAGATAGCAGAAATCTTCAAAGATTATTACGCCACCCTATACAATATCTCAGGCAATACCTCAGAGAATAGCCAAAAGAGATTGCGCACAAAAATAAAAGAATATCTCCAGAGGGTCTCAATGCCTAAGCTAGACGAGGAAAGCTGTAAGGAGCTAGACAACCCGTTTACAACAGAAGAAATAATGAACATACTGAATACTCTTCCAAATGGAAAAAGCCCTGGCCCAGACGGGCTTACTAAGAGATATTATAAATCATTTTCTTACCTGCTAATCCCTCACCTGGTGAAATTCCTAAACAATATTGCGGAAGATGACTTCATTCCCAAACAAGGGCTAGACGCACACGTAGTGGTGATACCGAAACCTGATAAAGACCCTGCCTGGTGCCAAAGCTACAGACCCATCTCCCTAATCAATTTAGATATTAAACTCTTTTCAAAAGCAATTGCGAATAGACTTAGCACATACATGTCGCAACTAATAAGACTTGACCAAACCGGGTTCATTAGAGGCAGAGAAGCACGCGACAACACCAACAAAGCACTAAACCTGATTCACTGGGCCCAAGGGACCAGTTCACCCCTGATGCTACTGTCAACCGACGCAGAAAAAGCTTTTGATAGGGTGAACTGGTCCCTAATGGATGAAACCCTAACCCATATCGGTCTCCAGTTGAATATGCTGAAGTGGATAAGATCCCTGTATTCTACCCCTTCAGCAAGAGTCAGAGTAAATGGGATACTGTCTGACCCGTTTCATATCAAGAATGGCACCAGGCAGGGTTGCCCGTTATCACCACTGCTGTTTGCACTCTCTCTGGAACCTATGCTTAGAAGCATAAGGGAAAACCCAGACATTAAGGGGGCAATAGTGGGCGAGAGGGAATATAAACTCTCTACATTCGCCGATGATGTTCTTTTTTACATAAGCAACCCTCATATTACCCTACCTAACCTACTGGGTGAATTTAGACGCTATGGAGATCTTGCAAACTTAAAGATAAACCTCTCCAAATCAGAATTCATAGGTGTAAACATAGACCCCCAAGAGCTAGCTAAATTGCAGAGCAATTTTCCATTCCCTTACCGAGACAAAGCACTGAAATATCTGGGGATTTATCTTCCCTCTGACCTCAAAGAATTATATAACTTAAACTTCCAGCCGCTATTAGACATACTATCAAAAGATATTCAGAAGTGGGATAGGGACCAATTTACTTGGTTTGGCCGCATAAACATCTTGAAGATGAATGTGATGCCAAGAGTCCTCTTCCTTCTAGGGACTATCCCGATATACCTGCCAAAAACATTTTTCAATAAGCTCAGATCCCTATTCACTCAATTTGTCTGGAGAAGGAGACCGCCCCGACTAGCATACTCTATATTAATCAGGTCAAAGATTAATGGAGGTCTGGGCCTACCTGACCCCAAGACCTATTATAGAGCTATGGCACTTAACAGATTACTCGACTGGACCCATGGGCTGACCTCCAAAGGGTGGGTGATATTAGAGAAAACCCTGGCAGGAAGGGATCTGGCTAAAGCCCAGTGGGTACCTAAAGAATCTAGAGGATTCTCTAACTTATGCCCGCCATGGGTATTTCATGCACTAAAAATAGGGGACCTCTCTAACAAACACTATAAATGGTTCCCCCCAATCTCATTACTCTCCCCACTAGAAGGATTTCCATTATTCCCCCCGGTATGGAAAGAGGATTTTTTGGAACCTGGAAGGGAGATCAACTATTATGCCTGGGTCATATCTGGAAAAGAGATAGACTCAAAACAATATTTGAATTAAGGGCTGAAAGAGGCAAATTCCCGCTAGACATATGGCGTTTAGCACAAATTAAAGCATGGTGTAGAACACTCAAGATCTCTCTAGACGACGAAGCCCAAGCAGGTGATTGGGTTGCCTTATTCATCTGCACCCAAAAAAAGGAACACGCAATCTCATTCCTGTATAAACTTCTTAGGGACAGAGAGGACTACTTCACTTTACCATACCTCAGAGCTTGGGAGAGAGAGATAGAAACCCCTTTGGCAGCTGGAGATAAAGAACTAATCCTGAGTAATGCACATACTACAACAATTAATACAAAAATGCAAGAAACTAATTATAAGATATTATCGCGATGGTATAGGACCCCTGCCAGGCTGGCTCAGATCTCCTCCTCAAGCTCTGACAGATGCTGGAGAGAATGTGGGGAAAAAGGGACCATGCTACATATATTTTGGGCTTGCCCCAAGTTAAAGGGCTTTTGGACGCAGGTATTAGACATCAGTAGAAGGGTGACTGCTTGGAAGGTGGAGGACTCCCCATGGCAAGCACTCCTACATCTTAACAGCTCCAAAAACTATAAGAAAACTGTTCTACCACACCTACTTAACGCGGCAAAAGGCCTAATCCCAATCAAATGGAAAGCAGCTAACCCACCCTCGGTAAGGGAATGGATTGCGAAAGTAAATGAGACGGAGGCTATAGAGGACACCGTTATGACCAGCAGAGACCAATACCGAAAACATTACACTAAATGGGCGGTATGGCTAGACTTCAAGGAATCTCAGGAATACCTAACCTTAACGCAACAATAAATCTAATATAACACAATGTCTGTTACTAAAAACCAAAACAAAGTAAAATGCCAGGGGAATTGGATTCTATGGTTCTGTTGTAAAGTTCATAGATTTAGAATGTTATAGATTAGAAATATTTTATAATGGAGTCAGTTGAGTGGTACTTCATCACCAACAGAAGCAATTGAGTATAAGAACAGGATAGATCAGGAGCAATGGGGCCGTATATAATACTATATTAAAGAGACATATACAGGAGACTTTGCCTAAAAATAACTTGCTCTCTATGCAAAAGGTCCATGTATTAGCAACGTGTTTCTAAGATCACCATGTTCTCTGCTGTATCTAATGTAAGCAATTTATCCCCTGTGAGGGAACCTTTGACATGCTAAGACTTTGTACCATCTTTTCTACTCCGAATAAAAATTACATAAAAAAAAAAAAAACAAGTAATGAACCAGGCAATCCAAAAGTTAAAAATCACTCTTACTTTTCTTCTCCATAAAATATCATTCCCCAGTTTCCCTGGCTCTTATTTGGTACATCCGCTGCACAAAGGAAGTTGCAGGGCATGCTGGGTTTTATTTTTTTCTTCTTTATTTCCCACTAATGCACAAAACTAATGCAGGCTGATTCGCTGAAGCCTTTTTCCCTCCTGTTATCTGTTCCTCTCTGATTGGCCAATATTCCTCATTCTGAGACAATGCACTTACTACTGCAGAGCTTGGAGGGCGTGTCTGAAGACTGGGAGGAGGGTGGGCAATGATACACAGTCAAAATGGAAAATCCTAAGAAGGATTTTCTCTTTTTTTACTATAGAAAAATCACTAAAATCAAAATGTGGACAGTGCAATATGTATGTTATGTAAGTAGAACAAGTATTTATCTATTTACATATATGTTTGTTTGTTTTCTGAGATAGTACGGCTGACAGCTCCTCTTTAAGCACATATTATGAATGTGTGCTTACCTCCAGTCAGCCAGCCAGACAATAGGCGGTGCAGTACACAAACACCTCTTGTCACATCTCAATGTGGCTAATGGCTATCAGACATGCAGGGAAGTGAGAAAACACAAATTCTCTAGAGTACAAAATGAAGTGTGTATTAGCTGGTAGCATTCCCTGCTTTTGTTTCAAACATCCACAGCTATGTACTAATATACTGTGTAAAGGACTGCACAAACTCTTGATGGACTAATGAGCAGAATGCTCCTCAACTTGTCTTCACACTCCTCATTGTTCAGATTTAGGACCCATCAAGACAAGCTCAGCTATTGGATTTCTACTCAAGTTTTACAATGCCCTTCCCTCTACAATCTACTGTCTGCATTAAACGATCTCCCACACTAATGTCACAGCCATTTCAAACATACATCATTGGTAAGAGAGAACAATATTATGGACTAGTTCTAATCTCTTGCAGGCCCACTATTCTGTGGAAGAGTTTATGTATGTATCTAGTATTGTATTAAACCTTTTGCAAATGTAAGATAAAGATAAAGACCACAAAAGACTTGGAAAGTAAAATCAGTTAATGTAGTGTGATACAGTGTGCTAATGTGAAATAATGAGCTTGATGCGTAAAAGTCATTACTGATTTTCCATTTTTTTTCACATAGCTTTAGCTACATGCCAATCTCATGATTCAATATCATTAGCACATACAGTAGTAAACTTTGCAGTAAGCTTTCAGATGATAAAATGAATATAGAAATGTTTGACTTGTTAAGATCCACCTAAAAGTAATCTCCTAGCTTGAACAGTGGTGTGACTAAAGGGGAGCAGCCCCTGTTAATTCAGGGCATCCCAGAGTTTGGAAGGGGGGAGGGAGAAGGCAACTACTATCCTTCCTTTCCTCCAATACAGGGAACTATACTTCAGATCAGGTAGTTTTTGTGGCTACACTTGTTATGGGTGTAAAGATCATGATGGCCACACTATGACCCTCATGAGATGGGCCCCAAGGCTGTGAAAGCCACCAAGGTGTGGCAAGGAAAGGGGTGTGAACATGGGGGGGGGGGGCAATCAAAGTTTTGGTGGAGAGCCCCATGAATTGTAGTTACACCACATAATTGGAAAGAACAATTAAAAAGTTCCTGAAATCTTGTAGGGCGTGGGGTGGTGAAATCTCCGTCACTAAAGAGTTTCTTAAAGTAGATCCGAGATAAACTTTTCCTCATTGCATAATTGTGTTCCTTTTATATCGTTTATAGGGCATTCCTCCTCAAGCCAAATACTTTTTTTTGTTTTGTTTTAATACTCTAATTCCCTATAAACTAAACAAGCCTCGCCCACAGCTTTTCAGAGAGCCTTGGCACTCAGTCCCAGGTAGCAAGGGCTTATGGGAGCTCAGTCTGGGCAGGAGGAGGAGGTGGTTACTAGCCAGAGATTTCAGAGGCAGAGGGGAGGGGAGGAAGAGGGGGGGTGAAATTTCCACAGGCTGAGGGCTGGAGATGCCATCAGCTTGCCTCAGTGTAGTGTGACAAACAGAACATGGCTACCCTCATTGTATCACAGCAATAAATAATCATACACTTTTGAGGCTGTTTGAAGCTAGATTTGCTGTGTAAACTATCTAACCTTTAGATAAGATATATAGACAAATTACTTGTTCTAGTTACTTTTTCATCTCGGATCCGTTTTAAATCTTGTACTGAGTGAGGTGGTGACATTTTCAACACTAAAGAGTTACTGAAAACTGTGAGTGTGGTGGGAAATTTCTATGTTTGGTATCACTGTAACATAAAAGAATAAAAGCCTCTGCTCATTGTCCTGAAATGGTGCACTATAAGTTTTAAAGCAACATTGAACACTTAAAATAAGAGTGATATTGCTGGTGTTACTAACCCTAACTAAATTGTCCTGCCAGCCCTGTCATTCTGAACTGTAGTGATACTTTAAACAATTCCCAGGTGGCATATGTACAGTCCTTATCAGGGGAGCCACCAGGCACCAAGCAGGCCACGCAGCCGCTTGGGGCCTCATGTTTTTTAGGGGCCTCGGAGGCTCAGTGACGTCATCGTGACGTCACACTGTAATCCGCACTGGGCTGGCCGCGGGGTCTAATAGACGCCGCGCCAGTTCTTAGCCCTCAGCCCCGCTCTAGCCTGCTTAGTCTTCCGGCAGTCCGAAGCCCTGTACTGGAGACTATTTGTGTCTCCAGTACAGGGCTTCGGATGCCATATTCTCGTAGCCCTGCTATTCCATTCAGCGCAGGTGATTGCAGGAGCACTTTCTGCGGAATAGCCACGCTCATTTTTAGCCATGGGATAGGGCCACTTCCTGCAGTCCGCTTGGGGCCACAAAAACCTTAGCTGCACCCCTGGTCCTCATCCGCATACAACTAGTAAAAAGGGTGGAGCAGTAATTTGGATTCTGGGGAAAGCCTCTGATAGAATTTTGGGAAAAAGTGATATTCTACTATTGGCAAGTCATTAATCCCAGTAACAGACATTGGTAATTTTTAGTGATATTTTAAATTTGAAGGGAATTTTACTAACAGCAAATCACCTAATCCTCTTCTATTACTAACTGTCTCTCTACCAACTTCTAACACTAACTTACCTCCCCCGACACGCACGCACGCACACACACACACACACACACACACACATGTTATAATTTAAGTAGGCCTCAGTTATTTGGACTGAGTTAGTCAAAAAGGCTTGGAGTGCAGATCGGCCCTTTAAGGGGATTTTCTCTGAGAGAGAAAATCTGCAGTTCTGTCAGCAGAACTAGAACATACCAAGAAGCTGTTCTAGTACAAGGCCGCAGGTCTCCCTGACCTGCGCATGTACCGCCACTAGAACAATAAACATCAGCCATGTTATGTAAATATCCACATTCCTGCATATAGGTCAGAAGCCTCATTGATTATTAATCAAGTAGGTGTGTATGATGACACCACGAGTGGGTCCACCAATAGTCTGATCTAGGGGGTGGCGAAGATGATGTCATATTTAACTCTTTCCTAGTCAGTATTAAAGGCTGAGGGAGCTATGGGAGCTCATTCTGCTCTTTACTTTCGCAATAGCTCGCAAGGCTGACTGGGACCTCTAAGTATGTTCTTCCTTTCTGCAATCTGATATAATGTATGCTGTACATAGGTAGTCTAGATGTAACATAGAGTAGATACAAGAAGACCTGGGTACCTTCAGCAGGAAGGTACTCACGCAGCTGTAACGCAACATGGAAGTCTGCTTTGCCAGGAGATGATAAACTGTATCTATCTGTATTTCTGTTACTTGAATAAATAACGTAAACATTGAAGAAGCCTGAGAAAGTCTATCTCCTGCTTGCTGTGTGGAGAGTCAAGTGATCTCACAGTCTGTGAGACGTAACTGTAAGAAGTTACTGGTGTCGAAGCAAGGTGATATAGAAGCAGGTTCTAACAACACACACTCACACACACCCTGCCAACCCCATAGTGCTTCCTTCCACTGATAAACAGTTCCTCTGCCAATATCCGTGCTGCTTATAAACTCTATTTATAAGGCATCAGCGACTTCCAAGCTGGACAGTAAGCACTCTATACATCAAAGGTCAGCGCAGGTTTAGAAAGTCATTGTATGTACGGAATGGTAAATTCTTCACCACAAAATATCAAATGCTCAGAGGTAGGTATCCGCCAAACATCAAAACTAGAAAAGGCTTACCAGCTCCCAACAACCCACATTATAAGGTTGTGAAATGGCTCATGTCACAGATAACGTCCAGGGAACATCAGACGTCGTGAAGATCCAGTGGACATCCGTATGGAGGTAAAGTTTCAGGAATTTATATAGGAAAACAAAAACGGCAATATCTAAGCGTAACCCGTTTATTTAGATAAAATTTCTTTAAAAGGCAGTAGACATAAAAACGATAACTCACATACGGGGCCCATAAACAGGGAACCCCAGAAGATTAGCGTGCATGTAATGGTCAATCGAAGATCAATAGACAATGGTGCCGCCTGTTACCTTCCCGACCGGTTTTGCAGTCTTGCGTCATCAGGGGAGAAAAGGCGAACAGGCGGCAGGCACCAAATTTATAGCTTTTAGTCTGGGAAAAGAGGGTGGGGTGAAAGAAAACTTCCTCAGAAGGGCATCACTAATCAAAGTAGGAAAGAGTCACCCAAATGTGTAAATAAAGTGAAAAACAGAACAATATGTAAATAGCATATTAATAGCAAATAATGGTGTAAAAAAATATAATGATATCAATAGTAAAAACAAGATTACAAACAAAAAACACCTAGACTTTTGAAGATCAATAG
This sequence comes from Hyperolius riggenbachi, assembly GCF_040937935.1. NCBI lineage: Eukaryota > Metazoa > Chordata > Amphibia > Anura > Hyperoliidae > Hyperolius > Hyperolius riggenbachi. Next base: position 262,706,477 of record NC_090651.1, on the reverse strand, counting down.
GCAGCTTGATTACTCTAGTCTGCACAGGAAGCAGAGCAAGGGAGGGAAAAAAAAAAGGGAATATTGGAACATACACTTCCTCTCTACACACAATAAGGAAGTGTCTATTGGGACATACAGGCACCCCTGCATATCAGCAGAAGAGGCATAGAGAACACACAAAAAAAGATTCATTTCCCCACAGTGGTAAAATAGTGCAATGGTCAAGGGCTCAGACTACGACACAGGAGACCCGGGTTCAACTCCCGACTCCTCCAGCCCAAAAAAACACACCCATCAAGCAAGGGACTCTTGAAGACAAGGGAGAGTCACATGGGGCATATAGCTGCTGTTAACATTGTGGTCTATGTGACGCCCATTTTACCAAATGCCCGCTGGGGCTTTGCCTCCTGCCTTCCTCCAACAATTTGAATGCAATTTTGTCTAGTGATTGCCCCATTGTCACGCAAGAGCTGGATTTTCTGTACAGCATTAGAAGGTTGGTACGGGTTGATGATAGTTATATTTATAGCAGAGAGGGGTGTTATATTTTGAGGGTAACAGTGACCCCTAGCTGCCTAGACTTATGATTGCCTTGATTCTTTTATAAACGTCAGATTTGCTTTAGCAAAGCAATGCTGTGCTATACTATGTCAATGTTTCTAGACTTACAAAATAGGTTTTACAAACCCTAATTTTAACTTTATAGTTATTTATAGTCCCATATGCTCAAAACGACAGATATCACAATTGAGACAAATTTACCTGTTCGCAAGGTTTCTTGCTATTCTGAAATGGAATTCTGAAACTTCGAAGAATACAAATAATTCTTTTTTCCTTCCAGCTTATCCATGCTTCACTTGGATCACTTGCCTGCACACAGCAAGAAGGTAGTTTCCCAGGTCTTACATGCTCGGCAGCTTCTCTGATGACTTTTAAGTGGTCCAGTATTAAAACATGCTTACTGATAACAGTCATTTATGGGAAGGCTTCTGGATTTTTCCACTAGGATTAACAAGAAGGTCTGATGTCTCCTTTGTCTTTTCAATCCTGCATTTTCAGACTATGTCAGAGCCATGGTATTACATAGCATGGCTCAGCTTTAGCATACATAATGAAGTGATGCCACCCAGAGAGTTAGCAAGCTCTTTACTGCAATGAATAAGCTGTTATTATATACAGTACATTTCATTTCAATATTTCTCTAGGGTGTTTACAGTGAGGTATTTATCATAAAATATACATTATTCAGATCTTATACATAACAAAGGTGCTGTTTTCAGTGCAAAGGAAGATCACATGGACACAAATATCACCATGACACAGGTAGACAGTGCCCTGTTGACAGATATACCTTTACAGCAGATGTCTTAAAAGAAGTGTACTCACCAACTTACATGGACACTTGAACCACTCCAACTTGTTCTTGACTACCCTTAAAGGGATACTGTAGGGGGGTCAGGGGGAAAATTAGTTGAACTTACCCGGGGCTTCTAATGGTCCCCCACAGACATCCTGTGCCCGCGCAGCCACTCCCCAATGCTCCGGCCCCGCCTCCTGTTCACTTCTGGAATTTCAGACTTTAAAGTCTGAAAACCACTGCGCCTGTGTTGCCATGTCCTCAATCCCGCTGATGTCACCAGGAGCGTACTGTGCAGACACAGACCATACTGGGCCTGCGCAGTATGCTCCTGGTGACATCAGTGGGATCAAGGACACGGCAACGCAGGCGCAGTAGTTTTCTGACTTTAAAGTCTGAAATTCCAGAAGTGAACCGGAGGCGGGGCTGGAGCATCAGGGAGTGGCTGCGCGGGCACAGGATGTCTGCGGGGGACCATTAGAAGCCCCGGGTAAGTTCAACTCATTTTCCCCCGACCCCATTTTAAACATTTGCAATTTGCAGAGTAGATTGAATGTTCAAAGGCAGCCTATAAAGTGTCCCAGAGTTAAAGTACATGAACTACCCCCAGAAGTTGTATTCTCCCGGGGAAACTTGGAAACTTATATGGCTGTAATTTTCTTATCAGTGAGGTTTACTATATTCCCAACAAGGTACTGACAAGAGAGAAGCTGTCACTTGCATGCCTGAAAATTAACTCTTTCAGGTAGCAAAATAAAACAAAAAAGATAAACAGCACTTTACATACACATGTTTATCTCATCATGTCACAGGTTGCCTCGGGTACACTTTAAAGAGAAACCATGACAAAGAATTGAACTTCATGCCAATCAGTAGCCGATACCCCCTTTTACATGAGAAATCTATTCCTTTTCACAAACTGATCATTAAGGGGCTCTGAATGGCTGAATATTGTGGTGAAACCCCTCCCAAAAGAAACTCTGAGGACCATGGTACTCCTGGCAGTGAACCTTGCTGCATTGTGGGAAATAGCTGTTTACAGCTGTTTCCAACTGCTAAAACAGCAAGCAGCAGCTACATCACCTGCCAGCAGCAAAAATGTAACCATGTAATAATTGTCAGAATGTAAATCAGGGATTTAAAAGATTTTACAATGGGCAAACACTGACTAAATCATTTATATATAATTATTGTAAAAATGAAGCACCTTTTTATTACATTATTTTCACTGGAGTTCCTCTTTAAGGTACTCGATTATTCCATCTCTGAAGGCCTAATCCTAATTTGTCAGGCATGTGTATGTGAGACTCTGTCCAGCCTGAATAGTAACTTTGATTTGGTAGAAATACACACACGCACGCACGCACGCACGCACGCACACACACACACACACTGTATGTTTATGAATTTTACTTCTAAGAGCACAGTTATTGAGCAGATTTTGTCTCTTTGACATGCGTATGCATGAATATAAATAAAAAACGGGATTTTTTTTTAAATGAATGTCAGACACACTTAATATATACATTTTCAATGTTTTCAACAATACAGTAGTACAAATATCTATGGAAAATTGCACCCTTCACCATCCCAACAAAGAGAGCAGAGGTTATAATGACATCCAGAGGGGAATGTCAGCATGAAAATATAGAATACAACACATTTCATGAATCAAGGGGCTTGATTCACAAAGGGGTGCTAAAAGTTAGCACGCTGGTGAAAAGCCCTTTATCACGCTTAAACTCAGTTTAGGCATGATAAGTTTAGGTGTGATAAGTTTAGGTGTGATAAGTTTAGGCATGATAAGTTTAGGTGTGATAAGTTTAGGCGTGATAAGTTTAAGCACCAACTGGGTTAGCACCACAGTGCAAAGCTGATCAAAAGTTTTGCGCTAGCAAAGTCTGGTGCACTTCGCATAGAGTTTAATGGCGCTGCTTTGCGTGCGGGACTTTGCGCGCAATCTAAACTTATCTAAACTTATCATGCCTAAACTTATCATGCCTAAATTTATCACGCCTACATTTATCACGCCTACATTTATCACGCCTAAACTGGCTTTTCACCAGCGTGGTGCAATGGTTATCATGCCTAAAGTCTCTAACTGGGTTAGCACCGCTTTGTGAATCAAGCCCAATGTGTTCATTAGGAATGGAAGTCGCCTTCCATACTTTTCAATATCAAACAATGGTAATGCACTACCAACAAATGAATCTGTAGCTATTGCCCTGGGCTAGAGACCCAAAACATGTTTGAAGTTGTAATGTCTAAAAATCTGCACACACCTGGCTTGATTTTATCCAAGGTGCGCTTCTTTCTTAGGGCATGCAATCAAAAGGTACATTTCAGAGCAGTTCTGAAAGGCCAGATGTGGATTCTCCCAGCAATGCAGAAAGCAAATGTTCTGTGTAAAGTGCAGCAGAAACTGTGTCAGCGCTGTACAAATGTGTAAGCTGCAAGAAGCAGAAATGACACCTGCTTAAGCAATCACAACCACCTAATCAGAAATCTACAAGTAGACCACATGATCATGTGTCACATCTACTTCCTAATGTTTTACTACAGACAAAATCATTTGGAATAAAACAGTAAGTGGAAGTGACACATGATCGCGAGATTATAAACAGCCAGAGACTTGCAAACTGATCCCATAATTAAGTGTTATTTCCACTTCCTGTTTAGTCTGAGTGTATCTAGTTTCCTGCAATGATTTGTTTCTTGGTTCTTTCACAAACATAGAAAGTAAGATAAAATGAATATAAACCACAAAATAAGGTTACTTCTACTCATTAATAACCATTAGGTTTCTTGGCACACTTGTTAAAGTTTTATACGTCCGTAAAAAAAGGCAAGAAGACATTGAACTAGCTTGGCAGGTTCCTAAACATGCAAAAAGTATTCAACATCTGGTAACTGCACAAAAGTCTAGAGAGGGCCCGAACTGTTTGCCGGTGAACGGTTCCCGGCGAACTTCCGTGGTTCGCATTCGTGGAGAACCACAAACTTTTGCGGAAGTTCGATTCGACCCCATAGTGCATCATTAGGGTCAACTTTGACCCTCTACATTACAGTCAGCAGGCACATTGTAGCCAATCAGGCTACACTCCCTCCTGGAGCCCCACCCCTCCCTTATAAAAGGCAGACAGTGTCAGCCATTTGACTCACTCGTGTGCCTGCAGTAATTAGAGAAGGAAGAGCTGCTGCAGAGAGAGCTATAGGGAAAGCTTAGTTAGGCTCTTGTAGGCTTGTTAGCTTGCTCCTTGCTGATTCTTATTGCTAAAAAAGCACCCCTCAACAGCTCTTTTGAGAGCTAATGTTGTTCTTGTGATCTATTTTTTTTTTGTGTGTGTGGCCGACTTGCATTATATACAGCCCTGTCAGTCAGTCAGTTCCTTCTCCTGCTCTGATTCTGGCACCCCACTTAACACTCAGTTGGCCGCCACCACCAAAGTGCCATCACCTCAGGGCTCAGCAGTGTGGACATTTTTTTGTGTGTCTACCTCAGATGAGAGCAATGCTATCTGTACTCTCTGCCAAATTGAGCCATGGAAAGACCAAGACCCACATAGGGAAAACTACCTTAAGAAGGCACATGATTACAAATGACAAACTGCAATGGGATGACCACCTGAGGAAAAGCAGCACACAAAAGCAAAGCCACACACCACAGTGGAAGATACCAGGCTGCTAGCAGCGGCCGCTATAATAATTTTTCTGGTGTGTGTACATGCCTGCCTAATTTTTCTGGCTGTACTGCGGCTGCAACAACAAAACAAAAGGCATGTACATGTGTCAATTCCCCTTCATGATCGTTACCTTGCCGCGGTGAAGGGGCTTGCATATCACAATGAAGCAATGACTGCTGGCTATATAAGTGTGTGTGTGTGGGGGGGGCACACCAAAGATAATAAGGTCATTGCTTCATTGTAGACAGACCAAATTTGATCAGCTGGACAGTCACTGTTCTGTCATTCAGCTACCTCAGCCCGGCGACCATATGGGCTGGAAAGCTGCCATCACCTGCACTCCCATCATGGTTCACACCAGTCCAGCATGGCCATCACTACACAAAGCTGTTTGCAGTCACTGCATACCTTTCACTGCATCTGTGACTGCACGTTGTATTATACCTGGCAGTCAGTGCATACCTTTCGATTGAATGCATGGCAGACTTGCCCTCCATAACAGATTCTCATTAAAGGATTTAAGGCTGATTCGTCTCATATACAGCAGGGCCTCGAAAGTCCTCCTGTATTGTTATTTTTGCTCACTACCTCGGGGCTTGCAAGCCATGCCTGCTGCCTTCCTTGGATGTGTGGTAGCCGTTCCTGCTCCTTTGCCCACAGCGTGCCTGCTGCCTTCCTTGGATGTGTGGTGGTGGTAGCCGTTTCTTAGGCTCCCACTCCGGACTGGAATCGAACCAGGATTCCATGACCATTACCCGTGGTCACCGTGGTACTGAGAAAGTACCATTGAAAGTTTCACAAAGTTGAATGAATGGCAGACTTGCCCTCCATAACACATTCTTGGCAAATGCTTTCGATTTGGTTCATCTTGCGTTGGGTCAATGGTCCATCTGACCACAGATGCCTGATCTGCAAAGCACGGTCAGGGCAGGTTCATTACTTATACAGAAAATGGGTCCTTACTTGGATGTGTAGTGGTAGCCATTTCTCAGGCTCTCACTCCAGACCAGAATCGAACCCTGATTCCCCGGCCATTACCTGTGGTCACAATGGCAGACTTGCCCTCCATAATAAATTCTCGTTGAAGGTACCGAACAGCAAGCAGAAAAAGTAATTTAAAAAAATAGATGTAAGCTTTAACAATGGTAGAGAAAGAACCATCAAAAGTTGATAAGGCAGTCAGACATTACCTGATATCACTGAGGAAGAGAAATCTCGTCATAGTGCGCACCAGTCCAGCACGGCCGTCACTACACAAACAGCTGTTTGCGATGCTCATCCATGCAAAAACTCAGACGTTAGACCCCTTGAAAAATCTTTTCCATCACTTTTGTGGCCAACATAAATGTTTCTAGTTTTCAAAGTTCGCCTCCCCATTGACGTCTATTGCGGTTTGCGAAAGTTCACAAGTTAGCGAATGTTTGCGGAGGTTTGCAAACCCGGTTCGCGAACCTATAATCGGAGGTTCAGGCCATCTCTACAAAAGACAGCAGGGCTACGGAACACTTTCTTTAGGATTATTTTGCGTGGGTACAAGCGTGTATTTTTCTATGTGTCTGTGTGTCTGCAGTGCAGCACCCAGTGATTTGGGTATGGGCATCAGGATAAAACATGAAATGTAACAACAGGAACTTTATCCTGTGCTTCTCAACAGCTGTTCTGGCACTTTAACTGGCTAGTGGCTAAACCCAGTGTGCTGCTCCAATTACTTAGTGGGAGGTACGAGTGACACAGTATACAGCACAAAAAGAGGAGGGCCACTCTTAAGGTGGCCACACACCATACCATTTTTTAAATATCTGTTCAATTTAGAAATTGCAATCATTTTTTCTCACTGATTGTAACATTTTAAGAATCTGACCAATGTACCACACACATATGTTAAATTTTTCCCCAATTATGATAATGATTGGAAACTTTGAGAAAATTGATAGGGTGTGTACATTAATAAATTGACAATCTAACACACACCATACAATCTTTAGAAAAATTGAAGAGAAATTTCCAGCATTCCGGATCAATAAAAATAAAAAAAAACGGGAAATCTGATCTGATTTTTCAGTCAAATGAAAAAAAAGCTTTCGATTTTTTCGGGATCATATTTATTGAATTGCCGTAAAATCGGATCATTATACTGTATCGTGTGTGGCCACCTTTAGTGTGTTTTAACTTTTAAACTTTAATTGTTTCATAAAGCACATACAGTGAAGTGTAGTTAAAATTGCATGTCAAGCTGCCAGTAGGTTCTCTCTGCGCCTCCTGAGATTGGCCAGAGCTACAGGTGCATTGGTAACGTGGAGGGATGTGTGATGGGCGGAGCCTGGCCACGTGCTTGCATTCTGATGTCACTACATGTTTTGGCACTTAGTTCTGATCAAAAGTAAAACTGGCTAATTACTAGGATGAATTTCACTTTGAGTTGAATTCAAACAGTAAGATCAGTAAGTAAAAGTAAGTAACAGTAAGTATTTATCTATTGGTGATTTAAATCTCATACTATTATCTGCTAGTCATTCTGAATGCCGCTGTAACCTTTTTCCTATATCATCAGTCCTGACGTGCAGATAAGTGATCACATACTGTATATGCCTATATGGCATTCAGGTCATAGATTGGTAAGTAATGCTAAGAAACCTGGTGATCGGGAGTTTGAAGGCAAGAGGCACAGACAGGGCAATCTTGTAGAGTGTTGTTAAAGTGGTCTAACACCCAGCATTTCAACTTTGCTTTAAAAGATTGCTTACAGCTTAGAAACTATTATGCCGGATGGATTAAACATGACATTTTAGTGCTGCATTTAGCTAGAAATCCTCCTCCATGCTTAGGTTTAGTTACAAATGTATCTATTTAAAATGTAATAAACAAACACCTCTCTGAAAGAACAAAGAGGGCTTTTCCAGCAGGCTTTTCAGAGGTCTATTTGCATTCCAAACAAAGATACATTTGTAACTAAAGCTAAGCAGGGATGCGGATTCCTAGTTAAATCCAGCACTAAAATGTCATGTTTAACCCATTCAGTGAATTTCTGCTTAAAAAAAATGTGGCATAATAGTTTCTAAGCTGTAAGCAATCTTTTAAAGCAAAGTTGTAATGCTGGGTGTTAAACCGCTTTAAATTAGTGCTACCCACGTTACCTAGGTAATGCATAGGTTGCCAAGGTACTGAACACTACGCTACTTGCATAGTGTTTAGTACACTGGCAATGTACTTGTTACCTAGGTAAAATAAGTCACACTAATTGTGCAACTCATGCTACCTACCTGTGGGAAGTATTGATAAAATTGTTGCGTACTTCCTGCACAAGTCAATACTACTGACATAATTTGAATGCACCCCCTATCCCTTAGTTTTTTAATGAAAAATATAATTCTTATTTTATAATTACCATCTTGATTTTTTGGGGGACTTTAGGGGTTGTTTTTACATATAATATAAATACACTTGTCCTTTAAAGTGGGCCTGAACTCTTACAAAGGACAGAAGGAAAACATACAGAAATATACCCTGTACGTACTATTTAGAGAGTTTAGCCTGTTTAACTCCCCCTCGTCTGTGGCTAACCACAACTGTAATTTGATCTATCAGCTGTATCAGTTGGCTGCCTTTGACAGAGCAGCTAATTTGTAAAAACACAGGATGCTAACCCTATGGGCTCGATTCACAAAGCGGTGCTAACCCAGTTAGAGACTTTAGGCGTGATAACCATTGCACCATGCTGGTGAAAACCCAGTTTAGGCGTGATAAGTTTAAGCGTGATAAGTTTAGGCATGATAAGTTTAGGCATGCTAAGTTTAGATACGTTTAGATCGCACACAAAGTCCTGCACGCAAAGCAGCGCCATTAAACTCTATGCGAAGTGCACCAGACTTTGCTAGCGCAAAACTTTTGATCAGCTGTGCACTGCGGTGCTAACCCAGTTGGTGCTTAAACTTATCATGCCTAAACTTATCACACCTAAACTTAACATGCCTAAACTTATCACACCTAAACTTATCACACCTAAACTTATATGAAAGCAGTAAGTAGATACACTGCAGATTTTTTTCAGGATTTCTATCATCTGTAACAAAGACATGTTTTTAGCTCTCGTGGTTGGCAGCTGGGATGCCAACCTCAGTTGGTTATTATGATGTTGCGTATTTTTTAGAGCAGAGAGGAAGTTCTGAGTTCAGATCCACTTTAAATTCTAAAGAATTTGTTAAATGATTACTTGAGTAACATTTGCTAACATCTTCATTTAAAGAATAGAGTCCATTTGTTGTTCAAAAAAAATCAAAATGTGAAATTATAATGAAGGCAGTTACTTCTTTAATTTCCACATTTCCATTGATTTGTAACTTAATACGGTAGGTGTAACACAGATAAGTTTGTCAATTGGACACATTTTTATCTTGTCAGGCTCACTGGAAAGAGCACCTTTTATTGCCTGGCACTTTATTGACACGTGTGGCATTTGTGAAAGGGCGCTGGCATGTGAAGGAATAAAAGTGTATCATCTGCTCTTTACATCTCATTAGCTCATTAAAATAATTGTCCTAATCTGATTGTTATCATGATTAATAGGGCAAGTGCTCAAAGGAAATGAATGCTTAATGTGAAGCTTAACTGAAAATGTCTTTGGCTTTTAGACATGGGATAGGTGAGCCAGGATCTAATGAGGCTTAGGCAATAAAACGTAATACCATGCAGGAGAGCTGGAGATAAGAGACAGGGAACTGAATGGGAGCATTGCCTCCAGAACGGGTTACTCTGCTGTGCTTCAGGAAGAGGTTAATAGCTATGGTAACATCTCTGAATATTATTTGTGAAACTGCTGATCTTGGCAATGTATTTTCAGAAGGATTAATGAAAGCATGTATCTGCTTATTATAATATAAAGACGAGTTCTATTCATTGCAGTTTGCATTGAAGTCTACTAAAGATAATTGCTGCGTAAGTAGAGATGGATTTTCCCTTTTTGTACACTTCAAACGTGACTGCGTTTTTAAAGTCCTGCACATTTTACTGTATTGGTGGCTGTCAAGTAAAAAAAAAAAGAATAATAGTCTGCTCGATGGTGTGCTGCACCATCTCGAAGGGCATTAGGTCCAAAATGAGCATATGAGGAAAAAAACTTCCAGAAATACAGATAGAAGCAGGAAATGTGGGCTAGCAGAAGTTTGGGCACTGCCATGGGCATCTTTATTAAAATGGTGGCACCCAAAATCATTTTTTTGGGGTGGGGTTGGGGGGAGTCGATTAAGGTTAGGCATGGGGGAGGTTACAGTTACACGTGGGTAGGAGTTGGTTATGGTTAGCCATGGGGGGGGGGGTAAAATTAGGTGCCGGGGGGGCAGGGCTGGATTTGTACGTTTTACTGCCCAAGGCCCACTATCACCAGCTTCTCCTGGCAGCTTCTCAAACTTCCCCCCAACATGGCTGGGATTAGATTGGTTCTTTTGAGCACAGTTAGTATGAAGTAACGGCAGGGATAACATTATAAGCTCCTCTGAGGACAGTTAGTGACATGAGGGCAGGAATTAGATTGAAAGCTCCTTAGGGAGAGGCATATTCAGTGAGTGACAGGCAGCTTACAGATCACTGTAAGTGCCCATTCGCTGCCCTTCATCCCCTGAGTGCCAGATCTGGCTGTTGGTAGCCACCCACTGCTATTTGTAAACTCTATAGGGCGAATGTTTAGCAGGCTTACTGCTACTGCCGCCCCACAGCCTGCCCCTTGCTTTCCTGATGCCCAAGGCCATGGCCTTTGTGGCCTTGCCTGAAATCCAGCCATTGGGGGGGGGGGGTTAAGTTTAGGTATCATAGAGGGAGAACAGAGTGAGGTTTTGCTGTAGTAAGATATCAGTACATTTTATCAATATTTTACTAACAAAAAAATACCACAGTAAAGTAGTAGAATATCAATAAAATACTGATAGTCCACCATCAGCTATTCCTGGGTGCTCAAATTTCCCAGTGTCTCTATTTCATGCACGCATATCGGCTGCAAAAGCAATGTGCACATTTTTGTTGGTTTGTGCAAATTGAGCTCAACAACCGCTTTTCCTTTTTACACCTGGGAGGTTGAACTGCAGTCTTATTGGATAATTCAGCATCCCAGCTGCTAACCATGAGATCTAGAGATGGCCCAAACCTCAGATTTTCGGTTCGCAAACCTTCGCCAAACGTTCAATTCGCGCAAACTTTCGCGAACCGCAATAGACTTTAATGGGGAGGCGAACTTTGAAAACTAGAAACACTTATGCTGGCCACAAAAGTGAAGGAAAAGATGTTTCAAGGGGTCTAACACCTGGAGGGGGGCATGGCGGAGTGGGATACACGCCAAAAGTCCCGGGGAAAAATCTGGATTTGACGCAAAGCAGTGTTTTAAGGGCAGATATTGAATTTTGAAATTGCACATTGAATGCTAAATTGCAGGCCTAAAGTGCTTTAAAACATCTTGCATGTGTATACATCAATCAGTGAGTGTAATTAGAGTTCTGCTTCATACTGACACACCAAGCTCACTGTGGAACGCACCGCAAACAGCTGCATAGTGACGGCCGTGCTGGACTGGTGCGCACCATGACGAGAGTGCAGGTGATGGTGGCTTTCCAGCCCATATGGTTGCCGGGCTGAGGCAGCTGAATGACAGAACAGTGACTTTCCACTGTGTGTGCTGTGAACAACAGGTAGATAGGAATATGCGGTGATGGGTATTACAATGTGCACCTGTCACACACAGACAGGTCGTGGACAGGCACAGTGACACTGCGTGCACTCAACTCACGTAGGTAGGTGGGTGCACTGTGAACAACAGGTAGGTAGGTAGGTAAATGCAGTAATGGGTATTACAATGTGCACCTGTCACACACAGACAGGTAGCGGACAGGCACAGTGACACTGCTAAGCTCACGTAGGTGGGTGGGTGCACAGTGAACAACAGGTAGGTATATGCAGTGATGGGTAATGTGCACCTGTCACACACACAGGTAGTCACTGATTGTGCTGGGCCTGGCAGTGGCACACACAGTATAAATTATCAAGGCTGTCTATGCAACACAAGTGTCAGTGGGACACACAGTAAAAAAAAATTGATCACAAGAACAAGATTATCTCTCAAAAGAGCTGTTGTGGGGTGCTATTTTAGCAATAAGAATCAGCAAGGAGCAGGCTAAGAAGCCTACAAGAGCCTAACTAATCTTTACCTATGAGAATCCGCAGCAGCTGTCCCTTCTTTATTTACTGCAGGCACACGAGTGAGTAAAATGGCCGGCGATGCCTGCCTTTTATAAGGGGGGAGTGGCTCCAGGAGGGAGTGTAGCCTGATTGGCTACAATGTGCCTGCTGATTGTGATAACGAGCAGAGAGTGGAAACGCTGACACCACCGGTGCATGACCCAGGGAAGCAGGAAGCACGGGTCTCAATACAAGCAGCAAGGAAGGATATTCCACTACACCATTGGTAGGGTATAAAGCAGTCTTCAGTTTATTGTCACATCAGTAGATACACATAAGGCTCACGCGTATCGGAGCTCACACTGGCTCCTTAATTATAGCCCATAGGCATGAATGTACCCTTTATTGACAGCCATTGCCATAATCTTATAGCCACATTAGCTGCTGTAGGCCTGGGGAACATTTATCAAGACAGTCTGAAACAAAATATTGGTATTTTTTTAGAAATCCATGCAGAACTGTCTCACACATCTTAGGTAATCTCTATATAGTGCAGATTCCTTCTTAAACTGATCTTAAATAGGAGGAGGAGGAAGGTTTCTCAGACAGTTCTGTGTGTGAGGGAAATTGCTGTTGCTGAGGTAACCAATACATCTGCTGTATTGCATCAATGCCCAGTACTTGAAGGGTTAAGCACAGAACAACTTCACAGGATTTAGTAGGGGGGAGGAGCACTTCACAAATCATGTCTAGTTTAGGGCTGGTTCAGACGGACGCTTGCGGAGCGTTTTCCGCAAGCGTTCAGAACGTTGCGGTAAACGCTCCCATTCAAGTGAATGGGAGCGTTTACACCGAGCTTTTGCGCGCGTTTACACGATCGCGGCGTTCGGGTCCCGATTTTCGCTAGCGTTCGAGCTGCCCTTTGAAGCAACATGTAGTTTCCGGGGGATGGCCAACCGCGACAGCTAATGTCCCCCTAGGGCAGGAATGGGCAAACTCCAGCTGGTAAGGAACTACAAGTCTCATAATGCATTTGCCTTTATGAGTCATGATTGTGGCTGTCAGACTCCTGCAATGCATTGTGGGACTTGTAGTTCTTTAACAGCTAGAGGGCCAAGTTTGCCCATGCCTGCCCTAGGATAAGAAAAAACGTGACCACATCGGAACGCAACGCGAAGGCTACTGAAAACCTAACCGCGCAGCCGCCACAACGCCACCAAGTGTGACACCACGCAGACATCCGTCTGAACCAGCCCTTACACTGCACAATCTGTAGAAATGCTATTAAGCACTTCTTAATCTGCAGCAGATTAGGGATGGATTTGCACTTCTTAACTGTAGTGCAGTTCTAGAAATTCACACTAAACTGCCGCTACAAACTAGGAATAAAGAATTTTCTTATTACCATGCAGAACAGTCCCCCCTGCTGGTTAGAACTGTTCAAGAAGAAAAAAAAACCCTGTGGATAATGCCTCAATAAATCTGGCCCAGTGCTCCCGATCTTCATCAATGTCAGAGGATACACCAGGGAATCGATCTAAAGTGGATCTTTCATGTACTGTTGTGTTGGGACTATTCCAGCCCCTTGTGCAAGAAAAAAGTAAAAACAAATTAGATTGAAAAAGTACAAAGAATAAGTTCCTAATAATAAGTAAACCGCCCCACATATACTGTACCTCATTACTTACATGTACCCCACACACATGCACACAGGCAAATATGCTCTATACATATGTACACTATTAACAATACAAATAGACATACACAATCAAAACTAGCTGCAAATCTTGAAAGACAAAACATATTTTTAGGTTTATAATCTTAGGCAGAGCCGGGACAAGGTCCTCCAGCACCCAAGGCTGAGACACCAAAGTGCGCCCCTCCATCCCTCCCACCCCAGCCGTCACATACTGATTGCTATTAGACTAAGAGGCGCCCTATGGGCCCACAACCTCCCCAATACGTTAATATCTAGTTATCTGGCTTGCAGTCACTGCCATGTATCCCCTTTTCTTATTTCTTTCTGCTTCAAACACAATTAGGAATGACAGCTGAATGAATTCTGCGCCCCCTCCTACACTGTGCCGTGAGGCTGGAGCCTCTCTAGCCTATGCCTCGGCCCGGCCCTGATTTTAGGATAAGAGTAAACAGTAGTCTTTGTTATGTCTTTATGGTCAAGAGTAGGGATGATCGGAACAGGCAAGTTCTGATATCGCGGTAATTCCGCATTCCGCTGTAACAAAATTCCGTCACCGCTAAATTTTGGCGTATCCCCGCAGTATTCCGCGGAATTTCGCATTCCGGCGGAAACCATTTCCACAATGTTAAAGGGAACCTAATAGATGTTTCCTTTTAAACAAATACCAGTTCCCTGGCAGTCCTGCTGATAACTTTGGCTTTAGCGGTGGCTGAATCACAATCCTAATTACAATTTTTTGGGGGAGCAGCAGGAGTTGTCGTAGGCCATGGGACCTAGAGGTGGTTCTACGGCAGTCATTACAATTTTTGTTTGGAGCAGCAGGAGTTGTCGTAGGCCATGGACCTAGAGGTGGTTCCACGGAAGTCATTACAATTTTTGTTTGGAGCAGCAGGAGTTGTCGTAGGCCATGGGACCTAGAGGTGGTTCCACGGCAGTAATTACAATTTTTGTTTGAAGCAGCAGGAGTTGTCGTAGGCCATGGGACCTAGAGATGGTTCCACAGCATTCATTGCAATTTTTGTTTGGAGCAGCAGGAGTTGTCGTAGGCCATGGGACCTATAAGTGGTTCCACGGCAGTCATCACAATTTTTGTTTGGAGCAGCAGGAGTTGTCGTAGGCCATGGGACCTAGAGGTGGTTCCACGGCAGTCATTGCAATTTTTGTTTGGAGCAGCAGGAGTTGTCGTAGGCCATGGACCTAGAGGTGGTTCCACGGCAGTCATTACAATTTTTGTTTGGAGCAGCAGGAGTTGTCGTAGGCCATGATGGTAACTAGAGGTGGTTTCACAGCAGTCATTATATTTTTATGATCTTAAAATGCAAAAATATGCAGCAAAGTTTGAGAGGGAGACCATTTGAGGCTTGAAAAACAGCAACATTTTTATTTAGTCTGTCTAATCTTCATCATGAATCAGTGAGAGGGGGCTTGTAATTATCACTGATCCATGACTCGTTCATTTTAATGAACGTTAGTATGTCCACATTGTCTGTGGACAGACGGGTCCGTTGGTCGGTGACCACCCCACCTGCAGCACTAAATACTCACTCAGAAAGAACACTGGTGGCGGAGCATGCAAGAACCTCCAATGCATACTGAGCGAGTTCAGGCCAGGTCTCTAGTTGCTTTGTCCAATACTCCATGGGGTCATCATTACTCTCCATATTGTCAGGAGCACTGGTCAACCCCAAGTAATCATTCACCCTTCGGGCCAGCCGCTGGCGGTGACTACTTTGCCCGCTGGTGGTGCTGCTGCTAGAAGGAGTATCTGGCATTGGCTGATAAAATTCCTTCAACATACTCAGCAGGTTCACAGAATGACTATTGGTGCTGCTGCTGGGAGTGGGACCACCAGACCTTTACTGAGTATGATGAGGCTTGGTAGCTTGGGCCCGGGATACAGGTTCAGGAAACACATCTTCTACCCAACGAAGAAGGGCATCCTGGATGTGGCTCATCCTGGCATCTGCTTTGGGGGGGGGGGGGGGTATGAACTGCCACATTTTTCCCTTGCACCGGGAATCTAAAATGGTGGCCACCCACGTGTCGAGCCTTGATTTTAAAGTTTTAATACAGGGGTCCTCACGGAGGCACTGGAGCATATGCGCAGCCATAGGGAAGAGATGTCTGCCATTAATCACCTCTTCCTGGTTGTCAGAACTGTCATCATGCTCTAGCTCCACATCAGAATCTTCTTCCCACCCCCGGACAATGGGCTCTTCTGCTTCCACAAGCTCTGCCTCCTCATCCAGGACTTGAGCATGCTCACTCACTCCCCCACTTGACTGACCACTGTTCAGTAGGGCTACCTCCCCCTGTCCGAGCACTTTGTCAAGAGTCTTGTCCAGCATGAAGACAATAGGGAGCACTTCTGATATGCTGTAGTGCTCCTTACTGACCAATTTTGTTGCCTGCTCAAACGGCTCCAAGACTTTGCACACCTGTCTAATCAGCTGCCACTGGTCCCCAGTAATGTAGTCCAGTGGCCCTGTTCTGGGGGAAGATGTCTGAGACAGGTATAGCCTGACCGCCATTCGCTGCTCCCACAACCTCTCCAGCATGTGGAGGGGGGAGTTCCACCACGTCGGACATTCAGAAATAAGCCTGTGCTGTGGCAGGCTATGGCAGCGCTGCAGCAGTTTCAAGGCCGTGGTGGTGGTTGTGGAGCGACGGATGTGGGCTGACACTTTTCGTGCTGAGGCCACAGTGTCCTTCAACCCATCAAAAGTTTGTAAAAATTTCTGGACTACAAGGTTGAAGACGTGGGCCAAGCAAGGTAAGTGAGTGTAGCCACCTTCGTAAATGGCGGGCAGCATGTTGGCACCATTATTAGACACCACTACACCTATCTCCAGTTTTAGGTGGAAAGCCACTGCCGAATCTGATCCTGTAAGGCTGCAAGGATTACAGATCTGGTTTGCCTGTTCTCGTCCATGGACTCGAGTTTCAGCACTGCTTGGCAACGATGGTGCTGCAGACCAGTGTAGGAGCGGGACCACTTGCTGGGAGGTTCAGCAACGGCAGACTGGCCTTGGACAGAACAGGTAGCAGAGGGAAGTAGAACATGCCTCCTCTTCAACCCATGTGGTGGCACCACCAGTTGAGATGCCCCAGATCTTGCACTCTCCTCAGCAGCACCAAGGAGGGTGATCCAATGGGCGGTAAAAGTTAGATACTTTCCCTGCCCATGCCTGCTGCTCCAGCCATCCATAGTGAAGTGCACCTTGCCACTGACAGCGTGATCCATAGACCGGCCGACACACTCCACAATGTGCTGGTGAAGGGCAGGGATAGCATTCCTGGCAAAATAATGGCGACTGGGGATCCGCCATGGTGGAGCAACACTGTTCATCAGTCTGCGGAAGGGGGCACAGTCCACAAACTGGTAGGGCAGCAGCTGTTGGTCCAACAGCCTTGCCAGGAGCTCATTATTTTTGACAACCAAAGGATCACTTGCAGGGAGCATTCGCTTCCTCTGCAACATTTCTGGCACAGAGGCCTGACGCTGGAACACTGGTGATTCAGAGGAAACCAAAAAGGGTGATGATGAGGTGCTTGCCGAGGTCTGGAGTCCTCTTCCAGCCTGTCATGCAGAGGGATTTGAAGTAGAATGGGACGCAGGTTGGATGGGGACAGGACGACTGGAAAAAGAAGAGGAGGGGCCTGTTGCTGCTGCTTTTCCTCCACCGATCTTATTGTAATTCTTTACATATTCGAACTCCCGCTTGTGGTGGTTGCGCAGATGGCTTTTCAGCCCTGAAGTACCAAACCCGCTGTTCAGTTTGCCTCTGCTCACCGATTTACGACACAGCGGGTTCGGCACTTCAGGGCTGATAAGCCATCTGCGCAACCACCACAGATGGGAGTTTGAATATGTAAAGAATTGCAATAACATGGGTGGAGGAAAAGCAGCAGCAACAGGCCCCTCCTCTTCTTTTTCTAGTGCCTAACCCACCAGATGGCGAGCACGTTGGATCAGCCACCTCATCATCCAAAACATTATCCAGTTCAACCAAAGCACTGAAACCCATAAGTGACTCTTCTGGACCCTCCACCTGTCAACGAAACACCTCTGTAGTTGACTGGTGATGTTGATTGGTGGTGGTAACAAAAGCTCCCAGTTGTGATGGATTACTGGATGAATAAAACACATGGGGCCATTTCTGTCACCACAGAACCCTCCACTTTTTGGTACCTTGGTCCAATGGTCTACTCCAATGCCTCATCCCAATCCATTTAAAAAAACAGAGAGATGGACCAGCACTAGATGGCAGATGGCTTAGGGGGTATATACGTGTGCACGCTGTGCCTCTGGATAAGCTTTAACCAGTAGGAACAAAAGAAGAGGAGATCCGGGCACCAGCACTGCAGTAGAAACACCTTTTATTGCATCCCCAGCGTTCCCATACACAAAGTCACTTTGTGTATGGGGACGCTGGGGATGCAATAAAAGGTGTTTCTACTGCAGTGCTGGTGCCCGGATCTCCTCTTCTTTTGTTCCGCCTCATCCCAATCCTTCTGCACATCTCTCTTATTGACATAGGTGTGCTTTAATTCTGGAGGAGAGTACTGGGAGGAAGCAATCTCGTCAAGAGAAGCAGCTGCGGTCTGGTTCTGGTCATGAGGAACCTGGTCACTACTGGTGCTGCTGCCACTAGCTTCAAGTTCCTCACACTGGGTAGATGGTTCCTGTTCGAAATAATCAACTACTCTGTTCGCCTGCTGCTCTGTCAAAATTTTCCTGCATGCGAACACAGGGAAGACATCTCTGATGAGGGCGGAACGCTTTCTGCTGCTGCTGCCACCCTCAACCTGATCACGTACTTGACGTGATCCACCAACACCACCATCACTCCATTTTCTTTTAGGAGTGGCAGGAAATTGCTGCTGCTCTCGCTCCATTGTTTTGGGGCCAAAAACTTTATTAGGGAAGGGGTATGAGCGACAGAACCAAAGTAAAATAAATCCACCTAACTTGAACTAAACAACAGATAAGAAAATAAGGGCGTGAAATAAAGAAAATAAATCAAAAACAAAATAAAGAAAACAAAAAAATGAACTTAGAAAACAACAACAACAAAAAAACTTGCACTACACTAAACTAATCAATCACCTAATTCTCTCACTCTGTCAAACACTAAAGGTGGGTACACACATCAGATAAAAGTCTTTGAAATACGAAAGATCACAGACCAATTTTTATTCCCTTCCATGTAGTATGAGAGCGTACTCTACACAGTCTATTCTATTGAGCTGAACTCCCCATCAGATTAAATCTTTGCAAGATGCTGTGCTCAAAGATGCTGTACACATTCAAAAGATCAGTATCTGCCAAAGATCTGTTCCTGCAAAATGCATTTATAGTCTATGACAGTGATGGCTAACCTTGGCACTCCAGCTGTGGTGGAACTACAAGTCCCATGAGGCATTGCAGCTCTGATAGCTCTAAGCATAACTCAGGAGGCAGAAGCATGATGGGATTTGTAGTTTTATCACAGCTGGAGTGCCAAGGTTAGCCATCACTGGTCTATGATATCCGCAGATCCTCATACACACCTTGTTTAACAGACATTCATCTGCAGATCTGACAATCATCTGCAGATCTGAAGATCTATCCTGGTGGATCTGATCTGCAAATGAATGTCTGTTAAACAAGGTGTGTATTAGAGTTGGGCCGAACCTCCGATTTTAGGTTCGCGAACCTGGTTCGCGAACTTCCGCGGAAGGTTCGGTTCGCGTTAAAGTTCGCGAACCGCAATAGACTTCAATGGGGATGCGAACTTTGAAAAAAAAAAATAATTATGCTGGCCACAAAAGTGATAGAAAAGATGTTTCAAGGGGTCTAACACCTGGAGGGGGGCATGGCGGAGTGGGATACATGCCAAAAGTCCCCGGGAAAAATCTGGATTTGACGCAAAGCAGCGTTTTAAAGCGGAATATAACCCTGCATTTCAACTTTGCTCTAAAACATTATTTACAGCATATTATATGCAAAAAGCATTTTTTTTTTTACTAGACCAGCATTGGAAGGGTTAAACACAGAGGTTTTAAGTTCGTGCAGACATTCAGATGGTTACATTCTATTTAGTTAGTGTGTAACTGTTTATCAATAGATACATCTCTTTGGCTGTCCTCCAAGCTCCTTCTCAGTGAGAGAGATGAGTCATAATAAACACATATTTGTAAACAAAAAGTATCTAACTCAAGTTCGGATTCGGTTGCAGAAATCTCTAGGGACTTTAAAGCCCTGTGTAACCCTTCCAATGCTGGTCTAGTAAAAAAAAAAATGCTGGTTGCATATAATATACTGTAAATAATGTTTTAGAGCAAAGTTGAAATGCAGGGTTATATTCCGCTTTAAGGGCAGAAATCACATTGAATGCTAAATGACAGGCCTAAAGTGCTTTAAAACATCTTGCATGTGTATACATCAATCAGGTAGTGTAATTAAGGTACTGCTTCACACTGACACACCAAACTCACCGTGTAACGCACCGCAAACAGCTGTTTGTGTAGTGACGGCCGTGCTGGACTGGTGCGCACCATGGCGAGAGTGCAGGTTTTGGTGGCTTTACAGCCTATATGGTCGCCTGGCTGATGTAGCTGAATGACAGAACAGTGACTGTCCAGCTGATCAAATTTGGTCTGACCACAATGAGGCAACGACCTTATTATCGTGGGTGTGCCCCCCGAGACACTCATCTAGGCGCCGGTCATTGCTTCATTGTGATACGCAAGCCCCTTCACCACGGCAAGGTAATGATCACGAAGGGGAATGGGCGCATGTACATGCCTTTTCTTTTGTTGTTGCAGCTGCCCGCAGTGCAGCCAGAAAAATTAGGCAGTCATGTACACGCACCCGAAAAATTATTACAGCGGCCGCTGCTAGCAGCGGCCTAAAAAATTCAGCAATCCGCCTGGAGTCCCGGACCCTGTTGGTGGTGGCGGAGAAGGTAGTCAAGCGGCCTGCAGGCAGACATGCTGTGTGGAGGGACTGGGAGCGACTTAGTCTTCTTGGGGCAGGCCAGGCAGCCAGTCACACGGCGTGCAGGCAGAGATGCTGTGTGTGCGGGGACTGACTTAGTCTTGGGGCGGGCAGCAGCCCTCCGGGATCCATGCCTCATTCATTTTGATAAAGGTGAGGTACTTAACACTTTTGTGACTTAGGCGACTTCTCTTCTCTGTGACAATGCCTCCAGCTGCGCTGAAGGTCCTTTCTGACAGGACGCTTGCGGCAGGGCAGGAGAGAAGTTGGATGGCAAATTGGGACAGCTCTGGCCACAGGTCAAGCCTGCGCACCCAGTAGTTCAAGGGTTCCTCATCGCTGTTCACAGCAGTGTCTACATTCACACTTAAGGCCAGGTAGTCGGCTACCTGCCGTTTCAGGCGTTGGTGGAGGGTGGATCCGGAAGGGCTACGGCGAGGCGTTGGACTAAAGAACGTCCGCATGTCCGACATCACCATGAGATCGCTGGAGCGTCCTGTCTTTGACTGCGTGGACACGGGAGGAGGATTAGTGGCAGTGGTACCTTGCTGGCGTTGTGCCGTCACATCACGCTTAAAGGCATTGTAAAGCATAGTTGACAGCTGGTTCTGCATGTGCTGCATCCTTTCCACCTTCCGGTGAGTTGGTAACAGGTCCGCCACTTTGTGCCTGTACCGAGGGTCTAGTAGTGTGGCCACCCAGTACAGGTCATTCCCCTTGAGGTTTTTTATACGGGGGTCCCTCAACAGGCAGGACAGCATAAAAGACGACATCTGCACAAAGTCGGATCCAGTACCCTCCATCTCCTCTTGCTCTTCCTCAGTGACGTCAGGTAAGTCAACCTCCTCCCCCCAGCCGCGAACAATACCACGGGAAGGTTGAGCAGCACAAGCCCCTTGCGATGCCTGCTGAGGTTGTTCTCCTGCCGCTGTCCCCTCCTCCTCCTCCTCCTCCTCCTCCCCCAAAGAAACACCTTGCTCATCATCCTCTGAGTCTGACTCGTCTTCTGCACACGACTTCTCTTCTTCCTCCTCCTCCCCCCTCTGTGCTGCCGCAGGTGTTGAGGAAACAGCTGGGTCTGATGAAAATTGGTCCCATGCCTGTTCCTGCCGTAACGGTTCCTGGTCACGCTCATTCACAGCTTCATCCGCCACTCTACGCACAGCACGCTCCAAGAAGTAAGCGTAGGGAATTAAGTCGCTGATGGTGCCCTCACTGCGGCTCACCAGGTTGGTCACCTCCTCAAATGGCCGCATGAGCCTGCATGCATTTTCCATCAGTGTCCAGTTGTCGGGCCAGAACATCCCCATCTTCCCAGACTGTTTCATTCTACTGTAGTTGTAGAGGTAGTGGGTCACGGCTTTCTTCTGTTCTAGCAGGCGGGAGAACATGAGCAGGGTCGAGTTCCAGCGAGTCGGGCTATCGCAAATGAGGCGTCTCACCGGCATGTTGTTTTTGCGCTGAATTTCCGCAAAGCGTGCCATGGCTGTGTAAGACCGCCTCAAATGCCCACAGAACTTCCTGGCCTGCTTCAGGACATTCGCTAAGCCAGGGTACTTTGCCACAAATCTTTGAACCACTAGATTCATGACATGTGCCATGCAGGGTATGTGTGTCAGCTTCCCCATATGCAAAGCGGCAAGCAGATTGCTGCCGTTGTCGCACACTACGTTGCCTATCTCCAGGTGGTGCGGGGTCAGCCACTCATCCACCTGTTTCTTAAGAGCAGCCAGGAGAGCTGCTCCAGTGTGACTCTCCGCTTTGAGACAAGACATGTCTAAGATGGCGTGACAGCGTCGTACCTGGCATGCAGCATAGGCCCTGCGGAGCTGGAGCTGTGTAGCTGGAGAGGAGAACTGCCACTCAGCCAAGGAGGAGGAGGACAGCGAAGAGCATGTAGCAGGAGGAGAGGAGGTGGCAGGAGGCCTGCCTGCAAGCCGTGGAGGTGTCACAATTTGGTCCGCTGCGCCCTGCTTGCCATCGTTCACCACCAGGTTCACCCAATGGGCTGTGTAGGTAATGTAGCGGCCCTGCCCGTGCTTGGCAGACCAGGCATCCGTGGTCAGGTGTACCCTTGACCCAACGCTCTTCGCAAGAGATGACACCACTTGCCTCTCAACTTCACGGTGCAGTTGGGGTATGGCCTTTCTCGAAAAATAAGTGCGGCCTGGCATCTTTCACTGCGGTGTTCCGATGGCCACAAATTTACGGAAGGCCTCAGAGTCCACCAGCCGGTATGGTAACAGCTGCCGAGCTAACAGTTCCGCCACGCCAGCTGTCAGAAGCCGGGCAAGGGGGTGACTGGCCGAAATTGGCTTCTTCCGCTCAAACATTTCCTTCACGGACACCTGACTGCTGCTGTGGGCAGAGGAGCAGGAACCGCTCAAGGGCAGAGGCAGAGTGGAGGAGGGTGCCTGTGAAGGTGGAAGGGAGAAAGCGGCAGAAGCAGATAATGCACCTGATGGAGGAGAAAGAGGAGAAGGAGGGTGGCTTTGCTTTTGTGTGTTGCTGCTGCTTTTGCTCAGGTGGCCATCCCATTGCTGTTTGTGCCTTTTCTCCAGGTGCCTTCTTAAGGCACTTGTCCCTACGTGATTGTTGGCCTTTCCACGGCTCAATTTTTGTTGGCAGAGCGAACAGATGGCTTTGGTCCGATCTGAGGCACACACATTAAAAAATTTCCACACCGCTGAGCCACCCTGGGATGTGGGCACTATGGGGACCTCAGCAGCTGATGCTGAAGGGCAAGTTGGCTGGCTGTACATAGGTGGCGATACATGGTGCCGGACTCTGCCACCAGCTGTTTCTGACGAAGAGCTGCCCCAGCTTCTTTCAGCAACTTCTCTCCTCCTACTACTCTCTGACTCCCCCTCTGAACTGTCCCCCTCTTCATCTCCTCTATTGGGAACATACAGAGGATCCCTATTACCGTCATCATCGTAGTCATCCTGCCCAGCTTCGCTTGCCTCAGACAAATCCAAACTTGCACCATCAGTAGGTCCTTCATCCTCCTGACACGTTACATCCATAGTGTTGCCGCGTAACTCAGACATATGAGCTGGTGAAAATTCATCTGGCTGTAACAACAATGGCTGTGCATCAGTGATTTCACCACTAAATAATTCTTGCGAAGTGTCAAATGCAGCGGAAGTGGTGCTAGTAGTAGCGCTGGTGGCTGAGCAAGATGAGGTGTTCTGTGTCGCTAAATACTCAACCACGTCCTGACAATCTTGGGAGGTGATGGGACATGCCTTCTTCCGAGCACTGTACTGTGGGCCAGGTCCACACGAAATTACATTTACACGACCTAGCGCAGACCTGCCGGGTGGCCTTCCTCTGGTTCTGGCACTACCTCTTCCTCTACCTGTTTTGTCCATATCGGGTATGCACGGAGTGGTATATCACACTGCGTGCACTCACGTAGGTAGGTGGGTTCACTTAACTGCACAGGTATGCGCACTGATGCGGTGGGTTCACTGAACAGAACAGGTATACAGTGGCGGGTTCACAGAACAGGTATGCAGTGGCGGGTCCACTGAACAGAACAGGTATGCAGTGGCGGGTTCACTAAATAGAACAGGTATACAGTGGCGGGTTCACTAAACAGAACAGGTATACAATGGCGGGTTCACAGAACAGGTATACAGTGGCGGGTCCACTGAACAGAACAGGTATGCAGTGGCGGGTTCACTGAACAGGTATACAGTGGCGGGTCCACTGAACAGAACAGGTATGCAGTGGTGGGTTCACTAAACAGAACAGGTATACAGTGGCGGGTTCACTAAACAGAACAGGTATACAGTGGCGGGTTCACAGAACAGGTATGCAGTGGCAGGTTCACTGAACACAACAGGTATGCAGTGGCGGGTTCACTGAACAGGTATACAGTGGCGGGTCCACTGAACAGAACAGGTATGCAGTGGCGGGTTCACTAAACAGAACAGGTATACAGTGGCGGGTTCACTAAACAGAACAGGTATACAGTGGCGGGTTCACAGAACAGGTATGCAGTGGCAGGTTCACTGAACACAACAGGTATGCAGTGCTGGGTTCACAGCACAGGTATGCAGTGGTGGGTTCACAGCACAGGTATGCAGTGGTGGGTTCACAGAACAGGTATGCAGCCAGACAGGAACAAGTTAAGCCTAACTAATCTTTCCCTGAGAGACAGTCTGCAGCAGCTCGCCCTACTCTCACTAACGCAGGCAGCACACGAGTGACCGTAATGGCCGCCGCTGCCTGCCTTATATAAGGGGGGGTGGGGCTCCAGGAGCTAGTGTAGCCTAATTGGCTACACTGGGCCTGCTGACTGTGATGTAGAGGGTCAAAGTTGACCCTCCATGTGCATTATGGGGCGAACCGAACTTCCGCAAAGGTTCGCCTGCGGGACGCGAACTCGAACCACGGAAGTTCGCATGGAACCGTTCGCAGGCGAACCGTTCGGCCCAACTCTAGTGTGTATGAGGATCTGCAGATATCATAGACTATGAATGCATTTTGCAGGAATGGATCTTTTGCAGGAACTGATCTTTAGCAGATACTGATCTTTTGAATGTGTACAGCATCTTTGTGCACAGCATCTTGCAAAGATTTTTTCTGATGGGGAGTTCAGCTCAATAGAATAGACTGTGTAGAGTATGCTCTCATACTACATGGAAGGGGGTAAAATTGGTATGTGATCTTTCAGTTTCCAAAGACATTTATCTGATGTGTGTATGCACCTTAAGCCTGCGGCCTGGCTGGGTCTGTCTAACCCTCTCCACACAGCAGCTACTAGTACACTACACTACAATCTATCACTCAAACTAACAATTTACTGTCACTCTCTCACAAATACACCTAGCTACTACTACTAATAGCTCACACTCAGTCTAATTCTCTCTCACAGTGTTTAAAAAGACTTTTGTTTTATATACAGTCTTTAAAAAGACTATTGTTTTATGTTGAAACAACTAATATGGATCTGTCTCTCCTCTCTCCAACACCAGACTGAAACCCACACGCTTTGTGACTGTCATGCCTCTCTTATATACAAAATGCGTGGGATAGCTGATGATAGGTAGCTAGGAGCTGGTGGTTGCTAATGTAGGATTAGTTGGTTTTTGTTAAGACTCTAATTGGTGCAGAAATTCAGTTTTTAATGCAGAAATCAACATGTTTTAAGCTTCTGTGATGGGTCTATCCCTTCCGATCCATCTGATTGGCTAATGCAGCTTTTATACGCTTCTGATTGAATTCCGCATAGAAATTCTGCTATTTCCGATTACCGCTATAGCATTTTCAGTCCGGCTTACCGGAACGGAATTGCTAATTTCCGACCGAAATCGCGGAAATTTCCATTCCACGGAATCCGACGAGCATCCCTAGTCAAGAGTATCTGCATTTTTACAATTATGAAACGCAAGCAATATATATGCTTTAGTGACCAATCAGTTTCATGCATCTATAATGAATATGGAAATATTTTGTTGTTTTTGTAAGTGTCAGTAGTGAGTGTAGTGCATTTTAGAGAAAAAATTGGAATGAGTGCTTTTGTGACAAAGTTGTTAAAGCAACTGGATGCTCAAATAGTCATTTCTGAAAGCATGGAATTTATACTTTTCAGTGGTCCATGTAAGGATTTAGTGGCCTTCTTTCTGTTTAGCTGCAGAATAGATTGAAACTCTGAAGAAGGTTCAGCTGTTCTAATTAGAAAACTGATACAACCAACCAGTTTTTTGTTTGTTTGTTTGTTTGTTTTTTGCTAGGGTAGTTGGGGCTGTGCATGTGGCGTAGGTAACAGATTTGAAATACTGTTTGAAAAATTCACTGTAATGTACAGATCTGAACTGAGAACATTGCTTTTTTCATCAAAAAGAGTGAAATACCACTTTAAGCATTGTTTCTGCCTGAACTTGGCTTTTAAGTAAAACCTAGTGTTTTCTGCAATTACTTCAAACAATGAATACATTGCATTGCTGTGTACTTCACCCCCTTATGAAATGAAAAACATAATTATAATTAACAGCGATAACAACAATATTTGTAAAGCACTCTTCTCCCATAGGACTCAAATCACCTGCCATAAATCAGACCAGTAATTAATAGCGAGGTGGATTATGTTACACAGGAAAAAAGCTACATGTCCTTGAATGCTAGACTAAACAGGTGGTCTGTCAATCTGGATTTAATCCTCCCCATGGATTAAACCAGGGGCATAACTAGAAATCACTGGGTCCCCCTGCAACTTTGTCTGAACCCCCCCCCCCCCCTCACTTTTTGCACAGGTAAACTGAAAACCAATGTTATTCAATTGGCCAGAGATCACTTGAATGTGCTTTCCCCATGCAGACAGCAGTGAAGCACTGCATGCAATTTCTCTATCAATTACATTAGCTTCTGTGATAGAATGTACATATTTTCACCCATACAGACACACATGGTGTGCAGAAAAAAAAGATGAGTGTGCTTCCAGCATCAGCTTACTACACTCACTCTGTCCATCTCTAATGGAGCAGAACTGGCTCTGCAGACTTCTCCAGGGGCTGGGTGCTGTACACAATAACCTGTTGCACACTGAATATGGACTATCTACAAAACTTTGTATGATTCCTTATCAGTGGCTGAGCAGATGCAGTCATTAGAACAATGGTGCAGAGAGCAGAAAGTTTTTCTCTTCGTGCCCTTAGTTGTCAGTCTCTCAGGACAGGGGAAAGAAACTTCTCCCCATGGGTCCCCCTGCAGCTGCATCCCTTGCAGGGTCTATTGTTACACCCCTGGATTGAACTGTCCTGATTAGGGATGGTTGGAAATGTCCATTTCTGATTCCGTGGAAATTCAGATTTCTGACAATGCCAATTTCCAGATGTTCCAATTTCCAGTTTTCGATGAGTATTTTCATTTGTCATATTTTGCATCAGTAAATTCAAAAATGACAATAAAAAAAAATAGTAAATCGTAAAAATGGAATCTTGTGATTGGTCTAAAATTACTGCAGTAATTAGATTTTTTGCGGAAAAATTCTGCATTCTCTGATTGGTCCAATGCTTCCGAGTCCTATGATTGGGCTAAAATTACCAAGTTGCAGTAAATCGGATTTCTGCGGAGTTCCGTTTTCCGAGTTCCAATCGGATATGTTGATATCGGATCATAAATACGGAAATTTCAATTATGTGGAATCCCAATGAGCATCCTTGGTCCTGAATGATTGTGTGGTAAGCAGTTCCAAAACATTAGGGCAGAGGTAACATGACAGAAGGCTCTGACCACAAAGGTGGACTCTTGGGATTACTAAGTTATTTGATACTGCTGAACTAAAGGCCCGTACCCACAATGTGATTTTACCGCACTTTTTCTGATGACCAGACATTTTTGGGAGCTATCATTTCCGTGATCTCGCAACGTGGGTAGAGGAGTGCGATCTCATGAATGACATTTGGGGACGTACAGCAATAATGACCACCACAATGGATCTTTAAGATCCCCGATGAGCGATGACACCCACGCAAAGTACCCTGACATTTGACCTCTCATTCGCACCTTTCGTGTGCCGTGGTGTGACGTCACGTGTTCCTGCAGGTAGGAGGATAGATCCATCGTTAGGTGAGTATTAAGCTTTAGGTTGGAGGAGGTGGTTCAATTACAACAAATCCTTCAGATAACCAGCACCTAAATTGTGTAGGGATTTAAATGTTAGGCAGTTTTACCCTGAAATGGATTCTCTATTTTATGAATGACTAGCAGAATGAGTAAAGAACCAGTATTAGGGCTTGTTCACACTATGGGCTTAATTCACTAAACCGTGATAACTCATATCACGGCCGCGCTATCGTTTTTCTGTTTTGCACATGTTTTCGCGCGCAATTGCAAATTTTGCGATTGCATGTGATAAACGCATGTGAAAACGCTATCGCGTCCGTGATATGAGTTATCACGGTTTCATGAATCAAGCCCCATGAGCGCTGTGAGCACTTGAGCAATGTATTTTAATGTGCGTGTTCTCACATGAGCGATGAGCTTTCTTTCTAATTGCAAAAGTGGGTCCTGCACCATTTTCAGAGCATTAGTGCTTCAGTGGAAGGTATAGGGAAATCGCTAAGCACTTTAAAAAGCACCTGGCAAAGCAATTTTGTGAGAGCTTTTCTTAACAAAGTACATTACAGAGATTCAGAGCACAACAAAGATAGTCCAGGCACTGTCCCTTTAAAGCTTTAATTTGTGTTGCCGCAATGTCATATACAGAATTCAACTCCATATATTCAGAAAAGGCATGATACATCTAACCTGCAGTTCCTGGTGGCGTGTGGTGGGTGAGGGAGATGGTGGCCAGGGGAAGCAGGATGGCACAACAGCCGTTTCGCGCCGGTGTGGCGCTTGCTCACGTGCTCTGAGTCCTTGGGTTAGCGGCGGCGAGCTCGGCTTCCGAGACAGGCCACTAGGCCACGCCCAGCAACGCCGTCATTGGCCCCAGGAAGTGACATCACGGGGGAGTGAAAGTGAGGGGGCGGTGATGAGCCGATCTACGGCAAAGGAAAAGGAGAAGCTTATGTTGCCATGGATAAAGATAAACAAACATGTGATTAACATACTTTGTGACTTAGTTCAACCATTGACATATTTGTGCTAGCATAGCATGTATCTAACTTTACAACCATTTGAAAACCATGTGTATCCAACACCAATTGGAACATATGGAACGTGCATCTTCAAATGAAATCCATTACAGCGGCAAATACAGATCCTCCCGTATATTAAAAACACCTTTTATTAGCTGCTTTAAAACTTAGGATAAAAATCCTCCCTCATACCCCATGTTGCCCCGGGGAAGTCCGTGCATAATAGGGAGACATAGCTCGAGGTGTAATAACCTCTCATTCGGGAGGCTAATTCCTATCCCTTAATCTGTTCTGTTCCTTTCAACATGGAACAAAGGGGACAGGCAGTCCCACTGCGGACACACCGCACACGTAAACAATCCCTCTCCTACTACAAGGAGGAGAGAGAGCCACAGCTCTACATAGGATCATTATAAAAAAGGAAAGAGAGGGGGAGAAGGCAACCCAGACACAAGGAGGGGGCGAGCAGCGTCATGGGGAATATGGAGTTTGCACCCCCAAACTGAAAAGGGGGGGGGGGAGAAAAGACGTCCATCTCTCCTAAAGCTTGCACCTGCTCGAGGCCGGATGCAGCCAGGCAGCGGGTGGCATTTCTTCCCAGAGGTTTAGCACATACCTGTGGGTTGGGAGGAAGAAGAATTTCGACTAGGGGGATGGGTTATTACACCATCACCCGCCTTCCATTAAGGCACTTTGTAGCGGGGGGACCCCCTTGGCGAGCAGGACCGTGGAACAGGTCCGGCCCGAACAGATGGTCCCCATCCGCAACCCCCCATATCCGCTGTTCCCGGCTACTATCCAGCCAGAAAGGAAAGAGGGACATCCCACCAATCCCCCCTGTTCCTCCATCACCCTTAAAGATAACGCTACACGGCCCCCTCTGGTGTGTAGGGCAAAGAGAGCGAGAGGAGAAGGAGAAGAAGGAGAAGGAGAAGAAGGGGAAGGCAGTCCCCCTACATCTCCATCACCCTTAAAGATGACTCTACACCACTCCTTTTGGTGTGCAGGACAAAGAGGGCAAGAGGAGAGGGGGAGAAAGAGGAAAATAAAGGGGAAGGGGAAGGGAGAAAAGGGGGGAGGGGGGGGAGAAAGAGGGGAACAGAAAAGGAGAGAAAGGGGAAGAGAAAAGAGGTAGAGGAAAGGGACAGCAGAACGGGAATGGGGAAGCTAGGGACAGGGGGAGGGTTCCAGTACGGGGCTATTATCTATGGGTCCAGGAAGCAGGCCATATCCAATCTATCATTGAGGCCTAAAGGCCCCATTGCTTCTGTACGTAGGATCACTCGCGACTCTCGTCGCGTCAATTCGCGGTCCCGATTCCCACCTCTTCTTGAGGGGGCTACATGTAAGAGGCCTGCGAACTTCAAACACGAAGACCTGCCCCCATGGACTTCTCTTACATGCTGTATGAGGCAGGGGCATCCTCTTCCAGATTTTATCGATTTCAGGTGTTCCCCCACCCTCTCCTTCAAAGGTCTTGTCGTTTTGCCCACGTAGTAGAACCCACATGGACAAAACAGCACAAAAGACACAAACCCCGTCTGGCAAGTGATGAAGGCTCTTACCTCCCACTGTACCCCCCCCCTAAATGGTAATTGGTGCCCTCCAGCATCTGTGGGCAAAATTTACAGTCCCACATTTATAATTGCCCTTCGGGCGTCTTCCAGTTAACTAGGAGGAGGGAGTAAGTGAGCGAAACTCACTCCGCATCAAAGTGTCCCCAAATGTGGGGGCCCTCCTGTATGTTATCCTTGGGGGCTCCAGGAAGACTTTTTGAAGGGTCGGGTCTATCATGATCACTGACCAGTGCTTTCTGATGGTTTGTGCAAGAACTTGGCCTGGACATTGGAGTATAGGTAAAGGAAAATGTGAATGAGCCCCTGCTGTCAATTTTTTTGGTTCCGAGACAGGAGAGAGGGCCTATCCCTGTCCCTTGCCCTGGATCTGGCTGCCTCCAGAGCATCCTTTTTGTAACCCCTGGCTTCTAACCTAGCAGATAGCTCCTGCGTCTGTGTGTTAAATGTGTCCAGAATTTGTGTTATTGCGTCTGAGGCGCAGGTACTAGCCATAAGGCAGGGAAGCCTTCACATGTTCTGGGTGGAAGCTTTCTCTATGCAACAAAGAGTTCACTGCCGTTTCCTTCCTATAGCCCTCACATATCAAACGATTTCCATCGGGCTTTATCTTTAGATCAAGGAAATTGACATACCTACTGCTGATCTCGGAAGTGAAGCTCATGTGACCTTGTTGTTATTGAGATAGGAAACAAATTCCTCAAACTCCCCCTCTCTTCCCTGCCACACAACCAGCACGTCATCCACATAGCGGGCCCAAACCCTGATTTTGTTCAAATATGGGTTATTTTGGCCCACCACGTGGTCCTCCTCCCAGGCACCCAGTAAAAGACCTGCATAGGTACATGCCACAGAGGTCCCCATGGCTGTCCCGGAGGTCTGGTGGTACCACCTTCCATCAAACATAAACACGTTATGCGTCAATATGTACCTGAGGCACTCGCCCAGGAAATCTTTGTATTCCTCGTCCTTATTTGTTCTATCCAAGAACCTGCGTACCGCCCGTATTCCCTCCACGTGGGGTATCTTGCTATACAGACTCTCCACATCAATTGTGGCTAGTCTGTAGCCTGGTTCCCACCTGGTGTTTTCCACGATGTTAATCGCATCCAAGGTGTCTGCCAGGTAAGATGGTACTCCCGATAGTAAAGGGCGTAACGTGTGGTCCAGAAATCGTGATAGATGCTCCGTCAATGAGCCACACCGGGAGACTATCGGTCTCCCCGGTAGGTTAGTCAGTGACTTGTGCAATTTTGGAAGGTGGTACCACACAGGGTACCGGGGGGGACATGGGGAGCAAATCTACGGCTGGCCTCTGTGACATGTACCCGTTTTCGACTCCCCGCCTTAACAAAGAGCGGAGAGACGATCGGTACCTTGGAGTCGGATTGCGGTCCAGACGCTCATAAAACTCCAGGTTACTGAATTGCCTGTAGGCCTCATGTGTATACACCTCCCTGGATAAAAAAGAAACACCGAGAGCCCAATATAGTGTAGTATGTATTGGAAACCGTGGATAAATGTAAGTGTGAGATGAATATACTCACAAACATGGGTTACCTCTTAGGCAACCACTGTAGATGCAGGTGAGGAGATTAGACCTGTCCTCACTCAGGATTAAGATGTCGCTCTCTGTAGATCAGGAAAGTAGGAGTAGGTCACCCCTCCACCAGGGGTGGACACAGTATTATCGTAAGAGAACAGAGGCGCCAGCAGGATAAAAGGTAATAAAAATTTTAAAATTTGCTGGGAGGCAGTGGTGGACTTACCTCCGGAAAGCAGACTCAAAATACTGTCTGAATTAAACAAATAAATTTATTATTGGTACCCCAAAAGATGCACAGCCCGCTTCATCAGGCAATAAGATAGGGGACAAACAGTAGCTCGTCAGTAGCACGAATTGCGCCTCTGAATAAATCTCGCTTCAGACCTCCTAAATAGCAGGGGCATGTGTGCCCCTGCTAAAACGCAGCTATCCCGCGGCTTAACGGGGGTCCCTTCACCCCCAAATCCCCTCCTCTAATGCGGGGGAGTGCTTCCTGGTTGGGGCAGGGCTAACTGCCGCAGCCCTGCCCCACGCGCGTCTGTCAGCGTGTATCTCCGCCTCTCCCCCGCCCCTCTCAGTCTTCCTTCACTGAGAGGGGCGGGGGAGAGGCGGCGATGCGCCGCTGACAGACGCGACTGGAGGCAGGGCTGCAGCCGTTAGCCCTGCCTCCCGGAGTGACCAAATGCACGACCAAGTCGTGGGTTTGGGGGTGAAGGGACCCCCTTTGTGCGGCGCGATAGCGGCGGTTTAGCAGGGGCACACGTGCCCCTGCTAACTTTGAGCTCTGAAGCGAGATTTATTCTCGCTTCAGAGTCTCTTTAAAAAGCGCTCACAATAGCGCTCAGTAATTGCGCTTGCGATTTTTAATGTGAACAAAGTCTTATATGGCAATGGCAGGGCTGTTTTTTTTTTTTTTGGTAGAAACATTTTGTACTCACTGCTGGTGGCACAGATCCCATTTTGAAGGAATTTGCAGAGGGCATTACAGTAGTCCATCTATGATGTGAAGAAAAAATGAACTAGGTTTGGTAGATCCTATGGGGGGATGAGGTACTTAGCTTTTGCTCTCCCTTCAGCTTCCCTTCAAAGCCCAATGGCATGGTGGGTGGCACAATGGATAGTGATAGCACTCTCGCTAGGTGGCAGGGGCAAAACTTTGGATGTCCCCCCCATCGCTTTTTGCACAGGTAAACTGTGTTATTCAATTGGTTAATGCACACTTAAATGGGTTTCCCGATGCAGACAAAAACAGACAGCAGTGAAGCCCTGTACGCATTTTCTCTATCATTTACATTAGCTCCTGTGATAAAATGTGCATGTTTTCACACGTACAGATACACATGGGGCTTGATTCCTACGAAACCGTGATAACTCATATCATGGCCGTTTTTGCGCGCATTTTCGCGTTTGCGTGCGATCGCGAATTATCGCTTGCAATTGCAAATTATTGCGCTAATCGTGTGCAAATGCAAAAATGCGCGCAAAAACAGCCGTGATATGAGTTATCACAGTTTTGAGCCCCTGGTGTGCAGAAAACACACACAGAAAACTGACAGATGGGCGTGCTCCCAGCCGCAGCTTATTCCACACACACTGTCCATCTCTGATAAAGCAGAACTGGCTCTGCAGACTTCTCCAGCATTACTACAGTACACAGCACTTAGGGAGGGTTAGAAAGGTTGGGGCTGGGCGCTGTACAAAAGAGCCTGCTGCACACTGAATAGGGACTGTCTACCAATCTTTGTCTGTAAAACTTTGTATGATTCTTTATCAGTGGCTGAGCAGATGCAGTCATTGGAACAATTGTGCAGAGAACAGAAAGTCTTTTCTCTCTGTGCTCTTAGTTGTCAGTCTCTTAGGACAGGGAAAAAACTTCTCTCCCTACTGTGCCCCCTGCGGCTTCTGGGCCGCACCTCTTGCAGGTTCTATTGCTACACCCCTGCTAGGTGGTGAATGTTGCATAGGTGGTTAATTGCAGTGCAGAAAAATGCACGTGGCTGTTGCCCTTGCACTGCAACACACCACTGTGAACCTGGTCTAAGGGATAGTTCACACTTAGTGGATCCGAGATGAACTTTTACTCATTGCATAATTGTGTTCCTTTCTTATTGTTTATAGGGCATTTTTTCAAGCCAACTACTTTTTTGTTTTAATGTTTTAATACTAATAATTCCCTATAAACTAAACAAGCCACACCCACAGGTTTTCAGAGAGCCTTGGCACTTTCAGACAGCAGCAAGGGCTCATGGGAGCTCAGTCTGGGCAGGAGGAGGGGGAGGTATTACTAGCCAGACATTTCAGTGGCAAAGGGGAGGAGGGAGGAGGAGGGGGGATTAGGTTGTTTTGCTCAAGATGCAGATAAGCCTCTGTGTAATGTTTACAAACATGGCTGCTGTCATTGTATCACAGGAAGAAGAAATAATCATTTTCTATTAAAGCTGTTTTCAGCTAGATTTGCTGTCTAAACTTTAGATAAGATATATAGACAAGTTACTTGTTATAGTTCGTTTTTCCTCTTGGATCCGCTTTAAGGCTGGGTGCATAAGGCTACATTTTATGTGTGCGTTTTTGGTGCGTTTGCGATGCAGTTTCAAGTATTTAGCGTGCGTTTTAATGCGTTTGTGGTTCACATATTTCGTTTGGGTTTTCCATGCATTTCTATATTTCCATTTATGCAAATCACTAGGAAGACAACAGGATGCAGAAATACAGCAAAAAAAAAAAGAAACGGGGGCGCATATACAAATGAATGGAAAACGCATGAAAAATGCATACCATTGCGTTCCCATTGACTTTTAGTATGTGTGTTTTTCATGCGTCTGTTGTGAATATTATGCAACAAAACCAGTGTTTTTTGCACAATTATGAAATGCAGCAAAATCACAAAGTACAGAAAAAAGCCTGAAAAATATGTGAAGCCATTGAAATACACTAGGGGTTTGATTCACAAAAGCGTGGTAACTGCTGTCACGGCACTTATCATGCTATCTGCCGCGTACGAATGTTTGCACGCGTAAAGAGTTACATCGCGTGATAAACTAACGTTTGCACGCGATCACGCATGCAAACATTTGTTTATCACATGACGTATTCCTTTACACGCACAAACCTTCGAGCACGGCCGATCTCGCGATAACTGCCGTGACAGCAGTTACCACGCTTTTGATATTCAAGCCCTAGATGTCTGACTAACACGATTTCACAACAAGTGTGACCGGCCCCTTAACACAATTTATTTGACAACAGGAAACTTAACTGCTTGTAAACAATATCTATTACTGACATAGGACTAGAACATTATGGAGCCGGAGTAGGGCTTTAAGATGCATTTACAAGGCAATCAAAACCCCGCTTGTCTGTAATAGAGTGCAGTGAAATATGTCAGCAGTATATAAATCATGCTAATCTTTTGGTGGCATGATACATTGCTTTTATGGAGCGCTAGGTGCATTTTCATTTTCTTCTGTCTCCCTGATATACAGTACAGAATAAAAACTACATACTATAAATATTCACAATGCAAACTGACTGTGGCATGCAGATGTAAGACATCTATTTACTAAATAAATGGCAAAATGAACACAAATGACAGTGTGTAGCATGACAGTTTAGTGGCAGTAATCTTGCGAGTGCCTATCTGCATGTACACATCAGGCGACTAATGTGTTGCCTTAACTGCGTCTTCTGTAGTGAGTTAAAGTACCTTCCTGTTAGACTTATAGCTGATAGTTAGCTTCGATTATCTGCTTGTCAGCTCCTTCCAGAAAACATTGATGTTGATGGAGACTGGGTTATCATTACAAGGAAATTTCACAGAGCACGTAATTTCTTGCGTGCCTGTGCTTTTCTATTAAATAAGCGACATGTACAGATATAATGCAAACCTGTGAGAGTCTGCATAAGTGCTGCCAGGCAGCTATTCATTATTGATATAATAGGAAAAAGAATCTTGCTTTCCTCTGTCATGTCACATGTTTGTTTATCAGCCTCCCTGCCACCAGTTGTGTGATACCAGCGGGAGCAAGAAATTTGGGCTTTCAGCGGTTAATGGACAATTTGGTCGCCCCATAGGCGCTAAAGCAAATATCAGCTATTAGGTGCCCAAAGCAGAAATACGGGCACACAATAATTATTGTTTTGAAAATTACAATGTTATAGTGTTATACGTGTATAGTGTTGTTGTTTTTTTTTATTAATTTTTGAAAATTATTGTTTGAAAATGTATCATTTTGAACATTATAAGGTTATGAAAGGGGGGGGGGGGGTTATGGTTAGGAATCGGAAAAGGGGTTTTAGGGTTAGGCGTCAGGAAAGGGGGCTTTAGCGTTAGACTGCATACTAGACCATGATATATAGAGGGAGTAGTGAAGCTTTATCTTTTTTGAACTTACCAATATTATTGGGTCTTGTGAGTCAAAAAATCCACTGTCAGGCAGCAATAAAGGTGTCAATTATACACAAAGAAAAAACAATCAATAGTGCGCTTCTGGATATAAAGAGAAAGACCTGTGGTGCGCAGATCAACAGCACCTGTATAGAAATGCAACTGAAGTCCAATATAGTTTGGATTGCACTCAAAATTGAAATAGTAAATGTCACCATCCACAACTGATCTGCTGCAAACTCCAGAGGTGGCGGTTATGGACCATACAGATGACACTCCTTAAGAGTTATAGGAGGCTCTCTGGGTGAGTGCGGGCACATTGGGTGCGAAAGGCGACCTGGTTCACACTGGAAAGGTGGAGGTGTTCTACAAGAAGCTAGTTATGCTATGGGTCCTCTTTTTTTTTCCTCTTTTTTTACATGACTTACGTGATTGTCCAGAGTGAATATGTGATACATGCTGTGTCATCTGTATGGTCCATAACCGCCAGCTCTGGAGTTTGCAGCAGATCAGTTGTGGATGGTGACATTTAACTTACACTATTTCACTTTTGAGACATTTTGAGTGCGATCTAAACTATATTAGCAATAAAGGTGTGTTAGTAAGTTTAATGAAATGTAAACAAAATGACATACTAGTAGTTGCATACATTATTGCAGGGTTCTAGTGTTGAATGATGGATGCAGTCCTTGATACATCATGGGCACATTTATGCAACTCTAACATTAGTGTTAAACCTTCGGAAAAAAAACAGACCTCTGACTGGCTACTCAGATGACAACTATGTTGGCTGATCAGTTGTAACGCTACAACTAACTGCGGTCCACCTGTTCCAGCGGCAACTCCTCACGAGTGGGGGATGTCGACCGCTAGGCCCGCACAGGTGCGCACTGTCTTCATTTGTTCCAGGAGGAGGCATTGATACAGTGCTGGTATGCAGGTCAGGATATTTAAACCTGGATCTGCTACCATTCCAGCGCTATTGCTTCAATACAGACTTGTCAGTACAGCTCAGTCTGTTCCCTTCCAGACTGCACTTTTCCATATAGTCCCCTTTCAGCCTGTTCCATCCAGCCTGTTCCTTCCAATCTGTCCCATTCAGTCCATCCTGTCCAGTCCTTCCCGTCAGGGGCGCCTCTAGGCATAGGCAGAACAGGCCATTGCCTGGAGTGCCATTGGTCCTGGGGGGGGGCGCCATGTTGCTGGATTAAGCCCCACCCAAAATACACCCCTGTGGGTGTTCTATTACTTGCTTATGCTGCATCTACTTAGCGTAAGTTGCAGGAAGCTGACACTTCTGTGCCTTGTGCATTCTTCTTTTATCCTTTGTGCCAACTCTGCCTCCTTCTGTGCCCTTTGTGCCTCCTTCTGTCCCCCTGTGCCTCCTTATGTCTCCTTTGTCTTTATTTGTCCCCTTGTGCTACCTCTGCCCTCCTGTTCCTCCTTCAGTCCCACTCTGCCTCCTTCTGTTCTCCTGTGCCTTCTTCTGTATTCCTTTGTGCCTCCTTGTGTATTCCTTTGTGCCTCCTTCTGTCTCCATGTGCCTCCTCAGTCCCCATGTGCCACCTCTGTCCCCTGTGCCTTCCTCTGTCCCCCTCTGCCTCCTTCTGTTCCCCTTTCGTGCCTCCTTCTGTCCTCCTGTGACTCCTTCTGTCCCCCTTTGTGCCTCATTCTGACCCATTGTAGTGGGTGCCAGGCCGACCAGTCAGTCATGAGTGCTGTGCAGGGGGGACAGTGGTCATACCCCCCCGCCAGATGTTGTGTCCCCAGGTGGTGAACAGGCTTGTGGCATCTAATAGATGCCGCGTCAGTTTACTGGCCTGCAGCCCGCAAGCTCACTTCTGCAGCTTTACATTACGTGTATTTTCTGGTGAAACACTGCACGCATTGCACATTTTCTGAAGAAAAATGCTGCCGCATCATGATTATTTCCTGGTGAAACGCTGCTGAATTACGATTATTTTCATGGAAGGGCGCCATGGGGTGGGGGCACCACAGATTTTCTCGCCTGGAGTGACAAAATGGCTAGAGGCGCCCCTGCTTCCCGTCCAGCCACTCCCATTCTTCCTATCCTGTCTAGTTAGTTTGTCCAGTTCAGTTAGTTTAATTAGTCAGACCTTGTACTCCTTCCCTATCCACAAGGTATGCCTTCTGTTATTCTCGTCACTGGTGAGGTCATGACCTGAGGTCCTTGGAGTCATGACCTGGCGAGCACCAGGCAGCAAAGTATAGTCCACCACCCATTAGGGGTGATGGCCTATCATCCCTCATGGGGTGCGCTGGTGAAGACCCATGCTCGATTAGATTCCATGCCCTGGGACTGCCATACCTATCACCAGTCATGGGATCAATACAACCCTGACATTAACTCTGATCAGAAAATGGTGCCAGCTACATTTTGATGACATGGCAAGCATCCTACAGTTTGCCACCATCACTACTATGTTATTAAAGGCGCACAAAATACATAATTTTGTAATTAAATGTATTTTTTTTTGCAGCTGTTTGCTGCATTTAATATGACCTGGGCCGAGAAATGTCAAGAAGACTCCAGGAGAGGCTGTAAGGGAAAGGGCAAATTATATATTATGTTGTGGAAAGCTTGCAGCTGTTATGACCGGTCTGCTGAAGATTTCATGAGAGCAGTGTGGTTTATCTGTATCTAATTATTTCCTCTCTGTTTATTTGAGGATTTTTCTTCACCTTCATGTGTATGATCGTACACCGGGTTTTACGGAAATCCATTATTTACCTTTATGGCTTTTCAAAGCGCCTGTGGTATTTGCTGTGACCGTCTTTTGGAAACATTGCCCTTACAAAGCACCTTTAAATTACCTGTTCCTGGCATAGCAATGTTATCATTTTCATATGAGTTTGTGGCTGTGGGATTTTATTGCCTACTTGTCTAATTTGTACCTAGTGCAGTATACAATATCCACAAATGCTAAGGCAAATCTTCCACAACTGTTTAAATGAGCTTATTTCTTCTCTGTGACACTCAGAGTTTAATCAAGGGAAAAAGGATGAGCAGAGAGCCAGCTAGAGCTGGTCAACGTATTTCTAATAATTTAGGTTTACATGCAGTGCTTAAGTGTACCGGAGGTGGTTCCTAATGTAAAAAAGGGACACAGAGACATGTTCCCACCTGAAGGACGTGTCTCCATGTGCCCTCTGCACCTCTGTCAGCCCCCCATGGTGTGCTAGCCCCCCTCCCCCCCCCCCCACCGGGTCTGGCAACAAGCAACTTGTCGGCAGACTAATGGGGAAGGAAAGTCACTTGCAGAAGAGCAACTCCTGTGTAACGCTTCTCCCTCACCTCTAAGAGCCTTCTCTCTGGATCTCCTTTACCTCCTCCCTGCCTCTCCCCCTCCCCTTCCATGTCAATCAGCGCTCTGTGCTCTCGGAGAAGAGCACAGAGCTGCATCTGCAGTGTCGTGACCCCAAAGGTGGTATGCTCTTTTTTAATTTTTGTGACCAGTGTGGGTTCTCTTTAAAGTGCATTAAATGCAACTTGGAATTGGTCCAAACAAATGCAGTTTCTGACAATTGTGATAGGCCCAATTTAAAGCTGCATACAATTCTATATTAAACATGCATGACAGCCAGAACTATTAACATTTTGTCGATCATCTCTAGAGTTGACCTTTATATGAACCGTTTTTCCTGACAACTAAAGCTTGCTACACACATCATTTTGATTGGCCAATGACTCACCAATTTTACCACCCACATGCAGCATAAGAGCCAACAGATTTAGAATATTATGAACAGACTAGGTAAGCTCTAAGGCCTCTTTCACACGGGCTACTGACAGGCAGTGAATTTACCGCCTTTCTGCTGCTCTCCTGCACTGGCCGGTTGCTTGTTGAAGTGCAGTGAAAATCAAAAATCAATTCTTTATTTCTATCTGGTAAACAAGTAATAAGGATGATAACCAGGTAATCCAAAAGTTAAAATATCTATTACTTTTCTTGTTGATAAATGATCATTCCTCAGTTTAACTTACTCTTATTTCATACACACAAAATTTGGTACACGAATAGGAAGTTGCTGGGTTGTCCTGTTTTGCTTCTCTAATTCCCCCTCAGACTAAACTAATGCAGCCTGATTGGCTGAAGCCTCTTTCCCTCCTGTTTTGACATCCAAGACCTCTGTTCCTCTCTGATTGGCCAACATTTCTCATGCTGAGAAAATGCACTTTCTATAATGAAGGGCGGGCAATGCATACACAATCAGACAGAGGAGAGTTAGGGAGGAAATGACATCAGGAATGGATTGGCTTAAAAAAAAGCCACACTTAAAATGGTAAATGCTGAGAAGGATTTTCTCTTTTTTTACTTTAGAAAAATCACTCAAATCAAAACGTGGACAGTGCAATAAATATGTTATGTACATAGAGCAAGTATTTAGCTACTTATATATGTTTTTTTTTCTGAGATAGTATGGCTGACAGCTCCTCTTTAAAGCTCAGTACCACTGCTAGAAAGGTAGCCTCCCCATACAGCCATGCACACTCGACATGTGGTGGTCCTCTGCAGCTTGATAACACCACCGCATGTTAGCGCTTGACACACATGAAGTTACAACAACTGCAATTCGCCTGCATTTAACTTGTACCAAAATTGCACTGGCGGGTAGCAGACTAGATGTTAAAATGCTCGGCAAACGCGCAACTCAGCCTCGTCTGAAAGAGGCCTCAAACTAAATGGAACTGCTAAATTTGGCCAATCAAAACTGAATCTGTGTATGCACAGACCCTAATTGTTTAGCTAAAGTATTGTCTATGTAATTACATAATTATGCCAACACCGCACCATGGAGTAGAAACTTTTGAGTAGTGTTGGGCGAACACCTGGATGTTCGGGTGTGCGAACGTTCGCCGAACATGGCCGCGATGTTCGGGTGTTCGCGCCGAACTCCGAACATAAGGGAAGTCAATGGGGACCCGAACTTTCGTGCTTTGTAAAGCTTCCTTACATGCTACATACCCCAAATTTGCAGGGTATGTGCACCTTGGGAGTGGGTACAAGAGGAAAAAAAATATTTGAAAAAGAGCTTATAGTTTTTGAGAAAATTGATTGTAAAGTTTCAAAGGAAAAAATGTCTTTTAAATGCGGAAAATGTCATTTTTCTTTGCACAGGTAACATGCTTTTTGTCGCCATGCAGTCATAAATGTAATACAGATAAGAGGTTCCAGGAAAAGGGACCGGTAACGCTAACCCAGCAGCAGCACACGTGATGGAACAGGAGGAGGGCGGCGCAGGAGGAGAAGGCCACGCTTTGAGACACAACAACCCAGGCCTTGCATGAGGACAAGAAGCGTGCGGATAGCAATGCATTTTGTCACCATGCAGTCATAAATGTAATACAGATAAGAGGTTCCGTAAAAAGGGACCGGCAACGCTAACCCAGCAGCAGCACACGTGATGGAACAGGAGGAGGCGCAGGAGGAGAAGGCGACGCTTTCAGGCGCAACCCAGGCCTTGCATAAGGACAAGAAGCGTGCGGATAGCAATGCATTTTGTCGCCATGCAGTCATAAATGTAATACAGATGAGAGGTTCAATAAACAGGGACCGGAAACGCTAACCCATCACAGATGTTCATTGTTCATGTTACTTGGTTGGGGTCCGGGAGTGTTGCGTAGTCGTTTCCAATCCAGGATTGATTCATTTTAATTTGAGTCAGACGGTCTGCATTTTCTGTGGAGAGGCAGATACGCCGATCTGTGACGATGCCTCCGGCAGCACTGAAACAGCGTTCCAACATAACGCTGGCTGCCGGGCAAGCCAGCACCTCTATTGCGTACATTGCCAGTTCGTGCCAGGTGTCTAGCTTCGATACCCAATAGTTGAAGGGTGCAGATGGATTGTTCAACACAGCTACGCCATCTGACATGTAGTCCTTGACCATCTTCTCCAGGCGATCGGTGTTGGAGGTGGATCTGCACGCTTGCTCTTGCTGTTCTGTGGGCTGCTGCATGGGTGTCAGAAAATGTTCCCACTCCAAGGACACTGCCGATACGATTCCCTTTTGGGCACTAGCTGCGGCTTGTGTTGTTTGCTGCCCTCCTGGTCGTCCTGGGCAGGCATGGTCGGAAGAGCCAATTTCCGATTCCGCGGTAATTCCGCATACAGCCATAACAAAATTCCGCTTCCGCTACATTCCGGTGGAATTCCGCTAAATTCCGCGGAATTCCGCGGTATTCCGCCACGTGCACTTTCCGTATTTTTAAACGGATTTCCGTAAATTTAGGAGGAATTACTCAATCGCTCATTTGAAATATCGTTTTTGTATCTGAAATTTAAGATAATCATCAATACTGTTGATATTTTGTAAATTTGGATAAAAAAAATGTTGAAACCGTTATTTTAGCGCGGTAACTTTCCGCTGATTATGATTGGTCAACTCATTCCGCATCTCCTGATTGGTCAATTCATTCCGATTCCGATTTTGCCGGAATTCCGAATTCCGGATTGCAATTTCCGAATTCCGCGGAACCATGCGGAAACCCCAATTCCGGCGGAATTTCGGAATTTTAGCTTCCGCGGAATTCGGAAGCCCATGCCTGGTCCTGGGTTTGCGGAAGTCAGTCTGTCGGTGTACAACTGGCTAGAGGAGCGGGAGGATGTCAATCTCCTCTCTAAAGTCACCACAAGGGCCTGCTGGTATTCTTCCATTTTGACCTGTCTGACTCTTTCTTCAAGCAGTTTTGAAACATTGTGTTTGTACCGTGGATCCAGAAGGGTATAAACCCAGTAATTGGTGTTGTCCAGAATGCGCACAATGCGCGGGCCGCGTTCAATGCAGTCTAGCATGAATTGAGCCATGTGTGCCAGAGTCCTGCCAGAATCCTCATCATCCTCTTGTGAGCGTTGTGATAGTTGTGATGCATCATAGTCGTCACCTTCTTCCTGGTCTGCTTCTGCTGACCATTCGCGCTGAATTGTGGAAGTTCAACGTGCACCGCTCTGGCCCTCGTCAGTGGTGGCATGAAATTCCTGCTCCAACTCCAGCTATTCCTCCTCCTCTTCTTCGTCATAGCTGCTGGGGCCAGCGTTTTCTGAGGCAGATGGCCTGATGTTGGTATCATCACGCTGATTATTTTCTCCTTCAGATTCCCCCAGTTGCATCATGACAGCTGTTTCCTTGATTTTCAACATTGACTTCTTCAGTAAACACAGCAGTGGTATGGTAATGCTGACTGAAGAGTTGTCACTGCTCACAAGCAACGTGGATTGCTCAAAATTTTGGAGGACTTGGCAGAGGTCCAACATGTTGGCCCAATCGGATCCACAGAAGCTTGGCAGCTGTCCGGATGCGCCTCGGTACTGCGCCATCATGTACTGGACCACTGCACTCTTCTGCTCGCAAAAGCGGGCTAGCATGTGCAGCGTAGAATTCCAGCAAGCGATGGTGGGAGAGATTGAAGCGCTCCTGCATCTTGGCGAGTGCCCCCGAAGCAGTACTGGAATTTCTACAATGTTTGGCCACTCGTCGCACCTTCAACAGAAGATCGGCCACGCCTGGGTATGTCCTCAGGAACCGCTGAACAACTAGGTTCATCACGTGCGCCAGGCAAGGGATGTGTGTCAGCTTATCCAACCTTAAAGCGCGAATGAGATTACTCCCATTATCACACACAACCATGCCTGGTTTCAGGTCCAGCGGTGCCAGCCACAAATCTGTCTGTTCCTTTATTCCCCTCCAAATTTCCTCCCCTGTGTGCTGCTTATCCCCAAGGCAGCTCAGCTTCAG
The DNA here is from genome assembly GCF_040937935.1 of Hyperolius riggenbachi. Taxonomy (NCBI): domain Eukaryota; kingdom Metazoa; phylum Chordata; class Amphibia; order Anura; family Hyperoliidae; genus Hyperolius; species Hyperolius riggenbachi. The sequence goes on along the minus strand of NC_090651.1, from coordinate 262,661,763 downwards.
CAACGCTTGCTGACGCATGCCAACAGCTGTGCTGCACTGCTTCCACGATCCTACTGCTGCTGGGTTAGCGTTTCCGGATGAGGTACAGCTTTGAGATGCGTTGGAGGAGAAGGAGTCAGAGAGGTAGGTGCTGCTGTTGTTATCCAGTGGGAGGGACGGCGGTGCAGCTGTTTGCGGCGTGGGCAACACCCGCGCCGTAGCAGGTGAGGAATCGCTGCCAGGCTCCACAAGGTTCACCCAGTGTGCGGTAAGGGAGATGTATCGACCCTGGCCGAACGCACTCGTCCAGGTGTCAGTGGTGAGGTGAACCTTGCAGGCAACGGCATTCTTCAAGCTTCGGGTTATTTTGCTGACCACGTGCTCATGCAACTCAGGCACTGCAGAGCGCGCAAAGTGGTAGCGGCTGGGAACCATGTAACGTGGGATGGCCACTGACATCAGGCCCTTGAAGCTGTTTGTCTCCACCACTCAATATGGCAGAATTTCGCAGGCCAGAAGCTTGGCTATGCTGGCTGTTAGTGCCACGGCCCGGGGGTCATTTGCTGGCAAATTCCTCTTGCGCTCAAACATCTCTGAGACAGACAACTGAACCATAGGGCTGCACACTGAAGGGCTGTTGGTTGTTGTGTTTGATGAAGACTGGGAGACCTCAAGAGCACTATTCTGGAAAGTGACAGTGTCAGCGTCGTCTGATGTTTGTGAATGTTGTTGTGAACCACGCAATGGCTGGGCTACTGCTGCTGCTGAGGAGGGTCTGGTGGTGAGTCTGGTGACCCCAAGGGAGACAGTGTTGCTGGTACCCTGTCCTGCTGCGTTTGCCCACAGAGTGGGATGTTTGGATACCATGTGGCGGGTCATGCTGGTGGTGGAGAGGTTGTTAATATTTTCCCCCTGCTCAGGCGGGTCTTGCACACCTTGCAAATCACCATGGTACCATCCTCACCGCAGTCTTCAAAGAAAAGCCAGACTTTGGAGCACCTGCCTTGCTGGCGATTTCTGTTTGCGCCTCTTTTGCGTCTCACTTGAACTTCCACGCTTGTGGTGCCTGAAATTTCGCGCCGTCTACCTTGTGGCACAAGGCGAACTCGTGCAGCAGTGGGTTCTTCAACAGACTCATCTGTGCTGCTACGACGGCGATGTTCTCCTTCACATACAAAATCTGGGTCTCTGTCCACATTGTCCATACCCTCCTCCTCTTCCATCTCCTCAAACTCGTCATATGTGATTGTGGGCCGCCGCTGTGGAGTAGAGCTCTCCAGAACAACCTCTGCGCAGCTAACTCCAACGTCGTCTTCCAGATCTTCTCGGCCGACCTCCTGCAATTGAAATCCCTCCTGCCCAACTTGCTCTGGGATTTGGGTTTCAAAGTCCTCGGACTCGCCTTGCATTTCAGTGCGCGGTGCATTTCCCACAGTAAATGGTTGTGAATCCGGGCACAACATTTCTGGCTGTTCCATTGACCTTTGAAAGGTGGAAGTTTGTTGGGATGGGAATAGCTCCTGCGAATACCCCATTGTGTCCTGAGGAAATTCTTCGGACTGGTTATTTGGCAGTTGTGTGCGTGGTGTCGCTGCCGGTTGTGTCAGCTTTGTGCCCACTGGCTCCTTGTAACTGGCTGAAGACTCGGACCTCGTGCGTGATGTGCTGGTGCTGCTTAACCCACTGCTGGACGCTTGAGAGGTCATCCAATTAATTATCTGGTCCTGTTCTTTTGGATTTGTGAGGGTTGATTTCCTGGACAATATGGGCGGTATTGAGTGGGTTTTCTTCGGTGCTCCACTGTGGCCTGTACGTGAACCGTCAGGGGAAACACCTCTTCCCTTGCCCCTCCCTCTTTCACAGGATTTCTTCTTCATTTCACGTATCCTTAAAGTACACGCTGACTGGCAGCAGTACAGTGGCAGTACAGAAATGCTATATAGTGGTGGGTGAGCGGTGTACTACTATTCCCAGCAGCGACACTGAGCACAATGCTATACAGTGGTGGGTGAGCGGTGTACTACTATTCCCAGCAGCGACACAGAGCACAATGCTATACAGTGGTGGGTGAGCGGTGTACTACTGTTCCCATGCCCCTGATCACCATGCCTGTGTCTTCGGAGAGCTTGATAACGCGATGCAAGCTCTCAGACCCCACGCCTTCGTGTTCTATTAATAGAAACACAGTCTCAGTAGCACTATCTTGTGATCAAAAAATACGCCTAATTATATCAGTATACTGTTTTACATAGAAAAGTTATAATTAGTTTTTTTGTTTTTGTTTTATAACTTTTAACCCCTTCCAACCCTGCCCCACAGTTGCAGAAATAAAGACTTGTTAAAAAAAATTACATAATTTAATTTTTTTACATAAATAGTTACCTTAGAGACTTTTCTAATATGGATGTCATGAGTGTATATTACTGTTAATTTTGCAAAAAAAAAGTCTTGTAATAAGTCAAATAGTATTAAAAATCCCTAAACGGAAAAATGCTCCTTTACTTCCAGATAAAATATTATCATCATACATTGTACGAGGGACACAATTTACACGTTGTAATAGCCGGGACAAATTGGCAAATAAAACGTGTGGGTTTTATGTATCAAAAAGCATGTTTTATTTTAAAACTATAATGGCTGAAAACGGAGAAATAATGATTTTTCTTTTTTTTTTTTGTTTTATTATTCCCTTTACAATGCATATAAAATAAAATAATTCATAGCAAAAACTACCACCCGAAGAAAGCCTAATTTGTGGGAAAAAAACCCAAACCAAAACAATATATAGATCATTTCAGTGTGATAAGCAACAATAAAATTATCGCTGAATAAATGGGAGGAGCGCTGAAATGTGAAAATTGTTTTGGTTTTGAAGGAAAAAAACTGTAATTGTATGTATAGTAGCAATTGAATATAAAACTTCCCTGCAGCTTCACACTGTTATTTTCAGTTTATGGAGCTAGATCCAACAAAAATAAATAATCAGCTTTTGATCTTTTGAACAATGTTTTTTATATCAGGATTGTTTGCACAACCAGATAAAACATTTAGTTTCTTTTTGCTTTTCAGGGGAGCTACAGGCTGATTTCCACTGAAGATCAACTACCTAATTTGAATAATTGATTAATTTTAATAAAGCATAATTCATTTTATTAACTCTTGCAATTAAGCAATAAATCATGCCCCACGTCAGTTCCGGTATGCTTTTGAAAGCTTGTAAGAAAACTGTGTACAAGTAAATATTAAAAGTATTACCTGAATGGACTTTTGTTGGTTTGACACATAGGATGTCTATGGATCTGCTCCATGACTGACACCAGACCCTATAGTATCTCACTAATCTTTCAGTAATAGGACCCAATGTTAAAGCGGAATATAACCCTGCATTTCAACTTTGCTCTAAAACATTATTTACAGTATATTTAATGCAACCAGCATTTTTTTTTACTAGACCAGCATTGGAAGGGTTACACACAGCTTTAAAGTTCCTGGAGATTTCTGCAGACGCATCCGAAGCTGACAAAGATACATTTTGTTTACATAAATGTATCTAAGTGTTGAATGTGACTCACGCTCTCAGGAGCTGGAGGACAGCCAAAGAGTGTGTAACATTTCTCAATAGATACATATAACTAAATAGAATGTAACAATCTGAATTTCTGCATTTCTCTCCCGGAACCTTAAACCTTCCAATGCTGGTCTAGTAAAAAAAAATGCTTTTTGCATATAATATGCTGTAAATAATGTTTTAGAGCAAAGCTGAAATGCAGGGTTATATTCCGCTTTAAGGTTGCACACTTTTTCCACTTAGTAGAACACAATGTTAAAAAAATAAATAAAAATAAAACATTGTCAGTCTGCTGGAACACACAGGTTTTCCCAAGGCAGATGCCAAAGGTCTGGGCCTGTTGTGGTCTTTCCAGAAATCCGGCCTGAGTTTTCCCATGCTTCTGCCTTGCTTTAAAATGTTAGTAAATCTGGACCATTGAACATAGAGCCATGCAAGATAGACTTATGGTGCCGACACACATCCAATCTTGGTGGGCCTATTTTACCACTTCCATATCACGTGAACACTTTCTTACACGATGGACTTAATTCACTAAGCTTTATCAAACACTTTATCGAACGTTTTATAATTTACCTCATGAGAAAAAAATTAATTTTGAATTCAGTAAGGTGTTATAGATTTATCAAATGTTTTATCAATAAAAACATTCAGGAAATCTATAACACCTTAGTGAATTCAAAATTAGAATTTACTCATGAGGTAAATTATCAAATGTTCGATAAAGTGTTTAATAAAGCTTAGTGAATTGAGGCCATTATGTTCAAAGCATCTGTTGTGTCACAATGGACAATATATTTGCATTACAATTATATTATAACTAGTAGAACTAAACCCGTTAATATAACAGGTTCTAGGACTGTCTCACAACCCCCCTCCCCTCCCGCCCTTGTGACCACCGTTTCCAGGGGTGTATTAATAGGGGATGCAGCCCCTGCACCCACGGGGGGGGGCTAGGGGCCCCTCTGGGACCCGCTCAGGGCCGTTTTGGGGGGGGGGCAGGAGGGGTCGCAAAATGAGGGAGAGAATTGCACATCAGTGGAGAGGGGGGACAGTCCCTCGGGCTTGTTTCTCAGCGCTCCCCTCCTGCATCTATCATTGGCAGCGGTGGCAGGCAGGACACATACCTCCATTCACCGTCGGAGGTTCCTGGTTAAACAGGAAGTAGTGTGAAGCCCTTAGTGGTCAAACCTCTGGCGGTGAATGGAGGTATGTGTCCTGCCTGCCGCCGCTGCCAGTGATAGATGCAGGAGAGGAGCACGCTGAGAGGAGAGCCTGAGGTGAGGGAGGGGGGACTGTCTCCCCTCCCCACCGATGTGCAATGCTCTCCCTCATGCTGCGACCCCTCCTGCCCCCCAAAGCGGCCCTGAGTGGGCACCTGGTGGGGGGACGTTCATATTCTTGCAGGGGGGCTCAGTGACTTCTAGTTATGCACTGGCCGCCACCACCGCATGTCAGCGCGCATGCGCACATGCCAGCCTGCCACAAGTGCACACACGTCCACCCATGCACATGCCTGCCCGGCCCCCTGGCCCTGTCCTCCTCCTGTCCCAACTGCTGCAGTAGCGCAAACACACGGACACAGTGACAGGAGACGCAGCAACACTTTGTGGATTATTCTATAGAATAATGTGTTCTTCTGCAGCACATGTCAGTGTGGTGTGGTGCTATGGATAATGTTGGAATAACACACAGCATGCTGTGCATTTACCAGATGACATGCATGGATTACAGTGGCAGTGAAGTGTACTTCTATGTACTGTATGCTTCATTTCACAAACCTAACCGGATTTTTTTAGTCTATACAACACTCAGTATATACTACTATTGGAGGTGTCTTTAATAAAAACTGCCACCCAAGCCTGCATATTTGCCATTTCCAGACATGCTGCAACATTTGGACATTTATACAGCCAGTGCTTATGTTATAATATGTAGTTATGCAGCCATTCCATGTAACATAGGCATAAGAAAGCAATCATTGCTCGTGGGGGAAGGGGGAACAGAATTCTCCCTGCTTGCTTTGCAGTGTGTATATGTAACCTGTGAATGAACACACACGTTCCACTGCCATATGGAAGAATCATTAAGGGAGGAACTGAGGGATGTTTTCACAGTAATATTACCTCCTTCTATGTAATCCTGAGATGCTTTATAGCAACATTTGTACCAGCTCACACCGTAATAATCCATCTGTCCTGATAGATTGCTATGGTGAGGTGCCTGTTCCAGCTGAGGCCCTTCTCATATATGCTAATGTGCAGAGCAAAAACAAGTAGAGCAAATTAGTGCAAAGCAGCGCTGAACCTGCACAGCACATTATATGAATCCTATTCCCTTTGCAATGCTTTCAGTATTTTCCTGACTAGGTGTTTTTATACAAGTTTGGCTTCCGCTTAAATCTTTTTTTTTTCCTGTGACCTTTCTTCCTGAGGCTTTCCAGACTGCCATAGACTGTAAATGTAATTACAGACTTTATTATTAGATTGTCAGATAGGCAGTTAGGACATATTTCCAGTGCTGCTGTGTACAGAACACTGGCATCATGTCCTGCAATGACTAATAGTGTAAATAAGGGACTTAGAAGCTGATTGCTTCACCAGGTAATGCTACAATTCATATTACTGCTCCATTATGCTCTCTTAGTGCCATGTTTTTTCTGACTTCCTTATTTCTCAACATTGAAAAGCATTAAACACCCATGAGAAATGTTTTGCATGTACTTTGAGCTAATTATGCACATACTTTAATGCCTACATGAAGACTTATTGACCAATGATGTATGACCATTTTTTCCCCGCTGTTATCCATGATGTAAAGGACACCTGTAACATTACAGACAAAAAAGTTAGATACTTACATAAGGCTAAATTTCCACTGTTACCGGCATGCAACTGCGAGATGCTATGCACTTGTTGTAATGCGATAATGCATCTGAATCATTTTAGCCATGTCATGCACATCTATGAGTATTTGCATCAGGGGAGTTGCTAGCCCCAAAGATCAGTGGCACATGCCCTGGATCTATTCTGGGGTGCCCTGGATGTCTCCCAGGCAGAGTCAGCTGTGGTGCCTCTGTTAGAATTTAAGTAGGCCTCAGTTACTTGGCCTGAGGTTTATGTAAAAGGCTTGTCCGCAGTGTATGTCTTTAAAATAGAATTTCTTGTGATGCAGGCCTAAGCATCTCAGTGTCTGCTTGTTATTCATTTTGTCTCAAGCAGATACTGAGAACATGTTCCTAAAAGAAGGCCATCGGCCTACTCTGACCTCAGCACGTACACCACAGGAACAGTAAACATCAGCCGTATTTACTAAATATCCACATTCCAGTAAGTAAAGGAAAGGTGACATTAAATATTAATCGAGTGGGTGGGTATTATGACACCACGATAGGGCTCATCCAATAGTCTGGTCTAGGGGATGGCGAATATGATGTCACGTTTAACTCTTTCCTAGTCGGTATTAAACACCTAGGGGGGCGCTCAGAGCTCACTCTGCTTCATACTTTCATGCCCTCCATCTCTGACTTCTACTGGCTGGAACCCAATTATTTCTCTAAGTATGTTCATTCCTTTCTGTAATCTGATATGATGTATGCTGTACATAGGTAGTCTAGTGTAACATAGAGTAGATATAAGAATACCTGACTAACCACCACAGGGGTTAGGCAAGAGCGGTAACGCCAAGAAACATGAAGATCTGTTTTGCTTGCTAGGATAAGATGAACTGTATCTATCTGTATATCTGTTTTCTGAATAAACTCCGTAAACATTGAAGAAGCCTGAGAAAAGTCTATCTCCTGCTTGCTGTGTGAGGAGTCATGTTTGCAAACTCCTGCTGATGAGTTTGCTGGTGCCGGAGCAAAAGGTGGATATTACAATTGGTGCCGTGAACCCAGCTGCGCTGTCTAGCAGAAAAGGCAGGCAAGGACCGGGCCAGATGTCAGTCTGTTATCTAGTTTTCAAGATATTCCACAGCGACACAAGCGGAGTTGACGCGGACTGGAAAGGAAGCTTATCAAGAGGATAGGTGGTGTGTGGGAGGCCGCTAGAGAGGCCAACACACGGACTGCAATCCGAGTGATGATCAGCGGCGAGTCATGGACCTGTTTTATTTGGATTGTGATGTACACGCAATCTAGCCGAACAAAGGATTCCGTGGTGAGGTATCCCAGGCAGAGGTTTTGAGCAAGTTACCTTCGGGACCGGAGAATCCGCTGAGAGAACGCTCAGTAAACGCTCACCGAGGTCCATCGACTCGTGGAAAGAACTTGCCATCAGCTGATCGGATTGGAAGTCGGTACAAGTCTGTAGAGCCAGGCAAGTATAGCGTTTCATTTGTTTATTTGATTTTGTAGCAGTGTTTGGGGTCTGTTATATATTGACAGTGTTTTTTTCTACAGCTGTGTGTTATCTTTCTGTGTTATGCTGGTAGCAGCGTATATAGTTTTGGTTTCTCTCTGTGCAGTTCTGGGCGGGGAGGGAGGCCAGCGATGTTTATTTTTCTCCCCTGCTCTGTAGAGCAGATGGTGGATAGTGAGGAGAGCAGTTAGGGGGAGAAATAGGGAGGAAACGTTGGTGTACGAGAGCCCAGAATAGTGGGAATACTGGTTCCAGTCAATGCTATTAGTTAGTTAGTGCTATGTAATGTTTCTGTAATCTCAGCATGATTCAGTGTCATGGGTTTTATTGTTTTTTTTCTTGCGGATCGCAGAGCGTAGGTTTAGTGGGAAGGGGGGCCAATACAGTGCATCCTCCCACCCCCCTCTCTACAGATTGGGGGAAGCACGGTTAAGGTTTGTGTCCGCGGATATCTGCTAACAGCTGGAAGAGTTGTTCAGTTTCTGTCACTCCGCATTCCAGGCAAAGGTTTATGATATGAGTAAAGTTTTGGTGTAGTTGTGGAGAATTCCTTCTGTTCAGGATGTTTTTTTCAGCCGTCATAAGATCAGGGTTCAGTGGGTGCATGTTTTTTTTTTCCTCCATCTACATGTCCAAGATGATTTGCGTTTTTTTTTTCTGGGAAGGAGATAGGAAATTTCACACGCTGCTGTGTCTGTTTTGCAGGTATCCGAGAAATATATATGCTGAAATGTTTAGTGTGCATACTATGCATTGTATATTCTAACTGTTTTTTTTCTCCTAATGTGTATAGGATTAAGAGGTTGCTACGGGAGATTGATAGCAGCCATCTTGGCTGGCATGCCATGACTCAACATGGCGTCGGGTTTCTGAGAAAGCCACTCCCATCTGCAGGATGTATCAGGAGGGGAGGGGGCGGGAAGCGCCCACTGATAGGCACGCCCCGATGGCAGGGGGGAGGATGTGCGGGAGGGGATCCCACGTGCCATGTCACAGCTGTGCACAAGGCGCCGTGCACGGAAGCAGCTGGTGGGAGGGGGGTCCAGAGTGGGGACAGTAGAGAGATTCTACTGAGTTTCTTGGCTTCCAGATGATTTCCTCAGAAGAAGTCTGGACACAGGGAGTGAGCCAAGCAAGTTGCAGGCTCACGGATAGGAAATGTTTCCCAGCTAGGTGCAGGGAGACAAGAAACAGCGCAGATCAGAAATGGGTCTGTACTGAGTTGCTTATGGGATTATTCCTGTAAGTGGGGCACCTTAATGGGTGTTGCATGAGTTCCCAACAGTGCAGCAAGGGGGTGCCGGAGTTGGAATAAAGGGAGTTGACCAATCCGGGTTTCCGTCGCCGCTGCTGCAGAGCGGTAACGTTTTTTTTCCAGTTTTTGTCGTGGATAGGGCCAGAGCTTGACTGAGAGGTCTATGCTGGGCTGGGGCTGTTTTTTTGGTGTGTTTTTTTTCGTCCACTGATTGGTCAAATATGTTTTTTCCAGCTCCTATCAATTGTAGCACAAAGGACAAGAACTGACAGCAGTTCATGGGGCAATTATACAGATGATAGAATTGCCATTTACAGAGTGACAGTGTATCAGTCCGGTGTCTGCCATATGACTACCTACCACGTGGGCATTCAGGGATCTGCATACAGGCATGTGACACTGGTATGCTTAGCCCTGCACCCTGTGTAGTTTAAGTGCAAAGTGCTCCTTCCTACAGGGAGGCAGCCATTTTTTTTTGTGAAGTCTGGGGGTAGTGGCACGGCAAACATTGATCAGAGGGTACGATACACAGAACTTTTAGCAGAGCTGGTATCGCGATGAAGTTCTAGATAAGTAAATGCGATAATGAGTAAGAGCATTGCAGGCTCACCTGCAAAGCAGCAACAGGTGTGGCATCCGTAATCTGTGCATGCGACGGCCGCGCATGGACAGATAGGGGGGATGTGGAGTAAGCTGCAATGAGGTGAGAGCTTCCAGAGGTGAAGTCCGCGGGAGCATATTTTAAACAGGTAAGTACTAAGGAGAGTACTTAGGTAGGGGAGAGAGGTTTAACTCCAATCTACCAAAAAGAGTAAACAGAGTTCATGAGAACCATAAAGCAACGAGATCAATTACGGTATATATTGATCAATTTCAAGTGTACAGAGTACAAGCCGCAGGGCGAATCCCAAATCATTAATACGAATTGATTTGTTTGTATTTCGATTTCAGGAGTCTGGCAATATGGGCTCGAGACAGCTGCAGTGCTGGCAGCAAAGATGGAGATGTCAGTTGGATAAGCGAAAGGTTCCAGATGCCAATCTAAGTTTGGAGAAACACGAGATTCCTGAAATTGGAAAGAGACTAAAACACGAGATTCCTGAAATGGGAAAGAGACTAAAACACGAGATTCCTGAGATCGGAAAACGTCTAAAAAAACGGACTGAGCAAAGCATAGTGCAAATTGCTAATGTTTTTCTTTCCCAAGGTGGTGCTTTTATAATGAAGAGTACCGTGCTGATGGTGATCCTAGGTTGCCATTTCGTCCTAGGAGAACGAAGAGAGGACATTCTCATGTATAATAAGGGGTTAATGAGAATGCAAGGCCCAAGCATGGTAATGTTTGGTGACAAAGGTACTAATCCTTTCACACCTCCCTCCGCTTGGCACAGATGGACCAGGCAGGGACGGAGGAAAAGAGCACTTGTGCCAGGAGAAATCAAATTTCATGGCACAATGTGGGTGAAAGGTCTTAAGGGTCAGGTGTGCGGGCAGTGGGAATTGAATGGCAGTGTAAATCTGCTATGGAATGCCACACTCCCAGAATCGATGCACCGATCCAAAGGTTTGTTAAAAGGTACATTGCAGTACAATGGGTACATTGCAGTACAATGGGTACATGCAAAAGGTGGAGTGTGTGATTCAGGGGTACCTTGTCTTGGTTATGCAGAGTGAGATGGTTCCAGATTGGAGAGGAACGAGCAGGAGGCGTCAATTCTCATACCAGAGAGACGCAGGGGACAACATCACACTCTGGAGCTACCAACAGAGAGTGCCTCTGAAACAACTATACACACGTAAAGGCTGGAAAGTCGAGGGTTGGTGGTTCTCGAAACAAGAAGTAAAAATTGAGATCAAGCCACATTTCCAGGTGACAAAGAGGGTGGGGAGAGCGGTCCCGGGGGAGGGAAAGCCAACCCAGGGAACCCCATTCACCTTACACGGGTCACCACAGGGGACGACATTACACAGTCCATATGCAGCCACTTATCCTCATGCTAGTTGGGTAAGTGAAGAGGTACTCTTAATTGAAAGATTGCAGAGAGTACAGTCTTCCCGACCTCAGGTACATATTGTGCCTCAGGACATAAGGGGGGAAGAGGTCCAATCAGGACAGTTGGGGGCATATTTTGTCAGGGAGATGCTTAAAGATCCTGTGCAACTGAGATTGGACAAGGGGAGGTATATTAATTTTTCTGGAGAAGGATCTTTTGCATGGCAGCTTCGAGATGTTTGGGTGAACAAATGGAAACGGTGCAACATTCCTTTAGGCACCGCCACTTCCTTAGTTCCCACCTCAACCCGTGTCTTACACCAGGACCTGAGAGGTCAACCTTTTTTGGTGCTAGACGGGGAGGTGAAACAAGTAGAGTTGTCCTCATGCGGGCAATTCTTGCAGAAGTACCTGCGTTGGCCGGGGCAAGTCAAATTTAGTGAAGAAGCCTGCGGGCTCAATAACGCAGAATGCGAGGCTACCATTCAAAAGATCCACCCTGAAGCCCAACCGATAGTTCCGGTGGCTGAAGGAAAGGTATGGTTTTTTTTAACATAAGGTCTAATGATATATTCAAGGTATATTCTCATAATTGTTCCGATAAGGGGGAGTTTCCAAGGGGAACATATTGGGTGAGCGGAGATCCCATATGGATCCAGTCATCCAGGTTTGATGACGTTGTTTCTCAAATTGTTAAGAAAACTCTAAAGTTCAAAGTTTCACGTGAAGTTCCCAGCATGAAAGATAACAAGACATGGGACAAAGGGGAACAGGTTTTGACCCAAGACGACCACATTGTGTTACAAAGGTTAAACAAACAGTACACTAAGTTAGAGGTAAGATTTCACCATGATCCAGGTGATCTTAACGAGGTAGAACACAAAAATAAGCAGGTGAGTTCCAGTCTGACCTGGTGGAAAAGGTCTCCGGTGATGTTCCAGGGACACTCGGACTGGACCTCTGCAGTTCACAAGTTCTTCCTACACCCACTGGTCGTCTGGATGGGGATGACAACTTTAGGCATCATTATCCAGGTGAGGCTGCGTGTTAAAATTACGTAAAACAAATTAACCTGGTCCAGAGATTGGTGCCTCATAAACAATCTCATGAATCCATATTTTCAAATTAAGGGATATACAGGGTTACGAGTATAGGTTTAGTAGTACTGGTGATGGAGCTGATTGTATAAAGGCGCTCTTTTAGAAGGCACTTGGCACTGCTCCATTGAGTAACAAACAAACGAGTTTCACTTTTCTGTGGTCATGCAAGTTTGTGAGTGATACGCAAGTGACGCAAATGCTGAGCATGTGGTATAGAGGGACTTAGAAGTAGGGCCTCCCCAGAGAGCCTGGTTACAGGAAGACCAAGAGGTCTTGCTCTCTCTCTTCCAGGGATAACCACCTAGAGCAGAGAAATTGTGTGAGCACGAACATCGAAAAGTGAAACATAAAGAAACAAAACCAGGTACTGTGGGGTTCAGAAGTGGGGATCTGCGGATCAAGCCATTTTAGGGGGGATTGTTAGAATTTAAGTAGGCCTCAGTTACTTGGCCTGAGGTTTATGTAAAAGGCTTGTCCGCAGTGTATGTCTTTAAAATAGAATTTCTTGTGATGCAGGCCTAAGCATCTCAGTGTCTGCTTGTTATTCATTTTGTCTCAAGCAGATACTGAGAACATGTTCCTAAAAGAAGGCCATCGGCCTACTCTGACCTCAACACGTACACCACAGGAACAGTAAACATCAGCCGTATTTACTAAATATCCACATTCCAGTAAGTAAAGGAAAGATGACATTAAATATTAATCGAGTGGGTGGGTATTATGACACCACGATAGGGCTCATCCAATAGTCTGGTCTAGGGGATGGCGAATATGATGTCACGTTTAACTCTTTCCTAGTCGGTATTAAACACCTAGGGGGGCGCTCAGAGCTCACTCTGCTTCATACTTTCATGCCCTCCATCTCTGACTTCTACTGGCTGGAACCCAATTATTTCTCTAAGTATGTTCATTCCTTTCTGTAATCTGATATGATGTATGCTGTACATAGGTAGTCTAGTGTAACATAGAGTAGATATAAGAATACCTGACTAACCACCACAGGGGTTAGGCAAGAGCGGTAACGCCAAGAAACATGAAGATCTGTTTTGCTTGCTAGGATAAGATGAACTGTATCTATCTGTATATCTGTTTTCTGAATAAACTCCGTAAACATTGAAGAAGCCTGAGAAAAGTCTATCTCCTGCTTGCTGTGTGAGGAGTCATGTTTGCAAACTCCTGCTGATGAGTTTGCTGGTGCCGGAGCAAAAGGTGGATATTACAATTGGTGCCGTGAACCCAGCTGCGCTGTCTAGCAGAAAAGGCAGGCAAGGACCGGGCCAGATGTCAGTCTGTTATCTAGTTTTCAAGATATTCCACAGCGACACAAGCGGAGTTGACGCGGACTGGAAAGGAAGCTTATCAAGAGGATAGGTGGTGTGTGGGAGGCCGCTAGAGAGGCCAACACACGGACTGCAATCCGAGTGATGATCAGCGGCGAGTCATGGACCTGTTTTATTTGGATTGTGATGTACACGCAATCTAGCCGAACAAAGGATTCCGTGGTGAGGTATCCCAGGCAGAGGTTTTGAGCAAGTTACCTTCGGGACCGGAGAATCCGCTGAGAGAATGCTCAGTAAACGCTCACCGAGGTCCATCGACTCGTGGAAAGAACTTGCCATCAGCTGATCGGATTGGAAGTCGGTACAAGTCTGTAGAGCCAGGCAAGTATAGCGTTTCATTTGTTTATTTGATTTTGTAGCAGTGTTTGGGGTCTGTTATATATTGACAGTGTTTTTTTCTACAGCTGTGTGTTATCTTTCTGTGTTATGCTGGTAGCAGCGTATATAGTTTTGGTTTCTCTCTGTGCAGTTCTGGGCGGGGAGGGAGGCCAGCGATGTTTATTTTTCTCCCCTGCTCTGTAGAGCAGATGGTGGATAGTGAGGAGAGCAGTTAGGGGGAGAAATAGGGAGGAAACGTTGGTGTACGAGAGCCCAGAATAGTGGGAATACTGGTTCCAGTCAATGCTATTAGTTAGTTAGTGCTATGTAATGTTTCTGTAATCTCAGCATGATTCAGTGTCATGGGTTTTATTGTTTTTTTTCTTGCGGATCGCAGAGCGTAGGTTTAGTGGGAAGGGGGGCCAATACAGTGCATCCTCCCACCCCCCTCTCTACAGATTGGGGGAAGCACAGTTAAGGTTTGTGTCCGCGGATATCTGCTAACAGCTGGAAGAGTTGTTCAGTTTCTGTCACTCCGCATTCCAGGCAAAGGTTTATGATATGAGTAAAGTTTTGGTGCAGTTGTGGAGAATTCCTTCTGTTCAGGATGTTTTTTTCAGCCGTCATAAGATCAGGGTTCAGTGGGTGCATGTTTTTTTTTTCCTCCATCTACATGTCCAAGATAATTTGCGTTTTTTTTTTTCTGGGAAGGAGATAGGAAATTTCACACGCTGCTGTGTCTGTTTTGCAGGTATCCGAGAAATATATATGCTGAAATGTTTAGTGTGCATACTATGCATTGTATATTCTAACTGTTTTTTTTCTCCTAATGTGTATAGGATTAAGAGGTTGCTACGGGAGATTGATAGCAGCCATCTTGGCTGGCATGCCATGACTCAACATGGCGTCGGGTTTCTGAGAAAGCCACTCCCATCTGCAGGATGTATCAGGAGGGGAGGGGGCGGGAAGCGCCCACTGATAGGCACGCCCCGATGGCAGGGGGGAGGATGTGCGGGAGGGGATCCCACGTGCCATGTCACAGCTGTGCACAAGGCGCCGTGCACGGAAGCAGCTGGTGGGAGGGGGGTCCAGAGTGGGGACAGTAGAGAGATTCTACTGAGTTTCTTGGCTTCCAGATGATTTCCTCAGAAGAAGTCTGGACACAGGGAGTGAGCCAAGCAAGTTGCAGGCTCACGGATAGGAAATGTTTCCCAGCTAGGTGCAGGGAGACAAGAAACAGCGCAGATCAGAAATGGGTCTGTACTGAGTTGCTTATGGGATTATTCCTGTAAGTGGGGCACCTTAATGGGTGTTGCATGAGTTCCCAACAGTGCAGCAAGGGGGTGCCGGAGTTGGAAAAAAGGGAGTTGACCAATCCGGGTTTCCGTCGCCGCTGCTGCAGAGCGGTAACGTTTTTTTTCCAGTTTTTGTCGTGGACAGGGCCAGAGCTTGACTGAGAGGTCTATGCTGGGCTGGGGCTGTTTTTTTGGTGTGTTTTTTTTCGTCCACTGATTGGTCAAATATGTTTTTTCCAGCTCCTATCAATTGTAGCACAAAGAACAAGAACTGACAGCAGTTCATGGGGCAATTATACAGATGATAGAATTGCCATTTACAGAGTGACAGTGTATCAGTCCGGTGTCTGCCATATGACTACCTACCACGTGGGCATTCAGGGATCTGCATACAGGCATGTGACACTGGTATGCTTAGCCCTGCACCCTGTGTAGTTTAAGTGCAAAGTGCTCCTTCCTACAGGGAGGCAGCCATTTTTTTTGTGAAGTCTGGGGGTAGTGGCACGGCAAACATTGATCAGAGGGTACGATACACAGAACTTTTAGCAGAGCTGGTATCGCGATGAAGTTCTAGATAAGTAAATGCGATAATGAGTAAGAGCATTGCAGGCTCACCTGCAAAGCAGCAACAGGTGTGGCATCCGTAATCTGTGCATGCGACGGCCGCGCATGGACAGATAGGGGGGATGTGGAGTAAGCTGCAATGAGGTGAGAGCTTCCAGAGGTGAAGTCCGCGGGAGCATATTTTAAACAGGTAAGTACTAAGGAGAGTACTTAGGTAGGGGAGAGAGGTTTAACTCCAATCTACCAAAAAGAGTAAACAGAGTTCATGAGAACCATAAAGCAACGAGATCAATTACGGTATATATTGATCAATTTCAAGTGTACAGAGTACAAGCCGCAGGGCGAATCCCAAATCATTAATACGAATTGATTTGTTTGTATTTCGATTTCAGGAGTCTGGCAATATGGGCTCGAGACAGCTGCAGTGCTGGCAGCAAAGATGGAGATGTCAGTTGGATAAGCGAAAGGTTCCAGATGCCAATCTAAGTTTGGAGAAACACGAGATTCCTGAAATTGGAAAGAGACTAAAACACGAGATTCCTGAAATGGGAAAGAGACTAAAACACGAGATTCCTGAGATCGGAAAACGTCTAAAAAAACGGACTGAGCAAAGCATAGTGCAAATTGCTAATGTTTTTCTTTCCCAAGGTGGTGCTTTTATAATGAAGAGTACCGTGCTGATGGTGATCCTAGGTTGCCATTTCGTCCTAGGAGAACGAAGAGAGGACATTCTCATGTATAATAAGGGGTTAATGAGAATGCAAGGCCCAAGCATGGTAATGTTTGGTGACAAAGGTACTAATCCTTTCACACCTCCCTCCGCTTGGCACAGATGGACCAGGCAGGGACGGAGGAAAAGAGCACTTGTGCCAGGAGAAATCAAATTTCATGGCACAATGTGGGTGAAAGGTCTTAAGGGTCAGGTGTGCGGGCAGTGGGAATTGAATGGCAGTGTAAATCTGCTATGGAATGCCACACTCCCAGAATCGATGCACCGATCCAAAGGTTTGTTAAAAGGTACATTGCAGTACAATGGGTACATGCAAAAGGTGGAGTGTGTGATTCAGGGGTACCTTGTCTTGGTAATGCAGAGTGAGATGGTTCCAGATTGGAGAGGAACGAGCAGGAGGCGTCAATTCTCATACCAGAGAGACGCAGGGGACAACATCACACTCTGGAGCTACCAACAGAGAGTGCCTCTGAAACAACTATACACACGTAAAGGCTGGAAAGTCGAGGGTTGGTGGTTCTCGAAACAAGAAGTAAAAATTGAGATCAAGCCACATTTCCAGGTGACAAAGAGGGTGGGGAGAGCGGTCCCGGGGGAGGGAAAGCCAACCCAGGGAACCCCATTCACCTTACACGGGTCACCACAGGGGACGACATTACACAGTCCATATGCAGCCACTTATCCTCATGCTAGTTGGGTAAGTGAAGAGGTACTCTTAATTGAAAGATTGCAGAGAGTACAGTCTTCCCGACCTCAGGTACATATTGTGCCTCAGGACATAAGGGGGGAAGAGGTCCAATCAGGACAGTTGGGGGCATATTTTGTCAGGGAGATGCTTAAAGATCCTGTGCAACTGAGATTGGACAAGGGGAGGTATATTAATTTTTCTGGAGAAGGATCTTTTGCATGGCAGCTTCGAGATGTTTGGGTGAACAAATGGAAACGGTGCAACATTCCTTTAGGCACCGCCACTTCCTTAGTTCCCACCTCAACCCGTGTCTTACACCAGGACCTGAGAGGTCAACCTTTTTTGGTGCTAGACGGGGAGGTGAAACAAGTAGAGTTGTCCTCATGCGGGCAATTCTTGCAGAAGTACCTGCGTTGGCCGGGGCAAGTCAAATTTAGTGAAGAAGCCTGCGGGCTCAATAACGCAGAATGCGAGGCTACCATTCAAAAGATCCACCCTGAAGCCCAACCGATAGTTCCGGTGGCTGAAGGAAAGGTTTGGTTTTTTTTAACATAAGGTCTAATGATATATTCAAGGTATATTCTCATAATTGTTCCGATAAGGGGGAGTTTCCAAGGGGAACATATTGGGTGAGCGGAGATCCCATATGGATCCAGTCATCCAGGTTTGATGACGTTGTTTCTCAAATTGTTAAGAAAACTCTAAAGTTCAAAGTTTCACGTGAAGTTACCAGCATGAAAGATAACAAGACATGGGACAAAGGGGAACAGGTTTTGACCCAAGACGACCACATTGTGTTACAAAGGTTAAACAAACAGTACACTAAGTTAGAGGTAAGATTTCACCATGATCCAGGTGATCTTAACGAGGTAGAACACAAAAATAAGCAGGTGAGTTCCAGTCTGACCTGGTGGAAAAGGTCTCCGGTGATGTTCCAGGGACACTCGGACTGGACCTCTGCAGTTCACAAGTTCTTCCTACACCCACTGGTCGTCTGGATGGGGATGACAACTTTAGGCATCATTATCCAGGTGAGGTTGCGTGTTAAAATTACGTAAAACAAATTAACCTGGTCCAGAGATTGGTGCCTCATAAACAATCTCATGAATCCATATTTTCAAATTAAGGGATATACAGGGTTACGAGTATAGGTTTAGTAGTACTGGTGATGGAGCTGATTGTATAAAGGCGCTCTTTTAGAAGGCACTTGGCACTGCTCCATTGAGTAACAAACAAACGAGTTTCACTTTTCTGTGGTCATGCAAGTTTGTGAGTGATACGCAAGTGAAGCAAATGCTGAGCATGTGGTATAGAGGGACTTAGAAGTAGGGCCTCCCCAGAGAGCCTGGTTACAGGAAGACCAAGAGGTCTTGCTCTCTCTCTTCCAGGGATAACCACCTAGAGCAGAGAAATTGTGTGAGCACGAACATCGAAAAGTGAAACATAAAGAAACAAAACCAGGTACTGTGGGGTTCAGAAGTGGGGATCTGCGGATCAAGCCATTTTAGGGGGGATTGTTAGAATTTAAGTAGGCCTCAGTTACTTGGCCTGAGGTTTATGTAAAAGGCTTGTCCGCAGTGTATGTCTTTAAAATAGAATTTCTTGTGATGCAGGCCTAAGCATCTCAGTGTCTGCTTGTTATTCATTTTGTCTCAAGCAGATACTGAGAACATGTTCCTAAAAGAAGGCCATCGGCCTACTCTGACCTCAACACGTACACCACAGGAACAGTAAACATCAGCCGTATTTACTAAATATCCACATTCCAGTAAGTAAAGGAAAGGTGACATTAAATATTAATCGAGTGGGTGGGTATTATGACACCACGATAGGGCTCATCCAATAGTCTGGTCTAGGGGATGGCGAATATGATGTCACGTTTAACTCTTTCCTAGTCGGTATTAAACACCTAGGGGGGCGCTCAGAGCTCACTCTGCTTCATACTTTCATGCCCTCCATCTCTGACTTCTACTGGCTGGAACCCAATTATTTCTCTAAGTATGTTCATTCCTTTCTGTAATCTGATATGATGTATGCTGTACATAGGTAGTCTAGTGTAACATAGAGTAGATATAAGAATACCTGACTAACCACCACAGGGGGTTAGGCAAGAGCGGTAACGCCAAGAAACATAAGGATCTGCTTTGCTTGCTAGGATAAGATGAACTGTATCTATCTGTATATCTGTTTTCTGAATAAACTCCGTAAACATTGAAGAAGCCTGAGAAAAGTCTATCTCCTGCTTGCTGTGTGAGGAGTCATGTTTGCAAACTCCTGCTGATGAGTTTGCTGGTGCCGGAGCAAAAGGTGGATATTACAGCCTCAATGGTGGGCATGCTGGCAGCTGTGGTGCATCAATCACGAGTATGCTGGGTGCTGAGGTGCTTTTATATGGGCATACTGGGTCCTGTGGTGCCATGCTGGGCACTGTGATGCCTTTATGGGGCATGCAGGGAGCTGTAGTTCTATGGTATCATGCTGGGAGTTGTGGTGCCTAAGCGGTAGGCCCGTGGGAATATGGGAGGGGGTCCACTAGAAGGTCAGGGAATGCTATGGTCAGGGAGTGCTCTGCCAGATAACCTGGCAGCAGGCTAGCACACCCAGCAGAAAGCCAGATTAGCCAGCACAGAAGCCAGGTAACTTTGCCTAGTTATGTATAAGTTACACTGCCTATTTTTGTGATATGCTGCATTTTTGTATTAAAGCGGATCCGAGATGAAAAACTAACTATAACAAGTAACTTGTCTATATATCTTATCTAAAGTTTATATATTTTACACAGCAAATCTAGCTGCAAACAGATTTAATAGAAAATGATTATTTCTTCCTGTGATACAATGACAGCAGCCATGTTGTTTGTTAACATTACACAGAGGTAAGCTTATCTGCCACTTCACCACTCAGCCTAATCCCCCCTCCTCCTCCCTCCTCCCCTCTGCCTCTGAAATCAATGGCTATTAACACCTCCTCCTCCTCTTGCCCAGACTGAGCTCCCATGAGCCCTTGCTACTGCCAAGGCTCTCTGAAAACCTGTGGGCGTGGTTTATTTAGTTTATAGGGAATTAGAGTATTAAAACAAAAACAAAAAAGTATTTGGCTTGAGGAATTCCCTCTAAACAATAGGAAAGGAACACAATTATGCAATGAGTAAAAGTTCACCTCGGATCCACTTTAATGTAGAGGAGGCTTCATACAACATTTTGCGGGGCAGGCCTACTTAGACCGCACTGTTCATGTAAATTTGGCTCCACCCACATTCTGGTGCATAGCCACACCCATTTTCTGGCTGGAGTGCCCAAAAGTGCCCCGAACCTCTTGGGTTACTAGCAATGCCCCTGATTTGCATGCTTGATGCAATTAAATGCTGCCGGCTGTTCATCTTTTGCTCGCACACAAATTAAGATGTGGATATGATTCTCTGTCCAAATTTGCGTGCAGGAAAATGGATGGGAATTGCAGAAGTGGAAACTTACCCTTAGTAAAGTGCAGGCCTCTGCATGGTCTCTTCTCAATCCATCCAGGAGCCCACCAATGCCATGCAGGGACCCTCTGAACATGTCTGACAAGACAAGAGCTTGTTGGCTACTGAAACAAAACTTTAAAGAGTAACTGTCAGGCTGCAGAAGCTAATTTAAACCTCTATTCTCCTGTGTTAAACAGTTTAGAAGGAAGCTCAAAAGCCATTAGTGAAGATAAAAATCTCAGTTACCTTTGATGTGTGCTTATCAGCAAGTCTGTTATAGACCCATAAAGACGCAAGCCACATACTAAACTGCAAAGCATTCTGGGGCCCTCCCCTCGGCTGCTAATGAGACGTTACAGAAGCTTGTAATCAGTCCAGCGTGTAGCACTGATAAATCTCGGGGCAGAGTACTCTGCAGGAGTCAGCTATTGTTCCTAGCCACATGGCTCATTAATATTCACTGCACACTGTGTTGTTCAAGTAGGAGCTTATCTGTGATCAGGAAGCAGGCAGGACATGACGACACATTTGACAGAAAAACATGGAGCCTGCCATGAGCTGTCAGGAGCATCTATCTCTGCATATACTATATACAAATTCTGTGAAATCCAAACGTGGACAGTGAAATGCATATGTAATGTAAGTACAGCCAATCTTTAGCTACTGATATATGTGTTTATTTTCTCTGAGACCTTATACCTAACAGCTCCTCTTTAAGTTTGGAAGGAGACATACACATTAAAAAAAGTTCAGTCCCTAAGTTAACTATTCATGTATTTTCTTTACAAATTGGCTTTTATTTTAATGCATTTTTTGGGGGGGTAACTATGGGAGAGTGTAGGAGGTAAGAGGTTAATTTTAAATGTAAGTGTAGGTCTTTTTGTTAAAAAAAATATATAATAAAAAAATAATATATATATATATATATATGTGTGTGTGTGTGTGTGTGTGTGTGTGTGTGTGTGTGTGTGTGTGTGTGTGTGTGTGTGTGTGTGTGTGTGTGTGTGTGTGTGTGTGTGTGTGTGTGTGTGTGTGTGTGTGTGTGTGTAATTTTACTATTTGGACATAACACAACCTGTTTCTCAGTTTCAGTCATTATAGTTTTAAAATATTACATGCTAGTATAATTAAAACTCACGTCTTTTATTCACCCATTTGTCCCGGTTATTATACTGTTTACATTTTGTCCCTAGTACAATGTATGGCACCAATATTTTATTTGGAAATAAAGGTGTATTTTTTTCAGTATCACTAATTAAAAGTCCATATTTTCAAAATTAACAGTAGTATACCCTCTTGACATACATATTATAAAGTTCAGTCCCTAAGGTAACTATTTATATATATACATTTTTTTTTTTTTGGGGGGGGGGGGTAACAATGAGAGTGTAGGAGATAAGAGGTTAGTTTTAAATGTAAGTGTGGGTCTTTTTGTTTAAAAAAAAATTGTGTAGGTGTAATTTTACTATTTTACCACCAGATGTCATTGCGCATTACTTTCCTGTGCGTGCTATTAGTACGCAAACAGGAAGGAATGTGCGGCTGTGTTACTTCCTTAGTAACAATGACAGCAGGCATCTCATTAATGCTGGCAATCATTGACATGGGAACTAAGATCAATAAATGGGGAATGCGGTCCCATTCATTAATCTCCCCTCTAATGAGCAGAGGCAATAGACGAATATCTATGCCCCTTTGCTCTAAAAGATTATTTACAGCCTTAAACATACCACAAAAAATGTGTTGCAGAACAGCATTTAAACAGTTAAAACAGCACTTTGTTCTTCAGTGGAAAGCTCCTTGCTTTAGTGGGAAGCTTCTGGCCGCATCCGAAAAGGTGATGATAACACCTGTTTACACTCCTTCGTCAGATACATTAAAAGTGGCATAACAGGTATGTGACTAATGGTAGGGATGTAACGGAAGGTGGGACAGCAGTATGTCTGAGGGTATAGCGGGGTGTGACTGAGGGTGTATCAGTAGTGTGACTGAAAGTGTGGCAGGGATATGACTAAAGGTGTAGCAGTGGTGTGATCGAAGCTGTGGCGGGGATATGACTAAAGGTGTAGCAGTGGTGTGACTGAAGGTGTGACGGGGATATGACCAAAGGTGTAGCAATAGTGTGACTGAAGGTGTAGCAGGGATGTGACTGGAGGTGTGACAGGAATGTAAATGAAAGTGTAGCAGGGATGAGAGTGAGGCCTGAAACCCATTAGAGTGCTTTTTTGAGCGTTTAGGGAGCGCTTTAAATCGCTAGCGATTTCCTTAAACGCTCTGCCAATGTAAGTAAATGTAACAAATTTCACAGTAGGATGTGCAGCATTTTGGGAGCGATTGTGCTTTAATGTAAAGTATTGAAGCGCTGGTAAATTGCTCATAGCAATTTGTGTGCGATTTTAAATTACTGCAAACTGTAAAAAAAAAAAATTATACTAAATTGAAAGTACCAATCAGAATTAAAATCGCTAATCGCAAGTCACTACACAATCTCTGGCAAAAAGCGTACACTTTTTAAAATCGATACCAAAATCGCTGGATAACGCTCATGAAATTGCTTACAAAACACAAATAAAAAACCTGGGCAATTGCGCTAGCGATTTACGATTTGAAGTGGGTTACAGGCCTCAAGGTGTTGCAGAAATTAAAACGAAGGTGTAGTAGTGGTGGGATTAAAGGTATAATGGATGTGATGGAAGGTTTAGCAGGGATGTGACTGAGGGAGTAGTAGGGCTGTGAATGAAAGTTTGTTGCAGGTATGTGACTGAAGGTGTAGCAGTGGTCTAAATGGAGGTGTAGCAGGGATGTGACTGAAGGTGCTGTAAGGATGTAAATGAAGGGGTGTGACGAAAGGTGCATCAGGGGTGTGACTGAAGGTGCAGAAGGTATGTAAATGAAAGTGTAGCATTTGTGTGAATGAAGCTATGGCAGGGTGCGGCTAAAAGTTTGGCAGGGGTGTCTGCAGTCAAAATATTCTCACATTAAAGAGGGATTATCAGACACAAAATCAAATTCCATTTATCCACTGCACTGTGTCCATTATGCAGCCTGGAACCTCACCCTGCATTGCAAGAACGCCAATCTATACAGAAATGTTTGTATAATAAATTTA
Source organism: Hyperolius riggenbachi (assembly GCF_040937935.1). NCBI lineage: Eukaryota > Metazoa > Chordata > Amphibia > Anura > Hyperoliidae > Hyperolius > Hyperolius riggenbachi. The sequence goes on along the minus strand of NC_090651.1, from coordinate 262,638,000 downwards.
TAATAAATCTTATCTAAGTATACTTGGCTCTATTTTCACCATCGCCAACGTGAGGAAGAGAGGGAAGCTTGTAATCATGATTGACGATATTGGTAGAAGAGAAGGTCAGCACCAGACACAATAGCCAGCAGATTAGCTTTTTAATCTTCCCAACCTGGATGTGCTTTCGCAAAGATTTCGTCAATACAGAAAGTAGATCAAAGGCGCAGCACCAACTCCATGCAGTTAGGGTTTATTAGATTAAAGCAATAGGCATACAGGAATTGGGGGTACAGACACCGGCCATACAGCCGTTTCGTGGGGCTCCCGCTTCCTCAGAGACCACAAGGTGTCACCTTGTGGTCTGAGGAAGCGGGAGCCCCGCAAAATGGCTGTAAGGCCGGTGTCTGTACCCCCAATTCCTGTATGCCTATTGCTTTAATCTAATAAACCCTAACTGCATGGAGTTGGTGCTGCGCCCTTGATCCACTTTCTGTATTCTCACTGATTGACTGAGTGCAGTTCAGTGTAAAGCTGAAATACAATCTATGCTTCTGTGGTCTCATGTGTTTCAAAAAGCAAGCTAGCTATGACAGTGCAAGGTCTAGAAGGAAAAAAAAGTAAAGGAGGAAATTACATCAGCATTGGCTTCAGTCAGAGGGAACCAAGATGGCAAATGCCAGGAACATAATTTTCTTTATTTACTATATAAAATTCACTGAAATCAAAACATAGGTAGTACAATACACCTGTTATCTATGTAGAACAAGTAGTTCTTTACTTATATGTGTGTGTTTTTTTTTCCTGGTATAGTATGGCTGACCCTGCTGCTTTAAGGAATATGTGTTCACCTGTGGAAAATGATTGCATGCAGAATCCTCAGAATAAGTGTTCATTGGTGGAAAAAGTAGCTGCATGCTGCGTTCTGCTGCGTAACTGTCAAATAGAGGAAAAACTGTTGCATCTTCCTATTCTTTTTCCAAGAATTATGAATGGGAAATTGTGTTTAGTTTGGTCTTACTATGGAGAGTTTTAGACTTTTTTTCATTTCTGGACTCATTTATATGTAATTATATTGTGCACTCTAACATGAGAGCCTACACTCTTGCTATTAAACAATGTTTTAGCTGTGATCTCAACCTTCTTGATGGTGCCTCTTGAACTATCCCTGTATTACTATAGTGATTGGTGATACATTCTGATGCATCTCTAATATCAATGGCTGTTTCCTGCCTTAAGTATGATTAATTGGTCACTTTTGAAGTAGTGCACACCTAGCAGATAGCATCACGTTCATGCTGATTGAATACACATTTATGTAATTTTTTTTCTTCCCTGATTGCATAATATCGATTCATTTATTTTATTCACTTGCTACAGTAAAGAAAGACTCTCAACTAAATTAGGCCCGGGGAGAAAATACATTGATGATGTGCTGCTCTGAAGATGTGCTGCTCTGTTTAAAAAGCTATGGTCTAATAGTAGAGAGGTCGTTGAAAATATTTAAATCATTGAGTTATGGGCTCAAGCCAAAAATCCTTCTAAAGAAATATTTACTTAAAGGACACATCCAAGCTAGTGCAACAACAAAAAAAAAAGATCCACTTACCTGGGGCTTCCTCCAGCCCGTGGCAGCTTTCCTGTGCCCTCGCCTCAGCTCCTGTGGCTCTCCGCTGGTGCAGCCGACCTCGCCAGGTCGGGTTATGGGTCGGCTTTTTCTGCGCTTCATTGCGCGGGTCACGTGGTCTCTCCACCATCATCAGGATGGTAGCAAGAGAGTTCATAACGCTCTACCCCCAGACATCATACCAGTCGGTGCAGGATCAGGCAAGCCAGGCCCCAGCAGGACAAATGTAGAAGAAGGGATCCGCAAACCAAGACAGGTCGAAGTGAAAAAGGCTTGAAAAATGTATTTGAAAAAATCCACAAGATATGCAATAAAAACAGGATCAACTGACGCGTATCGGGCCTACCATCTGCCCTTAGTCATAGTTAAAAGTGAACCTGCACAGGAGGAAATTTATATGAGACCGGGGAGGGAAAACCCCACCCCCGGAAACACACAAACCACCTCTTAAAGGAACATACATCCATAAGAAATGCAATAAGAAAATTACAATAATAGCATTGGAAATATCATATATAAAAGATGTAAAAATGTTGTCACTGAAAACTGCTGGGGTAAGTATAAACATACCAATGAGTATATACAAAGAAAATAGTGCGAACTAAGAAAACAGAGGCAGCAATGGTAATACATACAAGTGACTAGGTACATACAGTGTATATATAATCCAATAGTAAAAATAAAGCTTCAATATGTATAGACTAGACTCAAGTCCCACTTTTTATTTAAACCATGTGGTACACGAGTGCCCAGTCTATGAATCCAGAAAGCTTCTCGTTTCAACAGCAACCTTTGCATATCACACCCCCTAACTGGATACACCACCCGCTCCACCCCCTGAAAGACAAAGGAGGATAGATCCTTCTCATGTACCGTCTCAAAATGTTTAGAAACCGCAGATTTGCGGAATGTGTTCCAATTTGTACCACAATAATGTTCCGCTATGCGGGCTCTAAGATGACGGGTGGTACACCCCACATATTGTACACGGCATGACATGCAAGAAATGACATAGATTGTGTTTTTAGTATCACAATTCACATACTGCTTAATTGGAAAGCTCTTATTGTGTGCAAAAGAAAAAATAGAATTATTAGTTCTATGGCACTGGCAGTACTTGCATGTAGAGAACCCACAAGGGTAGGAACCTACTGTCGCCAACCATGTGGGAGTGCGGGGGAGGGAGGGAGACCGGAAAAGGCTGGGTGAGAGAATGGACCCCAAGGTGCGGGCCCTCCTGGCAGAAAACCGGCACCCTCTGTCAAGGATGGATTTAAGTTTTGTATCAGGGTACAGCACAGGGATATATTTTTTAATAATGTTTGTAATTTTGTTGAACTCAAGGCTGTAACCAGTGACAAAAGTAACCGGGTCCTCTCCGGCTCCACTACCCAACCTACTTTTCAATAGGTCCGAGCGCGGTCGCCTATTGCTCCTTTGGCGCCCCACTGTCAACTGTCTTGCAGTGTAGCCTCTCTGTTTGAGTCTAGCCTCAACTAGATTACATTCCTGTTCAAGATCAGTCGGGTCTGAGCAATTACGCGTCGCCCTAATAAATTCACCTGTGGGGATGGCATTTATGGTGTGTCTAGGGTGGCATGAATTGGCAAGTAGGATGGAGTTCCCTGCCGTGGGCTTACGGAAAGTACGGGTGGAAACTGAATGAGATGAAGGGTCCCCCCTAAGAGTAAGATCCAAATAGTCAATCTTGACCGGATCCGAGCACATTGTAAAGTTCAAATTAAGATTATTGGTGTTGACATAGATCAGAAAATCCTCCAGGAGGGCCGGAGGACCTCCCCACACTAAAAGTAGATTGTCTATAAACCTGCCATACCAGATAATATGGGAGGCAAAGGGGTTGTCCTCCCCAAAGATGCGGAGCTCCTCCCACCATCCCATATAAAGGTTGGCAAGGGAGGGGGAAAATTTCGCCCCCATAGAAGCTCCGCATCTCTGGAGAAAAAACCTCAAATCAAACATAAAATAATTGTGTGTGAGGAGGTACCTCACAGCCCTCCCAAGGAAAGCCTGTAAGGACACATCAAAAGAGGAATACTTGCGAAGATGAAAGTCCATAGCCTCCAAAGCCAGATCATGTGGAATCGAAGAGTAAAGTGATGTGACGTCCATGGTCACCCACAGAAACCCGTCCTCCCAGATGAAACCATCCAAACTGGAGAGTACATGACGGGTATCCTGCAGGTAGCCAGGAAGTCTAACAACCAAGGGCTGCAGATGAGCGTCGACCCATTCCCCCAGACGCTCACCCACGGAGCCAATGCCGGCCACAATCGGCCGGCCCCGCGGGGGAACGTCTGGTTTATGGATCTTCGGGAGATGGTGGAAGACGGGCACAACCGGGTGCAAAGGACACAAAAATTCAGACATGCGTTTGGTTAAGACACCCGTGCTGTGCCCTAAGTCCAGCAGCGCCTGAAGATCTTGAAGGAAAGCCTGCGTAGGATCCCGAAGTAAAGGCCGATATACATTCACATCCCCTAATTGTCTAAGGGCCTCTGCCCGGTAGTCCAGGGCATCCTGGACCACGACCGAACCTCCCTTATCAGCCGAGCGTATTACAATGTCATTGTTGCTCTCAAGAGCGGCTAAAGCTTGTTGCTCGGATGTTGTGAGGTCGGAAGGGGCCCTGGACGCCCTGGACAAAACGGTCAGCTCCCTCTCTATAAGGTCCTGGAATGAATCTATCTCAGGAGATCTAGCATTCACAGGATAAAAAGATGGATTAGAGATTTTGACAGTGTCACGCTTGGAGGTGTAATCTCCACAGTCAGCATACAACACATAAGCTGACGTGAAGGAGGTACACACACCAGCACAAGGGATCAGGATATCCCCAGTTTAGTGGAGGAGAGGAATGACTCCAATAGGAGATTGTGGTGCACAGAGCCGGTGCAGATCCGAACAGCCACAAACACTTTCGTAATAACGTCTCAGCGCAAAGTAGCGCTGAGCGCATAAACCAGGACTGAGGAGATCAGGACAGGTAGACAGAATGAACGCTTGCTAGCCAGCGATTACTTAGCGACAGCAAGCGTCCAAAACCAGACAGACTGGAATGAGGCAGCCAAAGCGTTGCGGCGATGGCGTGCCTCACAAAGACAGGACAGGAGAGACAGGAAATAGCAGGATCGAGATAGATGAACGTAACACAGATAAATATACAATAAGTATGTTTTCCTAGCGTATTACAATTACAGCTATCAATGAAACTATTTGTAAGGTCTGACTAACATATGTATATATCGGCAATGAACCGATATATGACATAAGCAGGAACGCTGACTAGGACTGGAGTAATACAGGGAACAGGACTCAGAAGGATTCGCTATCTCTTCGCAGAGATGAACGCAATCCACAAACAGGACCAGGAACAGGATAACTAGCTCAGCACGGGTGTTCACGATACGCGCAAACTACCAAAACGTGCTGGAAAACTGACTAACTGAACACAGGAAATAAACAGTTCGTGTACGTATATATCAGCAACACTGATATATCAACGTAACACGGATACAAGAAAAATAACAAAATGCGCAAGTATGCGTATATATTGGCGATGAACCAATATATGACACAAGACAAGCAAGTAACAACTTCTAGAACAAGAGCAGAACTAGGAGGACTCGCTGACCCCTTCGCAGGAGTCAGCGCAGTCCACACGGACCAGGAACGAGGTGGGGCACGAGCAGAGTAACAGATAGAGTCTGAGACTATGGTAGCCCATGAGACATTGCAGGAAGCAGTTCTTTATACTGAGGTCATCCAATGGGAGCAGACCTGCAGATTCCCACACAAGTGAATGGTAATTAATCACAGGCTGATAGCAGGAAAAGGCAGACAATGATATGCAGCCTGCAGGAAAGGGACTGCCCCTCCACTGCAGCAGACAATGTTTGTTTACACAAGAGCATGTTAAACTGTCATTAATTTCGGAGTGACTGCAGATGGAATCAGCAACTAGTTTAAGTGCAAACCAAACTATGCAAGAAAATGCATGTAATGACATCAGAACTGCTTGGGTTACAATACCACTGCAGCCAGCAGTAAACGCTGCAGACATGATCATAACAGACAGGGACAACTTGCTGTAAATCTACCCTGCCAGAAGTATGTTCGTCGAGGTCCCGCAATGCAGTAAGGGTCCTAATGTCCCGAAACGGGGAAACATCCCCAATATGATTCCGGAACAAGGGCAGTGCATCACCGGACTCCGCAGAGTCAAAATTATCCGACAGGAAATGTTTTCTCACCACTAGATTTCTCACAAATTTGTTTAGATCCAGGATGGTGTGAAACAAATTGAAATGACATGAGGGAGCAAAAGATAGACCCCTGGACAAAAGGTTGATCTAATCCGAAGAAAGGGTACAACTGGAAAGATTAACAACATTCTGGAAAGGAGGATCTGGAGTCCCTAGTGATGATTTAAATTTGTTATGTTTACGGCCCGCTCGACGGGTGCGTTTCTCTTTTGTCTTCGTTTTTTGATTTGGTTGTGCTCCTGGGTGTTTGATAATAAGGTGTGGAAGGAATGGGAACACCTGATGTCTGGAGTATTGGGGGGACCCCTGATGTGTGGGGAACTGTAGGAAAAACAGATTGTAAATTGGTACGGTGTGTATCAGATACTTCTGAGGTATCAGATAGGGAGCCTAGATTATCCGATGAACTAAAACTCACATTCTTTTTCGGAGTAAATTTTTTAAGAATGGATTTAGGTGACCTGTAAAAGGATTCCCATCTGCCCCATTCGTATACCACATTTTTGTTATAATCATTTGTATCTCTGAGGAATTTGACACGCTTGGTCTCCATGATGATTGTCTCCAACTTATTAATATTTGTCTTCAATTTGGAATGCAATTCATCATAGAGAGACAAAGTGTCAAACGCCTTCAGATCTTGATTGGTTTTGTCTATCTGCAATTTCAAATCCGTAAGTTTTTGCTCCTCATACGTCACTATGAGTCTCATAAGTTTTAGAGAACAGTCGGACAAAATCTGGTTCCACTCTAAAATGAAACTGTCGGAGTACACTGTGGTGGGAATCTTTTTAATGCGTAAACCTCTGGGTATAATCCCCTTGCTGATATAATGTTTTAAGCTAGTTACATCCCACCACAGACGCACTTCCTTATCCATCAAACACTCCAGAGTGGTTTGCAGAGAATGCAAGGTGAGTTCTGGCTGCAGGCTAGCTGCATTGAGATTGCATGAAAACACTGATATAAATTTGTTCTTGCGGTCAGTGTCATGCAGTAAACCGCCAAACAGATCCAGGTTGGCACCAGGATCAAAACCATATTTGGATTCATCAGTATGAATCATCTGTGCGGGCTCTGATGTGGTAGTAACTGCTGCAATTTCATTATAGACAGTGTCATTAGAAGATATATCCACATCAGTGCCCTCAGATGGTTCCGAAGGAGACTGCATAGTTCTGGCAGGCTCTGATTGTAAAATAGATTCCCCGACAAGTTTGGGAAAAGCATTTGCATAACCTGCAGTACCAGATTTAGGAACAAACATGTTAACATTTTGTGGCAATACATGATTGAAGTCCGAAGCACCCAAATGAACATTGTTATATGACACACCAGAAGGATCCATATAGGCATAGCGTGGCCTGGATGTCTGAGATGGCATCGCATCATACATAGGTACTCTAGGAGGAATGAAAGTAGCATGATTGACACCTGGTGGACCATGCTGTAAAAATTGTGGCCCTGGATACATAAACAAGGTAGGATCAGTAGCAATGTTCTGTGTCAATGTGTAATGACAAGCAGTTCCATTGACATGATAGGGAGTCCCTTGAGTGGACATTAGGGAAGATGCAATGGTTGGTGCAGGCATCAAAGTCTCAGTCCCAGATGTGCGCTTGGGCACAGCCCCCAAAGAATGTGATGCAGCAGGGTGAGTGGCCATGATGTTATATGGGTAATGTAAATCACTCACCCCTTTGGTCGTGTAGCCGTAGCGTGATGGACCAGGCATGGAGGAAGAGTCCAGAGTAAAAGGAACGCTGTATCGTTCTCTGGCACGCCTGAAGATTTCCTCTGTAGTCAATTGTGACAGAGACGGCGAGCCCGGAGAACTATGTGCTGCCGGAGCGTGGGACTCTGTTCTTCTCTGCTCTCCAGCCGCCAGGACGTCACTTCCTGTGGTGCGCTCCAACAGATTCCCCGCACACTGAGCTGAAGGTTCCTTGACGGAGGTTCCCCCGCCCGCAGCCAACAGCATAGACTGGGAGGACATTTGATCGGGCAGCCCTCCGCACACAGACGGTGCTCTCTCCGGTAAGTCCACAGCAGCGGTATGAGAAGCTCCAGCATTTGGATCACCCACATCACGTATTGATAGGGGTGGAGGAGTAAGCTGGACGGCTTGCGGGGGTTGAGTAGATGAAGTATGGCCTTTGAGAATAGGTTGTCCATTGCTGTCCTCTCTGTTCTCTCCACTCAGAGCAGCAGTTTTAGAGCGTAATTCCATGATAATTGAAGTGAATATTTATTAATCCAACTTGCAAAAATTATATTCATGGAAAAATCAGTGACAACAAAAGGTAATATTGCACATAACACTGTGGAAAATGGAATTCAAGTAGTCGTTAAGCCTGAAAGGGGGGAGCATAATGTAAGGCAGGCAAAAGCAGCAAGAGAGTTCATAACGCTCTACCCCCAGACATCATACCAGTCGGTGCAGGATCAGGCAAGCCAGGCCCCAGCAGGACAAATGTAGAAGAAGGGATCCACAAACCAAGACAGGTCGAAGTGAAAAAGGCTTGAAAAATTTATTTGAAAAAATCCACAAGATATGCAATAAAAACAGGATCAACTGACGCGTATCGGGCCTACCATCTGCCCTTAGTCATAGTTAAAAGTGAACCTGCACAGGAGGAAATTTATATGAGACCGGGGAGGGAAAACCCCACCCCCGGAAACACACAAACCACCTCTTAAAGGAACATACATCCATAAGAAATTCAATAAGAAAATTACAATAATAGCATTGGAAATATCATATATAAAAGATGTAAAAATGTTGTCACTGAAAACTGCTGGGGTAAGTATAAACATACCAATGAGTATATACAAAGAAAATAGTGCGAACTAAGAAAACAGAGGCAGCAATGGTAATACATACAAGTGACTAGGTACATACAGTGTATATATAATCCAATAGTAAAAATAAAGCTTCAATATGTATAGACTAGACTCAAGTCCCACTTTTTATTTAAACCATGTGGTACACGAGTGCCCAGTCTATGAATCCAGAAAGCTTCTCGTTTCAACAGCAACCTTTGCATATCACACCCCCTAACTGGATACACCACCCGCTCCACCCCCTGAAAGACAAAGGAGGATAGATCCTTCTCATGTACCGTCTCAAAATGTTTAGAAACCGCAGATTTGCGGAATGTGTTCCAATTTGTACCACAATAATGTTCCGCTATGCGGGCTCTAAGATGACGGGTGGTACACCCCACATATTGTACACGGCATGACATGCAAGAAATGACATAGATTGTGTTTTTAGTATCACAATTCACATACTGCTTAATTGGAAAGCTCTTATTGTGTGCAAAAGAAAAAATAGAATTATTAGTTCTATGGCACTGGCAGTACTTGCATGTAGAGAACCCACAAGGGTAGGAACCTACTGTCGCCAACCATGTGGGAGTGCGGGGGAGGGAGGGAGACCGGAAAAGGCTGGGTGAGAGAATGGACCCCAAGGTGCGGGCCCTCCTGGCAGAAAACCGGCACCCTCTGTCAAGGATGGTTTTAAGTTTTGTATCAGGGTACAGCACAGGGATATATTTTTTAATAATGTTTGTAATTTTGTTGAACTCAAGGCTGTAACCAGTGACAAAAGTAACCGGGTCCTCTCCGGCTCCACTACCCAACCTACTTTTCAATAGGTCCGAGCGCGGTCGCCTATTGCTCCTTTGGCGCCCCACTGTCAACTGTCTTGCAGTGTAGCCTCTCTGTTTGAGTCTAGCCTCAACTAGATTACATTCCTGTTCAAGATCAGTCGGGTCTGAGCAATTACGCGTCGCCCTAATAAATTCACCTGTGGGGATGGCATTTATGGTGTGTCTAGGGTGGCATGAATTGTCAACACCAATAATCTTAATTTGAACTTTACAATGTGCTCGGATCCGGTCAAGATTGACTATTTGGATCTTACTCTTAGGGGGGACCCTTCATCTCATTCAGTTTCCACCCGTACTTTCCGTAAGCCCACGGCAGGGAACTCCATCCTACTTGCCAATTCATGCCACCCTAGACACACCATAAATGCCATCCCCACAGGTGAATTTGGGGAACACATTCCGCAAATCTGCGGTTTCTAAACATTTTGAGACGGTACATGAGAAGGATCTATCCTCCTTTGTCTTTCAGGGGGTGGAGCGGGTGGTGTATCCAGTTAGGGGGTGTGATATGCAAAGGTTGCTGTTGAAACGAGAAGCTTTCTGGATTCATAGACTGGGCACTCGTGTACCACATGGTTTAAATAAAAAGTGGGACTTGAGTCTAGTCTATACATATTGAAGCTTTATTTTTACTATTGGATTATATATACACTGTATGTACCTAGTCACTTGTATGTATTACCATTGCTGCCTCTGTTTTCTTAGTTCGCACTATTTTCTTTGTATATACTCATTGGTATGTTTATACTTACCCCAGCAGTTTTCAGTGACAACATTTTTACATCTTTTATATATGATATTTCCAATGCTATTATTGTAATTTTCTTATTGCATTTCTTATGGATGTATGTTCCTTTAAGAGGTGGTTTGTGTGTTTCCGGGGGTGGGGTTTTCCCTCCCCGGTCTCATATAAATTTCCTCCTGTGCAGGTTCACTTTTAACTATGACTAAGGGCAGATGGTAGGCCCGATACGCGTCAGTTGATCCTGTTTTTATTGCATATCTTGTGGATTTTTTCAAATAAATTTTTCAAGCCTTTTTCACTTCGACCTGTCTTGGTTTGCGGATCCCTTCTTCTACATTTATCATCAGGATGGTCCTGCGCAGGCACAGCAGTTCTGCTTCTGCGCAGTACCGTCCTGAGGGAGGGTTATTAGTTGCCTGGGGAAGGAGAGTTATTAGATGCCTGGGGGTGTTATTAGTTGCTTGAGGAGGGAGAGTTATTAATTGCATGGGGAGGGAGGGTTATTAGATGCCCAGGGAGGGAGGGTTATTAGTTGCCTGGGGGGCTTATTAGATGCCCGAGGAGGGAGGTTTATTAGTTGCCTGGGGAGGGAGCGTTGTTAGTTACCTGGGGGGGTTATTAGATGCCCAGGGAGGGAGGGTTATTAGTTGCCTGGGGAGGGAGCATTGTTAGTTACCTGGTGGGGTCATTAGCTGTCTGGGGAGGGAGGGAATTGATTTGGATAGAAAACCGGAAGTGGCCTTTAAATAGCTTAAATTGGTTCTCTCTCTCTCTCTCTCTCTCTCTCTCTCTCTCTCTCTCTCTCTCTCTCTCTCTCTCTCTCTCTCTCTCTCTCTCTCTCTCTCTCTCTCTCTCTCTCTCTCTCTCTCTCTCTCTCTCTCTCTCTCTCTCTCTCTCTCTCTCTCTCTCTCTCTCTCTCTCTCTCTCTCTCTCTCTCTCTCTCTCTCTCTCTCTCTCGGACTGAATGCTGAATGCCTCCAATGTGATTTTTGCCATTGAAAGAATCTATTTGGGTATCCGAACTAACTATCCGACCTGGATTCCGGATTTCAGATAGATATCTGAGTTTGCTCGGATAGTGCTATTCAGATTTACACAGATATTCGGAATCTGAATCAGAGTTTGGATAGTGTAAAAAGTTTGGATTATCTGGGTAGTTCGGATACCCGAATATTGGATGAGCATCCCTGCTGGGGAGGGATGCTTATTAGTTTCCTGGGGAGGAAAGGTTATTAGTTGTGTGGGGGGGAGGGTTATTAGTTGCCTGGGGAGGGAGGGTTATTAGTTGTGTGGGGGAGGGTTATTAGTTGCCTGGGGAGGGAGGGTTATTAGTTGTGTGGGGGAGGGTTATTAGTTGCCTGGGGAGGGAGGGTTATTAGTTGTGTGGGGGAGGGCTATTAGTTGCCTGGGGAGGGAGGGTTTTTAGTTGCCTGGTCAGGGAGGGTTTTTAGTTGCCTGGGGAGGGAGGGTTTTTAGTTGCCTGGGGAGGGAGTTATAAGATGCCCGGGGGGGGGGGGGGGGGGGGAGGGTTCTGCGTGACAAAGGTGTTTGAAGCTACACAAAGGTACACAAGTGACACAGGTACAGCATATTTATTGTGAGGGTGCCAATTAACGTTTATTTTATTTTTTTCTTTAGTTCATTATGTATGGAGTTTCACCCTGCTTTAATGATTGGTAAATCACTACCTAATGTACAAAATCATATTTACAAGAGATTGTATATATTGTACACCACAAGGCCTGTAAGTGAATGGTGATTCACATACATCTAAAACACTTTAGGTCTTTTTTTTCTTTCAAATGAACCGCATTCTAGGCACATCAAAGAAATCCATCAGTGCTGGAGTTTTTTGTTTTTTTTTACTGAGTGACAACAGAGAAAAGAGTTTGTTTTGAAGACAAATGTAAGTGAAAACATATTTTTTCACTTTTCTGCCACCTGTTGCCTTTTGAAATTAGATTAGCTCTAGCATATCAACAGACAAGCCGTGATTTGTGACGTGTTTTTCCCAGCCGAGAATTAATCAGCAGTAGTGTTGAGCAGGGAATTGGCCTAATGTGCAAATCTCAACTCAACAGGAAACAGAAGTTGCCGCTAGCAAATGAAAGATGCTACATGCTGATCAATTAGCAGATATCTGAATAATTTACTAAGCTGCTGGCTAATTGACTGCTAGCAGCAGCTTCTGTTTCCTGTTGAGTAGAGATTTCTGTAAAATGGTATGCATCTTTCTGTGTCACACACTCGCCTACATACATGTATGAAAAACTGAAATACGTAAAAGGGTAATCATGGTTTAAATACCTTTTATCAGTCTTAAAGGGAATGCATTATTGACCGCTGTGGGGTCTTTCACTGACTAGTGTCTGCTTGATTAGTTTAGCAATAAATATTTATTGCAAGTCAGTGGGTGAAAGTTTAAACTATTAAAAGACTGCATCCCTTTTTAAAAAAAAAAAATACAAAAGCAGAAAAGAGTACGGTAGGAACATTTCCCCATCACCTCTCCCCAAACATTTGCCAGCTAGTGGGGACCAGGGTCCATTCTAGGCTAAATAACTACTGAGGCGGGGAAGAAAAAGCCTGCTCACTTTTTTGGCAAATGTAAGACTATAGACTATAGACTGAAAGTATATGGTATACATAGAGTAATTAGGTGAAAGAAGAAAACATGGCACATTATGCATTCTATTGGGAAAATAAATAATTGGGCATACAGGGTTGTGGGTGCAGAAAAAGTCATGCAGAAGCTGCTCCGTGCTTTTCAACTGTGCAGTGTGGCTGTGATTCATTATACACAGAGGGGAGCGTGGCCATGAGCAATATTCAACTTTAATGTTGAATATTCTCTACAGGGTTCTAGCAAAGTGCAGGAGGGGCGTAGGAAGTTTGGGGAAGTCTCTGGACTATCTTAACAACTTCAGTACCAACCCCCTCAAGGACCAGAGCGTTTTTGATGTTCTTGCTATGTTCAGCATTGATCTAGCAATAACGTTACCACTACTTCAACCTACTGAGTTATATTTGTATAATTTTTTGGGGAAAAAACTAGTCTTTCTTTGGGAGGTATTTTCTCACAATAATTATTTTATGTTTTATGCTTTTGAAAGCAAATAAAAAGAAGAAAAAATCAGCACAGCTTAATAAGGGGAGCACAAGCGCTAACTTACACGTGCTCCTTGTAATTAATGGCCGCTCCACTAACCCCACTCTGAGCCCTAGTGGGTCCAGTGGCTTCAATAGACATGATCCCGGCGCTTTGATTGGGCCAATAGGCTTCCTGTTACTTGTTAGGCCAATCAAAGTGCAGGGATCACATCGAGAAAACCACTGGACCCGCCAGGGCTCAGGGTGGGATGAGTGGAGCGGCCATTAGTTACAAGGAATGTGTGAAAGTTAGCAGCACATGCAACGCTGCACTACCACAGCATAGCTAGTAAAATGTATTTTATTGAAAAGGTGTGAATATATCACCTAGGAAAAAAACTCTGGAGAAAAAGAGAATTTCATATATGCCCTTAAGTTATTTGATCTGAAGAAGCTTACTGCCAGTGGTGCTCATCCGGATTCCGGATATCCGAACTATCCAGATAATCTGAACTTTTTCCACTATCCGAACTTTGAATAGCAATTCAAATATTTTTTTTAAATCCGAATAGCACTATCCGACAAACTCGGATTTACCATCTGAAATCCGAAATCTGGGCGGATAGTTAGTTCAGATATCCGAGCAGAAGCCAAAATCACCTTCAATGGCAAAAATCCATTTCGAAGGCAGTCAGGCCAAGAGAGAGAGAGAGATAGAGACAGAGAGAGAGAGAGAGAGAGAGAGAGAGAGACCTCCGAAAGGGATTTTGACCATTTGAAGACACTTTTAGAAGCATGTTAAGCCATTTTCATGCCACTTCCGGTTTTCTATCCGGATATCCGAATCCGGCCGGATATTGGGTTCGGATATCCGAGTTTACTCAGATAACAAAAAGTTTGGATTCGGATCCGGATATCTGGGTATCCGGATCCGGATAAATTCGGATTTTGAAAAGGGGTATCTGAGCACTCCTGCTTACTGCGATCTGCTAAATGCATTTTTATTCAAGTGTCTGGTTTCCATTAAAATCTTATTCTTTTATTTGAGCTACCCCCTTCCCTTAACCACTTGCCGACCGCGCACTCATAACGCGCGTCGGCAAAGTGGCAGCTGCAGGACCAGCGACGCAGTATTGCGTCGCCAGCTGCAGGCTGATTAATCAGGAAGCAGCCGCTCGTGCGAGCGGCTGCTTCCTGTCAATTCACGGCAGGGGGCTCCGTGAATAGCCTGCGGGCCGCCGATGGCGGCACGCAGGCTAAATGTAAACACAAGCGGAAATAATCCGCTTTGTTTACATTTGTACGGCGCTGCTGCGCAGCAGCGCCGTAAGGCAGATCGGCGATCCCCGGCCAATCAGCGGCCGGGGATCGCCGCCATGTGACCGGAGACAGCCTGTCACTGGCTGCACAGGACGGATAGCGTCCTGTGCAGCCCGGCTTACCAGGGGGGGCCAGGTAGGAGAGGGAGGGGGAGGATTTAGCCGCGGAGGGGGGCTTTGAGGTGCCCCCCCCGCAACACCAGCAGGCAGGAGCGATCAGACCCCCCCAGCACATCATCCCTCTAGTGGGGAAAAAAGGGGGGCGATCTGGTCGCTCTGCCTGCACCCTCATCTGTGCTGGGGGCTGCAGAGCCCACCCAGCACAGATCAGCTACAACAGCGCTGGTCGTTAAGGGGGGGTAAAGGGTGGGTCCTCAAGTGGTTAAAGGTAAGCCTATTTATTCATTTATTATCCAGCTGATATTCTCACTTCCACACATCACATCTTAGGGTGCCTCCTCCCTCTCCTAGTAATATTCGGCACCAGCCCCCTCAGCTCGGGGTGTTGGTCGTATATGCTCCTGGAGAGTGACCTACATTGTCGAAGACTAAAGAACCCGAGTGAAGACAGGCTTTCCTCACCATCTGTTACACTGTGGTTGCCGGTCTTGCAACCTATTCTTGTGAGTATTGCACCTATTGTTGTTGAGTATCCCATACCCTCGCTGGTTTTGGTTTCAGTCAAAACCAGCCTGATCAGTCTGCTGACAGACTGTACACTGGGAAACTGTCGTCAGAAGTTAACGGCAGCCACGCGGGCGGGGTGGTGTACGCGCCTTAGGTGTGAAGATAATGATTGTTATCTCTTCTTTGTCAATGTTGTTGAGAGATCTGGTGTGCTACATCTCTAAACAACATCATGAAACACTTGTACATACAGTATTTCAGACACTCAGCCAGTACATCAAAGAAAGATTGTGGACAAGCCTTTAGAAGGCTACCTTTGTCCTATAGCTATGCAACAACCATATGTCAGGTAAAGGAATTCTTTCCTAATGCAAAGCTCTATGTAAACATGTCTATTTCCTCTGTCCATTAATCTCCTTGCAAATTCTATGTGAGTGTGACTACAGAATGCTTAGTTATAATGCTCATGCTCTTCCTTGCATTGTCTCTCTATAAATATTTTGCAGCGGCAGCAGAAGAGAAGTCCTCAGTGAGAGGAAAGTCTTTTTCCAACATATAGCAGTTTAGTAGCACCGGCCAGCTAATCAGATGCAAGTGCTTGGCCTCATCTCTGTAGGGAGCAATGTGTCCTGCGACTACTGCCAGAGCTCATACAGTAAGATGGTACCTGGCACTGTGCAGACAGACAAAGACAGATATAAACAATTCAATTTATTTTGTGCTCTGCAGTTCAAACATCATGAATAATGTATATAGCAAGTGTACTTGTGTAACGTTAGCATTCCATACTGGAAAATGAAGATATTTTTAGATAAGCTTATTGTTTGTACTTCAATTAGCATTAAAAGCATTGAACTGACCCCTCAGAGATGTACAAAAGTGCCTTAACCCTAACATTCATTGTATTTAATAGAGGTGGAAGTTGAGGACATATTTTAACTGAAATTCAGATAGTAACAATAACATGTTGAACTGTGGATTAAAGTTTAAAAATAATATCTAATACAACCACCATAATTATGTTAAAATAATTAAATATTTTTTTTGTACAGAATCTATCTTTTGTAGTCCTCTGAAAAGCAGTTCTCAGACTGAGCAGAGGAAAAACAGTACAGTGACGGTCGTGTCACACTTTGCTGGACCAGCTGGAGCAGGTAGCATACCCGATGGAGGATGGATTGCGTAACTGCCGCATCACCACTAAACTGTAAAATATTGGTAATTGAAATTACCAATATTTTACTGTCCTAACACTAAGGGCTTTTTCTTGTTCCCTCGCAGGCTCGTCTGTTCAAATCTACTGCCGCAGGAGGTTTCAGAATTCTTCTTCGGGAGCCCAAGTGCTCCCGAACACGTGCAGCTCTGTACTGCGCATGAGAGGGCGCTCAGACATGCACAGTATGGAGCGGCTCATCTTCGGGAGCCCGAGTGCTCCTGAAAACTTCCAAAGCCCACCCACAGTGAAAGTGAGCAGTCACTGACCCATGGGTCAGAGACTGCTAATGGGGGAGCCAGCGCAAGAGCAACGGGACGAGGAGAGGAGCGAGAAGCCACTATAGGACCCAGAGCCTTCTCTCTCCTTAGGTAAGCATCTTTTTTTTTATGCTTTATTTTTGCTTCAGACTCCCTTTAAGCAATACCTGTTGCCTGGCAGCCCTTCTGATCTATTTGGCTGCAGTAGTGTCTGAGTCACACCAGAAACAAGCATGCAGCTAATCTTGTCAGATCTGACAATAATGTAAGAAATGCCTGTTCTGCTGCATGCTTGTTCAAGGTCTATGTCTAAAAGTATTAGAGACAGAGGGTCAGCCAAGATAGGCAAGCAAATGGTATAGCTTAACCACTTCCACACCATGAAATTTTATGCTGATCTGTGCAGCGTGGGCTCTCCAGCCCACAGCACAGATCAGCTAGCAGCCAGGGCGATCAGACTTCCCCCCTTTTTTCCCCACTAGGGGGATGTCCTGCTGGGGGGGTCTGATCGCCGCCGGCTGCTTGCGCTTGCGGGGGGGGGCTCTTCAAAGCCCCCCTCCGCAGCGCTTCCTGGCCTCCTTCCCCTTCCCTCCCTCTCCCTCCCCCTGTGAGCGGCGCAGGACGGAAATCCGTCCTGCGCCTGATGGGATAGGCTTTAGCCTATCAGATGCCGGTGATCCCCGGCCGATCAGAGGCCGGGGATCGCCGATCTCCTCTACGGCGCTGCTGCGCAGCAGCGCCGTATACATGTAAACACCGGGGAAGATCTTCCCCGTGTGTTTACATTTACCCTGCGAGCCGCCGATCGGCTCGCAGGGTGTTCACGGAGACACCCTCCGGGAACTGACATGGAACGGCCGCTCATACGAGCGGCCGTTTCCATGGTATACACTTCTGGATTCAGGGGCGTGTATATACGCTTCGAGAATCCGGAAGTGGTTAAAATGAAATAAATATGGCAGCCTTCATATCCCTCTCGCTTCAGTTGTCCTTTAAGTAACAACACACGCACACACTTTCACACTCTTAATAAAATATGATCTTTTTTTCAGACTTCAGTCCGCTATGATTTTCCAATCATGATGATATCATTAAACCATGCTTCCATGCAAGCAAGATAATATCGCCCCCAAATTCTCATTTGTCAAAGATGAAGTTGTTACACTTCTGCAGTGAAAGCCCAGCAAAAAGAAAATTGAAGTTTCCTGCTGTGTAATATCTATCTATACAGATGAAAGACCCCTGCAGTTTGCTGGCATCTTGTTCAGAAAGTGGAGTGTTAAACTTCCACTGTCAGTGAATGACAAGTCTACAGCAGTCTGTGTCAGCATAGTTAGTGACTGACAGAAGCTCTAGTCCTTCTCTTGTGCAAAAACACTGAAAATGGGTGAGGTGGACAGTGAACTGTGCAGCTAAACACGCAAATAAATATGCAAACTATGTCCACACTTCACACTTCACTGCCTCTGTCAGTAGTACTACTCTTTGTCGCCATCCCTAAAGAGAACCTGAAAAAAAATGATTCACTTATACACTCACATCAAGAAGGAACTTTAGTAGTGATAAAACAACTTGCACAAAATTCACACTAATTTGCATGAAATTTGCATTCAGTTGTACTAATAGAGTATGTTTGCTTCCAAAATGGTTTGCATGCAAAGGCATTTCGTACTTTTACTGAAGAGTGAAAGGGTCTAGTACAAAATGCTTTTGCATGCAAACCATTTTGGAAGCAAACATCCTCCATCAGTGCAACTGAATGCAAATGTCATGCAAATTAGTGCAAAGTTGTTTTTATCATTACTAATGTTCCTGCTTGATGTGAGTAAGTGAGTGCAGAGTGTTAATTGTTGTTTGTATGTAAATTCACCACTCTCCTCAGCACTTTCTTTACCATTTAAATGCTGGGCCCTCCATAGGATGAGCACAGCTTCCCTTGCTCGTGTGTAAAAAGAACCTGAGGTCGGTGGTAAAAAAAAGAAAAAAAAGAAGATACATACAGTCAGTGTTGCCAACTCATCCCTTTAATTATTGACACATCTAAGTTATACAGGTTCTGGGGCTAATCAGTGCCTTAACCACCTGAGCGGTCTGGACGAGCTCAGCTCGTCCAACACCGCCGGAGGTCGCCGCTCAGGCCCTGCTGGGCCGATTTTTATCAAATAAAAAGCAGCACACGCAGCCGGCACTTTGCCAGCCGCGTGTGCTGCCTGATCGCCGCCGCTCTGCGGCGATCCGCCGCGAGCAGCGGCGAAAGAGGGTCCCCCCAGCCGCCTGAGCCCAGCGTAGCCGGAACAAAAAGTTCCGGCCAGCGCTAAGGGCTGGATCGGAGGCGGCTGACGTCAGGACGTCGGCTGACGTCGATGACGTCACTCCGCTCGTCGCTATGGCGACGATATAAGCAAAACAAGGAAGGCCGCTTATTGCGGCCTTCCTTGTTTATTCTGGGCGCCGGAGGCGATCGGAAGATCGCCTCCGGAGCGCCCTCTAGTGGGCTTTCATGCAGCCAACTTTCAGTTGGCTGCATGAAATAGTTTTTTTTTTATTTAAAAAAAACCCTCCCGCAGCCACCCTGGCGATTTAATCAGAACGCCAGGGTGGTTAACTGCATCTACCTAGCCACAAAACCTGTATAATTCATGTGTCAGTAATTAAAGGGATGAGTTGACAACACTGCATACAGTACCTAAGAAGAGGGATGCCTGTGGATCTTTCATAGGCTTTCCACCTCCTCCTGCAGAACACATGCTGCCCGGGTCCCTCTGAAAGTTCAGGGCTGCACTCCTCTTTATTCGCACTGGCCGCATGTTTTCCATGACCTGGCATGTCACTACATAACAACATGTGCTGGATATCTGAGAACAGGTACCTTGTAAGGATGAAGATGAGCGTACACAGACTAATGGTGCAGCTCGCTGGGACAGGTGAGTTGTTATGCTGCCAAAAATGGTGCAGGGGCCTAGGAACACCTGGGAAGGCAGCACCCGGGGCCCTGGGGGGGAATTTTCTGCTTAGTGGGAGTCAGGGGGGCTCCAAAGTTACTTTTGCCTTGGGGCCAAATTGGAGCTTGAACTGTCCCTGCTTTTATGCAAATTCAAGTAATGACCTCACTTTCCAAATGTAATAGAGGAAATAGTGTCCTTTTAATACAGGATCCTCACCTGAACATGTTGTTGAGTGATAAGTCACAGATAAGGAAGATTAAGGGCACATCATATATCATGTATTTGGTTAGAAGGTGCTGAGGTCACTGTAGAAGGATCAGGTGGTGCAATCTACTGTTATATTGTCTGTTTTCCTACACTGTATAAATATCCACTCTGACCAATAAGATGACTACACAATTCTCCTACACCCAACTTAATACACTTAGCGCTCGTTCACACTGGAGGCATTTTTGGATTTTTCTAAATCGCCTTGAAAGCACTTACACCATGCTATCCTATGCGCTAGTTCATTGGGGTGATCGGTCCGCTTTCCGTTCACAGAAGCGCTGAATGGACCAATTATGGGGTGATTTTGCTACAATAGAAGGTATAGGAAAAACGCAAAACGCTAACAAAAATTGCTTTGTGCAGCAATTGTGTTTGCGTTTTTAAGTATAAATACATTGTATTTATTATTTTCCGGATCAAAGAGTTCACTTCCTGACTTACGTCAGGAAGTGAAAAACTGGAACCGCTCTGCAAAAACTCCTACAAATATGCTTACCAAAAACGCCCAACACAGAAATCGCCGGATAGGGCAAAAAATTGCTTCAAAAAACGTCCAATGTGAACGCCAACGCGATCGGAACACAATGTGAACGAGGCCTTACTGTCTTTGTTTTAGTTTCATAGTTAGCATTAGCATCCCTACTTCAGCTGTAGGGTCAGTTTGACTTCCCAAATGAGTACTACAGTGTATGAATGGAGTCTGTGTATTGTTTTATATTCTCCCTGTAGATTTCCTCCAGTTGGTTTGTTTGATTTTCACATTTGTAAAGCATACCAGCATTTTACCTGGCATTGGTCTAAGGTGTCCTTATTCTTGGAATTATCAACTGGTGGATGGAGGTGCCCAAAATATAAAAATAGTTTAAAAAAAAGTAGTAGTTGTCAGATTACCTACTCTGTAAAAACATAGCAGGCAATACAACCCTATAATTCAAGTTCTTAATGCACACAAAAAATATATAGAATCTCATAACTGCTACTCAGGTCAATAGCCAATAAATTGGTGTGCAGCTAGAGAGATGAGTCTCTAGCACCTTAAATCCTTTAAGTGACCATGGACAGTCATTAGATTATGCAAATGTGATATATGTACCAGTGGTGCTCAGCAGAGCTCGAATATTCGAGTAGCTCGAATATTCGAGCTCTTTTTCAGCTATTCGAGCTCGGTATTCGAGCTCCGAATAGCTGTAGCTATTCGAATGGGCTATCCGAGTACACTCGAATAGCCCATTCACTATTCGAGCTATTCGAGCAACCCGGCGCTATTCGAGCTCGGTACCGAGCTCGAATAGCGTCATAGCCCAGATTGATGTCCTTAGAGCCAATCAGAGGGCTCCCAGGCCCTCTGACGGCAGCCAATCACAGAGGGGGACCCTGGCCAGCCCCTACCCTATAAATAGCGGCCGCCATGTTCCGTTTCTCCATGCTTGCCTGAGACTTGTACAGAGAGAGAGTTGCTCCTTTGTGCTTTGGCTTAGCAAGTGCTCTATTGTGATCATTTACCTAGCGTTTTTGCTCACCTACACCTGCCATATACACCTATATTGTTGTTAGTTAGATAGACATTGTATTTTAGTTAGTAGCTTGTGTGTTACATTAGAGACAGGCAGCTGCTGCAAGCTTACAGGTTTAGGCCTCAGGGGGGCCTTGCCTCTGTGGGCAGCTGTCCTCTGTTTATTTCTCTCATCTATACCAGTATTTCTGCTGTCCTTTACTAATAGTATTGTAGTTATACTGTACTAGGAGTAGGACACTCACTGACTGTCACTGTTTATAGGCTACTAGCTAGCTCCTGCGTGTGTGCACTCACTCACTGTCTGTGTGTACACACACTCTATTTCCTTCTGATTACTGATAGATTATTGTTAGTTAGTTGTACTTACTTACTACTTACTCTTACTGTACCCGTAGGGACACTCACTGTCACTGTTCATATAGGCTACTAGCTCCTGCGTGCGGTCACTCACTGTCTGAGTGTACACACACCACCCACACTCCATTTCCTTCTGATCGCTGATTGATTATTGTAATTAGTTAGTTCTACTTACTGTTACTACTTACTCTTACTGTACTAGGAGTCTAGGACACTCAGTCACTGTCCATAGGCTACTAGCTCCTGCGTGCGGTCACTCACTGTCTGAGTGTACACACACCACCCACACTCTATTTCCTTCTGATCGCTGATTGATTATTGTAATTAGTTAGTTGTACTTACTGTTACTACTTACTCTTACTGTACTAGGAGTCTAGGACACTCAGTCACTGTGTTCATAGGCTACTAGCTCCTGCGTGCGTGCACTCACTGTCTGAGTGTACACACACCCACACTCCATTTCCTTCTGATCGCTGATTGATTATTGTAATTAGTTAGTTCTACTTACTGTTACTACTTACTCTTACTGTACTAGGAGTCTAGGACACTCAGTCACTGTCCATAGGCTACTAGCTCCTGCGTGCGGTCACTCACTGTCTGAGTGTACACACACCACCCACACTCCATTTCCTTCTGATCGCTGATTGATTATTGTAATTAGTTAGTTCTACTTACTGTTACTACTTACTCTTACTGTACTAGGAGTCTAGGACACTCAGTCACTGTGTTCATAGGCTACTAGCTCCTGCGTGCGTGCACTCACTGTCTGAGTGTACACACACCCACACTCCATTTCCTTCTGATCGCTGATTGATTATTGTAATTAGTTAGTTCTACTTACTGTTACTACTTACTCTTACTGTACTAGGAGTCTAGGACACTCAGTCACTGTGTTCATAGGCTACTAGCTCCTGCGTGCGGTCACTCACTGTCTGAGTGTACACACACCACCCACACTCCATTTCCTTCTGATCGCTGATTGATTATTGTAATTAGTTAGTTCTACTTACTGTTACTACTTACTCTTACTGTACTAGGAGTCTAGGACACTCAGTCACTGTGTTCATAGGCTACTAGCTCCTGCGTGCGTGCACTCACTGTCTGAGTGTACACACACTAAATTTACTTGTGATTACTACTGATTATTGTAACTGCTAGTTGTACTTCCTGACTGTTACTACTTACTTACTGTACTAGGGGACGCTCACTCAGTCACCTCACCAACCAACCCACTCCATTAAAGTACCCCACTTTTCACCCGCCCTTTTAAAAAACTTTTGTCTATACGCCCAAAACATTGAAGATGTCTGGAAGTGGCAGCCAGCGCGGTTTGGGCAAGGGGAAGGGCAGCAAGGGAATCAGGAGGAGAGGGAGCAGCATTGTGGCAAGCCGCGGCCGCGGGCGCGCCACCATGCACAGTTCCGCAGCAGCAGCAGCAGCGTCAGTGGCTAACATTCCTCCCATAGCCACTGGCCGTGGACGCC
Source organism: Hyperolius riggenbachi (assembly GCF_040937935.1). Lineage (NCBI taxonomy): Eukaryota > Metazoa > Chordata > Amphibia > Anura > Hyperoliidae > Hyperolius > Hyperolius riggenbachi. The sequence goes on along the minus strand of NC_090651.1, from coordinate 262,614,608 downwards.
TTGGGCGCCGCCCAGCAGGAGCATCTGCAACTCACGCTGCAGAGACACAGCAGCAGCAGCGTGTAGCACCTGCTCCCATTTTCCTCCAGCCGGGTCGGAAACGTCCCATTGAGGAAAAGGATGCAGACACTGTGGTGCAACTCATGACGGAGGATGAGCAGCCCGCCATCAGCTCTGCATCCGAGGCCTCCACCCTCACCACCACCACCACCACCACCACCACCACCCCTGTTCGCAGCAGCCGCCCAGCAGGGCCTGGGGAGGAGGCCAGTTCACCATCAGTCGCCGACCTGTCACTCAGCAGTCTTTTTACCCCAGGCACCATCAGGGTATTGTCTGCTGTTGTTGGCGATTTTGAGGAGGAGATGCTGATGGGCACTTTGGGGGAGGAGGGATTGGACAGCAAGACTGTGGCGACAGTCAAGCGTCCCATCCATGCATCAGGAGAGGAGTTTGGGGGGTCATCATCCCAGCAGGACATGTTTCAGGAGGGGGAGGATGATGATGACCCGGTGACAGACAGAGACTGGGTGCCACCACCTCCAGGGGATGTCGTCCTCAGCAGCTCTGAGGAGGAGGAGGAGGATGCGCTTGTGGGCCTTGCAAGGAGGCGCATCATTGCAAGCATTGGCAGCGTCCCACACCCTGCTGGTGTCTCAGGCTCAGCAGCAGCAGCAGCAGCATCAGCCAGTACCACCACCAGCCGCACCCAAGCCCCCCCCCCCAACCACCACAGGGAGACAGGCAGCAGCGCTTCCATGCCGTAGGGGGATGTTTCTGTCACCAATCTGGCGATATTTCACCATGCCCACTGTGTACAGCAAGTACGCCACTTGCAACCACTGTCAGCGGAAGTTGAGCAGAGGTGCAGACCCCTTAAAGTTCAGCACCAGCTCGCTCATCAACCACCTTGCGGCTAAACATTTCCACCAGCATGAGGAGTTCCAGAGGCTGAAGGCATCTGGTGCTGGCAGTGGCACCACACCCATCACTGCACAGCCTTCAGCAGCAGCAGCAGCAACAGCAGCCACCCGCCCTCCTGCTCCTCCAGCAGCACCAGCAGGAGTGCGGAAACGCACTGCTCCTCCCCCCTCTGCAACTCCTGCCGCCGACACTGAGGCCTGTTCTGGCAGCCAGTCCTCAGTGGCCTCCTCTGCTGTGTCTGCTGATTCCCGTGTCAGCAAAAGGCCACGCCAGAGCCTTTTGAGCGAGTCCTTCCAGGGGGTGGTTAGGGCTCTGCCTCCCAGCAGCCGTCGCGTGCGGCAGCTGAACGGCTTGCTGGCACGGGCCATGTGCTCCCAACTCCTGCCGTACACGCTCGTGCAGGAGGGGAGCGACATTCGTGCGCTGCTTGCTTGCGCAGCCCCAGACTGGCAGCTCCCCAGCAGACACTTTTTCTCCCGCAAGGCCATTCCTGCACTGCACCGCTTTGTGATGGCCAATGTGGAGCGAGGGCTGGAGCACGCGGTTGGTGAAAGGGTCCACGTCACCATGGACTCCTGGAGCAGCCGCTTCGGGACAGGCCGCTACCTGTCCTTCACTGTCCACTGGGTCAGCTTGGTGGAAGGGGGTGAGGATGGGAGAGCAGCAGCGGGCACAGCAGCAGCAGCAACACAGTGGGTGGTGCCACCCCGCAGGCTCAGGGGAACTGCAGCAGGTTCCTCCGATCCTCTGCCATCCTCCGGCACACCTGGCCAAACCCCCCGCCTCAGCAGCAGCGTGAAGGCCCGCCACTGCCAAGCGCTGCTGCACTTGGTCAGCCTTGGGAAGACCAAGCTGACGGCAACCCATGTGTTGGCCAAACTCCAGGAGCAGGAGAGGATTTGGCTGACCCCCAGAGGCCTCAGAGTCGGAGAGGTGGTGGCCGACAATGGGGCCAATCTGGTTGCCGCAATAGACAGGGGAAACCTGACCCACATCCCCTGTCTTGCCCACGTGCTGAACCTGGTGGTGCAGAAGTTCCTGCGCACCTACCAGGGGATGGGCGAACTGCTGGAAACGGCAAGGAATGTTGTGCGTCACTTCCGGCGCTCGGCTGCAGCCTGTGCGAGCCTGGAAGACGTGCAAAAGGAGCTGGATCTGCCACGCCATCGGCTGATCCTTGACGTTCCGACTCGCTGGAACTCCACCCTGGCGATGTTGGAGCGTCTGGTTGAACAGAGGCGCGCTGTCAAACAGTACCTTGCCCTGGCCACTATTTCCGCAGCTCTGAGAAGGGACAAGACCAGCAACTTCCCGTCCATCGTCCCCGATGATGACTGGAGGCACATGCAGCAGGTGTGCTTAGTGCTGGCTCCCTTCCTGCAGGCCACAAACATGGTGAGCAGGGACCATGCTATGGTCTGCGAGTGGGTGCCCCTGGTTTCTCTGCTGAACAGGGCCCTCGATGCTTTGCTGGAACAGGGAGCGGCAGCCTTGGACCAGCAGGAGCGGCAACCAGCTGCGCAGTCCACCTCTGAGGGGGAGGAGGAGGAGGACTTGGTGGAGGTCCCTGACCTGGCTGCTGATGAGGGGGATCAGCACAGCGCAGCTGAGTTGGTGCGGGGGTGGAGAGAGGATGAGGCGGCAGAGGAGGAGGATGAGGACAGCACTGACGTCGATGTGCCAGCAGACGTGGCCCGCCTCTTCCCAATGGCAGCGCACATGCTGACGTGCCTGCGCAGGGACCCCAGGGTGATCCAGATGAAGCAGAGGGAGGACATCTGGATCAGCATGATGTTGGACCCACGCCTCAAGGGGAAGTTGAGCCAGTTCCTGCCGCCTGCAGGAGGAGACCCAGTGCAACAAATAAGGAGCTTGCAGCAGGCCCTTGTTGAGCGCTTGGAGGAAGCCTTCCCCCAGCCTTCCACCCCCACTGTCCAGCAGCCAGCACAGAGGCAGCAGCAGGTGCCTGCATCCAGCAGCAGCAAGCGCCCCACAGACCTGCTGTCTCTCAGCCACGAGCTCTACAGGACTGTAGAGGCTCCGGCAGCAGTGACTAGAGAGGAGATGCATGCAGCAGCATCCTCCTCCGGTCACAGCCAACGCCTGACCCACATGGTGGCTGACTACATGGGGTCGTACAGCGGGCTTGACAGCGATGCCCCTGTTGATCCCATGGAGTATTGGGTCAAGCGCATGGAGATCTGGAGCGAGCTGGCGCAGTACGCCCTGGAAGTGCTGTCCTGCCCCCCTTCCAGCGTGCTGTCCGAGCGCTGCTTCAGTGCAGCTGGTGGCGTGGTCACCGAGAAACGCTCACGTCTGTCTCACAAGTCTGTGGACAGACTGACGTTTCTCAAGATGAACCAGGCGTGGGTGGAAGGCGAGTTCCTGGCCCCTGTTGTCGGCGAGAGGGGGACATGAACTGGCTGCCGGAACCATCGTTAATGTGCCTTACCACCCTTTACCACCTCCTGGCTCCTGCTCACTAAGCCAGCCTGGTTCACTTTGACTATTACGTCGCCTGCAGCCACACATTTTACACCTACAGTGGGCTGCTGTGTACTGCCCTTCTGCTGTCTGTCTGTCTGTGTTTCCCACTGCCAGGGTACACAGAATTACCTTCTTCTGCTGCCACTCTGCCACCAGCTATTACGTCAAACAATAGCTATATTGGTTGTAAAACCAAAAACCAAAAAACCATAAAAAAAAAAAAGGTTTAATTTTTCTGAGGTGCCCGGGTTGAAAACTGTGTTGTCCCAGTTGTGTATTGGACACAATGTGGGCTGCACGACCGCTGTCTGGGACCTCCTGTTGTGTTTATTTACAGCCCTGGTATCACCGCTAGGTACCAGGGCTATTATGTCACGCTGCCTACCTGCTGCCACACTCACACTGCTCCTCCATACCTCCTCCTGCTGCTGCTGCTGCTGTCTGTCTGTGTTTCCCACTGCCAGGGTACACAGAATTACCTTCTTCTGCTGCCACTCTGCCACCAGCTATTACGTCAAACAATAGCTATATTGGTTGCAAAACCAAAACCAAACAAACCATTAAAAAAAAAAAAAAGGTTTAATTTTTCTGAGGTGCCCGGGTTGAAAACTGTGTTGTCCCAGTTGTGTATTGGACACAATGTGGGCTGCACGACCGCTGTCTGGGACCTCCTGTTGTGTTTATTTACAGCCCTGGTATCACCGCTAGGTACCAGGGCTATTATGTCACGCTGCCTACCTGCTGCCACACTCACACTACTCCTCCATACCTCCTCCTGCTGCTGCTGCTGCTGTCTGTCTGTGTTTCCCACTGCCAGGTACACTACACAGATGATTTACCTTCTGCTGCCACTCTGCCACCAGCTATTACGTCAAACAATAGCTGCTCACATTACTCCTCCATTCCTCCTGCTGCTGCTGCTGTCTGTCTGTGTTTCCCACTGCCAGGGTACACAGCTGATTTACCTTCTGCTGCCACTCTGCCACCAGCTATTACGTCAAACAATAGCTGCTCGCCTACTCCTCCATTCCTCCTGCTGCTGCTGCTGTCTGTCTGTGTTTCCCACTGCCAGGGTACACAGATGATTTACCTTCTGCTGCCACTCTGCCACCAGCTATTACGTCAAACAATAGCTATATTGGTTGCAAAACCAAAAACCAAACAAACCATTAAAAAAAAAAAAAGGTTTAATTTTTCTGAGGTGCCCGGGTTGAAAACTGTGTTGTCCCAGTTGTGTATTGGACACAATGTGGGCTGCACGACCGCTGTCTGGGACCTCCTGTTGTGTTTATTTACAGCCCTGGTATCACCGCTAGGTACCAGGGCTATTATGTCACGCTGCCTACCTGCTGCCACACTCACACTGCTCCTCCATACCTCCTCCTGCTGCTGCTGCTGCTGTCTGTCTGTGTTTCCCACTGCCAGGGTACACAGAATTACCTTCTTCTGCTGCCACTCTGCCACCAGCTATTACGTCAAACAATAGCTGCTCGCCTACTCCTCCATTCCTCCTCCTGCTGCTGCTGTCTGTCTGTGTTTCCCACTGCCAGGGTACACAGATGATTTACCTTCTGCTGCCACTCTGCCACCAGCTATTACGTCAAACAATAGCTATTTTGGTTGCAAAACCAAAAACCAAACAAACCATTAAAAAAAAAAAAAGGTTTAATTTTTCTGAGGTGCCCAGGTTGAAAACTGTGTTGTCCCAGTTGTGTATTGGACACAATGTGGGCTGCACGACCGCTGTCTGGGACCTCCTGTTGTGTTTATTTACAGCCCTGGTATCACCGCTAGGTACCAGGGCTATTATGTCACGGCGAGCTGCCTGCCTCATTGACTGCCTGCTGCCACACACTCATCCTCCTCCTCCTGCTGCTGAATTTACCTCCTGCTGTCTTTGTGTTTCCACTGCCAGGGAGCACATACAATGGCGCTTCCAACATGCGTGCGCCCACCAGCTATTTGTTACGCTCAAAAATAGCTGCACTTCTTTAAAAAAAAAATTGAAAAGAGAAATACGTGAAGAAGAAGAAGACGATATTGAAAAGGAAGGAGAAGATGAAGATGAAGAAGAAGAAGAAGATGAAGAAGAAGATGAAGAAGATGAAGAATATGATGAAGAAGATGATGAAGAAGATGAAGAAGAAGATGAAGAAGAAGAAGATGAAGAAGAAGATGAAGAAGAAGAAGAAGAAGAAGAAGAAGAAGAAGAAGAAGAAGAAGAAGAAGAAGAAGAAGAAGAAGAAGAAGAAGAAGAAGAAGAAGAAGAAGAAGAAGAAGAAGAAGAAAGATAAAGAAGAAGAAGAACAAGTATATACAGTAACACTACTGAACAAAATTAAGGACACAACTTCTCTTTCCACATTTTTTTTTTAAAGGAACATCCCCACATAATCACTTGCTGTTGTTACTTGGAAAAAAAGAGGTTTCTTGCATCATTCACCCTCAAAACAAGTGTTGGAAGCTATTTAAGGCCAATTCGAATAGTCAGCTCGAATAGTTAGCTCGAATACCGACTCGAATAGTGAGCTCGAAGTCCGAGGTCGAATCGAATAGTAAAAATTATTCGACTCGAATATTCGACTGACCTCGAATAATTTACTATTCGAATTCGACCAAACTCGAATTTTAAAAAGGGGTATTTGAGCATCACTAATATGTACTCTGTAACTGATGCATAATATGTTTGCTCGAGGACAATGCTGTCCAACTCCACTCCTCGAGGGCCACTTTCCTAACAGATTTTTGAAACAGCTCAAATTAATTGTTGGGACTGAATCAGGAAAGATGTGGTTTATAAACTAGAGCACATTTATCAGTCCATCCTAAACGCTGGCATGAATATGGCCCCCAAGAATGGGAGTTGGACAGCCCTGCTCTAGGAAATGAATAATATCCAATACTGGGTTTCTCATGTCAGGGGTTGTCACCGAACACTGCCATTCCAGCGCAGGAGACTTGGGCGCAGCAGTGAGTAACTACAGCGCCGTCAGAAGACGGATCCGAAGTTACTTATAAAACACTATAATTCAGCCTCCAGCAATTGCTGGAAGCCAAATTATTTCATTCCCTACCATCCAAGGCTGCCTGGAGGGGGAATAGTATTTAATATTGATGGGAATTTGTGCAGGAACAGGATAAGCCATACAGGCTGTATCTTGCGCCCAAGTCTCCTGCACCGATTCCTCTCGTACGTGTTTTCTCTCATTTTGAACTTCTTGCTAGTCACTAAGCAGTGATGAACAAAAATGCCAATATTCTTTTTGCATTAATTTTCGAGAAAATAATATTAAACTTGACTTTAGAGCAAAATGCCATAAAAAATAATTTTGTAATAAGTTTGTGATTTTTTTTGCAAATTGTCAAACTAAAATACTTTAGACATTTTTTGTGAATTTTCACCATTCAGATTCAGTGTATTTTCGCAAAAATATTCTCAAGAGCAAAAATGCCATTTTCAATGCAAAAATGACTTTGGTGAAAATTTATGAGCAACACTGTCATTGAGTGAATATATTACAATGGCAAACCAAAAGTGATGCTCAGAAGACAGAGGAAGTACCTATCTGGATACTTCTCCAGGTTTAGATTCATTCACGGACCCCTTTGAAAAGCTATATGCTGATACTTTGGAGTGTCTGCACTTCACCCATATAGGTACATTAATAGGTCTTGGAACAGTAGGCACAGTGGAAATTTACTGTGAAAAAATGATTATATTGGCTTTGTGCGAGAATCTGCAGGGAGTCTGTATGCCTTTTTGTATAATGAGGCCATGACTATTGCAGCTTCAATAACTATAAAATCAAATATGAATGCATATAACTATGCCCAGATGTTTCATTTAAATGATAATATGTGCTACTTATAAACTAGTTATATGTTCCAGTTAAATAGTGCTTTACCGAGAGAAGTGATGCCAATCTGGAAATGTACTCATCCTTGTGCTAAATAATTGCAGCTTGTAGATCTTTTTCTCATTGCCAGGAATAAGTTTAGCAGCCTGCCACTGGGTTTCTGTATTGAGCAAAGTAACTTTTTATTTTTTGTGTGTGTGTGTGCCTGAAACAATAATTCCTGAATGGTAAAGTGAAAGAGCTTCAGAAAGATGCTACTGAACTATGATATGTAAACTGCAACTCCAACATATTATAAGTTGCCAATTATGTTTGTGGATCTGTATTCGTAAATATGGAGTCCACCTTAATCTGATTGGATCAATTGGATATTTGCCACTATCTGGTCCTAAAGACAGTATTGGCTGTTGCACATGGATCTTGGGTTATTATAATTTATATTACTAGGTGGTGCTTAAAGGGGTTCTGTGGGGGTTTCTGAGGCGAAAAACTGCCACTTACCTGGGGCTTTTATCAGCCCCCTGCAGCGGTAATGTCCCACGCCGTCCTGCTCCCATCCGCCGTTCCCCGCAGCCGGCACCGGGCTATTATTCGGCTGTCACACAGACGAATAATGCGCGTTGCCGCACCTCCGCTCGCGTCATCTGAGGCTTACTGCGCAGGCGCAGTACAACGGGTTCTTGTACTGCGCTTGCGCAGTAAGCTTCCGATGACGCAGGCGGAAGCGAGCGGGTGCGCGGCCACTCTAGCGCAGCCGCAGTTGGATCCCATGCCACTTAGACCGGGGCCGGCGGCGGAGAACGGCAGATGGGAGGAGGACGGCGTGGGACATTACCGCTGCACGGGGCTGATAGAAGCCCAAGGTAAGTGTCTGTTTTTCTCCTCCGCAACCCCCCACAGAACCCCTTTAACGCTTGTCCTGTTGTTGCTAACACTTTGTTGCTGTCGTAGAATGCATAACAATAGTAAAAATAGATTCAAGTTTAGCATGACAGATGCAAGCAGTATAAAAAACATCACCTTAAATATAAAGAATATGTTCTCCTGCATCTGAACTTAGGAAGCATCAGCTCTTCTCAATAAAGACAGCTTTGGCATACGCTAAGTCTGTAATGATGAACAACGATGAAACTGTAACTCTGGCAAGTTATTACATTCATTCTGTAGTTGCTTGCCAGAAATGGAGAGTCTGGAGAGTCTTTTTCAGAGGGTGATTGGGTTAAAGAATGTTTTTTTTGGCATCGCCTCACTCTTTTATTCAGTGATCTCTCAAGAACAAATAAGATATTTTAGGAAAGATCAGAAATGTTCAGTTTAGCAGGAAGACAGTCACTTGGTATGCTCAGGATATTTCTAATAAGCTTCTTCAAAGTCTTTTAAAGACTGTCAAATAAGCTGAGCCTTTCAGTATTGGTCTGGGTGAATCTAAATATGATCAAGATGTTGCTCAGCTGTGCCTGTGCTTCCACTGTATGAAAAGTAAAAGTAAACAGTGTACATCTTTCCTGAATTATATTGTATCAGCAGTGATGAGCGAAAATGCCAATATTCTTTTTGCATAAATTTTCGTGAAAGTAATGTTAAATTCGACTTTAGAGTGAAAATGCTATTGAAAATCATTGTTATAAGTTAGTGATTTTTCGTAAATTTTTGTAGTAAAAATAATTATTTTTTCGCATTTTTGTGAAAAATGTTCTTGACATCGAAAATGCCATTTTCGAAGCCAAAATTAGTTTGCCAAAAATTTGAAAGCAACACTGCTTATCACCAGAATATTTAAAAGTTTCCCTGATCCCTACCTCAAGAACATCCCTGCACAGAATGTAGTAATCACAAAAACTGATCCAGATCACATGTTGTTATATCGCTCCCTGCCACCACTCTGTGTACCCTGCCGAGCCTGCCAGGCTGGAGAAGGCACGCTTCCCTAGCGGTAGGAAAGATGTGGCCCTGCAGCCAAATAAATTTTACTTTATTTGGCTGCTAAAGGGTTAAACAAATCAAAGCCTAACCATACGACCCTTTTTATTTTGACAAGGTGTTGGCACAACAATTATATTCTTGCATTATGTTTTATTGTTACTACAGTATGATATTTTGAATATTTATCATTTTAATGTTTGCCAGTTGCCAACTTACAAAAATAGTTTTAAAAAGTTTGAGTTGAAAAATATAAGAGGTATGTTGTTACAGTGGCCCCAACTTGTCCATAGAAGGAGCTGTATGAAAGAAAGTGCATGGCTTGTTGGGGGCCCATCCAAAGGGAACGTCACTGTGAGAGGCACGCATGTGCAGAAGCCGCCAACCTTTTGGATGGGCTATCATTAAACATTGGACAGATTATCACTGAAGCACAAGGGAACTGTAGCTACAGGTGCTCCATGCTGATAGTATTCCGAACAGCACAGCAGACACTTTGTTTATTGATCTGAAGAAGCAGACAAAGATCCGTGAAACGTGTTATAACTCAAGTGTCTGATCTTATAATACATTTGTTGTTACCTCATTTATGCTTTGTCCTTTCTTGGAAGTAAGTGATTTTAAAACCTTCTCTTTACCCAGCCATTACCCTCACACCCCAGGGCGCCTCCTTCCCTCTTATGTTGCACCCTCTAAGGGAGTGCTCCTAATCCCAGCTTGTTACAGGACCTGTAAAAAAGACACCTGCCCACTGAAGCAATCAATCAATCAATTAGATTTCACACTAGCCACCATGTCCAAGAACAAAGAGCTATCGATAGATGTAAGCATTGATTTTAGACTAGTTCATCTCCTAAGTGAGTTTCTCAGGTCTTAATTTTTTTTTTAAATATATACCTGGAGAGCAGTAGCAAGCTGGCAATAAGGATACGGATCTTGGAGGGTGTATGTTTGAATCTGGCATTAATGGACTACTCTTAATAAGATAAGCTAAGCACATAAATCACTTCAGTAAAATGGGCACTGCATAGGCCGCAATGCTAATGGCAGCTATGGCAACATCCAGCAGATTTTTGGAAAGCACCCATTAAATATCAGAATTAAATGGCACAGATAGGGTGGGTGAGTTTAGTGGCAAAGGCAGCACTGATATTGGCAGATATTAGAAGTTCATTTTGAATTTTACTATTTTTGCCGAAAGTGGCCCTTTGAACCTTTTCCTGAACCTAACTATAACTTGCAAATCTTGACAACTAACACTAAATTTCCTCCACCCTATTATTGAACCCTAACCTTACTAATCTACACCATGCATAACCAGTAACCCTAACAGTTACTCATCTTTCATCCTCCGTTTCACCTTCAGCATCCTGTTCTTTAATCTTTCATCAAAGTTACTGACTCCAGTAGCTGAGTTTCATTCTGACATCAATAACAGTTTCCAGGACAGGTTCCTGGCAAAAACTCAACTACTGCAGTAGCCAAACTAAGGACTGCATACATATACCAGACTCCCAAACTCATCTGTAAGGGGCTGTTCACATTTGTTCTATCATTTTTGTATGCATTTTACCACATACATAAATCTGCTTTTACCATTTTTAGGCGTCTTTTTTGTAAGAACTTTTGGGTTCGTGTTTTTGTGATTTTGGTTGTAAATTTTCCTTTTGCTATTTTATATGCATATTAATGCAGTTATTTTACATGAAAAGTACATTGCATGACAAAAAAAAAATCACATGCAATTTTTTGTGCAAAACGGGATTTTTTCTGCCGTGTTTCTGCAATGTTTCTCATTGACTTGTGTTGAAACACAAATTACACATTGCGCACAAAAATAAGCAGGCTCATCCAATTTAAATGCGAAAAACCTACAAAACACAAAATGTACACAAAGGCACAAAAAATGCTATTGAAATATATGACACAACTTGCAATCAGGTTTTTGGAGAAGCTCAAACCGCTTGCAATTTCTTATCTATGTGAACCCACCCATGTGAAATCCATTAATCCTTGCACTTAAATCTTACACCTGCAGCAACATCTAACACACAGTAAAAAAAAAAAAAACCTGCCAGTTAAAAAGAAGGATCTTAACTATTATTATTATTATTTAGTATTTATATAGCGCCAACATCTTCCACAGAGCTATACAGAGTATATTGTTTTGTCACTTAGCTGTCCCTCAGAGGGTATCATAATCTAATCCCTACCATAGTTGTATGTCTATACTGTATGTCTATACTGTAGCCATATTGTAGTTTAGGGACAATTTTAGGGGGAAGCCTATTAACTTACCTGTATGTTTTTGGGATGGGGTAAGAAACCGGAGGGCTCAGAGACAACTCATGCAGACACGGGGACAAAGACACAGCTAGGGGTTTCAGCGCCCAGGGACAAAGACAGTTTTTGCGCCCACACCTGAACAAAATGTGCATGGCCACACATCAGAATGTGGATGTGATCATGGGTGAAGTCAAGTGTACAAATGCTGTTTAGATAGCCAAATTACAGTGCTGTGCCCAGGGACATGTGTCCCCCCTTGCACACCCATAGCTACTCCTCTGCACGGGGAGAACATATAAACTCTATGCAGATAATACGCTTGCTAGGATATGAATTGGGGACCTAGTGCTGCAATGTGAGTGTGCTAACCAATATGCCACTGTGCTGCCAAAAATGCTGCAGCATTCTCAGAATCAAGCCAATTCATCTCGTCAAGGTTCCCTCCTTAGGATCGGTCCATTTATACTAGCACAACAAGAATGCAAGCAGACAATTCATGCATAGAACTTGAAATTTGAACTGGGAACAACTGGGCTTTTTAAACTTTAAGCAAAGAGAGCACACATATATGCAGCTAACCAGCATCCAAAGAGCATCCAACCCTTTCACTGAAAGCTTACACTTGCAGCAACTCATAACACAAAGCAATCAAAATTTCCAATTTAAAGTGAATGATCTTAGTTCTCCAAAAATTGCTGCAACAATGGAAAAATAAGATCCTTCATTTTCACTGGAAGAGAGAAAAATATTCTGTAATACTGTGTCTCAGTAAATAAGCATCAAATTTCACTGGGCAGGGATGCAAACTTTTGAACAAGAACCATCTTAGCAGTTTCTTAATTGTTAGGATTTCTTTGATGATTGTGTCATCTTGAAGATGTGTCATAATTTAATTTTAATCACATTAAAAATAAAAGACGTCTGGGGGCGCATGCGCGGCCCGTGATGAGATAGTAGATTATCCCGTGTGCTCCGCTCCGGGGAGAAGCCCAATGCTGAATAGAGCTTAGCAAGTGCATCGCTAGGGGGAGAATTTCTGGCTGTGAAGCCCCCTGGGCACTAAAGGATGCAACAGGGGCAAAAAAAAGGAACGAGAACACGCAGCAAAAGCCTTAGATTTCTTCTGCCTGAGGGGATCACAGGCCTCCAAGATGGCGCCGAGTAAGCAAACGGAGAACAAGAGCAACACCAAGGAAGAGCCTGAAGAGGGTCAAGAGTCTTCTCCATGAAGGATATCACCAATCTGATAGCAGACCTCAAAGCAACCTTTCAAAATTAAATAAGGTCAGCAGTCTCCACAATATCGGCGCAACTAGATGACTTGGGGTCTCGGACTCGCGTCCTGAAGGGAAAGCTGATGACATGACAGACTCTCTGAACAAAATACAGAACAAACAAGCAGAGCAAGACGAGAAATAGGAAACTATGGAAGCAAAAATGGAGGATATAGACAATAGAGGGAGGAGAGACAATCTGAGGATTAGATCAGTTCCGGAGACAATAACTGATATTAAAAGTTTTGTCAAGGCATTATTTGCAGCACTCCTACCGGATGCCTCAGAGGAACTTTTAAGAATTGACAGGATCCACAGGCTCTAAAGGCACCCCGCAACAGTGAGTTACCCAGGGATATAATCCTAAAGCTACACTATCCCAAAACTAAAGAAGGGATTTTAAAGGCAGCAAGGGAAATGGGTGCAAATGGAATTGGGGATTATAAGGTGCAGATATATCCGAACATTTCGCCCCTGACACTAACCAAGCGTAAACCTATGAAGCCTGTCACCTCGATTCTGCAAAAAAAAGTAATCCAGTACAAGTGGGGTTTCCCTGTTTCACTTTCATTTAAGATGGGCCCAAAAAGACACCAGGTCAGCAATTTATAAGAGGGTCTGAAGACTTTAAAGGAACATGGCCTTGTGGATCAAGGGGACATCACCTCTAAGGACATATCCCAGACAAATAAGAGAATACAAAGAGACTGGCAGGAGGTTCACCGTCCTTCTTCCAAGAAGACTAAAGAGAAACCTCTGACTCCCTCGAAGATCCCCACTGCTTCAAGACCATCTGGGACTGTGAAATGAAGATTTAAGGTTTATTCTTTTCCCTCTTGAGGTTCCATTTAGGTGAAAATTACTACATGGTTATACCTCCTCAAACATACCAAATATGTATAGTTCCCACTTATAAAGTTATGCAGATATAGCACCTACATATATATTTTTTTAATGTCTAATAAGATCTAATGCACCCCCTGGCATTTGCTAAGGGCTGGTTGACAATAACCATTCATATCATTAAGCTAAGCTTCAGAATACAGAATGGATTATGTATGGGCCATTCCCGGTTATCTGCTGTCTCACCTGGTTCTCCACCTGAGATGTTTTCATTTTATGAAGGTTCTAATAACCCTAGTGGTTATACAAACTTGTTTGTTAGTTCCAGAGTTTGGTTATTTGAATGTTATGCAAGCTGGAATTTCATTGTTTTTGTTTATGATTTTTCTCTCTCTACCTCCATGTCCGCATATTACGCATTATTAGGAAGTCCCATAAGTTTTATTTTTATAATGTTTTTTAGGAAACTAGTGAATATATGAAAGTTATATCTCACAACACTCAGGGGCTAAATAGCCCACAGAAGAGAAGTAAATGTTTGTCATACTACAGAAATAAGTGTCCTGATATAATAATGATCCAAGAGACACATTTCACCCGAAAATTCCAACCCACATTTCTGCACAAATACTTCCCTACTTGCTTTTATTTGAGCCATCCCAGTGCTAAAACAAATGGAGTGGCTATCCTTATAAACAAAAACCTTCCCTTTATATTTAAAGAGAAATATACAGATAAAGAAGGGCGAGTACTGATGGTCCTGGAAGAAATTGCGGGAAAGGATATACTGCTGGTTTGCCTATATGCCCCCTCAACTAAAAATGGAACCTTCTTTGCAGAGGTCCTGGACAAAATTAGAAAATTTAAAGTATATAATAATTGCAGGAGACCTAAATGTGGTCAGTAATCCTTCCAAAGATAGCAATAATATTGGGAGAATAAAGGACAGACCTCACCCCCCCCCCCCCTAATCCTTCTTTAATCTTTAGAAATAACTAAATCTGGTGGACTCTTGGAGGGAAGCCCATCCTAATAAGATAGAATATTCCTTCTTTTCCCACCCCCATTTAAGCTCCTCGAAAATCTACTATATTTTCACCTCAAGGGCCCTCATAATCGGTATGAAAGACTCCAGGAACCTACATGCTCCTCTATCAGATCACTCTATAGTCACTACTTCCTTTAAGCCCCTAAATATTATACTCTTCTTTGGCCAATACATTGGCAGGTAAATTGAGATTACAAAAATTCCATCCCCTTAAACTACCAAATGGAGGTCTTACGCACAACCCAGTTAAAATCACGAATATGTTTAGGGATGTTTATAAAAAACTGTACAGTAACAACAAGACATCTACAGAAGAGAATATAAATAGATTTTTCAAAAACTTGTCACTCCCTAAAATCACTCCAGAACAAAATGAGAGTATGAATTCAATGCACCTATCACACCAAAAGAGGTTCATAACACTATAAAAAACCTAAAACCCAGATGGCCTTTCCACAAATTACTACAAGACATTCAGAACAAGCCTCACAAACCCATTTAGTTATTTTGAATCTATCAGAAAGGGTACTCAGATCCTACCAGAGTCTAATAAAGCTACAATAGTGGTATTGGCAATGGAAGGCAGGGATCCAAATATATGCAAGAATTATAGGCCTATACCTTTAATAAATGTGGATCATAAAATATTAACCAAAATCCTAGCAGATAGGATTAATATCTTCCTTCCTACAATAATAGATACGTACCAGGTGGGCTTCATAAAAAGAAGACAAGGCCCAGATAACATCCGTAAAATTTGTAACCTAATTTGGAAGGTCCACTATCACAAAAAAACATTATTATTACTAGCAGTGGATATTGAAAAGGCCTTTGATTCCTTAAACTGGTCATACCTGTGTGCCACCTTGCATAGATTTGGATTCTCTGGAGAATTTGTCAACACCCTAAACAACTTATATTCAAATCCCTCAGCATCCACGTTAGCAGCGGGATTTGAATCAGAAGTATTTGGAATTGAAAGAGGAACAAGGCAGGGGTGCCCTTTGTCCCCTGACTTGTTCACCTTGGCTTTTGAACCTCTTCTGGAATCAATAAGGAACAATATTTCATTTAAGGGTCCAAAAATAGGTAGTTCGGAATATAAATGCTCTACCTTCGCAGATGATTTGCTATTGACAATAGAAGAGCCTTTTATCTCCCTTCCAAATGTACTAAAACTATTGAATGAGTTTGGTCTGGCATCAGGGTTGAAGGGAAACCAAGAAAAGACAGAAGCTCTACCAATATTATTCTCCACTACAGAAGAAGAGAGAATGAAATGTAATTTCCAATTTATATGGAAGAGCAATACCCTTAAATATCTGGGAAAACATATAACAAAATCAATAGATGATCTTTGTAAACATAACTACCAGACATTAATTTTCAAATTAAAATCAGACTTGTCCATGTGGAACAAGCTGAAAATATCTTGGATTGGAAGAATAAATGTAATAAAAATGGTGATCCTACCCAAATTATTATATTTATTTAGATCCATTCCTATGCAAATTCCTAAAGGACAAATCAAAGCTTTCCAAAAAGAGCCGTTCAGATTTATTTGGATGCACAAGAAGGCTAGAATTCGGGCTAATATGATGCATAAAGCAAAAAACCAGGGGGGCCTGGGAATGCCAAATCTGATCAAGTATTTAGAAGTGGCCAGGACCTCTCAATTATTCAGAGCCACTTTCAGGGAATATCAGGCAAAATGGAGAGAGCTGGAGAACAACCTTATACATCCTTATAAAATTCAGGACATGATTTGGTGGGAGGAGATCCCTAAAGAAATTATAAAGGAAGGATCTTATTTCACGCAGGACTCAATTAACTTATGGAACCGTTTAAAGTTTAAATCTAAGCTAATCCCAAAGCTATCCAGACACTCTCCTCTGTTCCAAAACCCTAACTTCAAACCAGGTGTTTCAGGAGGAGCTTTCTCTTGGTGGAAAAGAGTGGGTAACACACGCCTATCAGACCTGTTCTTAGGGGGAGAACTACTGTCTTGGAAGGAGATAGTTGACAAAATGGATGCCCCAAAAGCTGAATACTTTAGATAGCTACAGATAAAAAGTTACATACAAGTATACAAGAACCAAGATATTTTTCATAAATCTATATCTATAATGTCTAACCTACTTCAAAATGGAGCTGATACTAAACAGAGGTAACAATAAGAATGAGAAAAAGATTTGGGCCAGCAACTGTCTGATGAAGAATGGGATATAATATGGCCAAAAACTGCAAAATGTTCAAGAAATGTGTCTATCACTGAGAAATCTACGAAACTACTATTCAGAGCCAAATTCTCCCCTACTATCACAGCCAACTGCTTCAGAGGATGTAACCAAAGAGGATCATTATCCATATCTGGTGGGGTTGTGCCAAGGTATTCAGCTTTTGGGAATAAACATACCTATTAGGATCAGAAATAATAAAGAAAATAATTATCCCTTCCCCAATAAATGGTCTTTTAAATGTTTATTCCCCACAACTTTCTCATAAAGAGAATAAGTTCATGCAGAAAGTATTAACAGCCGCTAAGGTAATAGCTAAAAATTGAAGAAAAGACTGTATTGACTGGAACCAAATGGTAGGTAAAATTAATAATGTTTGCCTAAATGAATACTTGACAGATCTGCTATTGGATAACCCCCACACTTTCTTCGAAGTTTGTAAACCCTGGCTGACATCCTCCTATGGGAGACACCTCAAGTCCTCAACGCCTTCATGAAGGTTCGAGAGGAAGGATAATTGGGATAACCTTGTTGAATGCTTCTCTTCATATTCTCTATTTTCTTGTTAATAACAGGG
Source organism: Hyperolius riggenbachi (assembly GCF_040937935.1). Taxonomy (NCBI): domain Eukaryota; kingdom Metazoa; phylum Chordata; class Amphibia; order Anura; family Hyperoliidae; genus Hyperolius; species Hyperolius riggenbachi. The sequence continues at coordinate 262,597,155 of NC_090651.1, read as the reverse complement.
ACATAAATTTACAAATATGATTCGTTGGAGGTAGATTTAATTTCATTTCCTTTCCTCTTTATTTTATTTGTCCTTTTTATTTTTCTAAATGTCAGTTTATATTCTTCTATATCCACCTGTATGCAGGGGCGTTTCTAGGGTCCTTGGAGATCAGGGGCACCTGTGGGCACTAGGTCGGGAGGTATAAGCGCCGCTGCAAAACATGGGCGTGGCCATGAGGTGAGTGGGCATGGCCATGGGTGGGGCCAAATGTACATGAACTAAGCAGCGGTGTTAGCTACAGATAATGGGCCTGCCCATCGAAATATTGGATGGAGCCCCCTGTCCTTTATTTAGATAATTTACAATCAGTATAGGCATAGATCAAAGATGTATACGCACATACAATTTTGATTGGTCAATCACTGACCCCCAATTTTACCACCCCCGTGCAGTAAGTGGGCCAACAGACAATGAATTTTATGAACAGAGCTAAAATTGGCTAATCAAAATTGTATGTGTGTACCAGGCTTTACAGCTAATACTGTACATACTGAAAGTAGCAGGGATCAGCATACAATATAGCTCGTTTACAATCAGTAAAGGCACAGAGTAACACCTTACACTGTACACACTGGAGGTAAATCAGCACACAGTGCAGGCACTAGAGAACAGCGTATACTGTACACACTGTAGGCAGCAGAATTCAGCACACTGCAGCTAGCGTGCCAAAAATATGAGGATCACGTTGTGCGGCGTGCTTATCGCGCCGCACCGAAAAATGGGTGGGCCATGGACCAGAATATAGGTGTGGTAACGGGTGGAGACAAATTTACATGAACCTAGCAATGGTGAGACATTCGATTATGACAGTGGTGGCGAACCTTTTGTAAGCCGAGTGCCCAAACTGCAACCCAAAAGTCACTTATCTATCGCAAAGTGGCAACAGCAATTTAAACTAAATACTGTAAAAACGTTTTAACTCATACATTAACATTATGGAAAATCCAAGTTGAAAATAAACTGTGAAGATAAACAATTTCATCCATCTTACTCCTGAAAAATGTATTCAATTTTTTAGAACCTCCCAGTTCTATTTTCTGTTTTAAAACGCTAAAAAAGTAGGTTTAATGCTATTGTCTCATATGATAAGGATTCAGCTTTTCCCATAGTCTCGCAGTTAGCAATCATGTGACCCCCCAAGACAAATTCAGCAATCAATCATGAGGCCCCCAACAAGACAAATTCAGCAATCATGAGGCCTCCAACAAATCATGAGGCCCCCAACAAGACAAATTCAGCAATCATGAGGCCTCCAACAAATCACGAGGCCCCCAACAAGACAAATTCAGCAATCTTGAGGCCCCCAACAAATCATAAGGCTCCCAACAAGACAAATTCAGCAGTCATGAGGGACATAAATAGACAGCATTTCACATAAATAGGCAGAATGCCCCCTTAATATGGTAGCCCCCCAAAGTTAGGTAGTGAGTGACAGGGACCCCCAGGTTAGCTAGTGAGTGACAGGCGCCTCCAGTTAGGTAGTGAGTGACAGGGACCCCGATAGTGAGTGACAGGGAGCCTCTTTAGGTAGTGAGTGAGTGCCAGGGAGCCCCTTTAGGCAGTGAGTGAGTGACAGGGAGCCCCTTTAGGCAGTGAGGGAGTGACAGGGAGGCCCTTTAGGTAGTGAGTGAGTGAAAGGGAGGCCCTTTAGGTAGTGAGTGAGTGACAGGGAGCCCTTTTAGGTAGTGAGTGAGTGCCAGGGAGCCCCTTTAGGCAGTGAGTAAGTGCCAGGTAGCCCCTTTAGGCAGTGAGTGAGTGCCAGGGAGCCTCTTTAGGCAGTGAGTGAGTGACAGGGAGGCCCTTTAGGTAGTGAGTGAGTGACAGGGAGGTCCTTTAGGCAGTGAGTGAGTGCCAGGGAGCCCCTTTAGGCAGTGAGTGAGTGCCAGGGAGCCCCTTTATGCAGTGAGTGAGTGACAGGGAGCCCCTTTAGGTAGTGAGTGAGTGACAGGGAGCCCCTTTAGGTAGTGAGTGAGTGCCAGGGAGCCCCTTTAGGTAGTGAGTGAGTGCCAGGGAGCCCCTTTAGGAAGTGCATGAGTGACATGGAGCCCCATTAGGGAGTGAGTGAGTGATAGGGAGCCCCTTTAGGCAGTGAGTGAGTGACAGGGAGGCCCTTTAGGTAGTGAGTGAGTGACAGGGAGGCCCTTTAGGCAGTGAATGAGTGACAGGGAGCCCCTTTAGGCAGTGAGTGAGTGCCAGGGAGCCCCTTTAGGTAGTGAGTGAGTGCCAGGGAGCCCCTTTAGGAAGTGAGTGAGTGACAGGGAGCCCCATTAGGGAGTGAGTGAGTGACAGGGAGCCCCTTTAGGTAGTGAGTGCCAGGGGGCCCCTTTAGGAAGTGAGTGAGTGACAGGGAGCCCCATTAGGGAGTGAGTAAGTGACAGGGAGCCCATTAGGTAGTGAGTGAGTGACAGGGACCCCCATTAGGGAATGAGTGAGTGACAGGGAGACCCTTTAGGTAGTGAGTGCCAGGGAGCCCCTTTAGGAAGTGAGTGAGTGACAGGGAGCCCCATTAGGGAGTGAGTAAGTGACAGGGAGCCCATTAGGTAGTGAGTGAGTGACAGGGAGCCCCTTTAGGTAGTGAGTGAGTGCCAGGGAGCCCCTTTAGGAAGTGAGTGAGTGACAGGGAGCCCCATTAGGGAGTGAGTGAGTGACAGGGAGCCCATTAGGTAGTGAGTGAGTGACAGGGAGCCCCTTTAGGTAGTGAGTGAGTGCCAGGGAGTCCCTTTAGGTAGTGAGTGAGTGCCAGGGAGCCCCTTTAGGAAGTGTGTGAGTGACAGAGAGCCCCATTAGGCAGTGAGTGAGTGACAGGGAGGCCCTTTAGGCAGTGAGTGAGTGCCAGGGAGCCCCTTTAGGTAGTGAGTAAGTGCCAGGGAGCCCCTTTAGGAAGTGAGTGAGTGACAGGGAGCCCTATTAGGGAGTGAGTGAGTGACAGGGAGCCCCTTTAGGCAGTGAGTGAGTGACAGGGAGGCCCTTTAGGCAGTGAGTGAGTGCCAGGGAGCCCCTTTAGGTAGTGAGTGAGTGCCAGGGAGCCCCTTTAGGAAGTGAGTGAGTGACAGGGAGCCCTATTAGGGAGTGAGTGAGTGACAGGGAGCCCCTTTAGGAAGTGTGTGAGTGACAGGGAGCCCCATTAGGGAGTGAGTGACAGGGAACCCCTTTAGGCAGTGAGTGAGTGCCAGGGAACCCCTTTAGGCAGTGAATGAGTGACAGGAAGCCCCTTTAGGCAATGAGTGAGTGCCAGGGAGCCCTTTTAGGTAGTGAGTGAGTGCCAGGGAGCCCCTTTAGGAAGCGAGTGAGTGACAGGGAGCCCTATTAGGGAGTGAGTGAGTGACAGGGAGCCCCTTTAGGCAGTGAGTGAGTGACAGGGAGCCCCTTTAGGTAGTGAGTGAGTGCCAGGGAGCCCTTTAGGAAGTGAGTGAGTGACAGGGAGCCCCATTAGGGAGTGAGTGAGTGACAGGGAGCCCATCAGGTAGTGAGTGAGTGACAGGGAGCCCCTTTAGGTAGTGAGTGAGTGCCAGGGAGCCCCTTTAGGTAGTGAGTGAGTGCCAGGGAGCCCCTTTAGGAAGTGAGTGAGTGACAGGGAGCCCATTAGGTAGTGAGTGAGTGACAGGGAGCCCATTAGGTAGTGAGTCAGCAGACCTCAGTATCAGCGGCGACCCGACCAGTAGTACGAGCGGGCGCCGGATGCACCCGCTCTATATGCGGAAGTGATGTCACTTCCGCATATCAGTGCGGGCACTGGGTCCTAGCGCCCGCACGATTGGTCGCCGCCTGATCAAGGTCTGAGTGACGCGGCAGCGGTGTCGGCTGGAGGGAGCCGCTGACAGAGGGGACGGCCAGGCAGAGATCCGTGGCACCCCAGGACAGATTGGGGGCATGTGCCCCCCCAAAATAGGGCTAGCGACTCCCCTGCCTGTATTTATACATATTGTACCACTCTTCAGAAGGAGGGCGTTCCTCTTTCTAATTACATAACTCACACCGGTGCATAGCAACATAGAACTATTACCCTACTAAAATATCTCAGAGTTTATCACACCTTGGGCCTGATTCACAAAGCGGTGCTAACAGTTAGCACCCTGGTAAAAAGCCCTTTATCATGCCTAAACTCAGTTTAGGCATGATAAGTTTAGGGGCCTGATTCACAAAGCGGTGCTAACAGTTAGCACCCTGGTGAAAAGCCCTTTATCATGCCTAAACTCAGTTTAGGCATGATAAGTTTAGGTGTGATAAGTTTAGGTGTGATAAGTTTAGGCATGATAAGTTTAGGTGTGATAAGTTTAGGCATGATAAGTTTAAGCGCCAACTGCGTTAACACCGCAGTGCACAGCTGATCAAAAGTTTTACGCTAGCAAAGACTGGTGCACTTTGTATAAAGTTTAATGGTGCTGCTTTGCGTGGGGGACTTTGCAAGCGATCTAAACTTATCTAAACTTAGCATGCCTAAACTTATCACACCTAAACTTATCATGCCTAAACTTATCACACCTAAACTGGCTTTTCACCAGAGTGGTGCAATGGTTATCATGCCTAAAGTCTCTAACTGGGTTAGCACCGCTTTGTGAATCGAGCCCCAGGTGTGATAAGTTTAGGCATGCTAAGTTTAGATAAGTGTAGATCACATGCAAAGTCCCGCACGCAAAGCAGCGCCATTAAACTCTATGCGAAGTGCACCAGACTTTGCCAGCGCAAAACTTTTGATCAGCTGTGCACTGCGGTGCTAACGCAGTTGGGGCCTGATTCACAAAGCGGTGCTAACAGTTAGCACGCTGGTGAAAAGCCCTTTATCATGCCTAAACTCAGTTTAGGCATGATAAGTTTAGGTGTGATAAGTTTAGGTGTGATAAGTTTAGGCATGATAAGTTAAGGTGTGATAAGTTTAGGCATGATAAGTTTAAGCACCAACTGCGTTAGCACCGTAGTGCACAGCTGATCAAAAGTTTTGCGCTAGCAAAGTCTGGTGCACTTCGTATAAAGTTTAATGGCGCTGCTTTGCGTGCGGGACTTTGCCCGCGATCTAAACTTATCTAAACTTAGCATGCCTAAACTTATCACACCTAAACTTATCATGCCTAAACTTATCATGCCTAAACTGGCTTTTCACCATCGTGGTGCAATGGTTATCATGCCTAAAGTCTCTAACTGGGTTAGCACCGCTTTGTGAATCAAGCCCTTGGGGCCTGATTCACAAAGCGGTGCTAACAGTTAGCACCCTGGTGAAAAGCCCTTTATCATGCCTAAACTCAGTTTAGGCATGATAAGTTTAGGTGTGATAAGTTTAGGTGTGATAAGTTTAGGCATGATAAGTTTAGGTGTGATAAGTTTAGGCATGATAAGTTTAAGCACCAACTGCGTTAGCACCGCAGTGCACAGCTGATCAAAAGTTTTACACTAGCAAAGACTGGTGCACTTCGTATAAAGTTTAATGGCGCTGCTTTGCGTGCGGGACTTTGCAAGCGATCTAAACTTATCTAAACTTAGCATGCCTAAACTTATCACACCTAAACTTATCATGCCTAAACTTATCACACCTAAACTGGCTTTTCACCAGAGTGGTGCAATGGTTATCATGCCTAGGGCTCGATTCACAAAGCGGTGCTAACCCAGTTAGCATGCCTAAAAAACTTTAGGCATGATAACCATTGCACCATGCTGGTGAAAAGCCAGTTTAGGCGTGATAAGTTTAGGTGTGATAAGTTTAGGTGTGATAAGTTTAGGCATGATAAGTTTAGATAAGTTTAGATCGCTTGCAAAGTCCAGCACGCAAAGCAGCGCCATTAAACTTTATACGAAGTGCACCAGACTTTGCTAGCGCAAAACTTTTGATCAGCTGTGCACTGCGGTGCTAACGTAGTTGGCGCTTAAACTTATCATGCCTAAACTTATCACACCTAAACTTATCATGCCTAAACTTATCACACCTAAACTTATCACACCTAAACTTATCATGCCTAAACTGAGTTTAGGCATGATAAAGGGCTTTTCACCAGCGTGCTAACTGTTAGCACCGCTTTGTGAATCAGGCCCCTAAAGTCTCTAACTGGGTTAGCACCGCTTTGTGAATCGAGCCCTTGGTGCTTAAACTTATCATGCCTAAACTTATCACACCTAAACTTATCACACCTAGGGCTCGATTCACAAAGCGGTGCTAACCCAGTTAGCATGCCTAAAAGACTTTAGGCATGATAACCATTGCACCATGCTGGTGAAAAGCCAGTTTAGGCGTGATAAGTTTAGGCATGATAAGTTTAGGTGTGATAAGTTTAGGCATGCTAAGTTTAGATAAGTTTAGATCGCTTGCAAAGTCCCGCACGCAAAGCAGCGCCATTAAACTTTATACAAAATGCACCAGTCTTTGCTAGCGTAAAACTTTTGATCAGCTGTGCAGTGTGGTGCTAACGCAGTTGGCGCTTAAACTTAGCATGCCTAAACTTATCACACCTAAACTTATCATGCCTAAACTTATCACACCTAAACTTATCACACCTAAACTTATCATGCCTAAACTGAGTTTAGGCATGATAAAGGGCTTTTCACCAGGGTGCTAACTGTTAGCACTGCTTTGTGAATCAGGCCCCTAGGGCTCGATTCACAAAGCGGTGCTAACAGTTAGCACCCTGGTGAAAAGCCCTTTATCATGCCTAAACTCAGTTTAGGCATGATAAGTTTAGGTGTGATAAGTTTAGGTGTGATAAGTTTAGGCATGATAAGTTTAGGTGTGATAAGTTTAGGCATGATAAGTTTAAGCGCCAACTGCGTTAGCACCGCAGTGCACAGCTGATCAAAAGTTTTGCGCTAGCAAAGACTGGTGCACTTCGTATAAAGTTTAATGGCGCTGCTTTGCGTGCGGGACTTTGCAAGCGATCTAAACTTATCTAAACTTAGCATGCCTAAACTTATCACACCTAAACTTATCATGCCTAAACTTATCACACCTAAACTGGCTTTTCACCAGAGTGGTGCAATGGTTATCATGCCTAAAGTCTCTAACTGGGTTAGCACCGCTTTGTGAATCGAGCCCCTAAACTTATCGGGCTCGATTCACAAAGCGGTGCTAACCCAGTTAGAGACTTTAGGCATGATAACCATTGCACTACTCTGGTGAAAAGCCAGTTTAGGTGTGATACGTTTAGGCATGATAAGTTTAGATAAGTTTAGATCGCTTGCAAGGTCCCGCACGCAAAGCAGCGCCATTAAACTTTATACGAAGTGCACCAGTCTTTGCTAGCGTAAAACTTTTGATCAGCTGTGCACTGCGGTGCTAACGCAGTTGGCGCCTAAACTTATCATGCCTAAACTTATCACACCTAAACTTATCACACCTAAACTTATCATGCCTAAACTGAGTTTAGGCATGATAAAGGGCTTTTCACCACGGTGCTAACTGTTAGCACCGCTTTGTGAATCAGGCCCATCATGCCTAAACTGAGTTTAGGCATGATAAAGGGCTTTTCACCAGGGTGCTAACTGTTAGCACCGCTTTGTGAATCAGGCCCTAAGAATTATAAGATGTTTGCATTAGGATTGTAAGATCCAAGGTATATTATATGATAATGTGCTTTATAATACAAGTATTGTTGATGTATATGTACCTTGACCTTTTAGTTTTTCAAAGTTTTAACTGATTTCAATGTACTGCAATTCTTTATCTGAATAAACACTTCTTTTGAAAGTAAAAAGATAATAAAAGACGTCTGTTTTTCCTGACTACTCAAGTTTTTCTTTAAAAAAAATATATACACATTTTACAAAATAAGACTGAGTATATAAAGTTTGTTATGAGAACATCTGTGTTTCCATTTTCACTATGCGACTCAAATCTCTATGGCCTGAAGCTCTAAATTAACTCCTAGTTATGATGGTTATTAGTACGCATTTATTTTATGTAAAATAGAAAACATTGAGGGCCCGTTTCCACTATCGCGAATCCGCATGCGTTGCCCGCATGCGGATTCGCACAGTCAGTACAAGTGGATGGGACTGTTTCCACTTGTGCGTTTCCCCGCACGTTTTTCTGTGCAGAAAAAATCTGCAGGGTAGGGGCCTCAGAATTCGCCTGCGTGTGGAATGCAGGCGAATCGCACGGAATGTATTTAATAGGGAAATCGCATGCGTTTTCCCCATGCGTTTTTTGCCGCGATTTCGCATGCGATTTCGCATAGGTACCCATGTTAATTCACACAGGCAGTGACATGGTTAAAATCGCATACAGCCTTACCTATGCGAAATCGCATGCGAAATCGTGGCAAAAAACGCATGCGGAATCGCACCCGCATGCGATTTGCCTGCGGTGATTCGCCGGCGATTTCGTAACGCTATAGTGGAAACGGGCCCTGAGTGGTCTATGTCACAATGTGCCCCTCAGAAAGGTTAAAGCTAATTAATCTTCTAGAGAGTAGCAGATCAAAGGGCATTATTAATGGGTGTAATATACTGTACATCCATCTCACTACCGCTGTTAAAGGCTAACAAACAAGATTTTTACTTGCATACATTCATTGTCATTGTCTCATCTACAAACGGGGATTTAACAATGGGCCTCAGCACTCTCTTCCTGCAGACAAAATTATCATGGGGCCCCCCTGCAGATTCATTATTATTACCATTATTATTATTATTGATTTATTTATATAGCACCAGCATCTTTCATGTCACCCCCTCTCCAACACCGGCTTGCAGAAAATTAAAGAGAGACTCTGAAAACTTAAAAACATCCCATGGGGGTACTTACCTCAGGAGGGGTAAGCCTCTGGATCCTAACGAGACTTCTCTGATCCTCCTTCATCCCACGGTGGCAGTGCTGGCCCCACCGAAACCACAGCTGACATTGGATGTCAGCTATGGCGCAGCAAGATTTACCTTCCCCTGTTCCAGTGCAGGCACAGTAGCGGCTTTCCCATGGGCTTAGGTGGAAATAGCTGAGTTGATCGGGCCATCTCTACAGCGCAGGTGACTAGCTTGTGCGCTGTAGAGTGGACCTGATCGGGCTCGGCTATTTCCACCTCAGCCCGAGAAGAGAAGAGCTACTCTGCCTGTGCTGGAGCTGGAGAAGGTAAATATTTACATGCCTGCCATTCAGGGACTTCTAATGCTGCAACCAAGGGATGGAGGAGGGCGGGGGAAGCCTGGTTAGGATCCAGAGGCTTCCTCCTTCTGAGGTAGGTACCCCCATGTTTTTTTTTTTAAGTTTAAAGATTCTCTTTAAGTGCAATGGATCTGCTTAGACATATTCACCTGACCACACTGCATCAGAAGTCCTTTTGCTCCCAGTGGCCACTCACTCTGTGTTCCTAAGGCAGACGGGGGCCTATGATTGGATTTTGCCTGCATAAATGAGAAAGAAATTCAATGCTTTTATCCACCATGCAAGGTATTCTTTATGTGTAATTAAATTTATCTCGCTGCACTGCTTGTCACATGACTGCAAAATATCAATATCAATTGGTTCAGCGACACTAACAAGGAACCTCCCCGACACCCCTCAATTCCCCCAGCCATACTGTAGGTGAGGCGTGAGATACTACTACAACTATGACAAAGAGATTGAGAAGCTGGTAAAAAAGAGATGATAAATGCTTAAATAAAGTGATCATGTGAAAAAATAATCAGAAGATATGGTTGGCCCGATCCAATTTACTTTTCTTCAAGTTTTCTTCAAGGTCATATTTTCTGTTTCACATCTTATCAATACAATGTCTTTAAAGCCACCAGCAGGCATGAAAATGCTCAGAGTACTTTTGACAATACTGTCTCACCTACTTTTTGGTACTTCAATTGCAGAATGCTGAAAAGTTATTTTAAACAGAATGGCCTGGCCTATATGCAATTCACTTTTTCTCCCGAGTTTTCCTCTAGGTGATAACTTTTTATCTTCTCTTTAAAATACCTTTTCAGCATTTTGCAATTAAAAAAGTACCAAACATTATAGAAAAAGTACTATCAAATTAATGTTGAGTATTTTTCTGCTTCTTGTGGGTTTAAAAGGCATTTCATTTTTTTATCTTTGATTTATGATAACTGTTTACTACTTTGCAAGGTAAAAGTATCAAACAGTACTATTTGCAGGGTAAAAGTACCAAACAGTAATTGAAAAAAGCACTATCAAAATTATTTTCAGTATTTGTTTACTTGCTAGTGGTTTAAAAGACATTTTATTGACAAGTTTAAAAATGTCACTTAGGGGAAAACTGAGGCGAAAATGTGAATTGCATATGGCCCCTAGTCAGCTATTGATCTGTTGACTACATATTGATTGTCAATTTCTCCACCTATGTGTAAAATAAATAATTTTCCTGCTGGGACTGCCTCAATGGTTTTGTTTGTAAAACATAACACGTAAAACAGTTAGGTCCGGTTCCCACTATTAAGGAAAACATACCATTTTCCGCAGCGCAGCAAAACTGAGAAAATGCAGATCTACGAGTCTTCTTTCACTTGTATTCACAGCAAAAGGAATGCAGAGTCCTGACCTGCTGCATTTTTCCAGACCAGCGGATGTGTTTCCCATATAGACCTATAGGGGAAATGCATCCACCCCAAACACACACGTAACAAGAAGATGGAGCAGAGACTGAACTGGTCCACTCCACTCTGTACCTAACGGACCATTGCAAGTAGGAACTAGCCCAAAATGAAAGAAGTCTAATTTATTTTCCTATTGTTACAAGGCTGCGTTCAGATACATTTGTGCACAGATAAGTGATTGCTCAAATACTGTATACTGTCTCCCACAATCAGGTGGCAAGTTTCTTTGAAATGCGATCTGTGTTGGCCAGGGACAGTTTCAAGCGGACCTAAACCCAGGACTTTCTTTCTGCTCTAAAAGTGCAGCAGCAAAATATCCTTTACAGAAAAAAAAACATTTCTTTGTTACTGTGTACAGATCCCCTCCGAGATGGTGCAGAACTACTGTTACTTCTTGGTTTGTTTACATATAGCACAGAGTGGCACTGTTCAGACAGAGGTTTCAGCTCAAATTACAGTGATTTACTACTTCCAGATAAGGGAAAATTAGACAGCCTGTTATCTGTAAATACAAGCAGGCTGAATATTTCTGTGTTTTACTCGTCTCCTATGCATAAGTTTAGGTCCTTTTTAAGATAAAATGGGTCCTCATGCAAAAATTAAATGGGGCACAAAACATTATCATACTATACTGACACAGTAAATTCATAACCTGTACTTGATGTGTGGGACCCCTAAGAAGCTTGATGTCCTGGACAATTATCGAGTTTGACCCTAAAGGACAAATTAGTTCATTTAGGCTCCTAAGAGATCACAATGTTAATTGTGCAAAAGTATTAGTAACTGATTGGCTAGTACTTCTGCAACCACTTACAGTTTATACTAGCCGATTGGCTATTAGTGGTCAGAGGGCTAGTACATCAGCTATTGCTTCATTACTTTGGGTGCCAGGAGGTTAGTGTTAGGAATTAGGATTATTATTATTTAGTATTTATATAGCACCCACATCCCCTGCAGCGCTTTACACAGTCTTTTTCCTAACTGGCCTTCACAGGGGTTTACAATCTAATCCCTACCAAAGTCATATGTCTATCATAATCTAGAGCCATTTTTTAGGGGGAAGCCAATTAACGCATCTGTACATTTTGGGATGTGGGAGGAGGTCAAAGTGCCTGGAGAAAACTCATGCAGACACGGGGAGAACATACAAACACCTTGCAGATAGCACCCTAGCTGAGATTCAAACTGGGGACCCAGCACTGCAAGTGTTATCCACTATACCACTGTGCTGCTAAGATGAGGGTTAGTGTTAGGAATTAGGATGAGGGTTACTGGTAGGCATTCAGAGGAAGAGTTAGTGTTAGGATGAGGGGCTGTGTAAGTCAGTAGTAAAATATCAGTAATATTACATTACTGATATTTTAACTATCAGGCATTGGTATCTCCCAGTGCCTAATTCAACAGATAACACCATAGTACGTACTCTTAAAGAAACGTCAGCCCTGGTGTAGGCCTAACCAGGCTATCATGAGCATTCAAGCAATGTGTCAACATGAGCTAGATTTGCTTTACATTATTTTATTTTTTTCATTTTGTCTCTACTAGAGCTGTGTTATAGAATAACCTTTACATTAAGGTAAAACTGCACAGAAGGAGAAGTAGATGGAAGACATGAAAGCATAATTGTTTAATGGTGAGTAACAAATAAGCAGACGGTGTTATTACAAATGAGTGTTACTGAAATAATGACCTGAGCACTTCAGACAACGTTAAGACCAAAGTACACAGAATTATAGAGAATTAATTTCCATATTAATGAGAACGATGTGACTCATATGCGGCATTCTTCGTAAAAAAATGAACTCGCTGGGGAACAAACACCTAAGCCGCAGATACTATATTTGACACCAGGCATTGCGTTCTCTTCTGCATCTGCATAACAATGGCCTTGAACAATTGCCAAAAAATCTGCAGACTATAACTTTCCAGTGGGAGGGAACAAGCTGGCGCATTAGCGGTAAGCCTCAGTAAGACTTTTGGGCTTTAATGCTTGCAAAGTATTAGTTTCTAAAACACCCTCTTATTAGCAGATGGATAAAATGTCATCTTTAATCAGATAAATGTTTTAGATTACAAGGTCCAGAGGAAAGGTGTGGGAAGTCGTTTATAAGGAACGGCAGGTAAGCAGAATGCCTTTCATGGAACCCTGGTTGTGAGAGCCATTTGAAAAGAAATAAGCTCTTTTGTATGGAAGTCAGTGGGAGTTACACTGATTATATACTACAGCTTGTTTATTCATGTATTTAATGTGTTGCACTTCTTAATGGGTATATTATTTCTGTGTGCAAAGCATAAGCCATGATATTTTCAATGAATTTCCTACTCATGTAGGTTGCAGTGTGGTGGGACTTGAAACAGAGCTCCAAACACTTAAGCCGAAAAGCTGTTAAAAAAAAAAAAAACTTTACAAAGGTATAGTTTAGAAATAGCAGCCACTAAGCCAGTACATTTCATGGACTCAAATAAACAAACAATCAACAAATGATTCTTAACCAGTTTTGGACCAGCATAGTTGGAATATATGCCCTGTTTATGTCCGCCTTATCCTGTCAGGCCATAGATTTCAACTTCCGCCGTTCCTGTCGTTCACACCGCTATCTTGTTGTTGCAGCCTGCTCGCTCTGCGGTCACGGTGACAGCAGAGCTTCGTAACATGGTCAGGAGCCAGTTACATTGGCTCCTGACCTTGTGATTACTGTGAGCCAATGACAATAATCACTATTTACGCAAAGGGAAAGGATGGCTCTGGTCTTTAACCCATTCCAGATGGCAGTGATTGAAATCTACACTCTGTTTTCCTGCCGGGGTGTAGATTTCACATCACCACCGCCACAACGTGTTCTGGATGCTTTCATCACTCCCAACAATCTCGCCACTCTCTCCCTGCTGTAGCTCACTCAATCTGCCGTATCTATGTCGGCAGAGCTCTGGGAGGCGGTCAAGGGCCGATTTTATTGGCTCCTGACCCTGTTATCAATGTATGCAACTCCCATTGTCTAACATTGATCACATAGTGGTCAGGAGCCAATGAAAGCAGCCCCGATTGGTTCACAGAGCTCCTGGTAAACCCGGATATCCGACCATTTTCTACGCTATCCGGATCAGATTTCGGATCCCGGATAGCTATAGAAATCCGCATAGCTATCTGCGGATAGTTTGATGCATGACCCGGATATCCGCAGATATCCGCGGATATCCGAATCCGAAATACTGTAACTAAGGTGATGACGTTCTGGAGCCAATCAGAGGGCTCCCAGCAGAAGCCCTAGCAACCAATCACAGAAAGGAACACTGGCCAGCCCCACTGTATAATAAGGAGGGCTGCCATGATGAGACAGATTGTTCTGGCTTGCTGAATGCTTCCTGAGAGACATGCTGCAGTGCTGGTGGCCTAGCGAGGGCTGCCTGTATACAGTTATAAACCTAAAGCTGTTCATTGATTAACCCCCTCATTACTCTATAGTAATCGTTATTTAGCTTGATCGATTATCTCATAGTGTGACAGTTAGAGTGTGTGCTTCACAGCTGCAGTGCTGTTGCTGGGGAAAGGGCTTTACACAGTGATAAGCTCAGTGATTAACCCCTTCACTATCACTACACTATAGTTAAATCGTTCATTAGCTTGATTGATGTCTCATAGTGTGACAGTTAGAGTGTGTGCTGCACAGCTGCAGTGCTGTTGCTGGGCCAAGGGCTTTACACAGTGATAAGCTCAGTGATTAACCCCTTCACTATCACTACACTATTGTTAATTCATTAATGTGTTAGTGTGCACTAGTGTCTTCTCCTCTGCTGTCTGACTGTCACTTGGCACGTGTCTCTTCGCACGTGGCACGTGTCACTTTGCACATGGCACGTGTCACTTGGCACATGTCACTTGGCGCTTGACACGTGGCACTTGGCACGTGTCACATGGCACGTGACACGTGCCACTTGGAAAGTGCCACGTGACAAGTGCCAAGTGCCACATGACACTTGGCAAGTGACACGTGCCAAGTGCCACGTGACACTTGGCAAGTGACACGTGACATGTGCCAAGTGCCACGTGCCACGTCTGGCAGGCTCCTGGCATACGTTACACCTGCTGCTGCTGCATTGCCCTGCTCCTGCTGCCTGGGCAGCTCCCACCGCCAGGCCAGGGTGCCACAGGCCACGGATACCACCGCTTTAAAGCTATTTAAAGGGCACTTCCGGTTTTTCTATCCAGATATCCGAATAGCCCGGATATCCGCAGATAATGCAACCGGATATCTGCGTTCACGCGGATATCTAAAAGGCTGGATTCGTATATCCGAACCGGATCCGGATATCTAGGTATCCGGATCCGGATCAATTCGGATTTTGAAAAGCACTATCCGAGCAACACTACTCACTGGCATACTGTGACCAGGACCACAAAAATAAATGGTTCCTACTTGTCAAAGGAGCAGATAGAAACATTGGATATTTGTGGTTACATTCGATAACAAAATGAGCAGAAATCATTTTATAATGCTAGGCACACACAATACAATTTATGTCAGGTCATAAAAATAGTCAGTGTCTTATAGATATTGATAGTTTGTGTGGTGTACTACTTTGCATAAGCAAATTTTACACAACAAATGTTGCCTAATATCAGTCTAATTTCCTGATGCAGTCCAAAGCTATGGAAATCTTGATCACATACTGTTGCCGCCTACGCCTTCTTCCCACAAGGACTTGCCAGGATTTATCTGGCAATAAATGGGCAAGCCCCATCAATATTTAATTGATTTTTCAACTGTGCTATTGTAAATGCCATAGTTTTGTTTCGATTTGCTCTCTGAAGCTCTCCCCCCCCCCCCCTAGAATCAGCACAAATAAACATTCCATCATGCTTGGTTAATGCTACATTTGTGCCCATTTGTGCTGCAAAAATTAAGTTTGATTGATGTCTCATAGTTTGTTTTTTCCATCCCAAAAAATAACATCACCCAGGCCGTACAGCTACCTACAAACATGAATGGATGATATGGATGGGTGCTCATTTGTCTTTCTATCTTTTAGTTTTTGAGATATTCAAGTGTTTATAAGTTTACAAATGCACAAATGAGCACAAACTTAGCACTAACCAAACATGATAGAATTTTCATTTGTGCTGATTGTAGGGGGGTCAATGTTACGGAGCTCAGTGCCAAGCACACACCATACGTTTCTTCGGCAGATAGATGGTTCGATAGATACATTCCGACATGTCCAATGTTATTTCTGATTGTTTTTCTGGTCGATTTCTCAAAGAAGTGAATGGAAATTAATAAGAAAGGATAAGAGAATTGAGCAGAAAATTGAGCAGAAAATTGAGTGGAGAATCGATTGGAGGGAAAATCGACCGAAAAAACGCATTGTGTGTACATAGCATAATTATACACATTGTATACACATACACAAGAATACACATTGGATTCTTACATTAAGACAAAAAGGTAGCAAATTTGTACCATCTGACCTAGGAAAGGAGAAGAGACTCCAGATGCCTAGGACTAATTTAACTCTGGAGGTTCTTTGCTTATCTGCAGGACTTATTGCAAATAAGGAAAGTCTAAGCAAAGGCATTTTCCTTTTTTCCTCAGATCTCTGCGTGTCCTGAAAATGTATTTAATTCTGTGATATGTTTTCTGTAATTTCCTGTAGAGCATAATGCTGAAATGATATTCCTCATGGGTGGAACAATGTGCAAGTAGCAATTCATAATTCCTCCAGTAGGAGTTATGATTCTGATGCTCTATTGATTGCTGTTGTACAGTTTTAAGCAAAGGTCCACTTTAAAGACAAATCCACTTTAACGGGACCCTGAACAGAGCCCAAAAATGGAATACTGAACTTACATGGGGCTTCCTTCCTCCAGCCCCCCATATCCCGTGAGGTCCCTCAGCATCTTCTGAGTCCCTTCATTCTCCTGCTGGCGGCTTCGTAAGCTGCACAACCTGGCTGAGAGTCATACACAGTTGTGCATGAGCACAGAGTGTTCTGTGCATGCGTAGTTCATTCTTTTGAGACTCGTGCAAGCACCGAGCGCTCATGACAACAGGTGTATGTTTGCAGCGAGCGTGCGGACGCGCCATGCATATGCAGTTGTGCACAACTCCTGGCTGGGTTGCACAGCTTATGGAGCCACAAGAGGGAGAACAGAGGGGACCCACAAGATGCTGAGGGACAGGAAAGGGTGCTGGAGGAAGTCCTAGGTGAGTTCAGTATTCCATTTTTGGGCTCTGTTCAAAATCCCTTTAAGAAAAGAAGTCAGACAATCTGAATATGTTCTTTGTTCAAAAGATATTAGGCAGGACCTCTGCATGATTTTTCAAATGAAATAATTAAAAAAATAATGAAATTATCCTCTGCACAGGTTTTTTTTTCATTCTGCCATCACACTCATTCAAAGCACCAAGCTATTTTTCTAAGCCTTGATAATCTGTTGGTTAATCAATGTTCAGACATGAAAGCAAGAGTAAGAGTTTAATTAGCCAAATGTGCTCTACTAATTAAGGGTTTACAAAGAATGAATTGAAGGAGATGTGAAAACAAAGATATGCTACCTTTGCAAAGATGGACAGAGAGCTAGAAATTGAATTATCTTTCAGCAAAAAGTATTCTAATGGTTATTAGGTGCTCATGAGGACATCAAGGTCTCCTTCACCCAGGTCAAGTAGTGAAAATTAACTATCATTATCTACACTGCTTCTTAAAAGAAATTCTGTATTATAGGCAGGTTATTCAATTCTCCTAGCTCTGTCTTTTTACATATCTTGCTTGATTTAACTATGTGAGTCTTGTAAGGGGACACTGTACCACACTTGATTTGTGTGTAATTGTTAAATATAAAAACAAGATGTTTTAGTTATTTTTTATTTGTTGCTGTATAGTCCATTTAACTCTTCCCACTCTCCAAACAAAAACAAAAAGAAAATAAAGAAAAGTATTTCTGACCCAAAGCAAAGCCACCTAAGGAAAGCTCAGAGGTATGCTTACGTAAAGTTCCGCGATTCGCGCGATCGCGGTCTTTTGCGTGTGCAAAAGTCCTCGATCATGGGAATCACGGCAGTTTGTGCGCGCAAAAGTTCACAAACGGCACTTCACGTGCTAACTGTTTAGCACACCCGTGCTAAACACTTTGCACGGCTTTGTGAATCAAGCCCATTGTATCTCTGTATGTTCTCAAAATTCTCATTCCTTTCCTTATTTCATTGGGTGGGTATAATCACTCCTTTGAAGCAAAAAAAAATCAATAAATGATATAATGAATTGGTTGTGTAGTACAGATAGTTACTAGAACATTAGTAGCAACGACAATATTCTCATATTTTTATTTTCAGTTATATAGTTTATTTTATAACATTGCATCATTCTCTAGTATCTGCAGTTTACACATTACACTCAGTATTCTACATGATTTCACAGAGCAGGCTAGTGAACTTTTGAACTTTCCTCTGCAGAAAAAAACAAAATAGAGTGCCAGACACTCGAGATAAAAAGCTTCAGAAGAGAGAGCTCTCTACGACTTTGAAAGTTGTGGAGAGATCAGTGCCTGTTTTGCATAGATAATGACTAGAGTTTCTTAACTCTTCCTCTACTGGAAACAAGATTAGACTCCTATGTCTGTTGCTAATGTTTTATTTCTTAGCTGTACTACAGATACAAATCATTATATGATAAGTCAATTTTCATTTCAGATTCCCTTTAAAAATTTGACTTTTGGCTGAAGTAAAAATTTCAGACAGGAAGAGACAGACTTGCCCTAATGTTGCCACCTATAACTCTCCCATTCCCTCCTCTTCCCCGCCCCATGCACTACCTTAAAGAGGAACTGTAGCAAAAAGGGGGGGGGGATAAATCCACATCTTAATAAAGTGAGAAATTAAAAAAATAGAAGAGAGATCAATAAATGATTGCTATGTGCCATGCAATTTGTTAATATTGTTTGATCCACAATCAGCCTGCAAGTAATCATCTTTACTACTGGCAGCCATGAAAAAAAAATAAAAAACAGACAGCACCAACTGTAATTGTCTATAACTACACCCCCTAACGATGCAATCGGTTGAAAAGGTTTTTTTTTTTTTTAATAGATATACATATGCACAGATGAAGATACTAGTTGCTTGGCAGTTGGAATCAGCTGTTATTTAGCACAATAGGACAAGGCTCACAGACAGTAAACTGTTAGGACATAGGCATTGACATCACACTCTGGGAGGGGTTTTACCACAATATCAGCCATACAGACTTCCTTGATGATCTATTCAAGAAAAGCTAAATATTTCTCATGGGAAAGGGGGTATCAGCTACTGATTAGGGTGGAGTTCAATCCTTGGTTACAATTCCTCTTTAAGGTGTCCACATATCTTTGTACAAGGAGGAATCACACAATAGACAAATACTGTATATGCAAGCAACCATGTTACAGCCAGGACAGGATATAATGTCCAAAGTGAACCAGTACTTCAATGCCAGTGTGGGAATGAGGAGAGGAATGGAAAATGCACAAAGGTATGTGGATTCAACATGAACATACCTCCTTGCTTACCTTAGGTAGCTTTACCTGGAGTCAGGTATACTATTAACCTCCTTGCCGGTCTAAAAAATCCGGCAAGGAGGCAGCGCCGCACATTTTTTAAATTTTTTTTTAAATCATGTAGCGAGCCAAGGGCTCGCTACATGATAGCCGCTAAGCGGCGGCATCCCCCACCCACTCCGATCGCCTTCGGCGATCAGAGTATGCAGGGAATCCCGTTGAGAACGGGATTTCCTGCAGGGCTTCCCCGGTCGCCATGGCGACGGGGCGGGATGACGTCACCGACGTCATGGACGTCGGGACGTCATAGGGAATCCCGATCCGCCCCTCAACGCTGCCTGGCACTGATTGGCCAGGCAGCGCAGTACTCTGGGGCGGGGGGGAGCGACTCGGCGCGGCGGATTGCGGCGGATCGGCGGCGAGCGGCGGCGATCGGAAGTTACAAGCAGCTAGCAAAGTGCTAGCTGCTTGTAACAAAAAAAAATTATGCAAATCGGCCCAGCGGGGCCTGAGATATCCTCCTGCGCAGGTTACCCCGAGCTGAGCTCGGGATAACCGGCAAGGAGGTTAAGGAATAGTGATTGATGAACATCATGAATGAACGTTCCTGACCATTCATGAACATGTCCATGAAAATTCATGATGTGAATGTCTACAGTGAATTTTTCCTCAAAACTTTGCGGCAATCCCATTGACTTTAATAGCGAATGAACTGTAAAAGCTTTCAGGGCATATTTGCAGCCACAATTTCTCTTAAAAAAGGTGTCAAAACAGTCCAAAAACTCAGTCAGTGGCATGGCAAAGGAGGCTCAATGGCAAAATTTCCCTCCCAATATATGTATTTTATGCAGAGGCCTTTTTAATGGTTTTAAAATAGAGATGACAATACCGCCGACTTAAGTGGTTAATAGCAAAGCTCCCATACATGCTAGAATCAGTACATTTGCTAGGGATACTAGGAGAACAATGGGAACAAGGAGAAAAAAATCAGAAAGACCTTGTAGTTTAAGAAAATGTATTTGAAAGTTAACCTCTTGCCGACCGCTCCACGCCAATTGGCATGAACGTGGCGGCAGATCAAGGACCACTCCACACCGATTGGCGTGAAGGGCTCTGGGCGGTGATTGCAGGGATCGTGTGCCAAAGCGCACACATCCCCACTGGAATGACGGAGCTCCACTCCACCTGCAGTCTCCCAGAAGTGATAGCCGCTTGGATACTGTTAGACGGCGAGACCGCCATCTATTAACATTGTACAGCTCTGCGATCTGAGGCAGCGCTGTACAGGGGACAGCCGTGTCACTCGGCTGTCCCCTCCAGAGGCACAAAGGTGATCTGCTGTCATAGGCTGAAGCCAATGACAGCCGATCCCACTGATTGTCTGGTGGAGGAAGGGAGGGGGATTCAAAAATAGGGAAATTTACTTAAAAAATATTAAGATAAATATTTATTTTAAAAATGCTGGCAGCGATCTTAGCCCACCAACAGAGAGCTCTGTTGGTTTACAGAAAAGGGGGGGGGGGAGAGAATCACTTGTGTGCTGAGTTGTGCGGCCCTGCAGTGAGGCCTTAACCTCCTTGGCGGTAATCCCGAGCTGAGCTCGGGGTATGCCGCCGGAGGTCGCCGCTCAGGCCCTGCTGGGCCGATTTTCATTCTGAAAAAAGCAGCACACGCAGCCGGCACTTTGCCAGCCGCGTGTGCTGCCCGATCGCCGCCGCTCCGCGGCAATCCGCCGCATGCAGCGGCGAAAGAGGGTCCCCCCAGCCGCCCGAGCCCAGCGCAGCCGGAACAAACAGTTCCGGCCGGCGCTAGGGGCTGGATCGGGCGGCTCTGACGTCAGGACGTCGACTGACGTCCATGACGTCACTCCGCTCGTCGCCATGGCGACGAGGAAAGCGAAACAAGATAGGCCGCTCATTGCGGCCTATCTTGTTACTTTCGATTGCCGGAGGCGATCGAACGTACGCTTCCGGAGCGCCCTCTAGTGGGCTTTCATGCAGCCAACTTTCAGTTGGCTGCATGAAATATTTTTTTTTTAATTTAAAAAAAACCACATTGCAGCCTCCCTGGCAAAATAAATAAACCGCCAGGGAGGTTAAAGCTGCAGGGGCCTATTTAGTAAAAAATGGCCTGGTCACTAGGGGGGTTTAATACTGTGGTTCTTAAGTGGTTAAGATAGGATAAAAGTGGTTAAATTATAGATATTGTACCAACCTACTGATAGCCTAAATCTACACATTTTAAAAGAAAGAGCAGTAAATGTAATGATGAGGTTTCCGTAGTGGGTAATGAACACCTGGAACCCAGTAGAACTGGCAATAGTTTGACCAGGAATCGCTATACAGCTGCAATATTGCTGCACAAGGATGTTTGGCAAATTTACCTATGGTTTTGACTATAAAAATGTAAGTGAAAAACTAAAAACAAAAGGCATGGGGTCCCTCCTCCAAAATATCTTCAATGCCTTGTCACCCATGCAGGTGGGGATAACCAGAATGCAGAGTTTGGACCACGTGCTTTGGGTCTTTAGTCTATTGCTGTTCCCTGCAACATTTTATTGACCAAATTTACAATCTGATTGCAATTTCAACCGATTTTTGCAGCAAAATGATCTAAATTATGATTGATGTGGTTTATAGCATCATAGATAACTGGCAGATTAGATCATAGTGATCGGATCTGCCGGTAAAAATTGTTCTGTGTATGGCCAGCTTTAATTACCTTTGTACCAGATGGTTCTGGCCTCATAAGGACCAGAGCCATCGTACCCCTATTTTGCAATGTACAGTGGCTTGCAAAAGTATTTAGCCCCCTTGAAGTTTTCTACATTTTGTCGCATTACTGCCACAAACATGAATCAATTTTATTGGAATTCCATGTGAAAGACCTATACAAAGTGGTGTACAGGTGAGAAGTGGAACGAAAATCATACATTAATTCAAACATTTTTTTACCAATAAATAACTGCAGAGTGGGGTGTGCGTAATTATTCAGCCCCTTTGGTCTAAATGCAGTCAGTTGCCCATAGACATTGCCTGATGAGTGCTAATGACTAAATAGAGTGCACCTGTGTGCAATCTAATGTCAGTACAAATACAGCTGCTCTGTGACGGCCTCAGAGGTTGTCTAAGAGAATATTGGGAGCAACAACACCATGAAGTGCAAAGAACACACCAGACAGGTCAGGGATAAAGTTATTGAGAAATTTAAAGCATGCTTAGGCTACAAAATGATTCCCAAAGCCTTGAACATCCCACGGAGAACTGTTCAAGCAATCATTAAGAAATGGAAGGAGTATGGCACAACTGTAAACCGACCAAGACAAGGCCGTCCACCTAAACTCACAGGCCGAACAAGGAGAGCGCTGATCAGAAATGCAGTCAAGAGGTCCATGGTGACTCTGGATGAGCTGCAGGGATCTACAGCTCAGGTGGGGGAATCTGTCCATAGGACAACTATTAGTGGTGCACTGCACAAAGTTGGCTCTTATGGAAGATTGACAAGAAGAAAGCCATTGTTAACAGAAAAGCACAAGAAGTCCTGTTTGCAGTTTGCCACAAGCCATGTGTGGGACACAGCAAACATGTGGAAGAAGGTGCTCTGGTCAGATGAGCTCAAAATGGAACCTTTTGGGCAAAATGCAAAACACTATGTGTGGCAGAAAACTAACACTGCACATCACTCTGAACACACCATCCCCACTGTCAAATATGGTGGTGGCAGCATCATGCTCTGGGAGTGCTTCTCTTCAGCAGGGACAGGGAAGCTGGTCAAAGTTGATGGGAAGATGGATGGAGCCAAATACAGGGCAATCTTGGAAGAAAACCTCTTGGAGTCTGCAAAAGACTTGAGACTGGGGAGGAGGTTCACCTTCCAGCAGGACATCGACGCTAAAGATAAAGCCAGGGCAACAATGGAATCGTTTAAAACAAAACATATCCATGTGTTAGAATGGCCCAGTCAAAGTCCAGATCTAAATCCAATCAAGAATCTGTAGCAAGATCTGAAAACTGCTGTTCACAAACGCTGTCCATCTAATCTGACTGAGCTGGAGCTGTTTTGAAAAGAAGAATGGGCAAGGATTTCAGTCTCTAAATGTGCAAAGCTGGTAGAGACATACCCTAAAAGACTTGCAGCAAAAGGTGGTTCTACAAAGTATTGACTCAGGGGGCTGAATAATTACGCACACCCCACTTTGCAGTTATTGATTTGTAAAAAATGTTTGGAATTATGCATGATTTTCATTCCACTTCTCACGTGCACACCACTTTGTATTGGTCTTTCACGTGGAAATTCCAATAGAATTGATACATGTTTGTGGCAGTAATGTGACAAAATGTGGAAAACTTCAAGGGGGCCAAATACTTTTGCAAGCCACTGTATGTGATTACTGCGATTGGCTCACAGTAATCATGGGGTAAGAAGCCAATAAAATTGGCTCATGACAGAGATATTGAAGCTCTGCTTTCACTGTGACAGCAAGCAGGTGCAGCGATGGATCAGCGGCGCGAACAGCGAGAGTGACAAGACCACATGGCTGGCTGATTGAAATCAAAGCCCTGGCAGTAATAGCAGTACCCAAACAGGGCATAGACTTAAAGAGGAGCTGTCAGCAATTCTATCTCAGAAAAAAAACCACATATATAAGTAGATAAATACTTGCGCTACTTAAATAACAATGTATTGCACTGTCCACGTTTTGATTTTAGTGATTTTTCTATAGTAAAAAAAGAGAAAATACTTCTTAGGATTCGCCATTTTAACTGTGTCTATCTTGAAGTCAATCCTGATGTCATTTCCTTCCTTACTCTACTCTGCCGGATTGTGTAAGCATAGCCCACCCTCCTCCCAATCTTCAGGCACTCCCACCCTCCTCCCAATCTTCAGGCACTCCCACCCAGATCTGCAATAGAAAGTGCATTGGCTCAGCATGATAAATATTGGCCAATCAGAGAGGAACAGAGGTGTGGGAGGGGAAAACAGGAGGAAAAGAGGCTTCAGCCAGTCAGGCTGCATTAATTAAGTCTGAGGGAAAAGTAAAGAAGCAAAAGAAGACAGCCTAGCATGCCCTGCAACTTCCTTTGTAGGGCAATGTACCAAATAAGATTCAGGTAAACTGGGGAATGATCATTTATCAACAAGAAAAGTAATAGTAGTGATTTTTAACTTATGAATTGCCTGGTTAGTATCCTTATTACATGTTTACCGGATAAAAATAAAGAATTGATTTTTGATTTTATGCCCGACAGTTACACTTTAAATTAGCAAGGTCTGGAAACATGGTCTGGTTTTAGTTGAGCACTGTGATGAAACGCGGAAAAGCAGCCGCCTCTGCTCAGCGTGAGGCGGTTGCTTCTATGAAGAGCAGGGCGGAACGCGGAAAAACCGCCGCATCTGACGCGGCGGTTAGCGTGCATGGCCCTATTACTGACACTCTGTCCCTGCGCGGGGAGGCCGCCGCATGTGCTATGAGCGGTGCTACCAACCCCGCGCATGGGACTGCAGAGACATTGCAAAACAGTGTCGGTGTGGCTGGGACTCATAGTCCCTCTAGGTTCAGAATGACGCGCGTGCGCGCGGAGAGGCAGAACTTATATGGCAGCCAGAAAAAGGTCAGCTGTCCTGGTCGGTCAGCTGACGACTCTGCTCCTTCCCATTGGTCCAGCACTTAGGGAGGTGCTGGAGAATGTCTGTGTATATATACTGCCGGCTGTTCAGTTGCTGGTTGTCTGGCGTGCGATCATTACGTGGTAGCACTCAGACCTGAGTCAGATCCTAAAGTGTGCCGGGACCAGCTGGAGCTGTAATCCTACACTTAGCTAGATTCTATTGATACTCTAAAGTACTAGTTTGACTGTGATTATCTGTTATGACCTTCTGCCTGCCTGACTATTCTTCTGAACTCTGATCCTGTACCTTGCCATTCTGATACTCTGTTGCCGAACCCCGGCTCGTCCTTAGACTCTGCATCTGCCTCCTGATTTTGTACCTCGATATTTCTGATACCCTGTTGCCGAACCCTGCCTGTACTTTAGACTCCGCCTCTGCCTTCTGAATCTTTACTTTATCTGTCCGTGTGTTTACGACCAGGCTAGTCCGACCTCGAGAACTGACTTTACTGTTAGAGGCAGTTCCTAGATCTGTTAGTGACACCCCCTCCAGGGTGTCACTCCCGTTCTGTCCTTCCTACCTTCAGCCTGACTCCTCCCCCGGGAGAGTCCAGGTCTACGGAAGGAATCTGTATTTGTGCAGTACTCCTTGCTGTACGGAACTTGTTCCTGAGGCTCAGTCCTCAAAGTATTACTGTTGCACCAAACACTCTTACTCTACTCAGGTGTCCAGAGGTTAGCTTATATATATCTGATTATCGGTGATACTGCAGATCATCAATAATCTGGTATATCTCTGTATTCCCAGTGATACTGCAAATCACCGGTAATCAGATCCTCTCTGTGTTACACCGATCGTTACAGAACGCCAGACCAAATACAAAATGGACGCAAACACTGATCGTCTGGGTGTACTTGCCGCTTTGGTGGACAACATCAATCAAGTACTGGGCACCCACAGAACTCTTATTGATGCCCTATCAGGGTCTGTACAAACCATCCAGACATCAGAGGATCATGTGCGATCCCCTTCTAGCTCTGACATACGTATGCCTGTACCTGAAAGATTTTCTGGCCACAGATCTGACTTCCGGAATTTTAGGAGCAGAGTGTTGTCCTATTTTGAGTTGAGACCCCAATCTTCAGGTACTGAGACCCAGAGGGTCACGTTTATCAAAACTTTGTTGTCCAGCGACTCCCAGACTTGGGCGTTTAGCCTGCCCACCGGAGACAAAGCTCTTACCTCTGTAGAGGAATTCTTTAAAGCTATGGCAGTAATTTACGACGATCCGGACCTTGCCTCGACTTCTGAGCGGAAGCTCAAGCTTTTGCGTCAAGGCAAAGGTCCGGTCGAAGATTACGTGGCCGAATTTAGGAGGTGGTCAGTTACGGCCAGGTGGGACACTTATGCCCTGTTAGATTGTTTTTTGTCAGGGCTGTCCGATGAGGTCTCTGATCTGATGCTAAGTCAGCCCGAGCCCAGAACAGTCGATGAGGCCATCTCAGCGGCCATCCGAATCGACCGCAGGCTGCGCTACCAAAAACAGACCAGGGGTAGTTCCCATGTCAGAATGGTGTCTTACGCCACAGCCCCAGTGACTCCACCTCCTACTGTCTCATCTTCTCCTGGCTTGCCTCCACCCGAGCCGATGCAGATTGGTCGGTCAAAACTGACCCAGGTGGAGCGAAGATGGAGAATGACCAAACAGCTGTGTCTGTATTGCGCTGAAGGGGGGCATAGAGTACGAAACTGCCCTAATAAGCCGGGAAACGCTACCGCCTAGGAGTTGTAGGGGGTAACACCCTAGGCGCCCGACTCTTACCCCTAGAAGATAAACGGTTCTTTCTTCCTTGTATTGTTACATGGGAAGACAAGACCGAGGTCACTGAAGCTTTTGTTGATTCTGGCTCTGCAGCTAATTTTATGGACTTTGAGTTTGCTAAAAAGTTGGGTATTTCACTCACCCCGGTAAAACCACCCGTCCAGGTTACAGCAGTGGATGATTCCCCCTTGCAGAGGAATCACCCGTTATCACAGACACCAGAGGTGGGAGTCACTATAGGGGTGCTGCACAGAGAGAGATTGCAGTTCTTTGTGCTACATATGACAACCTCCACCATTATCCTTGGCATGCCATGGTTGCACCTCCATTCTCCACACATCGATTGGGCCACTGGTCAGTTGACAGGCTGGTCGGCTCGATGCTTTCAGCAGTGTTTAGGGAAGGTGACTTTGGGTCAAACCAGGATTCATGTGGAGGGTGTGCCAGAACAATATTCGGAATATGCTGACGTATTTTGTTCCAAAGCAGCAGACAAGTTACCCCCACATCGCCCTTTCGATTGTCCATCGATCTCCGTTCAGGTTGTATGCCCCCCTGGGGCCATTTGTACAATTTGTCTGGGCCTGACAAATTGGCCATGCAAGAATACATCTGTGAAAATTTGGCCAAGGGCTTCATTCGCCCGTCCCGGTCACCTGCTGGGGCAGGTTTCTTTTTTGTTAAGAAAAAAGACGGAGGCCTGCGGCCCTGCATTGATTACAGGGGCCTGAATAAAATTACGGCGAAGAACCACTATCCGTTGCCCCTGATAGACGACTTATTCACGCAGGTCACCAACGCTAAGATCTTTTCGAAGTTAGATTTACGGGGTGCGTACAACCTGATCCGAATTAGGAAGGGCGATGAGTGGAAAACGGCCTTTAATACGCCCGACGGGCATTACGAATACCTGGTGATGCCCTTCGGGTTATGTAATGCCCCGGCCGTTTTCCAAGAGCTCATCAATGAGGTCTTCAGGGAGGTGTTGGGGAGATTCGTTCTCGTGTATCTTGATGATATACTTATTTTCTCCAACAACCTCTCTGAGCATAGGACCCATGTGAGATTCGTGCTGGACAAGCTGAGGTGGAACTCACTTTACGCTAAAGTGGAGAAATGTATATTTGAAGTAACATCTGTCACCTTTCTGGGGTACATTATTTCCACCTCGGGCCTGTCTATGGATCCTGCCAAGGTTTCCGCTGTTCTGGACTGGCCTCAGCCGGTTGGGTTGAAGTCTCTTCAGCAGTTTTTGGGCTTCGCAAACTACTATAGAAGGTTCATTAAGGGATACTCCACGGTCATTGCACCCCTCACCAGTATCACTAAAAAAGGGGCAGATACTACGCACTGGTCTTCTGAAGCTCTACAGGCATTCTCCACCCTGAAGGATTTGTTCTGTTCAGCACCTATCCTTAGACATGTGGACACTTCTTTCCCCTTTGTTGTTGAGGTAGATGCCTCAGAGGTCAGGGTGGGGGCTGTGCTGTCTCAGCGATCAGGCTTGCAGGGTCGAATGCACCCATGTGCCTACTTCTCTCGTAGGTTCTCCCCAGCAGAGAGAAACTATGATATTGGCAACAGGGAGCTCCTGGCCATTAAATTGGCTTTTGAAGAATGGCGACATTGGTTAGAGGGAGCTGAACATACGATCACGGTTTACACTGATCACAAGAACCTGGAATACATCGAGGGGGCTAAGAGGTTGAGCCCCCGTCAGGCTCGATGGTCGTTATTTTTCTCTAGGTTCAGATTCATTATTACTTATACTCCAGGTAGCAAAAATATGAAGGCGGATGCTTTGTCCAGGTGCTTTGAGCCAGAGACAGCACAGCCCTCCGTCCCAGAGACTATTGTCCCACAATAATTGGTGCTGGCTGCAACTGAAATTTGGGAAGACTGGAAGGAGACTTTAAGTCCCTTTCAGCAGGACATCCCGGAAAGGAATGCCTGAAGGGGTTATGTTCATTCCTCTGCCTTTCCGTCTCCAGATCTTAGAGATGTTCCATGCGCACAAGAATGCTGGACATCCTGGGGCATCCAGAACACAAGA
This sequence comes from Hyperolius riggenbachi, assembly GCF_040937935.1. Lineage (NCBI taxonomy): Eukaryota > Metazoa > Chordata > Amphibia > Anura > Hyperoliidae > Hyperolius > Hyperolius riggenbachi. The sequence continues at coordinate 262,568,580 of NC_090651.1, read as the reverse complement.
TCTCGTGGCCAGGTGTGCCTGGTGGCCTTCCTTGTCGGCAGATTGCAAGGAATTTGTTAGGGAATGTGCAATATGTGCAAAAAGCAAGCCCTCCCGGCTGGCACCTGTCGGTACCTTGCAGCCTTTGCCCGCCCCGAGTGAACCGTGGAGCCACCTGTCCATGGATTTTGTGGGTGAGCTTCCCAGGTCAGAAGGCATGTCGGTCATTTGGGTGGTAGTCGACCGCTTCAGCAAGATGGCCCATTTCGTGCCCTTGAAAGGACTCCCCTCAGCCCAGGAATTCGCCGACTTGTTCATAGTCCACGTTTTCCGGCTGCATGGCATTCCGGAAAACATAGTGTCAGATCGGGGAGTCCAATTCGTCTCTAGATTCTGGAGGGCATTTTGCCACCAAATGGGCATGAAGCTGTCATTTTCGTCGGGCTACCATTAGTGTTGGGCGAACACCTAGATGTTTGGGTTCGCGATGTTCGGGTGTTCGCGCCGAACTCCGAACATACTGGAAGTCAATGGGGACCCGAACTTTCGTGCTTTGTAAAGCTTCCTTACATGCTACATACCCCAAATTTGCAGGGTATGTGCACCTTGGGAGTGGGTACAAGAGGAAAAAAAATATTTGAAAAAGAGCTTATAGTTTTTGAGAAAATTGATTGTAAAGTTTCAAAGGAAAAACTGTCTTTTAAATGTGGAAAATGTCATGTTTTTTTGCACAGGTAACATGCTTTTTGTCGCCATGCAGTCATAAATGTAATTCAGAGAAGAGGTTCCAGGAAAAGGGACCGGTAACGCTAACCCAGCACAAGCAGCAGAACACGTGATGGAACAGGAGGAGGCGCAGGAGGAGAAGGCCACGCTTTTTGAGACACAACATCCCAGGCCTTGCATGAGGACAAATAGCGTGCGGATATAGCAATGCTTTTTGCCGCCATGCAGTCATAAATGTAATAAAGATGAGAGGTTCAATAAACAGGGACCGGCAACGCTAACCCAGCAGCAGCAGCAGCACAAGCAGCACACGTGATGGAACAGGAGGCCTCCTCGCAGGAGGAGAAGGCCACGCTTTTTGAGACACAACATCCCAGGCCTTGTATGAGGACAAATAGCGTGCGGATATAGCAATGCTTTTTGCCGCCATACAGTCATAAATGTAATAAAGATGAGAGGTTCAATAAACAGGGACCGGCAACGCTAACCCAGCAGCAGCACACGTGATGGAACAGGAGGTGGTGCAGGAGGAGAAGGCCACGCTTTTTGAGACGCAACCTAGGCCTTGCATGAGGACAAAAAGCGCGCGGATATAGCAATGCTTTTTGCCGCCATGCAGTCATAAATGTAATACAGATGAGAGGTTCAATAAACAGGGACCGGAAACGCTAACCCAGGCCAGCAGCAGCAGCACACGTGATGGAACAGGAGGAGGCGCAGGAGGAGAAGGCCACGCTTTTTGAGACGCAACCCAGGCCTTGCATGAGGACAAAAAGCGTGCGGATATAGCAATGCTTTTTGCCGCCATGCAGTCATAAATGTAATACAGATGAGAGGTTCAATAAACAGGGACCGGAAACGCTAACCCAGGCCAGCAGCAGCAGCAGCACACGTGATGGAACAGGAGGAGGCGCAGGAGGAGAAGGCCACGCTTTTTGAGACACAACATCCCAGGCCTTGCATGAGGACAAATAGCGTGCGGATATAGCAAAGCTTTTTGCCGCCATGCAGTCATAAATGTAATACAGATGAGAGGTTCAATAAACAGGGACCGGAAACGCTAACCCAGGCCAGCAGCAGCAGCAGCAGCACACATGATGGAACAGGAGGAGGCGCAGGAGGAGAAGGCCACACTTTCAGACACAACAACCCAGGCCTTGCATAAGGACAAGAAGCGTGCGGATAGCATGCATTTTGCCGCCATGCAGTCATAAATGTAATAAAGATAAGAGGTTCCATAAACAGGGACCGGCAACGCTAACCCAGCAGCAGCACAAGTGATGGAACAGGAGGAGGTGCAGGAGGAGAAGGCCACGCTTTCAGACACAACAACCCAGGCCTTGCATGAGGACAAGAAGCGTGCGGATAGCATGCATTTTGCCGCCATGCAGTCATAAATGTAATAAAGATAAGAGGTTCCATAAACAGGGACCGGCAACGCTAACCCAGCAGCAGCACACGTGATGGAACAGGAGGAGGCCCAGGAGGAGAAGGCCACGCTTTCAGACACAACAACCCAGGCCTTGCATGAGGACAAGAAGCGTGCGGATAGCATGTTTTTTGCCGCCATGCAGTCATAAATGTAATACAGATAAGAGGTTCAATAAACAGGGACCGGAAACGCTAACCCATCACAGATGGTCATTGTTCATGTTACTTGGTTGGGGTCCAGGAGTGTTGCATAGTCGTTTCCAATCCAGGATTAAATCATTTAAATTTGAGTCAGACGGTCTGCATTTTCTGTGGAGAGGCGGATACGCCGATCTGTGACGATGCCTCCGGCAGCACTGAAACAGCGTTCCGACATAACGCTGGCTGCCGGGCAAGCCAGCACCTCTATTGCGTACATTGCCAGTTCGTGCCAGGTGTCTAGCTTCGATACCCAATAGTTGAAGGGTGCAGATGGATTGTTCAACACAGCTACGCCATCTGACATGTAGTCCTTGACCATCTTCTCCAGGCGATCGGTGTTGGAGGTGGATCTGCACGCTTGCTGTTCTGTGGGCTGCTGCTGCATGGGTGTCATAAAATTTTTCCACTCCAAGGACACTGCCGATACCATTCCCTTTTGGGCACTAGCTGCGGCTTGTGTTGTTTGCTGCCCTCCTGGTCGTCCTGGGTTTGCGGAAGTCAGTCTGTCGGCGTACAACTGGCTAGAGGAGGGGGAGGATGTCAATCTCCTCTCTAAAGTCTCCACAAGGGCCTGCTAGTATTCTTCCATTTTGACCTGTCTGACTCTTTCTTCAAGCAGTTTTGGAACATTGTGTTTGTACCGTGGATCCAGAAGGGTATAAACCCAGTAATTGGTGTTGTCCAGAATGCGCACAATGCGTGGGTCGCGTTCAATGCAGTCTAGCATGAATTGAGCCATGTGTGCCAGAGTCCTGCCAGAATCCTCATCATCCTCTTGTGAGCGTTGTGATAGTTGTTGTGATGCATCATAGTTGTCACCTTCTTCCTGGTCTGCTTCTGCTGACCATTCGCGCTGAATTGTGGAAGTCCAACGTGCACCGCTCTGGCCCTCGTCAGTGGTGGCATGAAATTCCTGCTCCAACTCCAGCTGTTCCTCCTCCTCTTCTTCGTCATAGCTTCTGGGGCCAGCGTTTCCTGAGGCGAATGGCCTGATGTTGGTACCATCACGCTGATCGTTTTCTCCTTCAGATTCCCCCAGTTGCATCATGACAGCTGTTTCCTTGATTTTCAACATTGACCTCTTCAGTAAACACAGCAATGGTATGGTAATGCTGACTGAAGAGTTGTCACTGCTCACAAGCAACGTGGATTGCTCAAAATTTTGGAGGACTTGGCAGAGGTCCAACATGTTGGCCCAATCGGATCCACAGAAGCTTGGCAGCTGTCCGGATGCGCCTCGGTACTGCGCCGTCATGTACTGGACCACTGCACTCTTCTGCTCACAAAAGCGGGCTAGCATGTGCAGCGTAGAATTCCAGCGCGTAGGGACATCACACAGCAAGCGATGGTGGGGGAGATTGAATCGCTCCTGCATCTTGGCGAGTGCCCCCGAAGCAGTACTGGAATTTCTACAATGTTTGGCCACTCATCGCACCTTCAACAGAAGATCGGCCACGCCTGGGTATGTCCTCAGGAACCGCTGAACTACTAGGTTCATCACGTGCGCCAGGCAAGGGATGTGTGTCAGCTTAGCCAACCTTAAAGCGCGAATGAGATTACTCCCATTATCACACACAACCATGCAGGGTTTCAGGTCCAGCGGTGCCAGCCACAAATCCGTCTGTTCCTTTATTCCCCTCCAAATTTCCTCCCCTGTGTGCTGCTTATCCCCAAGGCAGATCAGCTTCAGCAACGCTTGCTGACGCATGCCAACAGCTGTGCTGCACTGCTTCCACGATCCTACTTCTGCTGGGTTAGCGTTTCCGGATGAGGTACAGCTTTGAGATGCGTTGGAGGAGAAGGAGTCAGAGAGGTAGGTGCTGCTGTTGTTATCCAGTGGGAGGGACGGCGGTGCAGCTGTTTGCGGCGTGGGCAACACTCGCGCCGTAGCAGGTGAGGAATCGCTGCCAGGCTCCACAAGGTTCACCCAGTGCGCGGTAAGGGAGATGTATCGACCCTGGCCGAACGCACTCGTCCAGGTGTCAGTGGTGAGGTGAACCTTGCAGGCAACGGCATTCTTCAAACTTCGAGTTATTTTGCTGACCACGTGCTCATGCAACTCAGGCACTGCAGAACGCGCAAAGTGGTAGCAGGTGGGAACCACGTAACGTGGGATGGCCACTGACATCATGCCCTTGAAGCTGTTTGTCTCCACCACTCGATATGGCAGCATTTCGCAGGCCAGAAGCTTGGCTATGCTGGCTGTTACTGCCACGGCCCGGGGGTCATTTGCTGGCAATTTCCTCTTGCGCTCAAACATCTCCGAGACAGACAACTGAACCGTAGGGCTGCACACTGAAGGGCTGTTGGTTGTTGTGTTTGATGAACACTGGGAGACCTCAAGAGCACTACTCCGGAAAGTGACAGTGTCAGCGTCGTCTGATGTTTGTGAATGTTGTGAACCACGCAATGGCTGGGCTACTGCTGCTGCTGAGGCGGGTCTGGTGGTGAGTCTGGTGACCCCAAGGGAGGCAGTGTTGCTGGTACCCTGTCCTGCCGCGTTTGCCCACAGAGTGGGATGTTTGGATAGCATGTGGCAGCTCATGCTGGTGGTGGAGAGGTTGTTAATACTTTTCCCCCTGCTCAGGCGGGTCTTGCACACCTTGCAAATCGCCATAGTACCATCCTCAGTGCAGTCTTCAAAGAAAACCCAGACTTTGGAGCACCTGCCTTGCTGGCGATTTCTGTTTGCACCTCTTTTGCCTCTCACTTGAACTTCCACGCTTGTGGTGCCTGAAATTGCGCGCCGCCTACCTTGTGGCACAAGGCGAACTCGTGCAGCAGTGGGTTCTTCAACAGACTCATCTGTGCTGCTGCTATGACGGCGATGTTCTCGTTCACAAACAAAATCTGGGTCTATGTCCACATTGTTCATACCCTCCTCTTCCATCTCCTCAAACTCGTCATATGTCATTGTAGGGGGCCGCCGCCATGGAGTAGAGCTCCCCAGAACAACCTCTGCGCACCTCACTCCAACGTCGTCTTCCAGATCTTGTCGGCCGACCTCCTGCAATTGCAACCCCTCCTGCCCAACTTGCTCTGGGATTTGGGTTTCCAAGTCCTCCTCGGACTCGCCTTGTATTTCAGTGCGCGGTGCATTTCCCACAGTTAATGGTTGTGAATCCGGGCACAACATTTCTGGCTGTTCCTCCATTGACCTTTCAAAGGTGGAAGTTTGTTGGGCTGGGAATAGCTCCTGCGAATACCCCATTGTGTCCTGAGGTAATTCATCGGACTGGTTATCTGGCAGTTGTGTGCGTGGTGTCGCTGCCGGTTGTGTCAGCTTTGTGCTCACTGGCTCCTTGTAACTGGCTGAGGACTCGGACCTCGTGCGTGATGTGCTGGTGCTGCTTAACCCACTGCTGGAAGCTTGAGAGGTCATCAAAGTAATTATCTGGTCCTGTTCTTTTGGATTTGTGAGGGTTGTTGTCCTGGACAACATGGGCGGTATTGAGTGGGTTTTCTTGGGTGCTCTCCTGTGGCCTATACGTGAACCGTCAGGGGAAACACCTCTTCCCTTGCCCCTCCCTCTTTCACCGGATTTCTTCCTCATTTCACTTATCCTTAAAGTACACACTGACTGGCAGCAGTACAGTGGCAGTACAGAAATGCTATACAGTGGTGGGTGAGTGGTGTACCACTATTCCCAGCAGCGACACAGAGCACAATGCTATACAGTGGTGGGTGAGCGGTGTACCACTATTGCCAGCAGCGACACAGAGCACAATGCTATACAGTGGCGGGTGAGCGGTGTACTACTGTTCCCAGCAGACACAGAGTGGCAGTAAACACAATGCTATATAGTGTGGCTGAGCGAGGTACACAGAGTGGCAGTAAACACAATGCTATATAGTGTGGCTGAGCGAGCAGTGTACTACTGTTCCCAGCAGACACAGAGTGGCAGTAAACACAATGCTATATAGTGTGGCTGAGCGAGGTACACAGAGTGGCAGTAAACACAATGCTATATAGTGTGGCTGAGCGAGCAGTGTACTACTGTTCCCAGCAGACACAGAGTGGCAGTAAACACAATGCTATATAGTGTGGCTGAGCGAGGTACACAGAGTGGCAGTAAACACAATGCTATATAGTGTGGCTGAGCGAGGTACACAGAGTGGCAGTAAACACAATGCTATATAGTGTGGCTGAGCGAGCAGTGTACTACTGTTCCCAGCAGACACAGAGTGGCAGTAAACACCATGCTATATAGTGTGGCTGAGCGAGGTACACAGAGTGGCAGTAAACACAATGCTATATAGTGTGGCTGAGCGAGCGGTGTACTACTGTTCCCAGCAGACACAGAGTGGCAGTAAACACAATGCTATATAGTGTGGCTGAGCAAGATACACAGAGTGGCAGTAAACACAATGCTATATAGTGTGGCTGAGCGAGCAGTGTACTACTGTTCCCAGCAGACACAGAGTGGTAGTAAACACAATAATGCTATATAGTGCTGGGTGAGCGGTGTACACAGAGTGGCAGTAAACACAATGCTATATAGTGTGGCTGAGCGAGCGGTGTACTACTGTTCCCAGCAGACACAGAGTGGCAGTAAACACAATGCTATATAGTGTGGCTGAGCGAGGTACACAGAGTGGCAGTAAACACAATGTTATATAGTGTGGCTGAGCGAGCAGTGTACTACTGTTCCCAGCAGACACAGAGTGGCAGTAAACACAATGCTATATAGTGTGGCTGAGCGAGGTACACAGAGTGGCAGTAAACACAATGCTATATAGTGTGGCTGAGCGAGGTACACAGAGTGGCAGTAATCACAATGCTATATAGTGTGGCTGAGCGAGCAGTGTACTACTGTTCCCAGCAGACACAGAGTGGCAGTAAACACAATGCTATATAGTGTGGCTGAACGAGGTACACAGAGTGGCAGTAAACACAATGCTATATAGTGTGGCTGAGTGAGCAGTGTACTACTGTTCCCAGCAGACACAGAGTGGCAGTAAACACAATGCTATATAGTGTGGCTGAGCGAGGTACACAGAGTGGCAATAAACACAATGCTATATAGTGTGGCTGAGCGAGCGGTGTACTACTGTTCCCAGCAGCGACACACAATGACTGGGGGGACCCTGGCTAGCGTGGCTGGAGCGCGAACTACCCTGCCTGCCTAGCCAAAGCTAAACCCACAGACAAATGGCGGAGATATGACGTGGTTCGGGTATTTATTTACCCGAACCACGTGACAGTTCGGCCAATCAGAGCGCGTTCGGGTCCGAACCACGTGACCCGTTCAGCCAATCACAGCGCTAGCCGAACGTTCGGGGAACGTTCGGCCATGCGCTCTTAGTGCGGCCATGTGGCCGAACGGTTTGGCCGAACACCATCAGGTGTTTCGGCCGAACTCGAACATCACACGAACAGGGTGATGTTCTGCAGAATCCAAACAGTGGCGAACACTGTTCGCCCAACACTAGCTACCATTCACAGACCAATGGGCAGACTGAACGGATCAATCAGTCTTTGGAGCAGTTCTTAAGATGTTACGTTGCGGAGGCACAGAATGACTGGGTAAAACTTCTGCCCTTCGCAGAATTCGCACAGAATAATTTGAAGAGTTCTTCTTCTGGTTTTTCTCCGTTCCAGATTGTGACAGGGATCGCCCAAATTCTCCCCTTTGCCAGTAGCCTCTACTCCGTTTCCAACTCTGGAGGCTTGGCAGAGGGCATTTAAAGATATTTGGTGGACGGTAAAGAGGTCTCCACGTGATAAGCACAATAGAGACAAGCACGCCTAACTAACCATCGACAGACAAACATGTAACAGAGGACGCGAGCGCTTGCTTAACGGTTACTTCACCGAGCCTCCAGCAAGTGTTTGTAGCAGACAAGACAGACACACGAAAACAGGGACAAGCGAGAGATAGGATCCACAGCACTAGCGAAAGTGGCTAGCGCGATCCAGGAAGACAGAACAGAAGGATCAAAATCAGCATTAGCGCTAGGCAAGTGCGATCCAGGCAGACAGAGTAGCAGAACAGGAGGATCCACAGCACTAGTGAAAATGGCTAGCGCGATCCAGGTACAGAGTAGCAGAACAGAAGGATCCACAGCACTAGCGGAAAGTGGCTAGCGCGATCCGGGAAGACAGAACAGAAGGATCCACAGCACTAGCGCAAGATGCCAGCGCGATCCAAGTGAGACAGATCAGAAGAGATAGCTGGTAGCAACCGCTGCACCAGCTATACTCCAAGAACAGAGATCAGAACCATTTCCTGTCGACCACCGCTGGGACAGGACAAACGCAACAAAACAAACAAACAGATAAGCAATCCTAACTGCACTAAGGAAACCTGCCTAGTGCAGTTTTCCAGGAATTACTCTAAGCTGATCTTCAAACAGAGAGTAAGGCTGACACTCCTCCAGAGTGTTTCACAGGAAGACTCCTTATGACCAGCCAAGCATTGTGGGAAACAGATAGTACTTATAGAGCAAGCCCACAATGGATGTGGCTAGGCAATTTGCATGATAAACGTATGCAAATTCCTCTGCAGCAAGCTGCAGAACTGACAGAAGCTCTTCTTTCCAGAGTCCTGCAGCATGCAAACCTAAACAATGGCCAAAAAGCTGCCTGCCTGCACAGGCAGCCAAACAGATCTTTACACATGCGTGGGGTAAGGTCTTTTCACGTGTCCCTGCTCAAACCTGCAGTCCATGTGGGTCCTACTCCTCCTCCTCCTGTGATGGTGGATAGTCAACCGGAATATGAAGTAAAAAAAATTTTGGACTCACGTATAGTGCAGAACTCAGTACAATATCTAGTGCACTGGAAGGGGTATGGTATTGAGGAAAGAATGTGGGTACCTGAGAGCCGCATGTATGCTGATAAATTGAAGAGGGAGTTCCACACTTTACATCCAGAAAAGCCTGGAAGGAGCTGTCCGGAGTCCACTCCTGGGGGGGGGGGGGGGGTACTATGGAGAGCAGGGCGGAACGCTGAAAAAATGCCGCATCTGACGCGGCGGTTAGCGCGCATGGCCCCGTTACTGACACTCTGTCCCTGCGCGGGGAGGCCGCCGCATGTGCTGTGAGCGGTGCTACCAACCCCGCGCATGGGACCGCAGAGACATTGCAAAACAGTGTCGGTGTGGCTGGGACTCATAGTCCCTCTAGGTTCAGAATGACGCGCGTGCGCGCGGAGAGGCAGAACTTATATGGCAGCCAGAAAAAGGTCAGCTGACCTGGTCGGTCAGCTGACGACTCTGCTCCTTCCCATTGGTCCAGCACTTAGGGAGGTGCTGGAGAATGTCTGTGTATATATACTGCCGGCTGTTCAGTTGCTGGTTGTCTGGCGTGCGATCATTACGTGGTAGCACTCAGACCTGAGTCAGATCCTAAAGTGTGCCGGGACCAGCTGGAGCTGTAATCCTACACTTAGCTAGATTCTATTGATACTCTAAAGTACTAGTTTGACTGTGATTATCTGTTATGACCTTCTGCCTGCCTGACTATTCTTCTGAACTCTGATCCTGTACCTTGCCATTCTGATACTCTGTTGCCGAACCCCGGCTTGTCCTTAGACTCTGCATCTGCCTCCTGATTTTGTACCTCGATATTTCTGATACCCTGTTGCCGAACCCTGCCTGTACTTTAGACTCCGCCTCTGCCTTCTGAATCTGTACTTTATCTGTCCGTGTGTTTACGACCAGGCTAGTCCGACCTCGAGAACTGACCTTACTGTTAAAGGCAGTTCCTAGATCTGTTAGTGACACCCCGTCCAGGGTGTCACTCCCGTTCTGTCCTTCCTACCTTCAGCCTGACTCCTCCCCCGGGAGAGTCCAGGTCTACGGAAGGAATCTGTATTTGTGCAGTACTCCTTGCTGTACGGAACTTGTTCCTGAGGCTCAGTCCTCAAAGTATTACTGTTGCACCAAACACTCTTACTCTACTCAGGTGTCCAGAGGTTAGCTTATATATCTGATTATCGGTGATACTGCAGATCATCAATAATCTGGTATATCTCTGTATTCCCAGTGATACTGCAGATCACCGGTAATCAGATCCTCTCTGTGTTACACCGATCGTTACAAGAACACAATAAACAGTGATTACTGACAATTACTTTAGCCAGATTCAAGATGTTTCACAGACAGTTGTTGTTTCTTCTTTATTCTTTGAGTGGTACCAACAAATTTGTCCATGTTTGTTTATATATTTAGTTCTGCTTACTAAACTGGGTTCTGAGAATTAGATCACCAGTTGACTACAAATCCCACTGTTAAGTGCTAGTTAGTATACAAAAGCTATGGATGATGAAGATCAGTCATGATTTGATATAAGATGACTGAAATGCAGCTACGCTATCTATATATCTCCACATCGCTGGATTAATTTAATGCTACACTTGTTTTCTGATGCATGATCCTCATAATGATATGCTGCATGGTGACACATTAAGAGCAAACTGGAGGAATTATCCTCCTGATGATCGTTACTGTTTCTGCTTCAAACCACAAAATGTATGTTTCATTTTATATGAGAAACTAGAGCTCTTCAAGTATTTATAATAATAATGGTGTTTTCATTGGTTCATCCCTTTTCTGCAGGAGCAAAGGAGAAGTAAAAACATTTTTTTTCATAAATGTATTTGTAATGTGTTTGTAAATGTATAACACTTTTTTTCATAAATGGATTTTAATTGTATTTCATTAATTGTAAAAGGCTTGGAGGTTTTCTTAGAACGTCGAGTAATTAAAGGAAAATTCCACTTTAATTAATATAAAACACACAAACATATAAGCCCTGCATAAATCTTTTTGCAATGTGATGCTATTATTTTTTTGCATTTCAATCTGCAGCCAGCTAAAGATTTCCAAACTTGTTAGTAAGCTCAGATTGCTGTTTATTTGTAGCCTTAGCAACAGTACTCTGTGCGCTCTGTTGGGAGTATAGTTGCCATGACACGGCCCCAAAAGTCCCACCTTGCTGCAGCAGTAATTAGATATGCAGGGCAGAAGCTTTTGTTACATATTTTCTATATGTGGGCTAATCCATTGACTTGCAGAAAACTGTAAGGCTACAATCACAATGGTGCGTTAGGGTAGGGCATAATGGCCACTTTGTAACAAGTAGTGCACTGCATTGCTCTACTTGTGAGACATTCATAGTGTAAAAACTATGTGTGAGTAAGAGACCCCAGTAACTTTTACAGGAGGAACAATCAGATAGATGTAATCAAATTGGACAGGTCCCTCATGGTGATTGCTGCTGCTCTTTGGTTCACCTCGGTGACTATGGAGCGATTTGTACAATGGAGCGATTTGTACAAGAGCACAAATGGAGAGTGCACCCAGGCACTATGGTGTCTGAAGGGAGGCTGGTGCAGGAATAATCTCATCTGATGTGATGGCTGGAAGTCCAGTATAGGAGAGGCCAGTAAAGGAGGCATGTGTCCCACTATCCGGGGACCAGGCCTGTTGTAGCAAGTTGTCCATCTCCTCAAGGTGGTGATAGGTAGCTGGCCATTCTGCATATAGCAACCCGCTGCTGTGTGCTATTGCTGCATTAGGCAGGTGCACCGGCGAGCGGTTGAGCAGTGTGCTCAGAATGGTATGTTGTAAAGAGCAGCTATGGTGCTCCAGTCTTCCTACTCTGTATGGCTGTACTATGTAGCTTGCAGGCAATTAGGCTGGGGGGAGAGAGGATGATGAATACAATAGTAATGTCAGTAAAAGTGTGTGCAGTAACCTCAAATAAATGACATCCAACATACATAGATAATAATATACTTTGTGGAGCTATAACAGGCTTAAAAAGGGGGCTATACAACGTTTCAGGAGCTCAAGCTCCTTTCCTCAGGCAAAGCCTGCAGTATAATGACATTGTAACACACTGCAGTGCATTGCCGAAAAATGCATGTTCACAGTTACAGTGAAGCAAAACTTTTCATTGACTGTATGCTTCACTGTATGCAACGCAATGCACGGATGAGTGCAGTGACACTTTTATATTCCATTGTGGTGCCTTCCTGCAGTTACAGGGAACACAACCTGTGAACATAACCTGACACTTCTGTCTCCCAGGTTCTTGTATAAGCACCGTGGGGTGAATGTGTTTTAAAATACATTAATGAAGATGAAAAAATGTTAACCATTAATCTTTGCAACATGTATAATTACATTTAAATCATGAAGCTTTTCTCAACAAACAGGGAATTTCCATTTAACATTAACATTAGACATTTAACATTAACATAAACATTAACATTAATCCACGCTATGCACATTGCAGCGGGTAGTGGCATAAGTTATAATTGCACAGCAATGAGCTTTAATGGTCTACAATAGAGTACATTTGAAATGGCAGCAGCCAAATTTCATTGTTGAGTGAAGCAGAAAGATGGCTCACCCTGCTGAAAGCAAACTCCTAGGTAGCATTCATGCTATTCCCCCTCTGAGTTGCCACAGTCCGGGGGGAATATGTCATTCAGGCACCCGCCGCAATTGCCGTGGCAGAATTACCTCTTTTATTTCCAATTTGGTAAATAGTTGTTGTTTTTTTTAAGCGCCAGCGATTTCTAAAATTGCCTTAAAAGCGCTTGTGCAATGATTCCCTATGAAGGTGTTCACATATGAGCGGTTCAATTTTGAGCAGTCAGAATACTTTTATCACTCTGTTCTTGAATTATAAGCTGAAATGGACATTATTAATTTTGAGGCACATTTAAACATTTTAAGAGAAGTAAGAAACTATTCAAGTAAAATAGGCATCCTCTCTTAAAAACAAATGTACAAAAGCACAAGCAAGCCAAGCACATTTAGCTTATTGGTATGATGCATTATTTTATTAAAATAGATATACTCCTGCTTATCTGTCAACAGTGTAATTAGCCCTGATTATGCAGAATACTGACATGTTTTGCATCCTAGAAACTAGAAAAAGCAGACTTTTTTTTAAACTTGTATCTAGGCAATGTATGATATTGTTGACAGTATTTTGCTGAACATTTTACAAAAATGCCCTTTTTCCCCGAGTTTTTGCCAGATGTTTTCCAGAATGATTATACTAAAAAGACACATATTAATAAAAAATGTGATTCAAAGAAATCCCTATTCTATCTGTACCTGAAATACAGTGCAAAGCTTGTGTTAATAAATAAAACAGTTATTAGCTGTTTGAGTGTAAATACTTCAAAATGAGTACATTTGTTGCTGACACCAAGGTATGAGATACTCCTGATGATTAACCGATTAAGCAGCAATTAATAACTTCACTGCAGTCCAGTAGTATCTGTTCTACGTGCTGATACTCTAATATACTTCCAGCAGCATTGCAAAAACTTGTTTCCAATCAGCAAGTGATGGGCAGTAAGAGGGCTTAACTGCAGCTACTGTATAGGCGGATCGGCAGATCAATTTGGGTGCTGCCAAAATTCTATAAAGATTTGCATCACTGAGCTAGAATACTGCTCAACAACGGTAATCCTGCATGATTACAGTTGTTGAGCAGTATTCTAGCTCAGTGGTAGGCAAACATTGGCTGACTGGTAGACTGACCTGTACCATGTACAATAATTACTGCTACACTGGCAGAACAGGATAATCCACCAGGCAAACTAGGCAAGGTGCTTGGGGCCCAGTGAGTGTCAAGGAGCCCATCCGCCTCCCTTTTTTGATCTTTCTTCACTTTAGCTTACCAAAAGGACCACAAAGGGCCTAGAGCCCCATTACACCTTTTTTATCCTTATTTTATTTTTTATTTTTTATTTTTTTTGCAAGAAACATTTCATTTTAACCCTTTGAGGACCCCAGTGTTAACCCCCCCCCCCTCCCAAAGACCAGGCCCTTTTCTTGAAATTGGCCACTGCAGCTTTAAGGCCAAGCTGCAGGGCCGTACAACTCAGCACACAAGTGATGCCCACCTTTCTCCCCACCAGCAGAGCTCTCTGTTGGTGGGGTCTGATCGCTCCTCCAGTGTTTTTTTTTTTATAAATATTTTTTTTATTATTTTTATAATACATTCCTTTATTTTGTTTTCATTTTTATCCCGCTCCCTCCCCCCGCCGGCCAATCAGCGTGATCGGCTGTCATAGGCTTCAGCCTATGACAGCAGATCACTTCTGCAGTAACAGAGGGGACAGCCGTGTCACACGGTTGTCCCCAGTATGGCGCTGCCTTAGACCGCAGCGCTGTACAACCTAATCAGATGGTGGTTTCGCCGTCTAACAGTCTCCAAGTGGCGATCGCTGCTAGGAGACTGAAGGAGCGGAGCAGCCTGCGTGCGATCTCCTGCTAGCACCATAGAGAGCCGTTCACGCGGAGCGGTCTTGGGGCTGCCACTGCATTCACACCAATTGGCGTGGAGCAGTTGGCAAGTAGTTAATCCATCTCTGTACCCTGGTACTTATCCTCCCTGGTGTTATAATTATTTCCAGATTCAGGGTCTAAAAGCTGTGCAATTTTTTCACAAGCTTTTAGACCCTAAAAACAAGGAAAAAAACACACCACAGAGAGATCTGCAACAGCTCCTGCATATAACTCACTCAGGCACAGGATTACCACTCTGAGCTGCAGATTTCCATCCCGAGACTCAGGATTACCGCTAACGAGATTGAAAGAGATACCGTGACCAAGAATTGAACTTCATCTCAATCAGTAGCTGATACCCCCTTTCCCATGAGAAATCATTTCCTTTTCACAAACAGATCAACAGAGGGCTCTGTATGGCTGATATTGTGGTGAAACCCCTCCCACAGTGGGATGTCAGGGCCATGGTTCTGACAGTTTCCTGCATGTAAGCCTCATTGCATTGTGGGAAATAACCGCTGTTTACAGCTGGGTTCAACTGCTAAAAAAGCAAGCAGCATCTCCTTCCGCTGACATCACCTGACAGCAGTAAAAATATCACCATGTGGTAAATGTCAAAATGTCAAAATGTAAAACAGGGAGAGGAAATATTTTACAATGCGAAAACATTTATACATAACTACTGTAAAAATGAAGCATTTTTTTAATTACATTATTACATTATTTTTCACTGGAGTTCCTTTTTAAAGAGACATTGAAGCGAAAAAAAATTATGATATAATGAATTGGTTGTGTAGTACAGCTAAGAAATAAAGCATTATGCTGGGTACACACTATGAGATTTTCTGGCCGATTTACTGTCAGATTTTCGATTTGCTTTCTGATCAATTTCTGAGCATTTTCCGATTGACTTCCTATTAAAGTGAAAAAATAAATAAAATGCACGGAAATTGATGGGAAAGTAAATCGGACATGTTGGAAATAATCGATCTGACAGTAAATCGGCCAGAAAATCTTATAGTCTGTACCCAGCATTAGGAGCAAAGACATAAGTCTAATATTTGTTTCCAGTACAGGAAGAGTTAAGAAACTCCAGTTGTTATCTATGCAAATAGCGATTGAGCTCTGCGACTTTGAAAGTCGCAGAGAGCTCTGACTTCTGATTAAGTTATCTCAACTGTATTGTGTTTTTCTTTTGCAGAGAACAGTTTAGGACAGATCAAAAGTTCACTGCATGTTCTGTAAAAACTTTTAGGGCCTGTAGAATGCTGAGTAATGTGTAAACTGCAAATATTGGAGAATGATGCAACGTTATAAAAAAAAAAAAAAAAAAAAAAAAAAAAAGCTATATAACTGAAAATAAAAATATCAGGATATTTTTTTTTTTTTTTGCTACCAATGTTCTAGTAATTACCCCTACTACACAACCAATTCATGCTATCATATTTTTTTTAAGATAAGACATTTTCATGTATTTTTGATCGGGCCCACATTATGCTACAATTTTATCTCCGATGTAACTGTTATTGCAGTGGTACTTTAGAGCAACAGGTAAGTTTATACCAGGTGATAGATTTAAAAAAAAAAGTGTAGAAACTATATTAAAACCCCACAAAAAAATTGGAGGTAGTGAGGGACTTTAAAACACTCTGGAAGTATGCTTAAAGTGTGCATATATATATATATATATATATATATATATATATATATATATATATACACACACACACACACACACACACACACACACATATATATATGTATATATATATATATATATATATATATATATATATGTATATATATATATATACACATATATGTATATAAATATGTATATATTATTATTTTATTATTTTATTTATTGTATTTATAAAGCGCCAACATATTATGCAGCGCTGGACATTAATTTAGGTTACAGACAATATTTAGGGGTGACATACAGCAATATGACAATACAGGAATACAAGAAAAAACGATCACACTCCATAGTATGAGTACCAGGTAATGCTTAGTCAGTCACTGGATGGAGCATGGAGATTAGGCAAGTTAGGTTCACTCAGATGCATAGCATGGGTTCACAGTAATGGTGGTGCAAGATCAGGTAGGACACAAAAGGAGGAGGACCCTGCCCAAAGGCTTACAATCTAGAGGGAGAGGTAAGGACACAAATGGTAGGGGACCAGAGTTCAGCTGTAGGTTTAGAGCACTTGTGAGGGGTAGTAGGCCAGAGTGAAAAGGTGAGTTTTGAGGGCTTTCTTGAAGATGTTGAAGGAGGAGGCTGTCCTAATGGGTGGAGGTAGGAAGTTCCATAGTGTTGGTGCAGCTCTTGAGAAGTCCTGGAGGCGTGCATGGGACTGGGTGATGCGGGGAGCGGTTAGGCGAAGTTCATTGGAAGAGCAGAGTGAGCGGCTAGGTGTGTACCTCTGAGTAAGATCGGAAATGTAGGTTGGACAGGTTTTGTGGACAGATTTTTAGGTCAGACACAGTATCTTGAATCTGATTCTGGACTGGATAGGAAGCCAGTGGAGGGATTCTAGGAGGGGATCAGCCATGGTGGAGCGATGGGAGCAGTGGATAATTCTGGCTGCCGCATTCATGATGGACTGCAGTGGGGCTGTTCGGGTCATAGGGAGACCAGACAGCAGGGCATTGCAGTAGTCAAGATGGGAAATTATGAGGGCATGGATGAGGAGTTTGGTGGTGGCAGAGGTCTGGAAAGGGCGAATCTTACAGATGTTACGAAGGTGGAAGTTGCAGGACTTTGTGAGGTTTTGGATGTGGGAAGTGAAGGAGAGTGCAGAGTCCAGGGTGACACCTAGACAGCGGGCTTGAGAGGTAGGGCGAATGGTAGTGTGGTTAACAGTGACATGCACATCTGGGAGGTTCGAGGATGGCTGGGGTGGGAAGATCATAAATTCCGTTTTGTCTAGATTTAGTTTCAGGAACCTAGCGGACATCCAGAAGGAGATGGCTGATAGGCAGGAGGAGACCTTGTCCATGGTAGTGGTGGATATGTCAGGGGTGTGGAGGTAGATCTGGGTGTCATCTGCATACAGATGATAGTTAAAACCCATGGAGGATATATATATATATTTGATTGTAAGTTTCTTGGTGAGCGTCACATTCAGTGAATGACAGGTGGCTCAGACAGCGATCGCTGTAAGTTCCCGTTCGCTGCCCTGCTGCTCAAGTGCCAGATCTGG
Organism: Hyperolius riggenbachi; assembly: GCF_040937935.1. Classification (NCBI taxonomy): domain Eukaryota; kingdom Metazoa; phylum Chordata; class Amphibia; order Anura; family Hyperoliidae; genus Hyperolius; species Hyperolius riggenbachi. The sequence continues at coordinate 262,550,778 of NC_090651.1, read as the reverse complement.
CTTTTGGTAGCCACCCACCGCTATGTGCAAACACTGTGTAGCAGGATGAATGAACTGCTACTGCCACCCTGCTGCCTGCAGCCTCCCTGCTTTCCTGGTGCCCTAGGCCATGGCCTTTGTGGCCTTGCCTGAAATGCATAATGAGCTGCAAATGAAGTTTAAAATATGCAAACACTAGTTCTAAATGACAGACGGGGGCCCTGAGCACTGCCACCACTCGGGGGGCTGCTCCGGGGCTCGCCTGTGCTCCCCCATTGTGTTAAATGTGGGTTTGGAGGTCCCGAGTGGTGGCAGTGCCCGGGGCCCCAGCCTGTCATGTGCACTAGTGTTTGCTCTTTTCATAATAGTCATATGGGTTATTCAAATATGAAAAGAACTGGGAATGGGGGTAACCTATAAACAATTAGCAGTATGAAGATGGTTAGCAAAAAGGTGACCTAGCCCACCACGTGTTTGGCTCAGTCCCCTAACAATGGGCACATGGGTCCATAAATAAAAAATGAAGCCCCAGAGCACAATCATAATAGGGCCAACAACTTTAAAGTACAATTCCACTCTTGCTTAACATTCGCTGTAAACATGTTTCAAGAGAAAGTTCAGAATTTTGCGAAAATGTGTAGTTTGCAGAAATCCATTACATTTTTGCACAAACAATTATGCACTGTAATTGCAATCATGTGCTTAATTAATTTTGCAGTAGTAGGAACGAAGTGCCCAGGAAGGATAAAATACATTAAATTCATCAAATTGAAAAATTAAGGGGTAGCTACCTCAGAGATGACGCGGATATATGATAAAAAAAAATGTGTTTATTTGAACTTAGGCAACGTGTTTCGTGAGCACATACAGTTCACTTCATCAGGCCAAATATCACTGCCAGAATACGACAAAAAAGTCTGGCATTGAGAGCCACACTATAAAACATCTGGGGACACTGACAAAATGAGACTGTAATAGTGGCGAGGGAGCTAAGCAATTCAGTACAGCCAATGAAAATGGGATGATCACTGTGTATGTGTGGGTGAGCTACATGGAATGACAGGTATATGTACATAACATTTATTTGTTGAATTGCTTTCATCTGCTTTACCCTTTAACATTTGCATACTGTTTGAAAATGAATGCAGGGTATTATCATCATCACATTGTTTTCATGTTTTTAGAGCTGAAGTGTTAAAATCATGACACAGCACTTTATCGTTCCTGATCTATCACCAGGAACTATTTCAAGATGTGTCTCAGTGTAATTTAGATAATTAAAAATTGAAGTTTCTGCAAATGTATTCCATCATCACTCGCTCATTCACGCTTGGAGCTGCTAAAGACAGGATTCCTGCACCGCGTGTGCGAGTTTGATTTCATAATGCGCCTAACATATTTTATCTGTTGAGAGCCCCGGGAGTTTAGATGTCATAATTATTTCATGGTGAAAAATCTAAGGCTTTATCTAGGAGAGATCAGGAAGCAATGGGCTCAGATAATCGTGGCTGCAAGCGGATTATTTGGGGACTCTGCAGTAAGTGCTACAGCCATCATTATGAAACAAAGAGTACAAAATACAACTTCATAATATCTTTTATGCAGTTCATAAATATGAATAGCTCTTTCAGAGTACAATGGCACATTCACGAGAATCAAGCAAAGGCCTTTACCTTACTGTTTGAAGATAGTATTGCATTTGATATGGCCAAAGCAGTCCAGTAACCTATGAATGTTAGATGTGTTTTTATTATTGCAAGCACCATTTTTTATTTGCAAAAGCAGAAAAAATGGCTAGCTAAATTATAAACTGAGGGGCCTCTACTCGTGTATGTATGCTTCAGCTGCCGGTGAGCTGGGCCCAGGGTGAGCTGAAAGGCTGCTCACCCTGCTGCCACTCAAATCGCCGGTGGTGTTAAATATTATTCTCCCTCTGAGTTGCAGCAATATGGAAGGAGATGTTATTTGGGGTCTTGCCAGATTCCCAAATTACTCTACCCAACATAGCACTAGTGCTATGGCGGCGCCCAGCTTCGGTGGTAAGCGCCAGGCACCAAAATTACCTGCCATGCTGTACTCTCCCACCATGGTCTTAGGTAGGTACACACTATATATTTTGTGTTGCGCATTCAGGAAAATTGGAATGCAACGGTGATCAATAGTCACATCCAGGGCCAGTTAAAGTAACAATTGGGCCCTAGGGCAAAATTAGCCTGGGGGCCCCCTAACAGACACCCCCGACCAAAAAGCGGCATTAGAGGTCCTTTGTTCCAGCCAAATTTCCCTCCTGGGCCCCTAAGCTGGCTACTGACCCTCCCCCAATTACCTCCCAACTTAACAGACTCTGCAGAGTCCCTGGGGAGCAACAGTTAAAATGGGGGGGGGCCTTGGGGGCCCCTACAGGCTCTGGGGCCCTGGGGCAATTGCCCATTTTTTCCTATGGTAGCTCCGGCCCTGGTCACATCGCATGTTCTTGCTGCAATGTGACACAGGCCATAGACTATTGCCGCGGCCGCGATTTCGATCGCGAAAATAGAGAAAACTAAAAGGCGTAGGGTGACGATTTAGGGGTTGTCAGAAAGAGGAGAAAGAGAGCTTTAAAATGATATTCATCTTTCCATAGTTACATTGTATTACACAGGGCGACTTTTTCCTAAAGTCAGCAGCTCCATTCTACTGAATGGAGCTGCTGACTTTGAGTAAAAGTCGCCCTATGTAATACAATGTAACTATGGAAAGATGGATATCATTTTAAAGATCTCTTTCTCCTCTTTCTGACGACCCCTAAATTGTCGCCCTACGCCTTTTAGTTTTCTCTATTTTCGCGATCGAAATTGCGGCTGCTGCAATTTCAATCGCGAAAATAGCAAAAACTAAAAGGCGTAGGGTGGCGGTTTATATATCATCGGAAAGAGGAGAAAGAGAGCTTTAAAATTATATGCCTCTTTCCATAGTTTTTGCACTGCTCGGAGTCCCTTTAATATGCAAATTATCACTTTATGCCCCTAAAGCCAGGCTTACACCCCAAACTGCTGGTGTATAGCAAGCCTATAGCTAATAAAATTTACAGAGCCACATCATCCCAACATGCAGACAGCCTGTTTTGGACTGTTGGTTCTCTCCAGAGCAGGACAGGGATTCATATGGATCTATGTGATAGGGGCATGATGCAATATCCCTATTTAAAGAGGAACTGTGACCAAGGATTAAACTTTATCCCAGTCGGTAGCTGATAACCCATTTCCCATGAGAAATATTTACCTTTTCTCAAATAGATCATCAGGGGAGTCAGTATGGCTGATATTGAGGTGAAACCCCTCCTACAGTGTGATGTCAGGACCTAGGTCCCAACAGTTTCCTGTCTATGAGCCTTGTAGGAATAAACAGCGTTTTCCAACTGCCAAGCAATCAGTATCTCAGTATCTTTGTGCATATGTTTATCTATTTGTGGTTATAGATTATGGCAGTAAGTGCTGTCAGGTTTTTTTTTCTTGTCTTCCAGTAGTAAAGATGAATACATGCAGGCGCAATGTGGATCAAACAGCATCAACAAATTACATGGCGAATATCAATTATTTCTTTTCAAAATATTTTCTATTTTTGGAACAACATATCACTTGATTTTGTTTGTGACAACAGGTTATAATAATAAGATTAATAATGATAATAATAATAATAAACCTTCCAAATTTGCTTTTCTAGTGAGTCACAAACATATTGTATGACCAGCTAAGCAACTCCTGGAAGATTAGTACAGCTGTGGGAAATATCTCTGTGTCAATGTACTGCTACCACATGGGATTACTGCCACCATTTCTCCTTACAGATAGTAGTTTAGAGGTTTATAAAGATGACACACAGTTATTTGTCACTGGTAATCTCAAGATGCCATGCAGTTTTAGTAGATGATGTTGGCAGGAACATTGATTTTAACACTGGAAACAAATACCTAAAGTGAACCTCTGTACACATTGTATTGTCTTAAAGCTCATCTCCAGGCATTTTTTTACTCCATCTGCCATCTTCCATTTCTACTAATTTATTATGATAAAATTAAGTGTTAAAATGCCTGCTAATACTTATCATGTGACTGCAGTGCTGTTGCTCATTGTTGTCTATTTCCCAGGAGTCCAGTGGAGAAGTGATGCTTTCCAACAAAGATGGGAAAATTAACCTACTGCTCAACACCTTTCCCAATCAGAAGGTTGACATGGGGGTTGTCAAAAACCTGAATAGTTCTTGCCTTTTGCACGATTGCTAACACAGTAAAGGATTAAACCTTTAAAGTGTTGCTATGATATAAATCTGGTATAGCGGGGTCTGAACCCTCTATAATAGTAAATATAGATTGACGGTATACCTTAAAATGAATCAGCGCACTGGATTTTAGATAAAAACATTGTATTTGCTTATCATACAGCATACATACAAAACATGAACAGCTCTAAGTAGAATATCCTTCTAACAGTATTCAATCTGAACAGGCCTATAGCTTAAAAAGAATTATAACAATTGTGTTATGTAGAATAGGAACGACAGTAGCCTCATCTGCATTACTAGCTGTGTAAAAACTTGTAGTAATCTTCTTGAAAAATAGCATAAAAAATAATTTCTAAAAGTACTTCTTGCTAACATCTTAACAGAACTTAATGTAGAAAACTAATAAAGTAAATCACTAGAATATTAAGCATATTACTTCCTCTCTGTCATCTCTTCAGCATCTAGAACCACATGTGGGAAAGTAACTTGTGGCTTGTAGCTGAGTAGGTATATTTCAGGAGAGATCCGGTCTGGATGTCTCTGAATATCTCTCAAAACTACCTATTTTTACAATCTCTGGTTCTGATTGACTGAGATTTCCATGCGTCACTCCTTCTCATGTTTTGAATAGCTGACGTTTAATAATTTTGTGTAATGATTTGTGTCAGCAAGAGGCAGAATTCTGATTATTAGGTGATCTGCAGTATCACCTATAATGCAGATACATACCTGATTATAAGGTGATCTGCAGAATCACCTATAATGCTGGTATACCAGAAGCTGCCGTGACAACAAATACAAAAGGTGTAACAGGTGTAACCTGCTTGGTGCAACAGTAATACTGATAAGTTTAGCAGAACCTTACCAGAGGAGCTGGTGAGTACTATCAGTAATGAACAAGGGCTCACTGCCAGGTGAGTAGAGTGGTCAGACAGATCGGATCGGCAACAGACAGGAAGGTACAGTACAGAATCGGCAGGCAAGAGGATAGAGATATATCAGGCTGAGTTAGCAACAGGATCAGATGGGCTAAAGTACAGAATCGTAAAGTGAAAGCAAAGTCAGAAGAGAGCCAGAGTCAAACACAGGATATCAAGCAATATAATTCAATCACAGTAATAAATCCTAGTCTTGTGTGAAATCCCCGGTTTCCTCCCGGATCAAAGCACACCGGATCTATCTAAGGTCTGAGTGCTAACACGTAGCATTCGCAACAGCAGACAGTTTGCAAGTGACTCCAAGCGGCTTAAAAAGCGGAGGAGACCACTCAGCCACGCCCACACTCATCAGCCAATCGGAAACGCAGAGAGTCTCCCCTGACGTCAGCCGACCGGCCGGTCAGCTGACTCGCCTCCTTCCCGCATAAAGGTCCCGTCTGTGCACGCGGGCGTGACAAAGCTACCCTGTGAGCCACTGACAGTCCCCTCCTCAGCGTGCTAGATGCCGGAGGAACGGGAGAAACGCCTGACAGGGAAACCGAAGCAGCTGCGGAGGCATCCTGACTGCCCGCAGCTGCTTCTACAGGGATTGTTACATTTTGTAGTTACAATTTTCTTATTTAACTTATCTGGGGGAATTGATGTAGTTTAGGATATTTACACATACTGACATTTGCTTATTGGGTTAATTTGACATCTTTAAAAGTTTAAAAGTGGACATCACCAGCCATCTTGTCTACATTCCTTTCTCTCTGACCTGTTAATTGACTTATTTACCCCAGACATTAGGACTTTAACCACTTCAGCCTACAGTGTTTTTCACCTTATGCATCCAAGCAACTTTCACCTCCCATTCATTCGCCAATAACTTTATCACTACTTATTACACTGAAATGATCTATATCTTTTTCTGCCACCATTTAGGCTTTCTTTGGGTGGTACATTTTGCTAAGAATTTTTATTCTAAATCCATTTTAACAGGAAGATTAAAAAAAATCATTATTTCTCTCAGTTTTTGGCCATTATAGTTTGAAATTAATAAATGCTACCGTAATTAAAACCCATGTTTTTTATTTGCCCATTTTTCCTGGATATTACACAGTTTAAATTATGTCCCTATCACAATTTATGGCGCTGATATTTTATTTGGAAATAAAGATGCATTTTTTCATTTTTTGTAATTTAAAAAAATTATATTAATATACTATCTTGACATGCATATTCAAAAAATTCAGAAACTTAGGTAACTTATGATGTTTCTTTTTTATTGTAATTTTTTTTTAATAAAAATAATTATTTGGGGTTTTTTTGGTGTGGGAGGTAAACAGCTAATTTTAAATGTAATATAATTTATTTATTTAATAAAAAATGTATGTGGGTGAAGTTTTACTATTTGGTCACAAGTCAGAAAGTCCTGGAAGCGAACGATCTCGCTTCCAGGAAGCATTAGGAGGACAGGAAACTTTTTTTCTGCAGAAAGACCGCGGCCTCTGATAAGAGGCTGTTGGTTTTTCTGCAGGGGACTTAGATCAATGAATGGGAACTATATTCCCATTCATTGATCTCGGGGCTAACGGCAGGCAGTGGGAGTGTGAGCTTGATCACAATCACGCTGACGGCGCAGAGTCAGCAGCAGTCTATCTGGACGGATATATCCGTCCAGATAGACTTAAGTGGTTAAATATTAAACAAATTTAATTCTATCTCTTTCGTGATGCCCTGCTAATAATATGTCTCTCTGCTAATTAGTTTGGAATGTGTCTGTCCTTTTCCAGAAATGGTGTCTGATATTTTGACCCAGCAAAGCAGACCTGTAAAAGTCTGCAGCAATGTCATGCTTATTTAAACACTGTAACTATTCTTATAGAATGATCAAATAACATTTATACTGATAATTTATCTAAATAATTTAATTCTATAATTGTTTTCTAAAGAAAAGGTAAAAATATTAATTGTATATAATCATTTTATAAACATTATAAAAACCGCCAGGTGACATTATTGTTCTAAATATAAGACAAAAGAAAAAAAACCTTGATATGTTTATTGTTGACATTCCAGAGGACATTAATAACCAAACATCTTCTTCTAGCTGAATGCTCTTGCTAATATGTGTCTTCAACATACATTTACTTGAAGAATACAGGTTGTTTAAAGGGGCCTAACACCTGGACAGTGGCATGCTGAAGGGGGATTTATGGCAATAGCCCCACCAAAAATTACATAGTTTATGTAGAGTCATGTTTTAATCTCTAAAGGGCAGAAATCACAGTACATTCCTAAATTTGTGGAATTAAGTGCTTTAAATTAATTAAGTGCTTTAAAATGACCGGCGTGCATACACGAAAATAAGGTAGTATTAGGGATAGGCCCGGTTCACACTGACAGACAAAATGCCATATTTAACACACTGCAAACAACCGCAAAGAGCTTTAGTGATAACATCAGGTGAACAAATCATTGTTTTTACTAGTTGACAACTCCAGGACATAAATGTTAGTCCTCTCGGTGGCAATCTTTGTGTAGTGATGTGTAGTGGACTCCGTGCTTGTGTGCACGTTCGCAGGAGTGCAGGCGATCACAGTTTTCCAGCCCCTATGGTCGGGATGAGGTAGTTCAATGACAGTTAAATGACCACCCCTCCCCCACAAAAAAAAAAAACAAAAAAAAAAACAGTGATTCTGCACTGAGGCCTTATATCGGGGGCAGAAGTAGATACTAGATGCCAGTAGTGGTGGTAAAGGATTATTGGGTTATGGTTGATGCACTACTAGAACCAGTAGACCTGTCTCCAACAGCTAATGTGTGCACTGGACACACAGAACTACATATAACAATAGCAAAAAAAAATAAAAACAGCCCTTCCAGGGGCGATTGATTTATCAAGTTGGTGCACTACTAGGACCAGCAGACCTGTCTCCAACAGCTAATGGGTGCACTGGACACTCAGAACTGCAATATAACAATAGCAAGAAAAAGAAAAACAGCCCGTAGAAGGATGAATTACTGTAGCACTAAGCACTAACTGCACCTGTCTGCAATGGCTAAAATGCACTGTGTGGACACAATGAACAGCAATATCACAAGATGAAAACACAGCCTTTAGAAGGGGTCTGGGGGTTATGTAGATGGTGAATTGGAAGCAGCGAGTAATTCCACTGAGGAGTCGGGACACAGAACACAAGCCTAACTAACGCTTTCCCGAATAGCAGTACAGCTCTGTCCCTAGTCTCCTCTACAGCAGCCACAGGCAGAGTGCAAAATGGCTGTTGTGCTGGCTTTCTGATAGGTGTGGGCCGGGAGGGGGGGGGGGGCAGGGGCGTAGGGCCTGTGGTCGCAACGGTCGCCTTGGCGACCAGGCCCGGCACCTGAAGAGGCGGGGGAGGGGCCCGGGGGGCCCATGTAGTGCCGACCGTGCGCGCTATTTTGAGGGGGGAGCCAGAGCCGCGGGGAGGGCAGCCCGACCTCTCCCTCCCTTCCTCTCCCCGGGCCCCCCCCCCCCCCCCCTTCAGATGCAGAGTGCGCGGCGCACGGAAGCGCTGTAGGCAGAACTCACCTCTGTCCTTGCGTTCCAAGCGCCGCTGATCTCCTCCCGCTGTATAGATGCTGTTACACACTGCTTCCGGCTAAACAGGAAGCAGTGTGTAACAACATCTATACAGCGGGAGGAGAGATCAGCGGCGCAGGGACGGAGGTGAGTTCTGCCTACAGCGCTTCCGTGCGCCGCGCACTCTGCATCTGAAGGGGGGGGGGCCCGGGGAGAGGAAGGGAGGGAGAGGTCGGGCTGCCCTCCCCGCAGCTGCGGCTCCCCCCTTCATTATGGGGGGGCACCTACCTACCTACCTACCTACCTACCCACCCACCCTATGCTGTGGGGCAGCTACCTACCTAACCTATCCTGGGGGGGCAGCTACCTAATCTAACCTATCCTGGGGGGGGGCAGCTACCTAATCTAACCTATCCTGGGGGGGCAGCTACCTACCTAACCTATCCTGGGGGGCAGCTACCTACCTAACCTATCCTGGGGGGGGGCAGCTACCTACCTAACCTATCCTGGGGGGGCAGCTACCTAACCTATCCTGGGGGGGCAGCTACCTAACCTATCCTGGGGGGGCAGCTACCTACCTAATCTATCCTGGGGGGGCAGCTACCTACCTAATCTCTCCTGGGGGGGGAAGCTACCTACCTAACCTATCCTGGGGGGCAGCTACCCACCTAACCTATCCTGGGGGGGGGGCAGCTACCTACCTAACCTATCCTGGGGGGCAGCTACCTAATCTAACCTATCCTGGGGGGCAGCTACCTAATCTAACCTATCCTGGGGGGCAGCTACCTACCTAATCTATCCTGGGGGGGGGGCAGCTACCCACCTAACCTATCCTGGTGGGCAGCTACCCACCTAACCTATCCTGGGGGGCAGCTACCCACCTAACCTATCCTGGGGGGGGCAGCTACCTACCTAACCTATCCTGGGGGGCAGCTACCTAATCTAACCTATCCTGGGGGGCAGCTACCTAATCTAACCTATCCTGGGGGGCAGCTACCTATCCTATCCTGGGGGGCAGCTACCTAATCTAACCTATCCTGGGGGGCAGCTACCTAATCTAACCTATCCTGGGGGGCAGCTACCTAACCTATCCTGGGGGGCAGCTACCTAACCTATTCTGGGGGGCAGCTACCTACTCTAACCTATCCTGGGGGGCAGCTACCTACTCTAACCTATCCTGGGGGGCAGCTACCTACTCTAACCTATCCTGGGGGGCAGCTACCTACTCTAACCTATCCTGGGGGCAGCTACCTAATCTAACCTATCCTGGGGGGCAGCTACCTAACCTATCCTGGGGGGCAGCTACCTACTCTAACCTATACTGGGGGGCAGCTACCTACTCTAACCTATCCTGGGGGGCAGCTACCTAATCTAACCTATCCTGGGGGGCAGCTACCTACTCTAACCTATCCTGGGGGGCAGCTACCTACCCTAACCTATCCTGGGGGCAGCTACCTAATCTAACCTATCCTGGGGGAAAGCTACCTAATCTATCCTGGGGGGCAGCTACCTAACCTAACCTATACTGGGGGGCACCTACCTCATCTAACCTATACTGGGGGGCAGCTACCTAATCTAACCTATACTGGGGGGCACCTACCTATCTAACCTGGGGGCACTTACTTGTCTAACCTGTATTCGGGGCACCTAGCTAGCCTATACAGGAGGCAACTATACTGGCTACCTATATTGGAGGCACCTACCTAACTAACCTATACTGGGGGCACCTACCTATCTAACCTATGCTGGGGGCAACTATTCTGGCTACCTATTTTAGAGGCACCCACCTAGCTAATCTGTACTGGGGGCACCTGTCTAACTTATTTAACTTATACCGCGGTCACCTGCCTATCTAACCTATACTGGGGGCAACTATACTGGCTACCTATGCTGGAGACACCTACCTGGCTAACCTATACCGGGGGCAACTATACTGGCTTACCTATGCCTGGCTACCTATACTGGGGGGACCTATAGCTGGCTATAGGGTTTCGGATATGTGTGTGCGTCTGGTGTTGCCGGGGGGAGGGGGGCTGATGTTGCCGTGGGGGGGGCCACATCCAGATTCCGCATCGGGGCCCAGAGGTTTGTAGCTACGCCACTGGGGGGGGGGGGTCCAGGTGGGAGGGATAGCTTATTGGCTGCCATGTGTCTACTGACTCTGGGGTGAACTGTACATTTTTGGCTCTATTATAATGTATTGGGGGAATGTCGAATATGCCATATGTTCGTGAACAGATGCGAACGTGAACAGATGCGAACGTTAACATGAATTATTCGTTAGAAACTGTCCACTGGCAAACAGTTCAGGCCATCTCTATTTAACAATAATTATTTCTTTCTTCAGCAGGAATGCATTGATTATTCTATCTCTCTGCAATATAAAATGGCATCAGTGCTTCTTAAAGGGAACCTAAACTGAGAAGGATATGGTTTTTTCCTTTTAAAATAATACCAGTTGCCTGACTCTCCGGCTGATCCTGTGTCTCTAATACTTTTAGCCACAGCCCCTGAACGAGCAAGCAGATCAGGTGCTCTGACTGAAGTCAGACTGGATTAGCTGCATGCAGGGGCGTCTGAGTCACTAGGCAACTCTAAATTTTTGCCTGTAGCGCCATGGGTGGAAGTGGGCGCCCTCCCGACAAGTCACCGCTCTGTTCGTGTTTATTTTATTTATTTTTTTCAGCCAGGTCGGCGTCGGCTGTGACAGGCAGCTCAGCCTGTGCCCGGCGCCGCCTACTGGTCCGCCCCCTTCCTCTCCTCTTTTCCGAGCGAGCAGCAGCAGCACGCACATTAGTTTATGTGGGAGTGCTGTGCCGCCGCCTACTGGTTCGCCCCCTCTCCCCGCCCCCTCTCTCCCTCTCTGTTTAGAGCGTGCGGCCGCCGCACGCTAGTTTGTTTACACGCCACGCCGGCGCCGCCCCTAACTCCGCCCCCCGCCTGTCACACGTGCTTGAAGGCACCGTGTGTGACGCCAGATGGAGGGACCAGTGCTACCGCCGGCTGACACCTGACCTGAGTCAGTGTGCACACAGTGCACAAACTAGCAGAGCCTGAGAGACGACACACACACAGACAGTGAGTGCCAATCCTCAGATCTGACTGCTGCTCTTGATAATTTTTTTATATGCATCCTGGCTGGCTGGCCGGCCCTGATTCCGCCCCCCCGCTCGCCCATATCCCCCCCGCTCGCCCAGTGGCTCCTGGGAATGGATATTAAACACAGGCATATATAGCATCATGCCTGCTGCTGTGTGGGTCTGGGCAGGACTCGGAGGGAGGGAGACACACTTGCTGCGCAGTGTACAGAGCAGCAGAGGGGACACCCTCATAGTGAGTGGCGTGACCCCTCTTGATATTATATGCCCCACTCTCCCCTGGCTGGCCCTGAGATTTGAGTGGGGGGGGGCGCCACAGGTTTTCTTGCCTGGAGTGACAAAGTGGCTAGAAACACCCCTGGCTGCATGCTTGTTTCAGGAGTGTGATTCTGCCACTACTGCAGCTAAAGAGATCAGCAGGAGAGTCAAGCAATTGGTATTGTTTAAAAGGAAACATCCACATCTCTCTCAGTTTAGGTCCCCTTAAAGACAGTGGTATTAAACTTTTAATTTGTTTATACTTTCATATTTTGACTTTCTCTGGCTGAGAAGTGTTAAGGTGGCCACTAATGATCCAATCTTTTTCATCCAATCTTACCATTTCTATGTAATATAAGGTAACTGCCTGAATTATCCATTCAATATATTCAGCCAATTTACCCTTATACTACATAGATTTGGTAAAATTGGATGAAAAAGATTGGCTCATTAGTGGCCACCTTTATATGCTCTTGCTGGCTGCAAGACCTTGTAATTATAGTACATGTTAACAAACTTGTGAATGTTCTTAACATTTTCATTAGTTAAAAAGTCACAAAGTAATATTTTAGAGAAGTACAGTTTACAATAAAATTTTACATAGCTCATTCATACTTAAAACATATACTGTACATACTGTATGGCAGCTTTTCCTGCATGAACAAACTGCTAGAATTCTGACAGGGTGGTGTTGGAGGTGATGTTTATGTGTTGCCCTGTTTAGAACTAGATTAAGAACTATACAATCATTTTAATTTTTTTTTATTCTGTCTATTAGAATAATGGAAGGGGAGGGAAGTAACCCTAAACTTTCACAGGGCATTTTAGCTTTATTATAAAACAGCCTTTGACAGTCCTTTGCAGTCACTATGCTAATTTTTCCCCTTCCATGGTAAGTGCTGTTTCTTCTCACCTTGCATCTTTGCTATCAAAGATGGGGGAGCCAAATGACTTGTGGTTAGATACATAAGATAGAATTGGTTGTGGTTAACCGCAAAATGTATAGATCTTACGAATCCATTGCAAAACCGCCTGGACTTGCCTGTCTCCAGCCAGGGGCATAATAATAGGGGCTGCAGCTCCTACACTTGGGGAGTACGCTCAGGGCCATTTTGGGGAGCAGGAAGGGTCGCAGCAAGAGGAGAGAGCATGACCGCACTCCCCTTGTGTTCCTGCCGCCGCCCACTGCCACTGATAATTGCAGGACTGGAGCACACTGAGGGGAGAGCCCAAGCTCCGCGGCGGGGCGGAGCTTGGACACACACACAGACGTTCAGGAAGTAAGGACTTTGCTACACCAGGCCGGCGGACGCGCTGAGGTTACGGTGCAGTACTTCTATATGATATGCTATACAAACAAGAAACTACATTGTAAGCAGAATTTTAGCAGGGTGTATATGTTTTAATAAACTGGATTACGCGATGTTCAATTTTATATTGGCTCTAGGACTCCTTTGTATGGCAATGGCTGCCGGGGTCTATGCATGATAGCAAGAAATTTGAGGGTAAGCGGCCACTTCATAGGGAGAGGTGGAGGCTGCTTTTTGGCACGTTTGGGACTTATTCACTTACTCTGGTAGTGTGTGAGGTTACACCAAGGGTGAATTTGTCCATACGTTACACCCTATGTTCCCTCTTTGTGTTTTTCTCCCTACATGAGCATATTGAACACCAGTGGAAGACAAGCGCAGCAGTACTGGACGATCTCCTTAACATACCCTGCAAATTTAGGGTTTCTAGCATTTAAGGTGGATTTGCTATTAACCATTAAAGTCGGCAGGTTTTTAAATGTGTATTTTTTTTTCCTTTGAAACTTTAAAATCGATTTTCTCAAAAACTATAAGGCCGATTTGGAAAAAAAAAATCCTCTTGTAGCCACTGGGGGCCCCTACAAGCTCTGGGGCCCTGGGGCAGCTGCCTCCTTTGCCTTAATGGTAGCGCCGGCCCTGCCTGCCTCTATATGATATATCCTGGCTCTATTCCCCTCCTCCCACAATACCTTTTCCTAGTCATACCCCCTACTCTATTCCATGTCAGCCCATCTTCTGTACTTAAAGGGACACTTAAGCCAGAAAAAAAAAAGAGTTTTACTCACCTGGGGCTTCTACCAGCCCCCTGCAGCAGTCCTGTGCCCTCACAGCCACTCACTAATCCTCTGGTCCCCCGCTGCCAGCCAGTTTCGTTTTTGCCGACAGGTCCCTCAGGACTGGCCACGCGTAGCTTTTTCCGCATTCCCGACTGTAATTAGCGCTATTGCGGGCCGCAACACGTACAAAAATACGTGTTGCCACATATCTATGCGTTCGTAATGCGGCAACATGTATTTTTGTACGTGTTGCGGCCCGCAATAGCGCTAATTACAGTCGGGAATACGGAAAAAGCTACGCGTGGCCAGTCCTGACGGGCCTGTCAGCAAAAAAGAAACTAGCTGGCAGCGGGGGACCAGAGGATTAGTGAGTGGCTGTGAGGGCACAGGACTGTTGCAGGGGGCTGGTAGAAGCCCCAGGTGAGTAAAACTCATTTTTTTTTCTGGCTTAAGGTTCACTTTAACACAGTGATCTTAGCTGCTTCCTTACTACTAATACCCCACCCCAGATCACACCATAATTTATCCTTATGCATAACCATAACGCTTTCACCATCCTATGTTTAATTGTTATCTAAACTTTTACATAGGCAAAAGCCTAACTTTCTTTTTGATGCAAAAATTTGTGGTAAAAAATGAACAGTGAATGGTCATTACGCCTCAGGAACTGTTCACCGGTGAACAACTTTGTCCATCCCTAATGGCAAAATTTTTACTGTTGGCAAGATGCATCACTACAGAATATTTGTTCTGAAACAAATCCTGGTCTCCCAGAAAGCACTGGGAAGAGAAGGCTTGTGAAAGTAAAAGTGGGTACCCTGAATAATGTATTACTTTTGACTATGGACAGAATTCACTAAGCACAGCATTAGTGCATTTAGTAATGCAGAAAACAGCTGATTTTACCAATTACCTTGCCAAATGCCAATTCACTAAACCTGTTACCACACTCAAATTACTGACTAGTGAGCTAAATTACCAACTTCTGCGGTAAATACCTCAAGACGTCAAGAAATTGCAATGCACAAAGATTAAATCATTGGGTAAATCAAGTAAGAGTGTTTGATGTTTATCTCCAGCTCTGACCAGCCGGGATCTTTCCTTTCCTTGTGGTAAAAGTTGACAGATGTAACAGACAGCCAATAGGGAGAGCCACACAGCCCTGCTTCTCACCCCATTTTATTTGATGCACTGGTGGGTGTAACTTCAGAAAAACAGAGCAGGAAAATGAGACATATAAAAAGGCTTTCCTGTATTCCTTTAGCAGGGCCAGCCCTAGACTTTTTGCCGCCTGAGGCAATCTTAGAAAAAATGGCCGCCAAGCTGGAGGGGTAGCGGGCAGGAAGGGGGTATTGGGCCTAGCGGTGGGGAGGGGGGTCCCCCGATCTGCGCTTCACCTCCAGCTTTAAATATTTACGTAGCAGCCGATAGTAAGAGGGACGGGTGGGATCACTCACCTCTTCCGGTTCCAGCGTGCGCTCCACTGACGTCACTTCCTACAACGCCGTCCACTTACAATACAATACAGGAAGAGGTAAGTGATCCCGCCCGTCCCTCTTACTATCGGCTGCTACGTAAATATTTAAAGCTGGAGGTGGAGCGCAGATCTGGGGACCCAGGCGAGGGAGGGGGGGATCCGACCCCCCTCCCCACCGCTAGGCCCAATACCCAGGCGCGGAGCTAGGGGGGTTCGGGGTAGGACAAGTGCCCCGGGGCGCCGGGTCCCCAAGGGCGCCCTCCGCCTAGCTGAGCTGTGGGTTTTTTTTTCTTTTGGGGGGGGGGAGGGGAGCAGCGCAGAGAAGAGGGAGAGTTCTCCCTCCCTCGCTCTCCCCTCCATTACTGTCCGGGTGGCTGGCAGCGGCAGGCGGAACTCACCTCTGTTTCGCTCCAGCGCTGGCCAGAAGTTCGGGTCCCGCAGCCGTTGCTCTGGTCTGCACCAGACCAGAGTAGCGGCAGATCCATCCGGCGCTGCGACGAGACGGAGGTAAGTCCTGCCTGCCACTGCCAGCCACCCGGACAGTAATGGAGGGGAGAGCGAGGGAGGGAGAGCACCTAAGGTGAGGGAAGGAGGGGGGAGATTGCCCCCCTTCCCTACCGCTGCTCACAGCTCTCCCTCTTCTCTGCGCTGCTCCCCTCCTGCTGGGGAGGGGGACACCTGGCTACCTACTCTGGGCACCTATACCCCTGCCTACATATATTGGGCACATATACCCCTAACTACATATACTGGGCACATATACCCCTGGCTACCTACTCTGGGCACATATACCCCTGCCTACATATACTGGGCACATATACCCCTAACTACATATACTGGGCACATATACCCCTGGCTACCTATTCTGGGCACCTATACCCCGCCTACATATATTGGGCACATATACCCCTAACTACATATACTGGGCACATATACCCCTGGCTACCTACTCTGGGCACATATACCCCTGCCTACATATATTGGGCACATATACCCCTAACTACATATACTGGGCACATATACCCCTGGCTACCTACTCTGGGCACATATACCCCTGCCTACATATATTGGGCACATATACCCCTAACTACATATACTGGGCACATATACCCCTGGCTACCTACTCTGGGCACATATACCCGTGCCTACATATAGTGGGCACATATACCCCTAACTACATATACTGGGCACATATACCCCTGGCTACCTACTCTGGGCACATATAACCCTGCCTACATATACTGGGCACATATACCCCTAACTACATATACTGGGCACATATACCCCTGGCTACCTACTCTTGGCACATATACCCCTGCCTACATATATTGGGCACATATACCCCTAACTACATATACTGGGCACATATACCCCTGGCTACCTACTCTGGGCACATATACTCCTGTCTACATATACTGGGCACATATACCCCTAACTACATATACTGGGCACATATACCCCTGACTATATATACTGGGCACATATACCCCTGACTATATATACTGGGCACATATTATACCCCTGGCTACATATACTGGGCACATATACCCTTGGCTACATATACTGGGCACATATATCCCTGGCTACATATACTGGGCACATATACCCCTGACTATATATACTGGGCACATATACCCTGACTATATATACTGGGCACATATTATACCCCTGGCTACAAATACTGGGCACATATACCCCTGGCTACATATACTGGGCATATATACCCCTGGCTACATATACTGGGCACATATACCCCTGGCTACATATACTGGGCATATATACCCCTGGCTACATATACTGGGCATATATACCCCTGACTATATATACTGGGCACATATTTTACCCCTGGCTACATATACTGGGCACATATAACCCTGACTACATATACTGGGCACATATACCCCTGGCTACATATACTGGGCACATATACCCCTGACTATATATACTGGGCACATATACCCTTGACTATATATACTGGGCATATATACCCCTGGCTACATATACTGGGCACATATACCCCTGACTATATATACTGGGCACATATTTTACCCCTGGCTACATATACTGGGCACATATAACCCTGACTACATATACTGGGCACATATACCCCTGGCTACATATACTGGGCACATATACCCCTGACTATATATACTGGCACATATACCCCTGACTATATATACTGGGCACATATTATACCCCTGGCTACATATACTGGGCACATATACCTCTGGCTACATATACTGGGGACACAGGGGCGTAGCAATAGGGGGTGCAGGGGTAGCGACCGCATTGGGGCCCTTGGGCCAGAGGGGCCCCGAAGGTCCCTCCCTCAACTACAGTATTAGCTCTCTGTTGGTCCTGTGCTCATAATAATCACTTCTGTAGATACATTGAATAGTGGTAATCACTAGCAAACTGTTCCCCATCCCCTTGTTGCATCTCTGACACTGCAGTTGCCATTGGCAGGTTTTGGTGCGCCGTATCAATTGTCATGTTTACAGTGCTTGGGGGGCCCCATGTAAAACTTGCATCGGGGCCCACAGCTCCTTAGCTACGCCACTGTGGGGACACATACCCTTGCCTACATATACTGGGGACATATACCCCTGCCTACATATAGTGGGCACATATACCCCTGGCTACCTGTTCTGTGGACATCTCTACCCCTGGCTACCTGTTCTGTGGACATCTATACTGCTGGCCACCTATTCTGGGGACACCTATAGACCTGGGGCTACCTATTTTTGGGGAACCACTGCTGTCAGATTGAGTGTATTTTGGGGAACTGCTGCCAGGTGAGAGGTGTCTACCATATTAAGGGGGCATTCTGCCTATTTATGTGAAATGCTGTCTATTTATGTGCCTCATGACTGCTGAATTTGTCTTGTTCAGGGCCTCATGGTTAATGAATTTGTCTTGTTGGGGGCCTCATGATTTGTTGGGGGCCTCAAGATCGCTGAATTGGTCTTGTTAGAGGCCTCATGGTTGCTGAATTTGTCTTGTTGGGGGCCTCAGGATTGCTAAATTTGTCTTGTTGGGGGCCTCATGATTGCTGAGTTGGTCATGTTGGGGGCCTCATGTTTGCTCATGATTGCGGAATTTGTCTTGATGGGGGGGGGGCTCATGATTGCTGAATTTGTCTTGGAACATGCTGGAAGGTGCATACTAAGGGAGGGTGGGTGAGCGTGAGCCTGCTAACCTCCATGTACATTTGGCTCCACCCATAACCACGCCCACATTTGGCTACGCCCCTTCACCTTAGGGGGCGCATTAATAGTCTTTGTCCCCGGGCGCTGAAAACCCTAGCTACGCCTCTGCCAATACCCCCTTCCTGCCCGCTACCCCTCCAGCTCGGCGGCCGCCCCCCCTCCCGCACCCACGGACGGGCGATTGCTAGAAGTGCCCCTAGAAGTGCCGCGTGAGGCAAAAGTTTCACCCCGCCTCATGAGCAGGCCGGCCCTGCTCTTTACATGTGCATATCTGTATACTGATACACAGAACTCCCTCTAGTTAGCATGTATGCACATCTATTGGACAGAAAAAGTAACTGCAGACACTCATGCAGACACTTGAGGGAAAACTCACAGATTCCTGCGTCGGTCCCAGCTGGTGAGACTTACTGAGCAGGGCTTGGTGACTTGAAGCATGTTTTTATTCAGTATATTACCAAACTTCTACCACATGCAGGAAATCTTAGTGAATTTAAAAAAAAAGTGTGAAACCCTGAATGCGGTATTTTACTGACCTAAATTATTTTACCAAACTGCCCTTTGTCTATCATGGCTTGCATACTTTTTTAAAAGGTACAAAAAAATAAAAAATAAAAATCCATTTTCCCATTTGAAGACAATAGCACATTAAAATGGCGTAAGAGCTTTCTTGCTCTATTTTGTAATAAATGCCATTGATTAGCAATTCTCAGCCAAGTTCCCATAATACGCTTTAATGTGATAACTTGAGTATATGGATAAGTGGTCTAGAGAAATAAGGATCCTGGATGCTGTCCTACTGACATCCATTAGCAATGATTAAATTATGGGTCAGCCTCACCTGGAAAATACTATTATATCATCTTTATTCTTTGATCAGCAAATAGGTCCTTTTGTTCTTTCAATTCCTGTTAGCAATCGGTTTACAGTTTAAAATGTCAGTTGAAGAAATAATGTTCTCTCTTGAATACCGAGAGGAAAGGAAAATAACTTCTCTTAAATGTACCAGTATTGTTACGTTTCTAATTACATCATGTAGCTTTCAAATGGAATTTGATTAGGACCTTATATTTCGTCTAATGACTGGTGATACAGACTACATTGTTGAATGATTCAATTAGGAGGTGACCTAAGTCCATTTCTTCAGAATAATGCAAGCTTGGGTCATCAGTGTGAGGTTTTAAACCACCTGCTCCTCTGGTTTACAATTAGATTTTAGAAAGAAGGATACTGTAGCGTGTTAGACCATAATTTGGAGGTATGCTTTTAGCAGGTGGCTTGGGTTTGACCTCAGAGTTGTCAGAGAGAATTATAAAGAAGCAACCTCTCTTTTATAAAGCTCTGTACTCGGTTGTATACTTTTCAGGAGATATGCCTCCTGGCAGCAGCTGACTAGCAATAGTCTGTATGCAGAAAATGTTCTGCTTTTACTCTATCCCTTTTTTTTTTTTTTTACTTTTTTATGGATCAATACATTGATGCCAATTTATCTCAGATGCTATATGAGTTTAGCATTTTCGATTAACAAATTCAGCTAATTTATTTGGATACATATGGAAAAACTAAATACAATTAGCTCCCCCTAGTGGACCAATGAGGAGGCCTGGTGGGAGCTATGAAGATGCTGTTCCCGGGGCTCCAGTGTTAGAAGAAGAAAAAGATAGCAGCAGCAGTGGTCACAGCAGGTCCAGCAGGTGGCACAGAGTGGCAGGAAGGGATGATGTCAGGAGGGAGCTTGGCATGCAGCAGCGAGCATCGGGTGAGTTCCATGGTGCCTGGGGTTGAAACGTGGATAGTGACCGAAATCGGCAGCTGGAGGAGATTCTTCAATCAAGATTTAAAGGAGAAGAGAGAAGAATTAAAGAAAATAAGAAATAATTGACTGATGAAGAACAGTAGAATACAGACGAATTATTTTGCTCCCTACTAAAACATATTATTGCTCAAAAGTGGTCCTCTATACCTATGCATCTGGAAAATGCTGGATGTTGGGGGATCCCCGTACTAAAGAGGGATCATAGCTTTTAACATAATCCCAAGATCTATCCACCCTCACCTCCACCTGGGCACTGGAGATGGGGAAGAGCCCCTTGTCCATGATATGCACAAGGGCTCTGAAGGAGAAAGGGAGCCTTTGTCGCCCCTCTCTTACAGAGCCCAGCCAGAGCTTATCACAGTGTATTGCATAGGACCTCTTGAGTTTGCAATGTTGAACTTTTCACAGTATTCTAATTTTCTGAGATACTGAATTCTGAGTTTTCATTACCTTTAGACAGGGTCGGTTCTAGACTTTTTGCCGCCTGAAGCAAACTTGTGAAGATGCCACCCGCCCCCACCATTGCCCCCAGTATAGGTAGCCTGGAGGGGGTAGCAGGGAGGAAGGGGGACAGCGAGCACAGATGGGGATTGGAAACAGTGTGTGTACCCAGTGGCGTAGCTAAGAAGTTATGGGCCCCAGTGCAAGCTTTACACTGGGGCCCCCCAAGCACTCTATATATAACAACCTAGTGCAAGAAGGGGAGGGGAAACAGTGTGTTAATGGTCACTACTGTTCAAAGTATCTATAGAATTACATTTCAGCACAGGACCAATAAAGGACCAATAAAGAGCTAATAGTATGGTTGAGGGTTGATCCCTCGGGGCCCCTCTAGCCCAAGGGCCCTGATGCGGTTGCTACCTCTGCACCCCCTATTGCAACGCAACTGCTGCTACCCCCTTCAGCTCGGCGACCCCCTTACCCACAGCCAGGCGGACGCCGCCCCCTTTACTTCTGCCGCCTGAGAAACCCACCTCACCCTGCCTCATGGGCGGACCGGGGCTGCCTTTAGACTATAATCAGCAAAATAAAAAAGGCATTAATGTTTGAAATATATCAGTCTGTGAGTAACACATTTGTACGAGATTGAATTTTTGAATTGAATTCCTAAATTAAATTAATTTTTGAAGATATTCTAATTTATTGAGATGCATCAATTTTCTTCGATATTGGTCCTTTAAAAATTAGGCCAATGTTTATAATTCTTTAGATGCCTTCTATATCTGCTTTCTTTATGAATAAGAAAGCCCTGAGAAGAGTTAAAGCTCTATAGCATTAACCCTCTGCACTACCTTAGTCCATTTCCAGCAGTTTATGAACCTTTTATTTAGGAAGCTAATGGATTTTGTAACTTCTCCTGACTTGATTGTCCAAAACTGTTTAACTGACAAGCTCCATTAAACTTTTTTTTTTTTTTTTTTTTGCTGCGGCCTCTGAGCAGGTATATAAACCAATGGTGAGATATTAGTGTGGCAATTTGTTAATCTGCCAACACTAGCATTAAACACCCCTTTGTACGCTGACACCAAATTAATGAGAAGTCAAATCCCATCTATTGTTTTCCCACTGAAGCTAAGAATTTTTGTGTATAATTCATTTAGCCGTGTAATGGAAAGCTAATGGCATATGAAAAGCAGAAAATAGCATTTACTGTAATGTCTTCTTTATGTCTTAAAGACACAGTGCTAGACTGCAAATACACATTTCCAAGTGTTTCAAATCTATCAGACAGAAGGACAACAAATAGTATTTATTTTTTGGCATTCATTTAAAGTGAACCTGTCAGCTGTGGTGTAGCTACAAAGCCTTGGATCCTCCAAAAATACTGCTGCCCTTAGAAGAAAGGCCAGTACGTCACTCCTCCTCCCTTACCAACCACCCTTCCTCCAGCAAGTATGGCCAGGGAAATACCCATTCCCTCCCCCAAATAACAAGATTGGGCAGTAATGCACCCCTTTCATGCAAGTAGCACCATATTAATGCTAGTTGCCATCTCTCTGCCATCCCGAGTTCCCCTCTCCATGTTACAGAGTAGCACAGGGGAGAAGTATAATATTTATTTGCTCCAGTGCTGCACATCCTAACTTTGCAGCTGCACTCGCTATGCTGTACACCTGTCTCTTGCTCCTAAATCTTCCTGCATGACGCATGACATGCATCCTATAAGCCAAAAGCAGCTATGCAGCATAGTGTGCATGGCTGTAGGAAAGAGCAGATGAGGCCTAATGCAGCACCAGAGCAGATAAATATAATGCTCTGCTGCACTACTCTGCAGAAGGGGAAATATGCAAAAGGGGAAGTGAAGGTGACTATTATCCCTGGGCCCCTTCTACCAGAAGCTGGAGTTGCAGGGGTTGTGGAGGGATTTCTATGCCCCTGCCTATCAGTGCTTTCACCATGCCGATAGCAGATTTAGGGATTGAATTTGAATCATGTACCAGCGTTATAAAACTGCTATGTTCAGGTAGAAGACAGATATTATTCTGTTACTTATGGCAGTTACATAGTATGCATAGCGCAGTTAGTGCAATCCGTGTTACCTGGGTAATGTGTGCATTGCTAGTGTAATGAACATTATGGAAGTAGCGTAATACTCATTACTCCAGTAATTGCAATCGTGCACCACATATTTCCCATGAACTGCCTGCAAAAAATGCATACAGTTTGAGTGCTTACCCCATATGGACATCATCTACACCTTTTGTGCCACTCTCCGCCACGTCTTTCCTTATTTCTTTCTTTTTTTTCCAAACATAAATCTTTTTTTTTTTTTTCAACATAGATTGCCACGACTAGCTGCAGGTCATTGCAGTGTACTCACATTGTGTGTGGTTGAAAGCTCATTCTGCAGATGGGAAAAGGGCATATAGAAGGCATGCCATTGTTGCTAATGATGTCACCCCTTACAGCTTGTATTTTTGACAAGCATTCGACAGGATTCTCGCCATGTACTTTACTGGAGGATTGTGGTTAACTGGTGGTGGTGGTGGGGGGGGGGGGGGTGCAGCTTTGAATGGACCAATTGGGCCTCAAAGGTATGTTAGAGAAATACTGTAATAGAAAAGCTTGAGTCAATAATTTGTTTCATTTTTTTAGCTAAAAGTAGGGGGGTCAGCCTATACTTGAATTGGCGTATACTCGAGTATATACAGGTAATTTTTGGGATAATTTGTACTATTAAACGTTTTTGGATCATGCTGTTTTCAGTGCCTGTACAATGCTAAATGACATCTCCCTGCTGTTTTGGCCCCATAGTTTGTGACTGGGATTATAAACTCTATGCTAGTACTTTGGTATCTCTGATTATTACACGGTGTTCACCTTTGTCTAATCCATGGTCTTTTTAGTGGATTTATTTTAGAGATAAAAACAGGATATATATGTGTCTTGTGAACACAACTTCTATGGGAAAAAAAAGAAAAATTGTGTCATGTACGGATTTTTTTTACGTTGTGGAAGATGATATGTCACTATTAAAAGTAATCCTTAGGTTCAAATGTAGTTTATACATTTACTATGGTAAGTAAAGCATCAAACCAGAATCCGTTTAGTTAGATGCTGTATTCACTATTGGGCCATATTCAGTAAATGTTTGTAAAGTTACCATGCTTATGTAGTTACATAGATAGTATGCATAGTGCAATTAGTGCAAACCATAAAACCTAGATATTACGTTATAGCTAGGGTAGCAGTCACTTTCTCTGAAGCATTCCAATAGTCCCTGAAGACGCATTTGACCAGTTGGTAAAACAAATACAATGGGGGTGAAAGCACTGAGACAAGAAAACCAAGAGGAGTCAGTAAAGGCTTTATAGGGTCCAGAGCCTTCCCTCTTTCTCTCCAGGTGAGCATTTTTCCCATTGCTTAAGTCTTATTTTAAATCTAGTGTGAACAAATGTAAAGCGCTTTTCTCCTGTCAGACTCAAAGTGCTCAAGAGCTTCAGCCACTGGGACACGCTCAAGTGGCCACCCTGCAGTGTTACAGAGTCTTGCCTTGGACTCCTTACTGAATAGGCCCTGACCCTATACAGGATTTTAACCCTGGTCTCCCACGTCAGAGGTAGAGCCCAGAACCAGTACACTATCCAGCCATTATGCCTGGATAGTGTACCAGTTAAGGGCTCTGCCTCTGACATGGGAGACCAGAGTTTGAATCCTGTATAGGGTCATTGCCTATTCATTAAGGAGTCCAAGGCAAGACTCCATAACACTGCAGGGTGACCACTTGAGCGCGTCCCAGTGGCTGCAGCTCTTGAGTACTTTGAGTCTGACAGGAGAAAAGTGCTTTACAGTTGTTCACATTACTTTAAATCGAGGTCAATGATGAGGTAACATGCAGTCTGCAAAAGCACAAAAGGCGCTGAGGATGTTTTACATGTCAAGCCTTATATGTTTAACCTCCCTGGCGGTAAGCCCGTGCTGAGCACGAGCTATGCCGCACAGGGGGATTTCTCAGGCCCTGCTGGGCCGATTTTGATAATTTTTTTTTGCAGCACGCAGCTAGCACTTTGCTAGCTGCATCTGCCCTCTGATTGCCGCCGCTCTGCACCGATTACGCGGCGCTCGCTGCGCCGTGAGGCCCCCCCCCAGACCCCGTGCGCTGCCTGGCCAATCAGTGCCAGGCAGCGCTGAGGGGTAGATCGGGTCTCCCAATGACGTCACGACGTCGATGACGTCGGTGACGTCATGCCGCCCGTCGCCATGGCGACGGGGGAAGCCCTCCAGGAGATTCTTTGGGGGGCTGAGGGGATGCCGCTGAGCAGCGGCTATCATGTAGCGAGACTTTGCCTCGCTACATGAAAAAATAAAATAAAAAAAAGACTTTGCTGCACCCTGGCGGATTTTTTATAAACCGCCAGGAGGGTTAATTAGCTAGATCACTAACTAGTCTTTTAGGCACATCTATGAAATCCATATGGTAAACATGAACATGAACAATACATGTAAAATGTATTATTATTATTATTTTCATGGATGTATTTATAAAGTGCTGACACACTATTCAGCTCTGTACAATAAGTGAGACAAAACAAAATCAAACAATATAACACAATGACAATACAGTGTTAAACAACAGTATACAAAATAATGAAACTATAAATATTGATGTGCAGATTGCAAGGTAAAAACATAGAATAAGAGCCACTAAGTCCATATGGGGGTGGAGAAGGGCAAATGGGTAAGGGGCCTGCCAGATAGGCTTGCAAGCTACCCATATAAGTAGAAAAATAACTATTTTATTACACATATATTAAATATTGTTTTTAAAGAAGTGTATATTTATTTAGGAGTATTGCAGAATTTCCAGCACAGGCTTTTCAGATTATATGATGTACTACATAAAAACCTATTTATATCAATTAAGAAGAGAACTGGTTCATCTAAAATATGCCACTTAATATAGACTAGCAAATGTTTGCAATGCCTGAGTAAATTGTCCCTGTTCCATTATCCCATTAGAGATAAGCTGCATGTTTTATCTTAAGATACACATAGCAGCAAGAATAATTTATTTTAGTCCTAATTGGCAGCAAATTGCCCTCTCTATGACCTATTATGCATTATTTTGTTGGGATCAATGAAATGCTCAATGCATACAGTCTCCAATTCGAAAGAGTTTATGGAGATTATTTTCTGTGCATGTCATTACATAGCTGAATGTTCGAATAGCCATAAGATGACTGTTGTGCTATGTGGGTAGTTAGTATCAGATTGGGAAGTGTAATAGGGCCGGTTTCCAAAAAGCCAGCATGCATGTTGTGCGAAACACACTGGTTCTTGCATTGATGCAAGCACACAGCTGAATCGCTTAGCTGTGCCATGCAGGGTTAAGCAATTTATCAAAGTCAATAAGTTAATTTGTCAACCGTCACATAAAAGTTATAAATGGATTTGTAGGTTGTAGAACTGCAGGTCCAAGTGTGTGGGATATTGCATCTGGTACCCTTGTGGGAGATTTTACCTGGGGAAGACCATTCAGCCACTCAAGGACAGATTTTTATAGCATAAACTATAGGTAATGGTGTGGGTGCACGTCGAATGATTGAACATTATAATGAATGCCATGGGGGGGCGGGGAAGCTGATTGTCTGTCTACAAGTAGCAGGTCTCTTGAAAATTACTAGGGTTCAGAGGGGGGGGTCAAGAGATTATTATTGCGCAAGGAAGCATCCCTGATATCTTTAACTAATGCTATGGGCAATTTGGGCTTTAACGATAGAAACAAAATTTCATCTTTATGTAGATGATAATGTTATGGCTTTTTTCTTTTTGTATTTGTATGTATTACTGCTACTGCAAGGGTTAATGTGTGACTGCACTACCCTTGGAGGATAGTTTCCTCCTCCTTTCCCAGGCATGTAGGTGGGTGGGGATAGAAAGGGGTAAGCCTTGGTATCCTGAGGAGGCGTGGGAACATGTGAAACGGCTGTTGACAAAGTTCTTTTTATGCTGTTGTAACTTTTTATGCCGTTTTAAATAAAATGACATTGACTCATGTGCCGGAATCCGCTCATCCCTTCTTTTGAAATTTATAAATAGATTTGCATGTCATTGAGGGAAATAAGCCTTTGATCTCCAAGCAAAACTTGACTGAGTACTTGGTGGAGAACCCATATTGGTAATCCAACCCTATTTCCTTATAAAGTCGTACTAGAACTAGAACTAAGTCCCCAACTCATTTGTAATACCATGCATTAGGAAACAAACTGAGCAAAGTTAGTAATAAACACATCTGTAGGGTTCTAACCCTTTTACACACTACCCAAAGTTAAAATAAAAAAAAAAAAATCCTGGTAATTTTCTTAAATTAACATAGGCCTCTTTCACATTGGGACGTTGCGTTTGATGCAATGTTGAAGTCGCACATCGCGCCCCTAACGCAGTGCATGTAGGTTATGAAATTGGACGTTATTTTGCACTGCGTTATGTGTCTCATCGCATACTGATGGAACGAAAATGGCGCATGCGGTACATTTAAAAAAAAAAAACCTTACTGAGCATGTGCAACACATAACGCAGCAAATGTATTGCTAAACACACAGCATGCAGCACTTTCTAAATATTGCTACATGTTACACACAACGCAACGTGTGCACTGTGAATGTCGCACAGACTTTGTATTGCTGTGCGTTGGTCTGCGTTATAAAATTTTCTAATGTGCAACTTTAACGTCGCACTGTGAAAGAGGCCTTAATGTATGTCACGTATGTCTGCACTTTTCTGGTGAAGAGGACGCTTCATAGCTCCAAAACATTTGTCAGTTCTTGGTGTTGACACATGCATTGAAGAATAAAAAAACTTCAGCTTAAATAGGATGGTGTGCTAACTGACTCTGGACTTTCACTTGAACATTATAGGAAGTACAGCTTAAATAATAATGAAGAATAAAAAAAACCTTCAGCTTAAATAGGATGGTGTGCTAACTGACTCTGGACTTTCACTTGGACATTATATGAAGTACGGCTTAAATAAGAATGTTAGCTGGTTGGTTTCACCGAAGCATATGTACTTTGACAGCTTACATAATTGAATAGCAATGTCTTTAAAAAAGTCCATCATGATTTCATTGACAAAGTTATTTTTACTATCCCAACACTTTGTAAAACTGCTTAAGTCCAGATGAGCCGGTAAGACATCATTGCACAACAACATGGTGAGGTGTCAGCTTTATTATAGTAAACTTACAAATGCTGAGAACATCGAGGAAGATGTTACCTAAGCTGGGTCCATGCAGACTGACCTATTGATCAAGTGTGTGAATGTAAATGGTTATTACATTTCCAACTGCTTACAGAGCAACTGTTAGGGGCTTGATCTGTCACCAGGTGATAACAAAGGTCAACAGGATACAAATTAGTATGTATGTACCTAGAAGCAGAGTTCAAAGTATTTTGTAGACTAAGAAGCTACACATTGACATGCTGTTAAAGGAGATGGAAAGATCACACTAAGCTCGTTTCTTTATCATGACATTTACTGTATGTAATGCAAAGGCTTCTTCATTATTACTCATACCATAAGCTATGTGGCATCTCAACCACAGATCTGGCCAAAAGACGCCTGTTTTCAAATGATAAGAACATGTCAGTCTTGCTTGGTAGTCTTATGTGGTTTTACACTCACAGGATCTTTTGCCTTTTTTTCCAAAATGTATATTTCTGTATCCACGATGGAGATCAGTTTACTAGTATCCCTCCAAAGATGTTTTCAGAGGTCATAAAACATGTGGGTGGCTGGGAAACATTATTGACAGAATGCAACTGATAAGATGTTCAATAAAACATCATTAGTGTATGTGAGCTGAATAAACATATACTGCAGCAGTAGATGATTGTGACAGTTTAATCTTCAAACCAAGGTTTGTAACCAAAATAATGCAGATTTGTAACTTAAATAAGAATATGGGACTCCAGGATTTAGAATTATTTCTATCAATACAATTGCTTACCTCATGAGTTTATTTTTAGTACAGGTTTGCTTTAGCTGCTGATGTACAACAATATAGCTGCTGCCTGTAGGTGGGATTTGCTGGAAGTGAAGCAGCAGAATTACTACTCATCCTTCCTAATCTGTATAAAAAATGGGGGCCAACTTCATAACTGAGTCACATAAGCCTGACAGATTTATTCCTCAGATTGGATATCTGCAGCATTTTTCAGACGCTGACATGATCCTGCTTTTACTATTTAATTGTAAACAATTTTGCAACATTTTATGTTATGTCCTTTTAATAACTATAAATATAAAAAAACCATACAGCGCCACCTTTTGGATTATTATATAACCGGTTCAGCACCGCAGTGCCGAAAATCTCATGCATCCGAGCAACATTCACCTCCCATTCATTCGCCTAGAACTTTATTGCTACTTATCACAATGAATTGATCTATATCTTGTTTTTTCAGCCACTAATTAGGCTTTCTTCTTTGCTAAGAATTATTTTTTTCTAAATCCATTTTAACAGGAAGATTAAGAAAGAAATAAAAAAAATTCATTATTTCTCAGTTTTTGGCCATTACAGTTTGAAATTAATATACGCTACCGTAATTAAAACCCATGTATTTTATTTGCCCATCTGTCCCAGGTATTACACCGTTCAAACGATGTCCCTATCACAATTTATGGTGCCGATATTTCATTTAGAAATAAAGGTGCATTTTTTCAATTTGCGTCCATCACTATTTATAAGCTTATAATTTTAAATAATATAATAACATACTCTCTTGACATGCATATTTAAAAAGTTTAGACCCTTGGGTAACTATTTATGTTTGTTTTTTTTAATTGTATTTTTTTTTTTTTTTAAATAAAAAATGTATGTGGGTAATTTTTGGTGTGGGAGGGAAACTGCCTATTTTAAATGTAAAATAGTATAATTGTTTATTTTAAAATGTATGTTGGTGCAGTTTACTATTTGGCCACAAGATGGCCACAGTGAAAAAAGTCCTGGATGCGAACGATCTCGCATCCAGGAACTTAAATGCAGGGGAGATGTTTCCTGGGGGCAGAAATACCACGCTCTCTGGAGAGAAAGCGTCGGTATTTCTGCGGGGAAGTTAGATCAGTGAATGGGAATTATATTCCCATTCACTGATCGGGGGGCTAGCGGCGGGTGCGCGCACGGGCGCGCGCCCGATTGCGCGCACCACGCAGGGAAAGCAGCAGTGCCTTTCTGGAAAGCTTGTCCAGAAAGGCCGAACTGGTTAACCACTTCCCGACCGCCTAACGCACAGAGGCGGCTGGGAAGTGGACCCCGCAAGGACCGCCGTATAGACGAGAGGCGGCGGTCCTTGTAAGGGCATGGGCGGAGCGATCGCGTCATCCTGTCACCGCTCACCCGCCGCAACATCCCGCTGGCCATACGAAAGCGCCGGCGGGATGTTAACCCCGCGATCACCGCATACAAAGTGTATAATACACTTTGTAATGTTTACAAAGTGTATTATACAGGCTGCCTCCTGCCCTGGTTGTCCCAATGTCCGAGGGACCACCAGGGCAGGCTGCAGCCACCCTATGTCGCACCCAAGCACACTGATTTCTCCCCCCCCCTGCCCCAGATCACCCACAGCACCCCTCAGACCCCCCCTGCCCACCCCCCAGACCCCTGTTTGCACCCAATCACCCCCTAATCACCCATCAATCACTCCCTGTCACTATCTATAAACGCTATTTTTTTTAATCCCCCCTGCCCCCTCCTGATCACCCCCCCACCCCTCAGATTCTCCCCAGACCCCCCCCCCCTCCCTGTGTACTGTATGCATCTATCCCCCTGATCACCTGTCAATCACCTGTCAATCACCTGTCAATCACCCATCAATCACCCCCTGTCACTGCCACCCATCAATCAGCATCTAACTTGCCCCTTGCGGGCAATCTGATCACCCACCCACACCAATAGATCGCCCGCAGATCCGATGTCAGATCACCTCCCAAGTGCAGTGTTTACATCTGTTATCTACCCTAAACACCCACTAATTACCAATCAATCACCCATCAATCACTCCCTATCACCACCTGTCACTGTTACCCATCAGATCAGACCCTAATCTGCCCCTTGCGGGCACCCAATCACCCGCCTACACGCTCAGATTGCCCTCAGACCCCCCCCTTATCAATTCGCCAGTGCAATATTTACATCTGTGCTTCCCTGTAATAACCCACTGATCACCTGTCAATCACCTGTCAATCACCCATCATTCACCCCCTGTCACTGCCACCCATCAATCACCCCCTGGCACTGCCACCCATCAATCACCCCATGTCACTGCCACTCATCAATCAGCCCCTAACCTGCCCCTTGCGGGCAATCTGATCACCCACCCACACCAATAGTTCACCCGCAGATCCGACGTCAGATCACCTCCCAAGTGCAGTGTTTATATCTGTTCTCTACCCTAAACACCCACTAATTACCCATCAATCACCCCCTGTCACTGCTACCTATCAGATTAGACCCCTATCTGCCCCTAGGGCACTCAATCACCCGCCCACACCCTCAGAATGCCCTTTAGGCCCCAGCCCTGATCACCTCGCCAGTGCATTGCTTGCATCTATTCCCCCCTCTAATCACACCTTGAGACACCCATCAATCACCTCCTGTCACCCCCCAGCACACCTACCCATCAGATCAGGCCCTAATTTGCCCCGTGTGGGCTCCTGATCACTCGGCCAAACCCTCAGATCCCCCTCAGACCCCCTTCCGATCACCTCCCCAGTGCATTGATTGCATCTATTTTCCCCTCTAACCACCCCCTGAGACACCCATCAATCACCTCCTGTCACCCCCCTAGCACTCCCTAGCACTCCTATCCATCAGATCAGGCCCAATACAACCTGTCATCTAAAAGGCCACCCTGCATATGACCGGTTCCACAAAATTCGCCCCCTCATAGACCACCTGTCATCAAAATTTTCAGATGCTTATACCCCTGAACAGTCATTTTTAGACATTTGGTTTCCAGACTACTCACGGTTTTGGGCCCGTAAAATGCCAGGGCGGTATAGGAACCCCACAAACTGACCCCATTTTAGAAAAAAGACACCCCAATGTATTCTGTTAGGTGTATGACGAGTTCATAGAAGATTTTATTTTTTGTCAAAAGTTAGCGGAAATTGATTTTTGTTTTTTTTTCACAAAGTGTCATTTTTCACTAACTTGTGACAAAAAATAAAATCTTCTATGAACTCGCCATACACCTAACGGAATACCTTGGGGTGTCTTCTTTCTAAAATGGGGTCACTTGTGGGGTTCCTATACTGCCCTGGCATTTTAGGGGCCCTAAACCGTGAGGAGTAGTCTAGAAAACAAATGCCTCAAAATGACCTGTGATTAGGACGTTGGGCCCCTTAGCGCACCTAGGCTGCAAAAAAGTGTCACACATGTGGTATCGCCGTACTCAGGAGAAGTAGTATAATGTGTTTTGGGTTGTATTTTTACACATACCCATGCTGGGTGGGAGAAATCTCTCTGTAAATGGACAATTGTGTGTAAAAAAAATCAAACAATTGTCATTTACAGAGATATTTCTCCCACCCAGCATGGGTATGTGTAAAAATACACCCCAAAACACATTATACTACTTCTCCTGAGTATGGCAGTACCACATATGTGGCACTTTTTTACACCCTAAGTACGCTATAGGGCCCAAAGTCCAATGAGTACCTTTAGGATTTCACAGGTCATTTTGCAACATTTGGTTTCAAGACTACTCCTCACGGTTTAGGGCTCCTAAAATGCCAGGGCAGTATAGGAACCCCACAAATGACCCCATTCTATAAAGAAGACACCCAAACGTATTCCGTTAGGAGTATGGTGAGTTCATAGAAGATTTTATTTTTTGTCACAAGTTAGCGGAAAATGACACTTTGTGAAAAAAAACAATTAAAATCAATTTCCGCTAACTTGTGACAAAAAAATAAAAACTTCTATGAACTCACCATACTCCTAACGGAATACCTTGGGGTGTATTCTTTCTAAAATGGGGTCATTAGTGGGGTTCCTATACTGCCCTGGCATTTTAGGGGCCCTAAACCGTGAGGAGTAGTCTTGAAACAAAAATGACCTGTGAAATCCTAAAGGTACTCATTGGACTTTGGGCCCCTTAGCGCAGTTAGGCTGCAAAAAAGTGCCAATCATGTGGTATCGCCATACTCGGGAGAAGTAGTATAATGTGTTTTGGGGTGTTTTTTTACACATACCCATGCTGGGTGGGAGAAATACCTCTGTAAATGACAATCTTTTGATTTTTTTACACACAATTGTCCATTTACAGAGTTATTTCTCCCACCCAGCATGGGTATGTGTAAAAATACACCCCAAAACACATTGTACTACTTCTCCCGAGTACGGCGATACCACATGTGTGGCACTTTTTTGCACCCTAACTGCGCTAAGGGGCTCAAAGTCCAATGAGTACCTTTAGGATTTCACAGGTCATTTTGAGAAATTTTGTTTCAAGACTACTCCTCACGGTTTAGGGCCCCTAAAATGCCAGGACAGTATAGGAACCCCACAAATGACTCCATTTTAGAAAGAAGACACCCCAAGGTATTCTGTTAGTAGTACGGTGAGTTCATAGAAGATTTTATTTTTTGTCACAAGTTAGCGGAAATTGATTTTTATTGTTTTTTTTCACAAAGTGTCATTTTCCGCTAACTTGTGACAAAAAATAAAATCTTCTATGAAAAAATTAAAAAATTGTCATTTACAGAGATATTTCTCCCACCCAGCATCGGTATGTGTAAAAATACACCCCAAAACACATTATACTACTTCTCCTGAATACGGCAATACCACATATGTGGCACTTTTTTGCAGCCTAACTGCGCTAAGGGGCGCTAAGGGGCCCAAAGTCCAATGAGCACCTTTAGGCTTTACAGGGGTGCTTACAAATTAGCACCCCCCAAAATGCGAGGACAGTAAACACACCCCACAAATGACCCCATTTTGGAAAGTAGACACTTCAAGGTATTCAGAGAGGGGCATGGTAAGTCCGTGGCAGATTTCATTTTTTTTTGTCGCAAGTTAGAAGAAATGGAAACTTTTTTAATTTTTTTTTTTTTTGTCACAAAGTGTTATTTTCCGCTTACTTGTGACAAAAATTAATATCTTCTATGAACTCACTATGCCTCTCAGTGAATACTTTGGGATGTCTTCTTTCCAAAATGGGGTCATTTGGGGGGTATGTATACTATCCTGGAATTCTAGCCCCTCATGAAACATGTCAGGTGGTCAGAAAAGTCATAGATGCTTGAAAATGGGAAAATTCACTTTTTGCACCATAGTTTGTAAACGCTATAACTTTTACCCAAACCAATATATATACACTGAATGGTTTTTTTTTAAATCAAAAACATGTTTGTCCACATTTTTCGCGCTGCATGTATACAGAAATTTTACTTTATTTGAAAAATGTCAGCACAGAAAGTTAAAAAAATCATTTTTTTTGCCAAAATTCATGTCTGTTTTAATGAATATAATAAAAAGTAAAAATCGCAGGAGCAATCAAATAGCACCAAAAGAAAGCTTTATTAGTGACAAGAAAAGGAGCCAAAATTCATTTAGGTGGTAGGTTGTATGAGCGAGCAATAAACCGTGAAAACTGCAGTGGTCTAAATGGAAAAAAAGTGGCCGGTCCTTAAACAAAACAAAACTAGTTCTGGTGCTATTTTGCCGATTTCTAATGAGGAGGCAAGTGTGTTTCCATAGTATGACACTGATCTCTATTAGGTTTTTGTGTTTCTTGATCATTATTTATTTGCATTTTTACAGTTTTCCATTGCATTAATTTATTGGTACGCACCAGCACTTTTGTTCTCTGTTTTTTGGCCATGAGTCACAGGGTAACAGTAAGTCTCACTCGTTTTTGAGATCAATGAACCTAAGTTTCAATTTGTGTTTCATTTCTGGAGTTCCTCTTAATGCTTACTCTATAATATTGCTTTGTGAGCCATTGAGAGCGCATGATTACCCACAGTAAGTTCTTTCTATGATCTTTACATAAATTCCTGAAATGACCTTATAAAATGGGCATCTGTAATCATCACACTTCTAAGCTGAGCAACAAACGTTGCAAGTTATTACAGCCCTTCCAAAACCTGTATAATTATGTAGGGACTTCCTTAAAATGTTTCATCCCCTGCACCCATGAACAGTCACAGGTTTCCAACATAAAAAAGAGAAATGCAACAGCACCACAGCTATAAATTGGCATAAGGTAAACAGGATATAATAGATGGAGTCCGTTGTATGCGGATGATCATAAGTCATTCTGGGAGCGTTGCTGACACACAATAAGACATTGCTGTGTGGCTCAAACACTTTATGAACAGAGACAGCATGAATCGTAGAGAAAGTCCTAGCTATTTAATCACATGGAAAACATGGCCTCTACAAGCTGCCTAACAGTCTGAAAAAATAAGGTAGGTGAATAGAAAGCAAAGACTTTTGTGTGTGAGCTTAGTTCATGAAAGCAATTTCAAAATAAACAAATGTACACAGCACATAGCATGATATATAAAATAAATATGTGTATTGAGAATATAACTTTTTAAAATAAGATTAAAAATTATTATTATTTATTTATTTATTTATTTATTTTTATTCCATTGGAGGAAGAACATTGGTCTGCATCTGCTCAGAATATTTCAGTTAATGTGCTAAATTCACAAAAATGTAGTAATATTACCATTAAATATTCAAATTACATTGTGCACATTGCATAATTAGGGCAACCCACTACTTGCACATAGTGGGCTTGATTCACTAAACCGTGATAACTGATGTCACGGTCGTGCTAGCGTTTTGCATGTGTTAACGCAAACTTTTGCGTTAAAACAAAGGGGCTTGTCTATTTGTCATAAATCATCTAACATCCTTTCAAGACGCTCTTTGGATGTTTTGTTTCAATTAAGGCATCTTAATGACATGCATTATGTTTGCAAAAAAAAACTAAAATTCTATGGTATCCCCTTTTGATGTTGCATGGATATAACTTTGTGCGCTAACATTTTTTTCATCAGATTTGATGAAGGCTGAATAAGTGGTAACATCCATTCACATTAAGTTAATGGATTAATGGTAACATTAAGACATATTGCTTATAGAAGAAGCTGGTTTATAAGAAAATACTAATACTGCTGGAGGTGCAAGTTTAACTCCTCAAGTGCACCCTCCTCCTTATTCCAGGGGCAAACAAAGAATTTTCAGGGGGGGGGGTATTCGTGAAAGGTCTCTCTTAGCCATGCACAATATGCACAATATAGTAATATGGTAGGACATTAAAGTATGACTATGGTAGGGACATGAGTATGTACCGTATTTTTCTGACTATAAGACGCTCATCATGACCATAAGACGCACCTAGGTTTAAAACCTGGGGGAAAATAATATATACTAAACCTGGTGCATCCATGGGGAAGGCAGGGACATCTTGTGAATCATGCAACCCTTGTACCTCATGCCCCCTTGCACCTCTTGTGTCTCCCTGCGTCCCCCATGTGTCCACCTCTGTCTTCCTTGTGTCCTCCTCTATGTCCCTTTGTGTCCCCCTGTGTCCTCTGTTTGTCCCCCGTGTCCTCCTCTGCATGGACACAGTACAGGGAGTCCCCAACCTTGCGGTGGGTTGGAGATTCATATTGGCAGGCGTTTACAAGTCAGGAACTCCCTGCATTTGGACTATAAGACACAGTGACTTTTTTTCGCCAATTTTGGGGGAGAAAAAGAGAGTCTTATAGTCCAGAAAATACAGTAATCTGCAAAATGTTGTGGAAGATGTCAGTGCTATATAAATAGAGTTCCAGGTGAACTTGGACTGTTCACCATTCGCATTTAATGCAACATTTTTTGTACAAAATCTGCGTTAAAATTTTTTCACTTAAAGAGACTCCGTAACAAAAATTGCATCCTGTTTTTTATCATCCTACAAGTTCCAAAAGCTATTCTAATGTGTTCTGGCTTACTGCAGCACTTTGTACTATCACAGTCTCTGTAATAAATCAATGTATCTTTCCCTTGTCAGACTTGTCAGCCTGTGTCTGGAAGGCTGCCAAGTTCTTTAGTGTTGTGGTTCTGCTATGCACTCCCCCCTCAGGGGGGAAAGAAACACACAAATGATCTCTTGAGATTCAAAAGGAATTCTGTATACAGCCTGCTTGTGTATGGATGTATTTTCTATGTGTGGACATACTGTACATCAACCTACTTCCTGTTTTGGTGGCCATTTTGTTTGTTTATAAACAAACTTTTTAAAACTGTTTTTAACCACTTTTAATGCGGCGGGGAGCGGCGAAATTGTGTCAGAGGGTAATAGGAGATGTCCCCTAACGCACTGGTATGTTTACTTTTGTGCGATTTTAACAATACAGATTCTCTTTAAGTCGATTCCTGCTGATTTTAAGGGTTAATAGCAAAACCCCCAGATTTGCAGGGTATATTAAGGAGGACAGTGGATGAGTGGAAACATGAGGATTTTTTTTTCAAAAATACCTTATAGTATTGAATAAAATCGATTTTAACTTTAGGAAACAAAGTATACACTTAAATGTGGTAAATGCAGATAATGTATCAATCGGATGGTAGTGTAAATTTACATATATCAAAAGAAAGCAGTGAGTTTTATGATGAGAGAAGGGATCCCCTAGATACCAGCCCCCTCCCCAGGAGAAATGAGTATAGTGGTACATAGTACCCCTAACCCATTTACACAAAGGGTTAAATTAAATAAAAATGCAACAGTGAGAAAATAATTTTATTGATCTTTATTAAACATTAATACTTACTTTAAAAAAAAAATCCCTCACCAATATTATTATTATTATTATTGATTTATTTAGCAACGGCATTTTCCATGGCACTCTACAACAGCACAAAGGGTATAACATTGCAAAAGAAACAATACATTAGAATACAAGGGGGGGATTACAACTGATGCAGTAAACAAATCAACTACATATTTTTACTAAGTTGGTCACCCTGAAGAATCCACAGCACCCTGATATCAGAGTGGGCAGGGAGGAAAAAGAGGGATTGAGAAGTCCTATCTGTAATGGATTCACCTTGTGAAGGACAGAGTGAATCCAGATGAGACCTCATGGACTACGATGGGCTGGAGGAAGCCACAGGTAAAAGAGAGAGAGAGAGAGATCATTTTTCTCTTGGATATATCATAATGGTACATGCTAGGCTGGCTTCAGCATGTAGCATTGTAGTGTGTTGTGTTGGTGGTACAATGGTTAGGATAGCAGCCTACCAAGTAGTAGGTCTGGGTTCAATTCCTGGCTGATGTATGTGAGTTGGCTTTTGACATCGTACAAATCCCTAAGCAAGCTAATTTTTCTCTTGGATATATCACAATGGTACATGCTAGGCTGGCTTCAGCATGTAGCATTGTAGTGTGTTGTGTTGGTGGTATAATGGTTAGGATAGCAGCCTACCGAGCGGTAGATCTGGGTTTTAATTCCTGGCCGATGTATGTGAGTTGGCTTTTGACATCCTACAAATCCCTAAGCAAGCTCATTTTTCTCTTGGATATATCACAATGGTACATGCTAGCCTGGCTTCAGCATGTAGCATTGTAGTGTGTTGTGTTGGTGGTATAATGGTTAGGATAAGAGCCTACCAAGCGGTAGGCCTGGGTTCGATTCCTGGCCAATGTATTTGGGTTGGCTTTTGACATCCTACAAATCCCTAAGCAAGCTAATTTTTCTCTTGGATATATCATAATAATACATGCTAGGCTGGCTTCAGCATGTAGTGTTGGCGGCCAGTGGTATAGCAGTGAGGAGAGCTGCCTACCAAGCACTAAACCTGGGTTTGATTCCCGGCCAATGTATGTAAGCTGGCTGTTGAAATCCTACAATTCCCTGGAAGACAAGACTCTCCTCCATCGGAGGAGAGGAAGGTGGGAAAAAAATTTTGCATTCCATAAAATTCAGCGGAATTTCACATTTTTCCACGGAAATTCCACCATAGTGATATAGCAATTTCGTTCCGTCACAACGGAATGGAATCACCAAATTCCGGCCGGAATCGCAGAATTCTTAATTCCGCGGAATCCAGCGACCATCCCTAGTCAGGAGCCGCTTTTATTGGCTTCTGACCGTGTCTATAACTGTAAGCCTATGGGAGTTGCTTACATTCATAGCCACGGCCATGAGCCAATGAAATTGGCTTATGATTTCAAGTGAGCTGTGACGGAACACGGTGGGGATTCAGCGGCGAGATCGGCGGGAGCGACGAAAAATGGCAGATGCACGTGTGGCGGGGATTGAAATCTATGCCCTGCCAGCCAGGTAACCACGAAAACGGTGTAGATTTCAATCACCCCGGTCCTTAAGTAGTTTATTATACTCAGTAAACTCAGGAAGCCACTCAACCAAGGGTTGAACTTCATCCCAATTATTAGCCAGTAACCACCTATTGACTCACTTATCAACACCAAGCCAGCCACCTAAACATCCACACTCTGCTGTACACCTGTCAGCACCCATTCCCTCA
Organism: Hyperolius riggenbachi; assembly: GCF_040937935.1. Taxonomy (NCBI): domain Eukaryota; kingdom Metazoa; phylum Chordata; class Amphibia; order Anura; family Hyperoliidae; genus Hyperolius; species Hyperolius riggenbachi. The sequence continues at coordinate 262,511,113 of NC_090651.1, read as the reverse complement.
CATGTCAGCACCCAACCACCCACCTACACATCTGCACTCAGCCGTACACCTGTCAGCACCCACTCACTCACCTATCAGCACCAGCCATTCACCTACACATTCGCATTTAGCCGTACACTTGTCAGCACCCATTAAATCACTTATCAACAACTAGCCACCCACCTTCACATCCGCACTCAGCCGTACACCTGTCAGCACCCATTAACTCACATATCTGCACCCAACCATCCACTCAGAGCCGGGACAAGGTCCTCCAGCACCCAAGGCTGAGACATCAAAGTGCTCTCCTCCATCCCTCCCACCCCAGTCATCACTCACTGATTGCTGTTAGACTAAGAAGCGGCCATGGCCCCCAAACTCACCAACACCTTAATCTCTAGTTATCTAGCTTAAAGTAGTCAGGTACATCAGCACACCAGTCGTAGTTAGGATGCAACGCACATTTATTGTGCACTATTCCACATAATAATCCGACAATTGTTTTGGGGGCTGCGCAGGGTCCCCCTTTCTCAAGGCATGTGGCATTATGCCACATGCGTTGCATCCTAACTACGACTGGTGTGTTGATGTACATGACTACTTTGTGATTGAAAGTGAAACTGCCTTTTCACAGCATCAAGCGCCCAGAACCTGATGGTTTGCCAGCTTTATCTTCTAACTATAGTTATCTAGCTTGCACTGCCCTTTTCTTATTTCTCTCTGCTTCAAACACAATAGGGGAATGATAGCTGAGTGAGTTGTGCGCCCCCTCCTACACTGCGTTCTGAGGCTGGAGCCTCTCTCGCCTCTGCCTCGGCCCGGCCCTGCATCCAGCTACACATCCGCACTCAGCCATACACCTGTCAGCACCCACTCACTCACCTATTGGCACCAAGCCACCCACCTACACATCCGCACTCAGATGTACACCTGTCAGCACCCACTCACTCACCTATCAGCACCAGCCACCCACCTACACATTCGCACTCAGCTGTACACTTGTCAGCCCCCTATAAATCACTTATCAACAACCAGCCACCCACCTTCACATCGGCACTCAGTCGTACACCTGTCAGCACCCATTAACTCACATATCCGCACCCAACCATCCACCTACACATCCGCTTTCAGCCGTACACCTGTCAGCACCCACTCACTTGTCAGCACCAGCCACCCACCCACCTACACATCCGCACTCAGCCGTACACCTGTCAGCACCCATCACTCACATATCCGCACCCAAGCCACCCATCTACACACCCGTACTCAGCCATACACCTGTCATCACTCACTCACTCACCTATCAGCAACCAGTCACCCACCCACCCCCTCATCCACATTTGTGCACAAAGTTTAAATTCCATGGAATAGTTTTGCGGACTGTATACAGAAAGTTCTGAAAATAACAAACCGTTATTCAGAATAACGCAATGCATTTAAAATGTCTTTAAAATGTCTTTAATTCAGTCTTCGTATTTAAATAGTGAATGAGGCGTAATGTCAACAGATGTCAGAAGTAATATCTTTCAGCAATCAAAGCGCCGAGAAAACATTAAACATTATTTCAGATTATGGAAGAATCTCCTGTCATGTGTATCATTGTCTGAGCTGCTGTTTTAGTCAAAGACATTTTGACATCTGTAACAGTCAGCATGTAGAATGTCAGAATAATCTAAAATCACACATAGAATGAGAAAGCTCAGGCACACCTAACTTTTTTTTAACAATTTTAAGGCAACATAAAGTAAAAAAAACAAAACAAAAACAATTTCTACCACAGGAGCGCGATAGAGAACGCACTTGGATAGCGCGGCGCATGCGCAGTGGCTGACCAGGTTATGGAGGGGGTAGCCGAGGAACGACTGAGTGCAGGATGATGGGGAGGGACCAGGCAGACTTCAGGGGGCTGGAGGAAGCCCCAGGTAAGTAAATGGGCTTTTTTTTTTTACTTTAGGTTCACTTAAAAGTGACCAGCAAAAGGCTGGTATACATGGAATACATAGTATTTACTTCTGATCAAGAAATCAATCAGAACTATCAGATTGTCATTTGATCAAAGGGTAAGTTTTCTAAAGATCAGTTGGAAATGACCAATTAATTATAATTGTATAGGTCACACTGCAGGGTCAGCATTACCATAGAGGCAAAGGGGGCAATTTCCCCAGAGCCCCTGAGTACTGCAGTACCCCCCAGGTGTCCCTCTTGACTTGTGCCCCCTGGGACCCCTGCACCAATGTGTCAAAATAGCAACTCACCTATCCCAGCACACTCCTCCCTGTCTTCATTCCAGTTGACTGCCTCTTCTCTAAGACCAGTCACAGGAACAAGAATCATGGAGAAGAAGCAGCCAACAGGGATGAAGACAAGGAGCATGGATGGAGCAGCGCACCGGGATAGGTGAGTTGCTAGTCTGAAAAAACAGTGTAGGGCCATGAGAAACACAGTCAATTTGATGGGGAGATCTGGGGGCAGCAGGGGTTATAAATATGCTGGGGTAGGGGAAAGGGTGCACGTCTGTTTCTACAGGCGTGCGGATAATGCCACCACACGGGGCGCAGTGCAGCACTGAGGAGAAGGGGAGCGCAGGCAGAAGGACAGGAATGACAGAGAGAGGGTGAAGAGGAAAGAAAAGCAGTGCTGCGATCACCTCTCTCTCTTGGCTGACTCCTCCTGGGCATCCTGTTGCCTTGGCTGCAGACTCACAGTAACCACCACGTGACCACCACGTGGTGACACTGACATTCTGCAAGGAGTTGGCTGCTGTGTTCCTGCGCGTTGTGGAGACTGGGGCAGGAGGAACTGACAGGCAGCGGAGGCTGATTTGACTGTGCTGGGGTCACAGTCCATCAGAAGTACAAGCAGCTGCCCCCATCTGAGACACTTGGGAGAGGTTTCCCGGCCACCATAAACCCAACCCACAATCGCAGAAGCCCCGCCCCCCGCATGGTACTCGGATGGTAGGGTGGCTGGCTAAGGTGAACCCTGCCATCCACATGCAGGAAAGGCCATCTGCAGCCCGTGGAAGTTCATTTAGGTCGGAGCATGTGTCTGGAAGGTGGAAGTGTGCCTAGAGGAAGCCCCATCTCCTGTCCAGAGGAATCCCAGCCCCCCTGCACAGGGGAGAGGTCACCCCCAGTCTCCTTTGCACTAAGGAGTGCTTGTCCAGTAGGAGGAAGACTTGCCTGGAGGAATGCCATGCCTCCTTAGGACTGCGGAGTGTGGAGGAATGGACACCTGCAACCAGAATTTAGTAAGTATGAATCTACCTGCCCCCATTGTCTTCAGTGACCCTTTCCCTCCCCCCGCTAGCTCCGGTGACCTTCTTCCTCCCCCCAGTAGCCCCAGTGACCTTTGTCCTACCCCTGCTAGCCCCAGTGACCTCTTCCCTCCCCCCACTAGCTCCAGTGACCTCCTCCCTCTTCCAGTGGAATACTGCCTTCCCACTCCAGTAGCCCCAGTGACCTCCTTCCACCCCCACTAGCTCCAGTGCCTTTTGCCTACCCCAGTTGCCCCAGTGAGCTCCACCCCCCTCCCTGATCTCCAGTGACCTCCTCTCTCCTTCCCACTAGCCCCAGTGACCCTCTGCCTTCCCCCACTAGCTCCAGTGACCTTCTCCCTCCTCCCACTAGCCCCAGTGACCTTCTACCTCCTCCCACTAGCCCCAGTGACCTCCCCCCCCCCCACGTAGCTCCAGTGACCTCCTCTCTCCTCCCCCACTAGCCCCAGTGACCCACTGCCTTCCCCACTAGCTCCAGTGACCTTATTCCTCCTCCCACTAGCCACAGTGACCTTCTACCCCCCCCCCAGTAGCCCCACTGACCTTCTGCCACCTCCCACTAGCTTCATCAACCTCCTCCCTCCCTCACTAGCCCCAGTGACCTTCTCCATCTCCTCACTAGCTCCAGTGACCTTCTGCCCCGCCCCACTAGCTCTAGTGACTTTCTGCGTCCCCCACTATCCCAAGTGACCTTCTCTCTCCCTCCCCCCACTAGTCCAAGTGACCTCCCTCCCCCACTAGCTCTAGTGACTTTCTCCCTCCCCCACTAGCTTCATTGACCTCAGTTTGTAAATGTAATCAGGAACCCTAATTTTGTGTAATTTTCACAACATTTCATGCCAACATGCTCAGCCTCTGACGCAGGAGATCTGGTCTGGAGTTCAGATCTCGGCTCTTCCTATTCAGTAAGCCAGCAGCTATTCAGTAAGGAGTTATTAGGCGAGACTCCCTTACACTGCTACTGCCTACTAAGTGCGCTCCGGTGGCTGCCTTGCAAGCGCTTTGAGTCTTACAGGAGAAAATCGCTATAGAAATATTGGGATTGTTCATTATTATTATTGTCTCACACTGCCCCCTAGTGACAAGTGGCCATAAATACACATTACATCAGTACAAATTCGAAGCTAGAAAATATAACAAAAGAAAACATTTTAAAAAGTGCTAAAATAAATTGGCCTGGAACACTTGCAAACCTCTAAATAAATTGGCTGCTAAAGGGTTAAATGTTCATGGTTTAGAAAAAAAAAACATAAAAAGGGATTTTATAGAGCATTTACCATGTATGTACGATGCATTCTGATTGGCAACAATGTAAGGAAAAAAAAACACCTGCTTGAAGTACAACAAATAAGCTATTATGAACCTACAAAAATGTGATATAATGGATTACACGTGTAAGCTTCAACAAATGCAAGTTTACTTTCTTCCATAAGGACCAATTCAGCATTCATAAACTGCTTCCAGAAACCTTCAGAATGCATCCAAAACACATACCGTATTTCGCGCCGTATAAGACGCTCCGGCATATAAGACGCACCCAGGTTTAGAGGGCAAAAATCAGGGAAAAAATTATCGAAACCTGGTCTGGAGCATCTATATATCAGGAGCATCTTGTACATGTCCTCCCCCAAATGGTGTCCTCTTATGTTCCTCATGTGTCCCCCATGTGTCCTCCTGTATGTCCCATGTCTCCTCCCTGTGTCCTCTGGTGTAACCCCCTGTGTCCTTCCATGTCCTGGACTCCCCCCTGTGTCCTCCTGTCAGCCCTCTGTGTCCTCCTGTCAGCCCCCTGTGTCCTCCTGTCAGCCCCCTGTGTCCTCCTGTCAGCCCCCTGTGTCCTCCTGTCAGCCCCCTGTGTCTTCTTCTCGGCCCCCTGTGTCTTCTTCTCTGCCCCCTGTGTCTTTTCTTCTCGGCCCCCTGTGTCCTCCTGTCAGCCCCCTGTGTCCTTTTGTTAGCCCCCTGTGTCCTCCTGTTAGCCCCCTGTGTCCTGTAAGCCCCCTGTCCTCCTGTCAGCCCCCGTGTCCCCGCTGTGCCTGGCTCGTGTCCCTGCCTGCATCTCCTCCCTCCCCCTTGTGTCTCTGTGGCCCCCCAGTGCAAACGGCGGCAGCAGCAGCTTACCTCCTCCATCTTGCCCACGGCGATTGAAGACATCCGGTTTCTCCGCGCGGCTTCCTCTACTGTCGGGCTTCTAATGACGCGTCATCAATGATGCGTCATTAGAAGCCCGACACTAGAGGAAGCAGCGCGGAGAAGCCGGATGTCTTCAATAGCCGCGGGCGAGATGGAGGAGGTAAGCTATTTCCACTGCTAGCACGGGGGGCCACAGTGACACAAGGGGAGGGAGGAGACGCAAGCAGGGGGGAATCCCCGATGGCGGCGGGTCGGCGGTTCGTATCGGCGGGCGTTCGTAAGTCGGGGATTCCCTGCCTTTGCCGTATAAGACTCAGGGACTTTTTCTCCCCACTTTTTGGGGAGAAAAAGTGCGTCTTATACGGCGCCAAATACGGTATTAGAAGCAAAGCATGAAGGTCCTTGAACGCAAGTCTTTATCACTGCTCTTCAACACATCAAAAATACACCTTCGTAAAAATAGCCATACAAATAAATAAATAAAAGTCTCCTGCCTTACATCGGGGAACTTGTGAAATGAAATGCCACAGTATTTCTGTAAAAAACAAAATGGATAACATAAGTTACAAATCAGTGTTTCTATCAAGGCCGCATAGTCCATGACCTAGTGTGGATGCTACAGGAGAGCACATGACAGATATAACACCATTCTCCAGAGGGACAGTCCCTCTTTCATGAACCAATCTCGCATTCCCTCTTTTCTCCTTATTTGTCCCTCTTTGTTATGTTACGATATATGGAAACAAATGTTTGTTTTTTCGGGAAACTTTTTTTTGTACTAAAACACGTGTTAAATAGACCGTAAACTGTATTCCATCCTTTAAACTGATATATTTCTTATTTCCAATTATTAGTATGAAGCAAAACTAGTGAGGATAGAAAACACTGGTGTGAACTGAATTATAAATATGTCTTTTGCTATTAAATTGTTTGTGGAATGAGCGTGTTTGTGTGAGTGTGTGTGCGTGTGTGTGTTAGAGAAGTAACAGGGGCATCTTTTAAAGGACACCTGAGGGGGGAGCGTGATATGGAGTCTGATATATATATATATATATATATATATATATATATATATATATATATATCGATATATATATATATGGCAGTCCTGTTGATTTTCTGACATACATGGGGCCTGAATCACAAAGCGGTGCAAACTTTTTGGCAGACTTTTGCGCACGCAAAGTGCCGCGATCATGCGAATCGCGGCATTTTGCGCACGCAAAAGTCCGCGAAAAAGTTTGCACCGCTTTGTGAATCAGGCCCATAGTGTCTAAATCAAAGCCCTGGACCCTGAATATGGCTAATCCAGTAAAACCAATGCCGGGTGAGTCAAAGACCTTATCTGCATATGCTTGGCCAGGGTCTGTGGCTAAAAGTGTTAGAGACACAGGGTCAGGAGGACTGCCAGACAACTGGTATTGTTTAAAAGGACATTTTGGAAAAAGTTGGGAGAAATGTGGTAGATGAGTGCTGCTGCACTTATACAATTTGCTGCAAATAGACTAGGAAGGCAACACATGTGGTGGATGGTTCAGGAAGAAATGGGAACTAAACATGGAAGAGGAACTGCACATAACTAGAATGAGGCATTTCTGGACCTAAAGGTTGTAGAAAGGATAGGGAATGGTATATACAGAGGCTATCATTTTGTTACGCCCCTGTTTCTATTGTACATGGAAGCAGACACATAACAATAGTGCTTTTTTTTTTTTTACCTCTGCCGACACTCCTCTGATTGCCTCCTCTGCTTGAAAAGATGTTTCAAGGGGTCTAACACCCTGTTGGGGGCATGGCAGAGTGGGATACACGCCAAAAGTCCCCGGGAAAAATCTGGATTGGATGCAAAGCAGCGTTTTAAGGGCAGAAATCACATTGAATGCTAAATTGGAGGCCTAAAGTGCTTTAAAATATCTTGCATGTGTATACATCAATCAGGGAGTGTAATTAGAGTACTGCTTCACACTGACACACCAAACTCACTGTGTAATGCACCGCAAACAGCTGTTTGCGTAGTGCCGGACGTGCTGGACTGGTGCGCACCATGACGAGAGTGCAGGTGATGGCGGCTTTCCAGCCCATATGGTCGCCGGGCTGAGGTAGCTGAATGACAGAACAGTGACTATCCAGCTGATCAAATTTGGTCTGTCCACAATCAAGCAACTACCTTATTATCTTGGGTGTGCCCCCCCCCCCGACACTCATATAGCCGGCGGTCATTGCTTCATTGTGATACGCAAGCCCCTTCACCGCGGCAAGGTAATGATCACGCAGGGGAATGGGTACATGTACAAGCCTTTTGTTTTGTTGTTGCAGCTGCAGTGCAGCCGGAAAAATTAGGCAGGCACATACACACACCAGAAACATTATTATAGCGGCAGCTGCTGCTAAAATTCAGGATTCCGCCTGGAGTCCTGGACCCTGTTAGTGGTGATGAAGAAGGCAGTCAAGTGGGCAGAGATGCTGTGTGGGGAGCGACTCCGTCTTGGGGCAGGCAGCCAGTCACACGGCGTGCAGGCAGAGATGCTGTGTGTGGGGACTGACTTAGTCTTCGGGTGGGCAGTAGCCCTCCGGTATCCATGCCTCATTCATTTTTATTTATTAAAGGTGAGGTACTGGACACTTTTGTGACTTAGGCGACTTCTCTTCTCAGTGACAATGCCTCCAGCTGCGCTGAAGGTCCTTTCTGACAGGACGCTTGGGGCAGGGCAAGACAGAAGTTGGATGGCAAATTAGGACAGCTCTGGCCACAGGTCAAGCTTGCGCACCTAGTAGTCCAAGGGTTCATCGCTGCTCACAGTGACTACATCCACACTTAAGGCCAGGTAGTCAGCTACCTGCCGGTCCAGGCGTTGGTGGAGGGTGGATCCGGGAGGGCTAAGGCGAGGCGTTAGACTAAAGAATGTCCGCATGTCCGACATCACCATGAGATCGCTGGAGCGTCCTGTCCTTGCTTGCATTGACATGGGAAGAGGATTACTGGCAGTGGTACCTTTATTGCATTGTGCTGTGACATCACCCTTAAAAGCATTGTAAACCATAATTGCCAGCTTTCTCTGCAAGTACTGCATCCTTTCTGCCTTCAGGTGAGTTGGTAACATGTCTGCCACTTTGTGCCTATACCAAGGGTCTAGTAGCGTGGCCACCCAGTATAGCTCATTCCCCTCGAGTTTTTTTATACTGGAGTTCCTCAACAGGCTGGACAACATGGAAGACACCATCTGCACAAAGTTGGATCCAGACGTACTATCCATCTCCTCTTGCTCTTCCTCAGTGACGTCAGGTAAGTCCTCCTCCTCCCCCCAGCCACGAACAATACCACAGGAACGTTGAGCAGCACAAGCCCCCTGCGACGCCTGCTGCGGTTTTTCTTCTGCCACCGCCTCCTCCTCCTCCAAAGAAACACCTTCCTCATCATCCGAGTCTGACTCCTCTTCCCCACACGACTCTTCCTCCTCCACCCCCCCCCCCCCCCTGTGCTGCTGCAGGTGTTGAGAAGACATCTGATTCTGATGTAAATTGCTCCCACAACTGTTCCTGCCATAACTGTTCCTCTTCATGCTCCTCCACAGCTTGATCCTCCACTCTACGCACAGCACGCTCCAGGAAGTAAGCGTATGGGAGCAAGTCGCTGATGGTGCCTTCACTGCAACTCACCAGGTTGGTCACCTCCTCAAACGGCCGCATGAGCCTGCATGCATTTCACATCAGTGTCCAGTTGTTGGGCCACAACATCCTCATCTCCCCAGATTGTGTCCTTTTACTGTAATTGTACAGGTACTGGGTGACGGCTTTCTCCTTTTCTAGCAGATGAGAGAACATATTATAACATATCCATATTGGGGGGATGAAGTGAAAGGTATGCTCTGACTTGACTAATACAATGTGCAGTCACACAGGTGCAGTTAACAGGTATGCACGGAGTGTTATGTCACACTGCGTGCACTCACGTAGGTAGGTGGGTGCACTGAACACAACAGGTAGGAATATGCAGTGATAGGTATTTTAATGTGCACCTGTCACACACAGACAGGTAGCGAACAGGCACAGTTACACTGCATGCGCTCAACTCACGTAGGTAGGTGGGTGCACTGTGAACAACAGGTAGGTATATGCAGTAATGGGTATTACAATGTGATCCTGTCACACACAGACAGATAGCGGACAGGCACAGTGACACTGTGTGCGCTCAACTCACGTAGGTAGGTGGGTGCACTGTGAACAGCAGGTAGGTACGTATATGCAGTGATGAGTATTGCAATGTGCACCTGTCACACACAGACAGGTAGCAGACAGGCACAGTGACACTGCGTGCGCTCAACTCACGTAGGTAGGTGAGTGCACTGTGAACAACAGGTAGGTAGGTATATGCAATAATGGGTATTACAATGTGCACCTGTCCCACACAGACAGGTAGCGGACAGGCATGGTGACACTGCGTGTGCTCAGCTCAAGTAGGTAGGTGGGTGCATTGTGAACAACAGGTATGTAGGTATATGCCGTACTGGGTATTACAATGTGCACCTGTCACACACAGACAGGTAGTGGACAGGCACAGTGACACTGCATGCACTCAGCTCAAGTAGGTAGGTGGGTGCATTGTGAACGACAGATATGTAGGTATATGCAGTACTGGATATTACAATGTGCACCTGTCACATACACAAGTAGTCACTGAATGTGCTGGGCCTGGCAGTGGCACACACACAGTATGAATTATCAAGGCTGTTTATGCAACACAAGATTCAGTGGGACACACAGAAAAAAAATAGATCACAAGAACAAGATTAGCTCTCAAAAGAGCTGTTGTGGGGTGCTATTTTAGCAATAAGAATCAACAAGGAGCAAGCTAACAAGCCTACAAGAGCCTAACTAATCTTTCCCTATGAGAGAGTCTACAGCAGCTGTCCCTTCTCTATTTACTGCAGGCACACGAGTGAGTAAAATGGCCGGTGATGCCGGCCTTTTATAAGGGGGGGAGTGGCTCCAGGAGGGAGTGTAGCCTGATTGGCTACAATGTGCCTGCTGACTGTGATGTAGAGGGTCAAAGTTGACCCTAATGGTGCATTATGGGGGCAAAGCGAACTTCCGGAAAAGTTTGCGGTTCTCCAGCGATCGCGAATCCCCGGAAGTTCGCTGGGAACAGTTCGCCGGTGAACCGTTCAGGCCATTTCTAATTACTTTATGTAAGTGTAATCTAAACCTTTACAAAAAAAAGTCATTAGCCGTTTTTAGAAACATCATTTGGTGTTATTTCTCACCTGCTCATTTACTTTTTGGAAAGTGTGAAACATTTCTTGTTAAAAGTTAATGCAAGGCTACACGCTGATAATCTTGGAATTATGTAAAACACATAATACAAAAATAAGTTATTTTTTACATATGAAAACAAAGTTGATGAGTTTCTCAAAACTCCTACCAGAATAAATTAAAGACGTTAAAAGGCAAAGAAATTTTAGGACATTCTGATTAATGTCTACCTCAAAAAGTGACATTGTGTAAAGTTAAAGAGGAACTGGAAGAAGGAATACATATTTCTTAAAAAGCAGTATAAGACAGTGATTTAAGTGTATAGATAAGAAGGATTGACTAATAAATCTCGTAACCCTGTCAGCAAGGTGCTGTAAAAATGCCATAGGCAGTGTGGGAGGATCCCTGTTTATTACTGGCAGGAGTAACAAGTTTTTTTTTTTTCATCCCAGCAGTTGAAAACACGCCCACAGTAAAGGTTGTTACACCTCTCCTTCCCCAACCTTTTTTTCCCCCCTAACTGACATAATTTGCAGAAGCCCAGGAAGTATAATATACACATGTGTAAACAGAAGCAGACAGGGAATGAGCTGGAGATGCTGATTAGTGTATTGTAATATAGCTGAATAGCAGAGGCGTTTCAAACCACTGGCATTACAGCATAAGGGCCCTTTTCCACTAGCTGTGTTTTTGCCAGAAACGCAAAGCGCATGCATTTGCTGATTCTGAAGTGTAGTCTGTTTAAAATAAGAATCTTGGGCTGCCTTTTCCACTGCTGTATTCTGGTTTTTAAAAAACGCAAACCCATGTCTGTGCGATTGTGATGCGTTTTGTGTTTTAATGTAAAGTATAAAAACGCATGAAAAACGCATAGAAATGCGTTTTGCGTTATGTATTGATTTAACCACTGGTATCTATTTTCAAGACAACACTTGCCATTTGCCAATCAGAAAAACGGAAAACGCAAACGCATAAAAAACGCACATCAAAATTGGGAAAAACACAAATGCATTTGCAGTTGCGTTTTGCAGTGGAAAAGGGCCCTGAAGCACAGAGCTGTCTACAAAGGCGCTGTACATTTTCTGGCAGTCCAGGGAAAAAAAAAGTTTCTTTTCCATGTCTTGAGAGACTGCAAACTAAAGGTAGCCATACATCATGCGGGCAGATTCGACCAAGAGACAAATCTCTCTTTAATCGATTAAAAAGAGTTTTGTTGCCTGCCCATACACCACAGTCCAATTCCTGATCAATTTTAGAATGGAAATAGGCCGAGCCCGCCGCTGTTCCTCTAGAGCAGGGGTCATGAACCCTTTTGGCTGAGAGAGCCATAGACATCACATATTTTAAAATGCAATTCCGTGAGAGCCATACAAGTAATAGGCAGCCTATTGGCCCAATCAAAGTGCAGGGATCTTGTCCTACAAAGTCACTGGACCAGACAGGGTCCAGAGTGGGACAAATGGAACAGCTGTTAATTTTGGGGTAGCGCAGGTAAGTTAGTAGTGCATGCTACAGCAGTAGCATGCCTACTTTGAATAGGTTACTTGCACTGCCACACTAAGCTGTGCTGCTTGAGCAGTGTAGCTTAGTGAATCAACCCCTACTGATTTGTATGTGAGCCAGATATAGCCATCAAAAGAGCCACATCTGGCTTCCGAGCCATAGGTTCCCTACCCCTGCTCTAGAGCTTTGTACTGTAGTGATGCTGGAGCAGTCTGCAGAGCCAGCCATCAGAGTACAACAGATTGGGCCCATTCACACTGGGGATCACAAAATGCTGGCAATTAGCGCTAGCGTTTTGCAGCTGTGATTTTTTTGCAGCAAACGCATATTTTTGACTACATTTTCATGATTTTTGAGCGATTGGGATTACACAAGCACTTTAATCCGCAGAAACCGCCTGCGAATCGCCACAGTGTGAATGGGCCCTGAAGAGCACACTCATCTGACATCATCTGCAGCACTGTACAGAGTACATAGTCATGTCACTGACTGTTCTCAGAGGAGCTCACAATCTAATCCTTACTATTGTCATGAGTCTAATGTCCTGCCATATTATTATTATGTATTTATACAGCACTGACATCTTCTGCAGCACATTACAGAGTACATAGTCATGTCACTGACTGTCTTCAGAGAAGCTCACAATCTAATATCCTACCATATTATTATGTATTTATACAGGAATTACACCTTCTGCAGCACTGTACAGAATACATAGTCATGTCACTGACTGTCCTCAGAGGAGCTCACAGTCTAATCCTGTGTCGAAATAAACACATGACGTAGCTGTAAATGAATATTACATACTAACCTCACCGTCAGTTCCTCTCAGAAGCTCACCATTTTCTTCTTACAGTGATCCCTTCCAGTTCTGACAATATTTTGTCAGAACTGAAATATACCAGTTGCTGTCAGTTATATATCAGCAGTTGTCAGTTACAACTGAATGTGCAAGGTAATGTCCATGTTTCCCTATGGCTCAAGTGGTGTGATATATATTACAGTTTAACAGTGTGCTGACCAGGAAGCTGTTAAGGGGTAATGGCCATTTTTAAAATGGAGGATGGAGAATTTAATTGATCACAGTGGACAAATGAGACGCAGGAGAGGAGAAAGAAATTGAGGAGTAGACTACACAGGAGGTAAGTATGACCTGTGTATGGTTATTTTTACTTTTTAATTGCAGTTCAGGTTCTCTTTAAAGGAGTCATCAAGGGATATGAGGATAATAAATGCCACTTACCCCCAGCGATGATGTCAGGCTGACCAGGAGGTACTGCGCCTGCGTGAGCGGCGCTATCACTGCCACGTGGACCGGAGTGTACTGCGCAGGCGTAGTAGTTCTTGCGGTGATTGACAGCAGTCCTTACGCAGGTGCAGTACCTCCTGGTCGGCCTGACGTCATCGCCGGGGACCGGAAAGCTTAACAGGCGAACGGCTCACCGCAGAGCTGCAGCGAGGGACATGCTGGGAGCTTGGGGCTGGACGAAGCCCCGGGTAAGTGGCACTTATTTTCCTCATATCCCTTGATGACTCCTTTAAGGCATATATAAGGGACAGCAGGAGAGGTCTGACTTTTAGCTCTGCACTTTTTTCTACTTTCTGAAGCAAAGCACAGGAGACACAGCAGTGTAAAGCATGCTGGCAGCCTGTCACTGAGCCTGCACTGCTCTCTGCTTTGTTTCTGAACTCAAAGTAAAAAAAGTTCAGGCTAAGAAGTCAAACCTCTCTCCCCCTCCCCCAGATGCATCAGACAGGCAGGCAGCGTTTTCACGCTGTATACATTTTATCAGATGCTCGAGATTACCTGTTGCCTGTCATGCCTGTGGGAGAGAAACAATGAGGAGGACAGTGGATGAGTGAGCAGACTGCTAGATACACACTGCTCACTCTCCTGAAAGCTGCTGGCACTGCACGACATTTGGGGGCATGGCCGGCTCACTCTGCTGCCTGTCTCTTGTTGAAGGAGACTTTTTTTTTTCTTCAAACACCAGGGGCCTGATTCACAAAGCGGTGATAACTCCGTTATCACGCCTAAAAGACTTTAGGGGCCTGATTCACAAAGCGGTGCTAACAGTTAGCACGCTGGTGAAAAGCCCTTTATCATGCCTAAACTCAGTTTAGGCGTGATAAGTTTAGGTGTGATAAGTTTAGGTGTGATAAGTTTAGGCATGATAAGTTTAGGTGTGATAAGTTTAGGCATGATAAGTTTAAGCGCCAACTGCGTTAGCACCACACTGCACAGCTGATCAAAAGTTTTGCGCTAGCAAAGTCTGGTGCACTTCGCATAGAGTTTAATGGTGCTGCTTTGCGTGCGGGACTTTGCACGCTATCTACACTTATCTAAACTTAGCATGCCTAAACTTATCACACCTAAACTTATCACACCTAAACTTATCACACCTAGGGCTCGATTCACAAAGCGGTGCTAACCCAGTTAGAGACTTTAGGCATGATAACCATTGCACCACTCTGGTGAAAAGCCAGTTTAGGTGTGATAAGTTTAGGCATGATAAGTTTAGGTGTGATAAGTTTAGTCATGCTAAGTTTAGATAAGTTTAGATCACTTGCAAAGTCCCGCACGCAAAGCAGCGCCATTAAACTTTATACGAAGTGCACCAGACTTTTCTAGCGTAAAACTTTTGATCAGCTGTGCACTGCGGTGCTAACGCAGTTGGCGCTTAAACTTATCACACCTAAACTTATCACACCTAAACTTATCATGCCTAAACTTATCACACCTAAACTTATCACACCTAAACTTATCATGCCTAAACTGAGTTTAGGCGTGATAAAGGGCTTTTCACCAGGGTGCTAACTGTTAGCACCGCTTTGTGAATCAGGCCCCTAAACTGGCTTTTCACCAGCGTGGTGCAAAGGTTATCACGCCTAAAGTCTTTTAGGCGTGATAACTGAGTTATCACCGCTTTGTGAATCAGGCCCCAGGTGTGATAACCTTTGCACCGCTGAGTTAGCTACGCTTTGTGCTCTTTATCGCGCGCAAAGCACGCAATCGCGCAATTCCACGCGCAGCGCGCATAGGGTTTAATGGGCGCTTCGCATCGCGCTATGCACTGCGCTGCTGTGCGCGCAAAACTTTGCATGCGGGAATTTCGCGCGAGTTTCTTCTTATCACGCCTAAACTGAGTTTAGGCGTGATAAAGGGCTTTTTACAGGCGTGCAAAAACTTTGCACTGCTTTGTGAATCAGGCCCCAGGAGAGAGCTTGTGACCTTTCTAAACATCACTACCCAGAAGGCATTGCCAGTAGGCTAATTAATATACACCCACGGATGCAGCTAGTGTGGTGGGCGTGGCTTACTTATTAAAGCTACAGAAACTAAGTACATTTATATTCTTTACTAGGAGATACTTGTTTTTCCCCTATAAAGTGTGCATGATGTACACACTGGTGCTGAGTACATGAGGAGGTTACAGTTCCTCTTTAAAGTGAACCTTGTAATAAATCACCTTTAGATCCGGCACCAGCATCTAATCAGAGCTGCAAATCACAGCGACAGCATACAGGAGATAGAGCGGAGACAGCCTTCTTCACCTTTCAAAGGGGTTTATTAAGCATCTTGTGTTACAGTTTGATTTCTTCAAAGTATAAATAGTCTTTCCTATGTCCTATGTACATCACATATATTTACAGCATACATACAGGAAGCTAGTATTCTAACTAGGAAGCATATAGAGCCGGATAGCTGGAAAGTAGAGTACAGTCCCCTTTTCCCTCCGTGCTCCCTCTTTATATGAACCAGAAAGAGTTAAATGTGACCTCATCTGAGCCATCTATGATTGGTTCAGATCCCTTGTGATGTCAGGACACACGCCTTCTCGATTAATATTATATACGATATTTTGCCCTAGATACAAAGAATTTCCATGTTGAATAAACATGGCTTTGTTTACTGTTCTTGTGGTGTACATGTTGAGGTCAGTGAGACCTGTGGCCTTGTTCATAGAACAGCTTCTTGGTATGTTCTAGTTCTGCTGACAGAACTGTAGATTTTCTCTCTAAGAGAAAATCCCCTTAAAGAGACACTGAAGCGAAAAAAAAATATGATATAGTGAATTGGTTGTGTACTATGAATAATTACTAAAAGATTAGCAGCAAAGAAAATATTCTCACACTTTTATTTTCAGGTATATAGTGTTTTTTCTAACATTGCATCATTCTATAATATGTGCAGATTACACAACACTCAGCATTCAAAATGAGTCTTTCAGAGCAGTCTGTGAAGTAATGACCTCTCCTCTAGCAGAGAAAAAGTAAACAGTTTACTTACAGTTGAGATAATAAAAGTCAGATAACAGCCCTCTCCATGACTAAGACTTAGTCGGAGAGCTTAATGGTTTGTTTGCATAGAGATAACAACTGGAGTTTCTCAACTCTTCCTGTACTGGAAACAATTAGACTGATGTATCTGATCTTAATGTTTTATTTCTTAGCTGTACTACACATACAAATCATAATATCATATTTTTTTTTTCCGCTTCAGTGTCTCTTTAAAGGGCAGGTCTGCACCCCAAGCCTTTTTGACTAACTCAGTCCAAATAACTGAGGCCTACTTAAATTATAACAAACCTCCAGACTAAAAATCGACTCAGCTGTAATGAAAAGGCCTGGTGTTTCTTTAACAGTTTCACAGCATCAGAACTTTGTTTCTCTTATACAAGCCTCATTTTTAGCTGCACAGAAGAAAACTGCCTGGGCATTTTTCCCCTGATGCTGTGCAAAGCATGATGGGATTTCTGATGTTGTTGTTCTCGTTCTGCTGTTTTGGTGCATTTTTTTTTTTTTACATTTTGAATTTGACATTTGAAGCCTAGCACATGCAGCTGGGAGGGGTTATCAGGACACAGGACAGTTGGAACTGTGTCTTATGCTCCCTGTCACCTCCTTTCAACCAAAAAGATGGCTGCCACCATGACAAAGATGGCAGCCCCCATGAATCACAAACATTTGCCTCTTCTTTTAAAACAGGATGGGTAAAAAATGATATTACCTATCTATTCTAATTAACATAACTAATGTAACTTAATGACAGTATGTTTGTTTAGGCTGAAGTTCCCCTTTAAGTACACCTGCTAGATTTTTTTTTCACCCAGAAAGATAATATTTGATTTTTTTTGTGACAATCTAGTGCATATGTGTCGATTTCCAGTCCTCGAGAGGCTATATTTCATGCTACTTTTTAGGATGGACAGAAACGGAGAAATTTGTTCTACTTGATAAACCACACCTTTCTTGATTCAGACCTATCAATTAATTTGAACTGTGCCAAAATCCTTAGTGGTAAAATATGAAGCCTCCTCACATCTTTTCTCATACTTCATCAGGAAGGGACAATGATATGGTGGGATTAAAATATTTCTGAACTGAGAGGGATATGCCATATGTATTTCCTTTTAAACAATACCAGTTGCCCGGCAGTGTTGCTGATTTCTTAGGGTGCAGTAGTGTCTGAACCGCACTCAGTGAACTAAGCATGCAACTTATCAAGTAAGACTTAAAGGGACACCGAAGGAAAAACAAATATGATATAATGAATTGGTTGTGTAGCACATATAATTACTAGAACATTAGTAGCAAAGAAAATATTCTCATATTTTTATTTTCAGTTATATAGTGGTTGTTTTTTTTGTTTTTTTTTACACAACATTGCATCACTCTCTAATATTTGCAGTTTACTCACTACTCAGCATTTAAAATGATTTTACAAAGCAGGCTAGTTAACTTTTGAACTGTCCTCTGCAAAGAAAAAAACAATACAGTGACTGACACTTGAAATAATAAGCTTCAGAAGACAGAGCTCTCTGCGACTTTGAAAGTCGTGGACCTCAATAGCTCTTTTGCATAGATTGCATAGCTCCTCGTTTACCCTCTGCTCAGGTCTCTGCATAGGGAAGGAAGGAGGTAGGCACTAGGTGAGTGGAGTGAGCCACCTTTCCATCATCAGGCATGTGCCTACAGTGCCTTATCTGTCCCTGCATACTCCTCTTCATGCATGAGTGTGGACGCACCTGCCCACTAAGCTGGAGCCACTCATGCATGAATGGTTCTGCGTTACTGCTCAGGTGCAGCTGTGCTTGCGCAGCATGCACTCTTGCAGCATGGCTGGGCTCATGCGTGAAAAGTACCAGAAACTTCCAGGGGGTCCAGTTGAGAGCAGCAGCAGGGTTGAGGAGGACACGGGAAGCATGTTTTATGACCCAAGATTCACCTCAGATACACTTTATGGTTAGAGACAGGCAGGACTTTCCACAGTTTATCCAACAAGCATTCTAGAGAAAAGGGATAGGCTCTTTTTTTCTAGTGTGCTGAATATAGAGTTCCTCCAGGTATTGGTTGAAAAGGGCGCCCAAGCTGCCTGTATGAAAAGGGCGCTACCATAGACATCAATGTTATTTCTGGAAATATGGGCTACAAGGAGTAGAAAAGGGCGCCCGAGTTTTGATATATGCTACAAGCGGGCTCCCCTTTGTAGCCCATATTTTTTCGGCTACAAAGTTTTCGGCTACAGTAGGGCGCCCCTTTGTAGCCCATTTTTTTCCGGCTACAAGGTTTTTGGCTACAGTAAGGTGCCCCTTTGTAGCCCAAATTATTGCCTTTTTTTGTAGCCTATGTTTTTATATGGGCTACAAGCACTGTAAGCCGAATTATTTCATTCCCCCACTATCCATGGCGGCCTGGAGGGAGAATAGTAATTAACACATCCCGGAGTTTTTTTGTAGCCAAAGTTTTTATATGGGCTACACCAGGCGCCTTTTTTTGAAGCCAAAGTTTTTATATGGGCTACACCAGGCGCCTTTTTTGTAGCCGAAGTTTATATGGGCTACACCAGGCGCCTTTTTTGTAGCCGAAGTTTATATGGGCTACACCAGGCGCCTTTTTTGTAGCCGAAGTTGGTATATATGGGCTTCACCAGGCGCCCTTTTCATATAGACCCATTCCTCCACTTTAGTATAGCAATTACTTGCACTTCATAACCGATATAAACTTTATTACATGCTTCCAGAGCACTGCCATGGGTTTTGGTCTATTTAAGTGCCGATTTTAAAAGTATTTCAAAGTGCATTTGGCATTAATTTATGTTTGCTACATTTATTATATAGGTGGTCCTCTTTATTTCAAATTGTAATATTTTTATGACAAGACAGCTACATTTATAAAAAATAAAAAAAAAGTCAAACAGAGATCAGACCTGTTTGTTCTCCCTATCAAAACTGAGAACAGTACTGCAGAAGTGGCAGATTTTTGCCTTTTTAGTTCTGAACCTCAGAGGCCACTGCAGCATGCCTCAGGCAAATTACCCATGATACCTCCTTTACTGAGGTGATTAGGCACAATAAGACTGTAACTGTGAGTACTGTGAGATAAATTGCTTTTTTTCCTCACTTACAGCATCAGCAAGCTTCCCATCCCCCTTGGTTTTGTTATAGATGAAGTTGAGGAGATAATATTCAGGTTGTCATTGTTAGAATCAGACAGCCCTGTTGTTGTTTTTTTTTTTTTTTTTTACTTTGTCTATTATACACTAGTAGGCATTTCTTCTACGTTCTCACAAGAAATGATGATCTAATCACAGCTTGTGCTGTGCATCTTATTTGTAAAAATGTAATGCTAAAAGATGATGGCCCATACCTCCCTTACTGGCAGACTTGTGCTTTGTGCTTTATGCTTAAAGCGAACCTAAACCGAAGCTCGGTTTCAAAATCTGCTACTTACTATTTAGAGAGGGAAGCCTCAGGATCCTAATAAGGCTTCCCTCAATTATATAACAAGCCCCCTCAGTTGCTGAGTGCGGTCCCCCAGTTGCTGAGCATGCCCCCTATGCGCGGGTGGGCTCAGTCAACTATTGTGCGCACTTGAACCAGGAAGAGGAGCTGCATGGCTCTGATGTCATTAGAGGCAATGCATTGTCGCCAATCTTCCGGGGGATTGCGCACAGCAATGGGGGACCAAGGAATAGCACGGGAAGTCTCAATAGAATCCTGAGACTTCCCTCTCTTAACCACTCTGCAACCACCAATTGGCGGCCGAAAAGAGCGATAAGCAGGGAACACTCGCACGCATGCGCTATCGTTTCCTGCCATGTCACGAAGCAGAGCTCCGTGTTGAGTCTGCTTGCCCGCAATTGAAGCTGGCAGGCTGTTAGACAAAAACAAACCTTATTTACATGTACAGCGCTGCGGTCTACTGCAGCACTGTATGGGGGACAGCTGAGCTCTGTCACTGATTTGTCCCTTCGAGTGGCAGGGAAACAGATACTTCTCATAGGCTGATACCTATGAGAGGTGATCTACATGATTGGATCTTGAGGGGAATGAGGAAGGGGGAGGGATGAATAACAAAAAATATATAATTTTTTTATTAAAGATGTAATAATACTAAAATTGATAACAAAAAAACCACTCACAGCAGCAATCACATGCCACCAACAGAAAGCTCTGTTGGTGGCAAGAAAAGGAGGCAAGATTTATTTGTAGAAATGTAAAAAATGGCCTGGGCACTAGGGGGTGTAAGTCTGTTGTCCTCAAGCAGTTCAGGTAAGTACCTGATTTTGTACACTTTAACCACTTGAGGAACGTAGGCTTACACCCCCCTAGTGACCAGGCTATTTTTTACAATTTAGGCCACTGCAGCTTTAACCTCCTTGCCGGTTATCCCGAGTTCAGCTCGGGGTAATCTGCGTAGGAGGATTTCTCAGGCCCCGCTCGGCTGATTTTCACAATTTTTTTTTCCTGCACGCAGCTAGCACTTTGCTAGCTGCGTGCAGTTTCCGATCGCCGCCGATTCGCCGCTACCTGCCGCACCGCCCCCCCCCCCCCCCCTCCAGGCCCCTTGCGCAGCCTGGCCAATCAGTGCCAGGCACCACTGAGGGGTGGATTGGGATTCCCTCTGACGTCCCGACGTCCATGACGTCGGTGACGTCATCCCGCCCAGTCGCCATGGCGACCGGGGAAGCCCAGCAGGAAATCCTGTTCTAAAGGGGATTTCCTGCTTACTTTGATCAAATGGAGCAGAGTGAAACAACAGTGAGTGACCAGAAGAACTACAGGGGGTGGAAAGAAGTCCCAGGTAAGTTACACTGGGCACATTACATTCACTTTAGGAAGCAATAAGTAGACTTCTAAAAGTTCTTTGTGCTGATTTTAAAAACTTAGTACAATGTTACATCTTCTTTTTCTAAGATTGATAAGATGGAATTTACCTTTCCCTGACAGAAGCACAATCCTTGATTTTAGTTAGTGTTGTTTAATTCCTTTATTCATGTTAGGGATAATAACTGATTGTAGAAAGTCTGAAACACAAATTGTCTGTACTTTGCAGTTAATGTAATTTGCATCAGAATTGTTAATTTATGCACAGATGTGTCATGTACCCTGATTACCGTACTTTTCTTTTGTGCTAAGCCCAACAGAATCCTGTTGGATGTTAGGACCTGTGCAGCACTAACTTGTAAAAGGATGTTTTCAGAGCTAACCATTTCTTCAGGGTTGAACTACATATCATTGTGATCTCTTCTTAATTTACTTTAGACAAGCATTCAGTTTTCTCTTTTTATCTGTTTTTTGTTTTTGTTTTTGTTTTTTGTTTTGTAAAATAGGAATTATAAAAGTATGTTGTTTGAGCTTAGCTAGAGTCCTCCTATGTTACTTATGTGTTTATGGCAATGTTTTCCATCCATTAGTCAGAGCATGTACTGTAACTTTTTCTCCTGAGTTTTCTTCTAGGAGGTAATTTTTCATCTTATATTTAAAATAACTTTTCAGCAACTGAAAAGGTACCAACAAGTAGACGAAGAAGTACTATCAAATATTTTTAGTATTTTCTTGCTTGCTGGTGAAAAAAAAATAATAAAAGGCTATTGACAATTTTGAAAATATCACCTAGCAGAAAACTCAGGAGAAAAATTTACCGTAATTGCATATGGGCCAAGGTCCTTAGAAATCGGGTGATACTGTAAGTAGTGTTATAGTGTTAGTGTTTTTGAATTCAGATGATCCTTAAAGTTGGGTTGACTGACTAGCACGTCCTTCATACGAGAGCTAAATGTTGCTGACTATTTAACCATCCATTCTCATCTGTTGATATCTATATTTCAATATAATTATTATCAATATTAAGTCTTTCTATAGTGCTGACACCTTCTGCAGCAATTTACAGAGTATATACTCACAATGTAATCCCTACCATAGTCATATGTCCATAGTAGTCTAGGGTCAATTTAGGGGGAAGCTAGACTAGTTTACTTATCTGTTTACTTTTTAGAATGTGGGAGGAAACAGGAGTTCCCAGAGGAAACCGATGTGGACATAGGGAAAACTTGCATACTGTACAAAAAGTGTCCTGGCTGGGGTCCAAACTAGGGACTCCTCACTGCAAGGCAAGTGCGCTATCCACTACACCACCATGCTTTTGTCCATTTTCAATTTAAGATGAAAAGGAAAAAATAGTTGGAAACTGATGTGAAACTGCTGAAACACGAATGAAAATGGATTCAAATGAACCCAAAATAAACCCTCCAGCACATCACTGGGATTTGAATTTAGCTTCTAAAAATCGGAACATTGAGACTTTCCAGACAAACTGCATCCAAACCACACTGAAGCAAATTCAGCCAATATCATAGTTTTACAATGTGCAGTTTTAGTTTACATACGAGTTTTGATTTTTTGAGTAACAAATAAAGGTAATTATTTTTCTTTTGTATTTTTCAGAATAAAATGATGGAAGCCTATGACTGAACAGTAAGTAGTTTTTCTTTTTCTTTTTAACACTCATGTGGATGCTCGAGTACCAGGAAGTGAAGGGGAACAAGTGATGGAGTAGGGGATGGAGGCTTGCTGTTGATCCAGCCACAGCAGATTGCCACATTGTCAACCAGCAGGTAAGACAGCTATTTGAGTAGGTATTACTGCTGTGCCACATCAGTTAGGAGATGGGATAAGCCGCTATTAGTAAAATAATAGCCTAGCTAACACCTAACCTTACCTTAACCCTCTGGTTAGAGTGCCCAACCTTGACCCCTCCACCTAATGCCTAACTCTACCTCCTCTGGAGGTGCCTAACCTTAACTCCCCTACTAACCTCCCTAAAAGTGCCTAATACTAATTTAAACTTGGGCGCCCACATTACCGATAGTTGTAACTGATCTGCTACTCTCATTGGGTGCACAAATGGCCGCCTGGTGCCCAATTATCAAAATGTTATGCAGGCATCTATGAGATGCCTGCCAGTCGGGGCACCAAAAAGGCCTGCTCCATGCTATTTACCTTCACATTGTATGGGCATTTTATGTGGAAGTGTTTAAAACATTATAAAGGCAGTTTTACCCTTTGAAAGGTTCTTTTGCTGTATACTAGATATCTATTTGCCCAGATAAGAGGAGTGCTTAAAGGGACACTTAAGTCAAACAAAAAAAATGAGTTTTACTCACCTAGGGCTTCCAATAGCCCCCTGCAGCTGTCCGGTGCCCTCACTGTCTCCCTCCGATCCTCCTGGCCCCGCCGGCAGCCACTTCCTGTTTCAGTGACAGGAGCTGACCGGCTGGGGATGCGAGTGATTCTTCACATTCCCAGACACATTAGCACCCTCTATGCTGCTATTTGGTATATGATATATGCTATAGCAGCATAGATGGCGCTATTGTGGCCAGGAACGCGAAGAATCACTCGCGTCCCCAGCCTGTCAGCTCCTGTCACCGAAACAGGAAGTGGCTGCGGGCGGGGCCAGGAGGATTGGAGGGAGATGGTGAGGGCACCGGACAGCTGCAGCGGGCTATTGGAAGCCCCAGGTGAGTAAAACTCATTTTTTTTGGTTTGACTTAAGTGTCCCTTTAAGTGCTAAGTGACATGTCATCACTAATTACATAGTGAGTGGAACCCACTATAAGGCCTCTTGCACACTGCAAGCAATTCCGATTCAGATTCCGCTTTTTAATCTGTTTTTACATCCGATTCAGATTCCGATTTGCAGTGTGCAGGGAGCAAACTGCAAATCTGAATCTGAATCGGATGTAAAAACTGATTAAAAAGCGGAATCTGAATCGGAATCGCTTGCAGTGTGCAAGAGGCCTAAGTGGATCCCACTACCTTTTTTTGGAGTGGGCACATCCTGTTTGGAGTGCAGTGGTCACATTGGTGTTATGATTGTATTGGTGGATTCATTCACTTTGTGCAGTATATGTTTTTTATAAGGCAATCTTAGCCACCTTTTTGATGTATATTGAAAATCAGCAATTTCATTGCTGGTGAATGACTAGATCTGAGCGGCAGCCCTGCTTCGTATAGATTGTACTGTCTGAAAATAACACAACTCACATATCAAATTTTCCACAGAGTGTTGGAGAAAAGGTTTCACTTGTTCTGTGAGTGTGGCCATTAGTGGCAAAGATGATGCCCATGATCATGAAACCAGGTTATGGCTACACGAAGGATAGCTCACTGCAAACTTTAAAAGTACAGAAAGTATAGTGCAAAATATTGTATCACTTAAACAGTAGTGTAATAAAACGGTAGGACAACAGCACAAATATATTTTATTCCACATGTTAAGTTTATCATCCATCATTCATCCTAATTTAAGCAATAATAAAGACTCCCTATTTTTATAAAATGAACAGCAATGTAAAGAAATAGTATGTACTTAAACCAATGTATTGAGTTGTCTAAGAACTTGGAGGTGTATATAGCAAGATACAGTAACATTGCCATGCACAGGGAGCACACAGCACTTTTACCAGTATTCCTAACAGTAAGGTAGCATCCAGTGAGCAGTTAGCTCAACCCACACTACATAGGTAGCATGCATGTTGCCAGGGTACTGAGAGCTACGCAAGTATATTGGGCACGGTACCCTGGTAACGTTGAGGTTACCAAGGCAATGTGGGTCATGCTAGGCACACTATTGTACCGTCAGTAGTATTGGTAAAATTACCTTGTGCTCTCTGCGCACCGTAACTTCACCATACTTCACTGAATGCACCGCTTAGTAACTCAGATTAGCTAGAGTAAGTATTGCCAATTTAGACTAGCAACAGTAGGAACCTTTAGCACACTCTAGCATAATGTGTACTATATTTTATTTACATAAGGTTAAGTGGAGTTTGTAATATGCAATAAAAAATAATCTTTTTTTAGCATGCTAATTCAGATGCACATATTGGGACCCTGCTTACTGAGAAAAGCATAAAGTATTCAGTGAGAGAAAAAGACTGACTTTTTATTTATGAAAAGGGAAACATTATGCTGCTTTTAATAAGCTCCAGTGACCTATACAGAGCATTATAAGCAATATAAGTCATGCACAACGCTGCACTGTATGGCATGCTGGCTCGTTCTGTACTATGCTCATTCTGCACTATGCTCATTCAGCAATCATTAAGAAACCATGAATTCTTAAGTGTATCACTGCTTGTGTGAAAGGTTTCCTCAATCAAGAGTTTGAAATGAGCCTCATACATTAGTGCTGTATATTCAGGATCCATTACTCATCTGTGTTCAATGTCAAACAGGTTGTGTAATACCAGGGACAAAACTAGGTATTATTAGGCCTTTATGGTAGTCTTAAAGTGTACCTGAGATGGCGGGAGAAAAAAATGATACATTCCTGTGGCTTCCTCCAGCCCCCTCTAGGCTGATTGCTCCCTCATCATCCTACTGCACCGCCTGGATCCTCCGCAATTGGCCCCAGAAGAAATTCCTTCAGTATGGGCCAGTCAGAGCAGGCGCAGTCTGGCTACGCATACTCTCCCATTGCGCACCCGTAGCTGGGAGAAATCTGCACCTTCGCAGTAGTATTGCGCCGGTGCAGAACACTTACAGCCATGGGAGCGCAATGGGAGCGCGAGTGTGGCTGGGCTGTGCATGCGCAGTACACCCCACATGTTATGGCTGAGACACTGTAACTGTTCCCCAATTGTCTTACACTGTCTGTGGGGTTTATTCTAGCAGATATACAGATATGCAAGTGCAGCAGATTACACCAGAGTTTTTATGCTCTCCCTGTGTCTGTGTGGGTTTCCTCCATGCACTCCAGTTTCCTCCCACATTCCAAAAACATACAGATCAGTTAATTTACTTCCCCTAAATTGACCCTAGACTACAATGGACATATGACTATGAATGGGATTCTATTGTGAGCCCCTCTGAGGGACAGGGAGGAACAAGACTATATACTGTACTATGTAAAACGCTATGGAATATGTCATTCATTACTAACTATATTAACCACTTGAGGACCGCAGTGTTAAACCCCCTTAAAGACCAGGCCTTTTTATTGTTAATTGGCCACTGAAACTTTAAAGAAAACCTGAACTGAAAATTCAACGTCAAAATAAATATACACATGTCATTCTTACCTCCCGTGTAGTCTACTTCTCAATCTCTTTCTCATCTCCTGCGTCCTGTTTGTCCACTATGATCAGGGCCGGATTTCTGGGAAGGTCACAGAGGCCACGGCCTAGGGCGATAAAAATCAGCAGGGCGCAGGACTTGGAGAGATAAGAGGTCACATGTCAAAGTAAATCACCTCTCCTGCTTTGCTTTGGTCTGCCTGAATTCCAGAGATCCCTGCATCTCTCTCACTTGTGCAAAGTGTGTGTTATGCCAATCACTCAGCATCTGCTGTCGCCTGTATGATGACAGGGGACAAACAATCTGCTGTGAGAAGAAAAATATATGGGCTCAAGTAGCAGAACTCTTGAGTTCCGATTAGTTTTTTTCATGCAGTACGCATTCACGGGCAGGAATTAGCAGCTCTCCCCTCTCCCTGACTGATGGTTTATTACTAGTAGGTCAGTGCTGTTAAAGACCTCAGATCTGTTAATTGTATGGCTTTTTTTTTCTCCTAGAGATTGACAATAGTGTTGAGCGAACAGTGTTCGCCACTGTTCGGGTTCTGCAGAACATCACCCTGTTCGGGTGATGTTCGAGTTCGGCCGAACACCTGACGGTGCTCGGCCAAACCGTTCGGCCACATGGCCGAACTAAGAGCGCATGGCCGAACGTTCCCCGAACGTTCGGCTAGCGCTGTGATTGGCCGAACGGGTCACGTGGTTCGGGCCCGAACGCGCTCTGATTGGCCGAACGGTCACGTGGTTCGGGTAAATAAATACCCGAACCACGTCATATCTCCGCCATTTGTCTGTGGGTTTAGCTTTGGGTAGGCAGGCAGGGTAGTTCGCTCTCCAGCCACGCTAGCCAGGGTCCCCCCCAGTCATTGTGTGTCGCTGCTGGGAACAGTAGTACACCGCTCGCTCAGCCACACTATATATAGCATTGTTTACTGCCACTGTGTACCTCGCTCAGCCACGCTATATATATAGCATTGTGTTTTCTGACACTCTGTGTACACGGCTTAGCCTGACTAATATAGCATTGTGTGTACTGCCACTGTGCACCTCGCTCAGCCACGCTATATATAGCATTGTGTGTACTGCCACTGTGCACCTCGCTCAGCCACGCTATATATAGCATTGTGTGTACTGCCACTGTGCACCTCGCTCAGCCACACTATATATATAGCATTGTGTTTTCTGACACTCTGTGTACACGGCTTAGCCTGACTAATATAGCATTGTGTGTACTGCCACTGTGCACCTCGCTCAGCCACGCTATATATAGCATTGTGTGTACTGCCACTGTGCACCTCGCTCAGCCACGCTGTATATAGCATTGTGTGTACTGCCACTGTGCACCTCGCTCAGCCACGCTATATATAGCATTGTGTTTTCTGACACTCTGTGTACACGGCTTAGCCTGACTAATATAGCATTGTGTGTACTGCCACTGTGCACCTCGCTCAGCCACGCTATATATAGCATTGTGTGTACTGCCACTGTGCACCTCGCTCAGCCACGCTATATATAGCATTGTGTGTACTGCCACTGTGCACCTCGCTCAGCCACGCTATATATATAGCATTGTGTTTTCTGACACTCTGTGTACACGGCTTAGCCTGACTAATATAGCATTGTGTGTACTGCCACTGTGCACCTCGCTCAGCCACGCTATATATAGCATTGTGTGTACTGCCACTGTGCACCTCGCTCAGCCACGCTATATATAGCATTGTGTGTACTGCCACTGTGCACCTCGCTCAGCCACGCTATATATAGCATTGTGTTTTCTGACACTCTGTGTACACGGCTTAGCCTGACTAATATAGCATTGTGTGTACTGCCACTGTGCACCTCGCTCAGCCACGCTATATATAGCATTGTGTGTACTGCCACTGTGCACCTCGCTCAGCCACGCTATATATAGCATTGTGTGTACTGCCACTGTGCACCTCGCTCAGCCACGCTATATATAGCATTGTGTTTTCTGACACTCTGTGTACACGGCTTAGCCTGACTAATATAGCATTGTGTGTACTACCACTGTGCACCTCGCTCAGCCACGCTATATATAGCATTGTGTTTTCTGACACTCTGTGTACACAGCTTAGCCTGACTAATATAGCATTGTGTATACTGCCACTGTGCACCTCGCTCAGCCACGCTATATATAGCATTGTGTGTACTGCCACTGTGCACCTCGCTCAGCCACGCTATATATAGCATTGTGTGTACTGCCACTGTGCACCTCGCTCAGCCACGCTATATATATAGCATTGTGTTTTCTGACACTCTGTGTACACGGCTTAGCCTGACTAATATAGCATTGTGTGTACTGCCACTGTGCACCTCGCTCAGCCACGCTATATATAGCATTGTGTGTACTGCCACTGTGCACCTCGCTCAGCCACGCTATATATAGCATTGTGTGTACTGCCACTGTGCACCTCGCTCAGCCACGCTATATATAGCATTGTGTTTTCTGACACTCTGTGTACACGGCTTAGCCTGACTAATATAGCATTGTGTGTACTACCACTGTGCACCTCGCTCAGCCACGCTATATATAGCATTGTGTTTTCTGACACTCTGTGTACACGGCTTAGCCTGACTAATATAGCATTGTGTATACTGCCACTGTGCACCTCGCTCAGCCACGCTATATATAGCATTGTGTGTACTGCCACTGTGCACCTCGCTCAGCCACGCTATATATAGCATTGTGTGTACTGCCACTGTGCACCTCGCTCAGCCACGCTATATATATAGCATTGTGTTTTCTGACACTCTGTGTACACGGCTTAGCCTGACTAATATAGCATTGTGTGTACTGCCACTGTGCACCTCGCTCAGCCACGCTATATATAGCATTGTGTGTACTGCCACTGTGCACCTCGCTCAGCCACGCTATATATAGCATTGTGTGTACTGCCACTGTGCACCTCGCTCAGCCACGCTATATATATAGCATTGTGTTTTCTGACACTCTGTGTACACGGCTTAGCCTGACTAATATAGCATTGTGTGTACTGCCACTGTGCACCTCGCTCAGCCACGCTATATATAGCATTGTGTGTACTGCCACTGTGCACCTCGCTCAGCCACGCTATATATAGCATTGTGTGTACTGCCACTGTGCACCTCGCTCAGCCACGCTATATATAGCATTGTGTTTTCTGACACTCTGTGTACACGGCTTAGCCTGACTAATATAGCATTGTGTGTACTGCCACTGTGCACCTCGCTCAGCCACGCTATATATAGCATTGTGTTTACTGCCACTCTGTGTAAACCGCTCAGCCAGACTATATACCGTTGTTTACTGACACTCTGTGTACACCGCTCAGCCAGACTATATACCATTGTTTACTGACACTCTGTGTACACGGCTTAGCCTGACTAATATAGCATTGTGTGTACTGCCACTGTGCACCTCGCTCAGCCACGCTATATATAGCATTGTGTTTTCTGAAACTCTGTGTACACGGCTTAGCCAGACTATATAGCATTGTGTGTACTGCCACTCTGTGTACACCGCTCAGCCAGACTATATAGCATTGTGTTTACTTCCACTCTGTGTCTGCTGGGCCTGGGAACAGTAGTACACCGCTCACCCGCCACTGTATAGCATTGTGCTCTGTGTCGCTGCTGGAAATAGTGGTACTGTATAGCATTTCTGTACTGCCACTGTACTGCTGCCAGTCAGCGTGTACTGTAAGGATAAGTGAAATGAGGAAGAAATCCGGTGAAAGAGGAAGGGGCAAGGGAAGAGGTGTTTCCCCTGACGGTTCACGTACAGGCCACAGGGGAGCACCCAAGAAAACCCACTCAATACCGCCCATGTTGTCCAGGACAACAACCCTCACAAATCCAAAAGAACAGGACCAGATAATTACTTGGATGACCTCTCAAGCGTCCAGCAGTGGGTTAAGCAGCACCAGCACATCACGCACGAGGTCCGAGTCCTCAGCCAGTTACAAGGAGCCAGTGGGCACAAAGCTGACACAACCGGCAGCGACACCACGCACACAACTGCCAGATAACCAGTCCTATGAATTACCTCAGGACACAATGGGGTATTCGCAGGAGCTATTCCCAGCCCAACAAACTTCCACCTATGAAAGGTCAATGGAGGAACAGCCAGAAATGTTGTGCCCGGATTCACAACCATTAACTGTGGGAAATGCACCGCGCACTGAAATACAAGGCGAGTCCGAGGAGGACTCGGAAACCCAAATCCCAGAGCAAGTTGGGCAGGAGGGGTTGCAATTGCAGGAGGTCGGCCGACAAGATCTGGAAGACGACGTTGGAGTGAGCTGCGCAGAGGTTGTTCTGGGGAGCTCTACTCCACGGCGGCGGCCCCCCACAATGACATATGACGAGTTTGAGGGGATGGAAGAGGAGGGTATGGACAATGTGGACAGAGACCCAGATTTTATTTGTGAACGAGAACATCGCCGTCGTAGCAGCAGCACAGATGAGTCTGTTGAAGAACCCACTGCTGCACGAGTTCGCCTTGTGCCACAAGGTAGGCGGCGCGCAATTTCAGGCACCACAAGCGTGGAAGTTAGAGTGAGAGGCAAAAGAGGAGGAAACAGAAATCGCCAGCAAGGAGGCAGGTGCTCCAAAGTCTGGGCTTTCTTTGAAGACTGCACTGAGGATGTTACCATGGCGATTTGCAAGGTGTGCAAGACTCGCCTGAGCAGGGGGAAAAGTATTAACAACCTCTCCACCACCAGCATGAGCCGCCACATGCTATCCAAACATCCCACTCTGTGGGCAAACGCGGCAGGACAGGGTACCAGCAACACTGCCTCCCTTGGGTTCACCAGACTCACCACCAGACCCGCCTCAGCAGCAGCAGTAGCCCAGCCATTGCGTGGTTCACAACATTCACAAACATCAGACGACGCTGACACTGTCACTTTCCGGAGTAGTGCTCTTGAGGTCTCCCAGTGTTCATCAAACACAACAACCAACAGCCCTTCCGTGTGCAGCGCTACGGTTCAGTTGTCTGTGTCGGAGATGTTTGAGCGCAAGAGGAAATTGCCAGCAAATGACCCCCGGGCCGTGGCATTAACAGCCAGCATAGCCAAGCTTCTGGCCTGCAAAATGCTGCCATATCGAGTGGTGGAGACAAACAGCTTCAAGGGCATGATGTCAGTGGCCATCCCACGTTACGTGGTTCCCAGCCGCTACCACTTTGCGCGCTCTGCAGTGCCTGAGTTGCATGAGCATGTGGTCAGCAAAATAACCCGAAGCTTGAAGAATGCCGTTGCCTGCAAGGTTCACCTCACCACTGACACTTGGACGAGTGCGTTCGGCCAGGGTCGATACATCTCCCTTACCGCGCACTGGGTGAACCTTGTGGAGCCTGGCAGCGATTCCTCACCTGCTACGGCGCGGCTGTTGCCCACGCCGCAAACAGCTGCACCGCCGTCCCTCCCACTGGATAACAACAGCAGCACCTACCTCTCTGACTCCTTCTCCTCCAACGCATCTCAAAGCTGTACCTCATCCGGAAACGCTAACCCAGCAGCAGTAGGATCGTGGAAGCAGTGCAGCACAGCTGTTGGCATGCGTCAGCAAGCGTTGCTGAAGCTGATCTGCCTTGGGGATAAGCAGCACACAGGGGAGGAAATTTGGAAGGGAATAAAGGAACAGACGGATTTGTGGCTGGCACCGCTGGACTTGAAACCGGGCATGGTTGTGTGTGATAATGGGAGTAATCTCATTTGCGCTTTAAGGTTGGCTAAGCTGACACACATCCCTTGCCTGGCGCACGTCATGAACCTAGTAGTTCAGCGGTTCCTGAGGACATACCCAGGCGTGGCCGATCTTCTGTTGAAGGTGCGTCGAGTGGCCAAACATTGTAGAAATTCCAGTACTGCTTCGGGGGCACTCGCCAAGATGCAGGAGCGCTTCAATCTCCCCCACCATCGCTTGCTGTGTGATGTCCCTACGCGCTGGAATTCTACGCTGCACATGCTAGCCCGCTTTTGCGAGCAGAAGAGTGCAGTGGTCCAGTACATGACGGCGCAGTACCGAGGCGCATCCGGCCAGCTGCCAAGCTTCTGTGGATCCGATTGGGCCAACATGTTGGACCTCTGCCAAGTCCTCCAAAATTTTGAGCAATCCACGTTGCTTGTGAGCAGTGACAACTCTTCAGTCAGCATTACCATACCACTGCTGTGTTTACTGAAGAGGTCGATGTTGAAAATCAAGGAAACAGCTGTCATGATGCAACTGGGGGAATCTGAAGGAGAAAACGATCAGCGTGATGGTACCAACATCAGGCCATCCGCCTCAGGGAACGCTGGCCCCAGCAGCTATGACGAAGAAGAGGAGGAGGAACAGCTGGAGTTGGAGCAGGAATTTCATGCCACCACTGATGAGGGCCAGAGCGGTGCACGTTGGACTTCCACAATTCAACGCGAATGGTCAGCAGAAGCAGACCAGGAGGAAGGTGACGACTATGATGCATCACAACAACTATCACAACGCTCACAAGAGGATGATGAGGATTCTGGTAGGACTCTGGCACACATGGCTCAATTCATGCTAGACTGCATTGAACGTGACCCACGCATTGTGCGCATTCTGGACAACACCAATTACTGGGTTTATACCCTTCTGGATCCACGGTACAAACACAATGTTCCAAAACTGCTTGAAGAAAGAGTCAGACAGGTCAAAATGGAAGAATACCAGCAGGCCCTTGTGGAGACTTTAGAGAGGAGATTGACATCCTCCCCCTCCTCTAGCCAGTTGTACGCAGACAGACTGACTCCCGCAAACCCAGGACGACCAGGAGGGCAGCAAACAACGCAAGCCGCAGCTAGTGCCCAAAAGGGAATGGTATCGGCAGTGTCCTTGGAGTGGGAAAATTTTCTGACACCCATGCAGCAGCAGCCCACTGAACAGCAAGCGTGCAGATCCACCTCCAACACCGATCGCCTGGAGAAGATGGTCAAGGACTACATGTCAGATGACGTAGCTGTGTCGAACAATCCATCTGCACCCTTCAACTATTGGGTATCGAAGCTAGACACCTGGCACGAACTGGCAATGTACGCAATAGAGGTGCTGGCTTGCCCGGCAGCCAGCGTTATGTCGGAACGCTGTTTCAGTGCTGCCGGAGGCATCGTCACAGATCGGCGTATCCGCCTCTCCACAGAAAATGCAGACCGTCTGACTCAAATTAAAATGAATCAATCCTGGATTGGAAATGACTACGCAACACTCCAGGACCCCAACCAAGTAACATGACCAATGAACATCTGGGATGGTGTAGCGTTTCCGGTCCCTGTTTATTGAACCTCTCATCTGTATTACATTTATGACTGCATGGCGGCAAAAAGCATTGCTGCTATATCCGCACGCTTCTTGCCCTCATGCAAGGCCTGGGTTGTTGTGTCTTACAAAGCGTGGCCTTCTCCTCCTGCGCCTCCTCCTGTTCCATCACATCTGCTGCTGCTGGGTTAGCGTTGCCGCGTGGTCCCTGTTTATTGAACCACTTATCTTTATTACATTTATGACTGCATGGCGGTACAAAGCATGCTATCCGCACGCTTCTTGCCCTCATGCAAGGCCTGGGTTGTTGTGTCTCACAAAGCGTGGCCTTCTCCTCCTGCGCCTCCTCCTGTTCCATCACGTCTGCTGCTGCTGGGTTAGCGTTGCCGCGTGGTCCCTGTTTATTGAACCACTTATCTTTATTACATTTATGACTGCATGGCGGTACAAAGCATGCTATCCGCACGCTTCTTGCCCTCATGCAAGGCCTGGGTTGTTGTGTCTCACAAAGCGTGGCCTTCTCCTCCTGCGCCTCCTCCTGTTCCATCACGTCTGCTGCTGCTGGGTTAGCGTTGCCGCGTGGTCCCTGTTTATTGAACCACTTATCTTTATTACATTTATGACTGCATGGCGGTACAAAGCATGCTATCCGCACGCTTCTTGCCCTCATGCAAGGCCTGGGTTGTTGTGTCTCACAAAGCGTGGCCTTCTCCTCCTGCGCCTCCTCCTGTTCCATCACGTCTGCTGCTGCTGGGTTAGCGTTGCCGCGTGGTCCCTGTTTATTGAACCACTTATCTTTATTACATTTATGACTGCATGGCGGTACAAAGCATGCTATCCGCACGCTTCTTGCCCTCATGCAAGGCCTGGGTTGTTGTGTCTCACAAAGCGTGGCCTTCTCCTCCTGCGCCTCCTCCTGTTCCATCACGTCTGCTGCTGCTGGGTTAGCGTTGCCGCGTGGTCCCTGTTTATTGAACCACTTATCTTTATTACATTTATGACTGCATGGCGGTACAAAGCATGCTATCCGCACGCTTCTTGCCCTCATGCAAGGCCTGGGTTGTTGTGTCTCACAAAGCGTGGCCTTCTCCTCCTGCGCCTCCTCCTGTTCCATCACGTCTGCTGCTGCTGGGTTAGCGTTGCCGCGTGGTCCCTGTTTATTGAACCACTTATCTTTATTACATTTATGACTGCATGGCGGTACAAAGCATGCTATCCGCACGCTTCTTGCCCTCATGCAAGGCCTGGGTTGTTGTGTCTCACAAAGCGTGGCCTTCTCCTCCTGCGCCTCCTCCTGTTCCATCACGTCTGCTGCTGCTGGGTTAGCGTTGCCGCGTGGTCCCTGTTTATTGAACCACTTATCTTTATTACATTTAGGACTGCATGGCGGTACAAAGCATGCTATCCGCACGCTTCTTGCCCTCATGCAAGGCCTGGGTTGTTGTGTCTCACAAAGCGTGGCCTTCTCCTCCTGCGCCTCCTCCTGTTCCATCACGTCTGCTGCTGCTGGGTTAGCGTTGCCGCGTGGTCCCTGTTTATTGAACCACTTATCTTTATTACATTTATGACTGCATGGCGGTACAAAGCATGCTATCCACACGCTTCTTGCCCTCATGCAAGGCCTGGGTTGTTGTGTCTCACAAAGCGTGGCCTTCTCCTCCTGCGCCTCCTCCTGTTCCATCACGTCTGCTGCTGCTGGGTTAGCGTTGCCGCGTGGTCCCTGTTTATTGAACCACTTATCTTTATTACATTTATGACTGCATGGCGGTACAAAGCATGCTATCCGCACGCTTCTTGTCCTCATGCAAGGCCTGGGTTGTTGTGTCTCACAAAGCGTGGCCTTCTCCTCCTGCGCCTCCTCCTGTTCCATCACGTGTGCTGCTGCTGGGTTAGCGTTACCGGTCCCTTTTCCTGGAACCTCTTATATGTATTACATTTATGACTGCATGCCGACAAAAAACATGTTACCTGTGCAAAGAAAACAGACATTTCCCGCATTTAAAAGACAGTTTTCCCTTTGAAACTTTAAAATCGATTTTCTCAAAAACTATAAGCTCTTTTTGCTAAAAAAAATTTTCCTCTTGTACCCACTCCCAAGGTGCACATACCCTGTAAATTTGGGGTATGTAGCATGTAAGGAGGCTTTACAAACCACAAAAGTTCGGGTCCCCATTGACTTCCATTATGTTCGGAGTTCGGGTCGAACACCCGAACATCGCGGCCATGTTCGTCCTGTTCGGCCCGAACCCGAACATCTAGATGTTCGCCCAACACTAATTGACAACAACATTCTTTGGGCTCGATTCACAAAGCGGTGCAAACAGAAATCTCGCGCGCACCGGACTTTGCGCGCGATCACGCGCGCACTGCGCTATGCTCGCGCGCAGATATGTAGCAGCCGCGCGGAAAGCGTTGTTATCGCGCACAAAACGCGGTAGGCGCGTACTGCCATATGCTTCACGCGGAAAGCGGAATTTCACGCGAAGTACGGCTCAGCGCGCGATGAATAGAACTAACAACTAACTGATAATCTGTGCATGCTTGCGAAGGCCTTCGCGCGCAAAGCGTTCGCGCGCAAAGCACTATGCGCAGTGCTAATTAGGTCCAATTATTTCTCTTGCTGAATCCAATTGAGCTAATTACTGTGTGGATTAAAGGATTTGTTTGAGGGTGTTGTTTTGTGGGTAGACATGGAGCCAGGTAGGAGTCAGGAGGTCCGTCGTAGTGCACGTGTCCATGCAGCTGCGCAGTCACCCACAACTGGGTATCGGCGCAGTGGTCGATTACAGAGTCGAGAATCCGGCCATGAGTATGGTGGTAGCCGCAGCCGCAGCCGCAGCCGCAGCCCCCATTATCACCGGAGTCCCAGGCACAGTCCCAGAGGAGGCAGACAACGCCACCGCACCGATAGTCCCCGTCCTGGGACGTCCTCTAGTCAAAGGGCCTCGCAGCAGGCATCAGCTGCAGAAGAAGCCCGTAAAAGGGGGGTGCGGTTTTCTGAGGCTGAGAACCTGGTTCTTTGTGAGGAGGTGGGATTGTATTTTCCCCAGTTATATGGGAGCCTGTCGAGAAAGACAGATGTGGCCTCACGAACCAGAATGTGGCGCAGGATTTCACGCAGTGTGAGCGACGTAGATCAACGGCCTCGGACTGAACAGCAGTGTCGCAAACGCTTTGCTGACATCAAATTGCGTTTGCGCAAGAAGTTGAGCAAGCATCGGCAGTACGCGTAAGTGTTTAAATTGTAGTTTGTACGAAAATGAATGTTCTGACAAAATGCATGTTCAAAACAATACAAATGTTCAACTGTTTTTTTTTTGTTTTTTTTGTTGGTGTTTTTTTGTTTTTTAGGGTAATTGTTGGATAAATTGGGATTTTGGGCTATGTTTTTTTAAACTTTTTTGAATGTGCTTCCTGTTTTATTTAAAGTATTGTAGACATGCATTACCTGGACTGGTGTCCTGCTTCTATGGTTAAAAAATTAACATACCCTCAAAAGAAACCTGTATGATCGTGCTGGCTCAATAGGGGGTGCCGAGGTAGCATGTGCATTTGGCCACTTGGCCTACAGGTGTCCTGTTGTAGCCACCATCATCCGCACTAGTACATTTTTATTTTTCTTATGCTGAACAGTTAGGCTGCAGTAGTGTGTGAATCGCACACTGCTAATCCATAATCAGTATGTGTCCTGGATTGTCAGTCACAACATGTGTTTGAAAGTTTCATCCAATAACCACTATGAAACATGCAGGAGACACGATTAGCAGGCTAGTGAAGCAAATGTATTTGTTTGCATCTGTGAAAAAACGTTAATGCAATTGTTTTTGAGAAAATTTTATTTTTGAGTTGTCATTTGTTTAATTGTTGTATCCCTTTATTATTGTAGTCTTGGTACAGGTGGTGGCCCAGCACGCTCTGTTGAATTTATGGATTATGAGCGAGTAGTGGAGCCTTTGTTGCCGACTGAGGCCCTGCATGGCATCAGGGGGGGCTATGATGCACAGTTGCCAAGCTCCGAAAGTTCCGAAGATGGTAATTGATTATTATGTTGTCTGTTTCCGGGAGTAGTTTAGTGCACAGGAAGTGTACTATTGTTACATTGATAATGTTCTAACTGACACTCTTGTAGGTAATGTTGTGTCTGTGGTTTCTGGGGATGCTGAAGTCAGTGACATCGGCCATGCGATATTAGAGGAAACTGATGCAGGCGACACTACTGGTGAGTTTGATGTGTTGTTGAACGAGATGGAAATGGAAAGGTCTTAAGGCAGATGTGCTGCATACATTTTTGGTCACCCTTTTTAACTATGACACTTTTGTCTAGGTGATGTTGCGGATGTGGGAACTGATGCTGCAGTGACTGACATCTCACTATCTGGGGCCCAATCTGATGCAGACTACACTACTGGTGAGTTTGATGTGTTGTTGAACGAGATGGAAATGGAAAGGTCTTAAGGCAGATATGCTGCATACATTTTTGGTCACCCTTTTTAAAGGGGAACTGAAGTAAGAGGTATATGGAGGCTGTCATGTTTATTTCCTTTTAATCAATACCAGTTGCATGGCAGCCCTGCTGGTCTATTTCTCTGCAGTAGTATCTGAATAACACCAGAAACAAGCATGCAGCTAGTCTTGTCAGATCTGACTTTAAAGTCTGAACCACTGAAACACCTGATCTGCTGTATGCATGGTTCAGGAGCTATGGCTAATAGTATTAGAGGCAGAGGATCAGCAGGGCTGCCAGGCAACTGGTATTGCTTAAAAGGAAAAAACCTTAACAGCCTCCATATACCTCTCTCTTCAGTTCCCCTTTAACTATGACACTTTTGTCTAGGTGATGTTGCGGATGTGGGAACTGATGCTGCAGTGACTGACATCTCACTATCTGGGGCCCAATCTGATGCAGACTACACTACTGGTGAGTTTGATGTGCTATTGAAAATATGTAAGGCTACTTGCTTGTAGACTGGGATATGCTGGACACCTTTGTTGATATTTTTTTTTGGTTTTCAATGACAATTGTCTGTAGGTGATGTGTCTGCTGTTGATGCTGTTGTGGGTGAGGAAATAGGAGGGGTTCCGATGGCAACACATGTTTTGGAAACTACTGGTGAGTTTTATTTGTCCCAGGAAATCATGTAAAGAAAGGGACATTAAGAGTAATATTGTGGATAGCATATTTTGTTTTTTGAAACACTAAACAGTTTGAATAGGTGGGCTGGCGAGATTTGTGTGGATAATGTGGTTGCAGTCAATTGCATGCACTTAATATACACATAAACGTGCAAGATGTGACTAATGAATGTCATGTTATGGCTGCTTATCGAGGGGGTGATGTTGAAGGGCCATCAAAACTGTTTGTTTTTTGGATTGTTGAACTTTCCCATGGCTGAGTAGCATCATATGTCTTGTCAACAGACTACAAAACAAACATATAATGCGTTTTTGCTTTTGGCCCACCAACCTAGAATCTACATCCAGCACGTGTTGATACTGTT
Source organism: Hyperolius riggenbachi (assembly GCF_040937935.1). Lineage (NCBI taxonomy): Eukaryota > Metazoa > Chordata > Amphibia > Anura > Hyperoliidae > Hyperolius > Hyperolius riggenbachi. The sequence continues at coordinate 262,471,833 of NC_090651.1, read as the reverse complement.
CTGAGTGGATATGGAATCAACGTTGGCGCCACTGAACTGTCCCCACATCATTGTGTGCACCGGAGAGGGGAGATTACGCTATCATGACACCTACCATCTCCCCTCAGTGATTAACACACATCGCGTATGGGTGCTGAGCAATACAATCGACATCAGATTGTAGTGTGATGCCAGTGACAGGTGTGCACATAGGGGGTAAAAGCAGAGGATCCACGCACATCCCTGCTGGCCCAGCGCAGACTGGTGGTTTCCACCGGTCCGGCCACCCTCCCCCCCCTCTGTCTGACATCATGGCTGGTTCTGGCCTTGATGACGTCATTAGGGGCAAACCCAAGCGGATTGGCCTTTGAAGGCTAGATGCTGGTTGGAGAAGAGGTGGCTACTGTGGTTCATCGCTGGAGGCTGGAAGGTGAGTGATGGCCAGGCCAGGGCCGACCCATAGGCTGGAGAGGCTCCCTACAGCCTCAGGGCGCAGTGTAGGAGGGGTCGCTGAATTAATTAATCTGTCATTCCAAATTGTGTTTGAAGCAGAAATAAATAATAAAAGGGGATACATACCAGTGACTGCAAGCCAGATAATGAGATATTAAGGTGTTGGGGAGGTTGTGGGCCCTGTGGCGTCTCTTAGTCTAATAGCAATCAGTGGGTGATGTCTGGGGTGGCAGGGATGGAGGGCTGCACTTTGGTGTCTCAGGCTTGGGTGCTGGAGGACCTTGTCCTGCCTCTGGTGATGGGTGTTTCCGTAAAGAGGGGACATTGGTCTAAAGGGGTGGGACACATAGGGCAGCACTGCACAGAGGGGATCCAGCTGCCTGCCCCCCCCCCCCAAATGGGCCCCCCCCCCCGCACTTGAAAAATGGCTGGGCCCAAAGGAAGGGGGTGGGGGAGTATGTGGCTGGTGAGGAATTAACTCAAAAACCAATAGGTTGTGCCCTTAGCTGTGCAAACCCACAACATTGCAATGACCAAAGGATCAAGGATGTTGTGGCTTCACACAGCCAAGGGCACAACCCAATGTTATTTTTGTTATAATCTGTGTCCCATGGCGCTCTTAGGGCCCTTTTCCACTAGCAGTGACTAGCGTTCACGCTGAACGGGAGCGATTGCTGAGTGGCTAAAGTGCAGGCTACTTCCGCCAATTGCCTTCACAATGTAGCTATGCTGTACTGCATACCCAAATAGGTTGAAATTGTGCTCCGCCGCCAAATTGGTTTTGAGGGACAAAAAACATCCGGGAGTGGCAAGAACCAACCGCAATTCCAATGTTTATCAAAGCATAGCGATTGGAAAATGGCTAGTGGTTTGCGATTCTTCTATTCATGTAGCGCAAAGGCACTAGTGGAAAAGGGCCCTTTGTGCAGGGCACAAAGTTACATCCAACAATGGTACTATATGTTCCATTCGGGAGCTGTGGGGCCTCTTTGGATGGACATTGTTGTCAATCGCCTTTTGGCGTGTGGTTATCTGTACTGCGCAGCCCACTTGCGTGTTCGCAGTGGAGCTGACGGATGGAGATGTTTTTAGTCCCTTTTTGCATGCAGATAATTGGTACTGTGGGTGCACTTGAGCATGCTTGATACATATAGAAATTGGTGGTGGTGTGGGAGGATAGTGTCAGCTGCCGTGGGATGGAGGGGAGGGGGGGGGGTGGGGGGTGGGGGGGGGGCTCAATAGGCTGTGGATGTTTCCTACAGGTGACGTAAGTACACCCCATGGTAAGTTTCGGAATACAGCTGTAATGTAACCACCATGTACCCTATCATTTTGTTTGATGGTGTTTGGTTAAGGTGGCCATACCCTATTTTGTACCTCATTTTTGACAAACAGATAATCCCTCTCTGAGACATTTGGATCTGAGAGGGATCGTATGGCTGCCTTTACAGCAAAAACTTTCACCGGATTTCTGCCTGAAACCGTTCCCAATCTGTGCTGCTGCTGTGGCTGCCGGGCCCGCATGTATTACCTGCTCCATTTGGCGCCACTTCCCAGTCTCTGCTGTGTTTTCCGTGTCCCCTCTGGTCTCCGGCATGCTTCTCTGCTTCTTGCCCGGCAGGAAGTGTAAACCTTACATGGCCCTCTACTGATTACAGTTGCTCTCGGCCAGGAAGAAGTGCAGCATGCTGGAGACGAGATCCCAGAGGGAGCAGCGTTGACCGGGGGCAGTGGGGCTGGTGGAGCAGGTAATGTATTTTGCCTCAATTGCGTCAGGCAGTGTAATGCCGCTAGTGGTCTATCCCTTCCTGTGGGTGATTGATGTAATTTTGCCACACGCCGCCATCCACCTGAACTATCTATTTTGGGTCAAAATCAATGTACATTTTTCGTGTAGCCTGAAGGATGTGACAACAGATTAGATGAGTGATCGATTCTGCAGTTGATCTGCAGGCAAAAGGGCTAGTGTATGGGCAGCTGAACAAAATATATCATGTTACCCCTCCTAAATTTTTTAAAGTGATTGTATTTGTTTAGGTTGTGATTGTTGTTTAACCCTTTCTGGACCAGCACCCTCTGCCCCGGTAAGGACCATAGGGTGGTGGTCCACCAAGCTTCTGCTTCCCGATAAATCGCCAAAAGTTAACATTGCTCCCGCCGGACACGCCACTCTGTCCCCGCTGCAGGCAGCTCTCTCTGCCGTCGCTATGATGGCAGAGCGCTGTGCGCCGGGTGGGAGGCCCTTTCATTGGCTCATGACCCTGTCATTCCATGTAAGGCAATGGGAACGGCTTATAGTAATGACAGGGCAAGGAGCCAATGAAAAGGGCTCCTGCCCAGCTCAGTGGTCTGCTGTCATATAGGCGGCAGGCCATCACATTGTGGTGGGGGCACAGCGGACCAAGCAACGTGGACGGGCGAGGGCGTGCGGTGAATGGTACGTAGTTTATGTTCGGTCACGAACACCCCATTCCCTGGCCGCCGTAGATTGAAACTTGCTTGGTCCCCAGGTAGTTAAGAGGCCTACGCCATCATTTAGTAGTGTGAGATAGCAAGCTAATACACACATCTGTAACGTCCATCCTAATCAATATGTCATGTAGTGAGTTTGTTAAAAAGACACTTTAAACATGTCAGATGTAATTGTTTCTGAATGGTACAAATAATTGTATTGTGTACATGCTGCTTACATACAGCCCCATGTACATGTCAATATTAATGGATGTGGAAATTGTTCATTACACTATGTTGAATGTTATTAAAGGGACTCCGAGCAGTGTATAAACAATTGAAACATGCATACCATTTATAACCTCTTTTGCCTCTTTACAACCATGTCTAAAACGCTGCACTACACCTTTTGTACTTTATGATGTTTTCATCAATGATAGCGTTTGTGGTGAGTTTCCAAGCAAACCTTGTGAAAGTTACAAGGGCTAGGGTGGCGCTTTACATAGGTTTGTGAAGCCTATAAAGAGCTTAGAAATAGTATGCATTTGTCCATTGTATGCATTTGTTACGACTTTGTGCGCTGCTGAGTCCCTTGAAATACAACAACATGTCCTATACGTAGTTTGTTGTAGATTGATGACAAATGTGGCATGGAATAAAATTGATTCATGATGGTACATGTTTGACTACATTGAAGGCTTGATAGATGTGAGCACAATTACTTAATGCATTTGGATACTATTGATAGCTCTTCATAAAAGTCTCACACTGTGCAGAAATGTTTTGAATTACAACCGAGGCCAGACGTGTATTTTTTCTAATTTTTTTTTTTGCTTTTCCTTTCTATTAATAGGTGACATTCAGTCGGAAGATGTGGTGCTGCTGCTGGAGCCGATTCCTCTGGAAGAAAGCTTTGTTGGTGAGTGTATAAATGAGTAGGGTGCAGCTTGTTGTGCCCTGCAAAGATGTAGCTAAAATCTTTTTATATTGCCTTCCTAGCTGAAGATACACCACTTAAACTAGATTATGATCTAGATCAGGACATTGAAGGGCATGATTTTCACCTGCACCTCTCTTCCGACTCCAATGACACCATTAAAATTCCCTCACCAGGTTCGGAGCAAGAAATTGCTGCTGCCGACTCACCACAGTCACGTGAAAGTGCTGCTGCAACAACAGGGTCACTGGAAAGTGCACATGGATCGCCAGCTTCACGGGCAGAAAGTACAGGAGCAACAACACCACCACACGGAGGTTCCCGGCCATATTCACGGGCCAGTTATAATGCTGACCAGTGGCACTCGAGACAATTTCTGCAGGCCCAAAATGAATATCGAGGCCTCATGGAGAACCAGCTGAGGCTAATTCATAATGATTTGGGCAACATCAATGCCACTAGTCAGGAGCTGGGGGTCACGTTACAGCAGGTGGCCACTGTGGGTGCGGCCCAAAAACAGTTATTGGCCCAACTGGTTGACAGGCAAGACCGCCAAAATGTTGTTTTAGGCCGAATGGCACGAGTAGGCGAAAACCTTAATATAATTTTAGGGCGTTTGGCTGATGGCGTAGACCGCCACAATGTTACACATGCCAGAATGGCAGATGCGATAGAAAATAACAATGAATTGCTGCGGCAAATATTAAATAAATGAACTTTGTTGCTAACATTACAGTTTCGACTTAGTATTTAATGGACCTTGTTATGAATGGTAATGAGACGTTAGAACATCTTAATGTGCTTTGTTTGAGCTAAGCTTAAGGCCCCGACACACACTACGGAATGATGGCTCTGTTGGTGGCTGGGGTTTTAGGCAACACTAGTGCGTGTGTAGGCACCTTTCCATACCTAATTTGTTGACCAAACATTTCTGACATTGGCCTCAATTTACTAAGCTTAACTCCTGTCTTTACTAACTCTTCTGAGCTGATTTACAGTTTACACAATTATATGACCATGCTGATAACTGTAAAACACCTCTGAAGAGTTATTAAAGACAGGAGTTAAGCTTAGTGAATGGAGGCCATTGTGATATATGCACAACAAGCAAATGATTCACATTCAGTAACCCAAACATTCCACTGCAAGCATGTGTAAAGTATATGGTTTTTAACACAGTGGCTATGGTAATATAATGATGGCTGAGTATTAACTTATAATTCGGGATGGTGGTGCTTAGTACAGTTAATGGGGAAACATGTGCAGTTTGATCACCTGATCCATTTGTCACATTCACATTCCCTGGTCCTGAGCATGTGGTCAACCAGGAAGTATTCACAGTCAAAGATAAGGTTACAACTCGGTCTCATGCTCCAAATTTTCACATGCTTCTCCTAGCCTCATCCATCCAGACTTGTAATGCATCAACCAATTTGGGTCATTCTTATTTTGACAATGCCAATAAAGTGTGTTAAAATACATTTGACACACTACCAAAAGCATCTCCTGAAGGGCGAGCAACATTGCATGTTTTCCAGGAAACAACAAACATTGCCAGTTGACTTCTCTTGACTGTGCACAGGTAATTGCATATGTATGTGCAATGTAAAGGCACATGCACTGTTCTTTCTTCGGGACATGTTGGTTCCACAGTGCGTTTAGGGATGTTATAGTGATAATTATAGCTATAACGTCACCCAATTTACCTCGTAATGTTTTGCCAATCCAAACAAGTTGCTACAAGTAAAATGTTATCTACAAAGAAAGTCATGAGTGCAAGTTTTAGTGTATAATATTTTTTATCAAAAATATAAATATAAAAATCCTTAAAGGGGAAGTCTAGTAACAAAAAAAAAGGGTCCAAAACCACAGAACCCAAACATCACACAACATAACGGTTTGGCCACCATTAAGGGTAAAATGGCCGGACATTTTTCCTCTGCAGATTCACCCTAACTTGAGTCCGATGAGGACTGGATGGCATTCTGCAGGGCTGAAGTCACCTGGGCAAGTTGGCGGCAAATCCCAGCCAATTCAGCACGCCCTTAAAAAAAGAAACACAAATTTACATTAACCAATGTTCCAACACCACAAATATGCATGTCAAGGTTTGGACAGTATTAAGAAGGAGAAAACCTACTGTTGCGGTGTCTTTGCCGCTGAGCAGCTTGTGGTTGCTGGGCAACCTGTTGCTGAGGCTCTTCGGCCTCCAGAGCTGGTGGCCCATCATCCCCATCAGGTTGGTTTGAGGGACCTGGCTCATTGGAGGGACCTGCTGCCTCACCCACATCCAGTGGAGGTGGTTGGTCCGGAGCTTCGTCCGAGTCATTCGGTGCCCTCCCGCGGCGTCGACGGGGTGGCATTTGTGCATCTATAGAGACAGACATACAAACATGTCTTGAAAGTCCATGCAACATTAAAGGTACTCAATTGGGTTGTCCTAATGGCTACCAGGCTGTATCTAGCAAAGAGTCAGCGCTGCAGCATTTTACGATGTGTTTCCCCACCCCAATTGTGGCTCTCCAAGCAGCTGTGCGGCAGCAATGCCCAGCTATTAGTCATGAATTCCTGTTGCCGCCGTCTAACATCATTAAGGGGGCATATACCACTGGTACTTAGGTGGTTAACTGACTTGTGGTGAACAGCACTTTCACACAACACAAGTGTTAGATGAGTTTGATTGGGCAATAAGTCCATGTAAAATTACATTTGACATAACACCATTATCTACCAAATGTCAAGGTGAGCAGTCAATTTCAAGTTGGCTTCACATGTAACTTAAATGTATGTAGTGTAAGGGCAAATAATAGAATGGAGAAAGTAGTCATTTCCATTCTATTATTTTGAAAATCTTAGATTGCCATTATAATACTTAAATCATCTGTGGGGCACATTAATATAATTTGAACCCATCAATGAAACCGGGCCAATAACTTTATCAACGTTCGTTTTGTATGAGAATGGAAATGGATGTATGGGAAGTAATGTGTTGCTGCAAACAAAACAAGTAATGGGTTGAGAATCAGGCTGCAGGAAACACACCTGTAGTACTGATGTATGACCAATCAGCACACATACACTTCCTGCTATATCTGTAGTGCAATGTAACATCCAAATTGAAAAATTAAGTTGCCTACAAGGCAGTAACGTATCTGCTTGGCCCATCGTCAATAATCACCATTATTTACACAACACCACAGGAAATTCGGTTTGTGGGTCACTTTAAAGTGAATGTGTACCATGATAAAAATAAAGTACTATACTCACCTATGGAGATGTAAGGGTCGGTGGAAATCAGCCTTCACTCTCCTTAAAGAGAATCTGTATTGTTAAAATCACACAAAAGTAAACATACCAGTGCGTTAGGGGACATCTCCTATTACCCTCTGTCACAATTTCGCCGCTCCCCGCCGCATTAAAAGTGGTTAAAAACAGTTTTAAAAAGTTTGTTTATAAACAAACAAAATGGCCACCAAAACAGGAAGTAGGTTGATGTACTGTATGTCCACACATAGAAAATACATCCATACACAAGCAGGCTGTATACAGCCTTCCTTTTTAATCTCAAGAGATCATTTGTGTGTTTCTTTCCCCCTGTTCTCATGCACTGAAGTTTCAGGCTGCTTGTTTCTTCCTGCAAACAGCTTTGCCTTTGTCTGTAATTCCTCAGTATGTGAAAGCCCAGCCAGCTCAGAGGACGATTTATCCAGCTTGTAAAAGATAAGAGAGAAGAGAGAAGCTGCTCTAATCCTAAATAACACACAGGCAGTGTGCATAGAGGGGCATGGAAGGGTGAGTTCATAGCAGAACCACAACACTGAAGAACTTGGCAGCCTTCCAGACACAGGCTGACAAGTCTGACAAGAGAGAGATACATTGATTTATTACAGAGACTGTGATAGTATAAAGTGCTGCAGTAAGCCAGAACACATTAGAATAGCTTTTTGAACTTGTAGGATGATAAAAAAACAGGATGCAATTTTTGTTACGGAGTCCCTTTAAGTCAGTATGTTACTTTATTTTTTGACAACGGCCGCCATTCCCTTGAATGCCTCTCTCTCTATATCTATCCATTCAAGGGAATGGCGGCCGTTGTTAAAATAAAAAGTAACATACTGACTTAAGGAGAGTGAAGGCTGATTTGGACTGACCCTTCCGTCTCCATAGGTGAGTATAGTACTTTATTTTTATCATGGTACCCATTCACTTTAAAGTGACCCACAAACTATCTATATATATATTGTTCCAGACCAGTAGTTACACAAGCACCATAAAAACAGAGTTAAGGCACCCCTGCTACATGCATTGTGGTTCCTTAGACCCAAACCAATTGCTTGACTTAACACACCAGGCAGCGCAAGCACAACAATACCAAAAGGACATGTACATTAAAAGTTTCTTCTATTCAACAGCCTCTACGTCAGTGATGGCTAACCTTGCCACTCCAGCTGTGACAAAACTACAAATCCCATCATGCCTCTGCCTCCCCGAGTTATGCTTAGAGGTGTCAGAGTATTGCAGTGGCTCATGGGACTTGTAGTTCCACCACAGCTGGAGTGCCAAGGTTAGCCATCACTGCTCTAGGTTAAGAACCAAAATAGTTTTTATACATTACATACCAGGCACATGCTCACGTTGCACTTCTCGGAGGAAGCTCCGCTCTCTCCTCTTCATGTCCGACCACCTCCGCTGGATCTGGGTGATGCTGTGGGTGCCCCTGAAGTGCTGCCTCAGTTCACCCCGCAGGTCCTCCATGATTCGGTGCTTCTCAAACAGGTCCGTCTGCCGATCATAATCGGTGCGGAGTAAGGTCTGTAAGAAGACAAAACATTACTAACAAAGTAACATTTCAGTTGCAGGAAGACCATGTGACGTGATAAGATAGAGTTGTGCATATACAGTGGGTAGAGCACAAATAACTATGCTGTGTTGCTTTGGTTTAATTCTGTGTATCTAACAGTTAAATATGTGGCTTTGGAATTGCTTAACTCAGTACTGACAGTGTGAGCATACTCAAGACATTTGTAGCTCTCTGTTGGTTTGAGAATCCATTTTGGGTTTTGAAAGTGTTTTAAAAGTCAATTCTTAACAGTGAGGCACACACTCTACTCCCTGTGAGAGTCATCCACTTCCACAAATATGCAGCTCTTTCAAGCAGAGAGACAAACATTAACACAGCCCACTTCTTTGTATGCTAGCCACTGTACATACACATGTCTATCTCGTCATGTCACTTTGGTGATCCTTTACCTTGCCAACAGAAAACAATCTAAATGTGATTGTCAAACATTTTCTTCAATCAATATAACCCTGTCCTTTGTCGAAAACTGCTAAAGTTCAGGAAACTTACACACAATCGCTATGACATCTTCACCACAAACAACAAATGAATCAGCTCATTGAGGAATCTTTCTCACTGTACGCTTGCCAGTGGTGCAGTGAGCTACATAAGGAGTTATGTGGCCTGGGGCAGCTGAGCAATTAAGAACAACCACAGCTAATAGCTAACAACTGTTACTGGGTAAATCAGACTTCACTAAGATAACAAAAGACATCAGTAAACGGAGGGTATGGTGATCTGTAGGCACAGTATTATGCTGGGTACACAATGATATTTAGTGCTCAATGTACTGTCAGATCGATTATGCCCAACATGTCCAATTTGCTTTGCAAACATTTTCCCTGCATATTCTGAACAATTTCCGTGCACTTTAATAGGAAATCAATCGTTAAATAGTTTGAAAACCATCTAAAAGCAAAGCAAACATGTTGTAAAAAATGGATCTGACAGTAAATCGACCAGAAAATCTCAGTGTGTAGCCAGCATTAGTATGATCAAGCTACTAGACCCAAACCTCATTACAAACACAGGACAACAAGCAAGATGAGCGTTGTGGTGGTGGGTCACTAGGTGACTCAATTGCCAAAGTGTCCTCTTTCCACTACATGCAGATTGGATGCATCAAAAAGGACTCCAATGAATGGCTACGGCTCTTTTGCCAGTAATCACAAATTGTATGACGCAGATTTGGCCATAGGCATTCATGTGAGTCACTTTTCAGCATCCCAATCTGTGTGTAGTGGAAACAGGCCCTTAGTGGCGTCAAGACCTTCTCACATACACATACATTCCTATCAGGGATCAACAGGGGGCTGCATGTTTAACCGATAAAGCGTTACACAAATAAACAACACCTTAGTGTTTTCCAAATGACATTTTACACATGCGTTAAATTATCAAACGTTTGATAAAGTGTTTGCAAAACGTTTGACAATGCTCCATGAATTGAGGCCCTTGTCAACATGTAGTCAAAGTCATAATGTGAAACATTACTACAAGTAGTTTTTGAATGGAAAAACCAGTAATTAGACATTGTCAACAATTCACTTTGAAAAAAACAGTTCTTCAAACATTATGTACCCTGCACTGGCCCTTTAAGAAATGACAATCACATTGTGGAAGTAAGCTTCTATGGCTGACCAACAACACTTTTTCATCACAATCACATGACACAATCAACCAATACATCAATAATGGTGCCACATTTAACATAGTACTGGAAATCAAACTGTCATCCAAATGATAAGTGTACACAGTCAGTATCCTACATCAGGTCTATGGACGTAAACATTACAAAATACAACAGTCTGTGATCGCAGGTTGAAACAGCACCCTTTAGATACAGTCTTCAACAATATACAACTACATACAGACATACATAATACATACATAAAGGCATGACAACAGACACATGTTATACACAGCCACTAAATATTTATACTTACAGTGGCCAAATACACTCTCTCCCGCTTGGTGAATTTCTGCACCATGTTGGCTGCTGTCTGGCTCCAATTCAACACAGAAGATGGGTCACTTCCTGCCACTTCCTGTCACTTCAGTATGCAAACTGCGCCCTAACGCGTGCAGCGCGCACCACACAACGTACACGGGCGTCTTTGCGTCATGTGCGCATGTCGACTGACGCCATGCGCGCAAAGCGCGCATGTTACTGTGCGACATGTGCGCATTCTACTCTGCGCCATACGCGCCTACAACTCTGCGCAATACGCACGGTCTACTGTGCGCATCCTACACTGCGCCATGCGCGCATACATACAAGTTTGACAATGGTGCCCCCCAAGCACTCTAGACATAACAATTGTTATGGCGCACCAAACTGTGACAATGGCAACTACTGTGTCAGAGATGCAAGAAGGGAATGGGGAACAGTTTGTTAATGATTACCACGATTCAAAGTAGCTATAGAAGTGATTATTATGATCACAGGACCAATAGAGAGCTAATACTGTAGTTGAGGGAGGGCTCTTTGGGGCCACTGTGGCCCAAAGGGCCCGATGCGGTCGCTACCTCTGCACCCCCTATTGGTACGCCCCTGATTAACTGACATTAACTGTGTGTACATCATAGCACATTGTTGAATCTTTCAGTGCACAGTTGGACATGTGCAATGGGCTGGACAGTCCAAATGCCATTATTTGGACATTATTTGTCTGAAAAGACACGTGTAGTCCACAATATACATGGACAACAGCATTGCAAGGCTATGTCCCCATAATATTAATAGACCAAATATTTACTCTACGCTGCATTTTAAAAAAGGGGAGCAAAAAGGAAAAAAAAAATTCATTCAAAAAAATCATCAATGACCCTTGCCCGCACTACATTGCCAGCTTCATCTGGCTCCTCCACATCATCCAACTCATCCGATTGCACAGATAAGGGTGTGTGTGGAAGTCTGTAGCCAGGGAGGTTTTGTTTAATGCAAATGTTATGCAACACACAGCAGGCCACTATAATGTCAATGACCTTCTGCGGCTTGTATAACAATGCACCTCCACTGTGGTCGAGGCAGCGGAAACGAGTTTTTAAGTGCCCAAAACAGCGCTCTATAACAGAACGGGTACGAACATGTGCTCTGTTATAGGCCTCTTCCGCATTATTGCTTGGATGGCCAAGAGGTGTCAGAAGCCATGGCAGGCAAGGATATCCTGCATCACCTTCAATGAAAAAAAAAAAAAACATAATAAATAGACACACACACACACACACACACACACACACACACACACACACACACACACACACACACCTAATTAGACATAAAACCATAAACTTACCAAGCAACCAGCCGCCATCACGATAAAACGCATGAAAAAAATTAAAAAGGCCAGATTGACGTAAAATATGGGCATCATGACACGAACCAGGGAATTTTGCGACAACAGAGAAAACTTCCATGTCAGGGCCACACACTACTTGGACATTCAATGAATGGCCCAACTTCCGGTTCCGATACATGTATTCATCTGCACTTGGAGGAACAAGTGCAACATGGGTGCAGTCAATGGCCCCGATGACATTGGGCATTTGGGCAAGATGGTAAAATGCCACTTTGACTGCATCCCATTGGGCACGGGAACTCGGAAAGCGGATAAACTGTCTGCTTATCCTCCGCATGCCCATCAGGAACTGGGAGAGAACCCTGCTCATGGTGGACTGGGAGACCCCACAGGCAAAGCCACCCAGCCTTTGAAAGCTCCCATTGGCCAGGAACTGCAGGCAGGCAAACAACTTAGTTTGCCCACTCACAGCATGACTTCGAGATGTTAATGGCCTGAGATAGGTCTCCAAATGAGCATACAGCTCATCAAAGGCTGCCCTGTTCAGCCTTGTCAGCCTCAGCAGTTCTCTGTCTGTAAGCAACGCCACATCAGTGCGTTCCGGTATGAGACGTGGAATGTGTCTCCTGCGCTGATTATAGCGGCATATGCGGGCAACAGTCCGAGCCTCATTCCAACAAACAGCAAAAGGCTCCATCTGTCAATGAAATTTCAAAGGAAATAACAATAACAACATGTTAAAACATAAGATGACACAGTTAACACAAAAAAAAAAAAAAAAAAAAAAAAAAAAATAATTCCACATATTCATGTTCAAATCTACATAACTATTGGCAACACCTTTATCAACTATTGGCATATGGATTGGGGGCAGGGCAGGCACTACCATAGAGGCAAAGGACCCAGTTGCCCCAGGGCCCCTGAGCCTGTAGGGGCACCAGTGGCTAAAAGAGGTTACAAATGCACACAAAAAAAACGCAAAAAAAAAAAAAAATTTGGTTTTTACAGATTCAATTACACAACAATCCAAAATAAAAAATTTTTTTAACAAAACCCGGCCAGGGTAACGGTTCATAGCAAATCCACCTTAAAATGCTAAAAACTATGCTTTTGCAAGATATATTAATGAGAACAATGGCAATAAGATGAAGAAACTGTTTTTTTTAAATACCTTATCATTTGGGCTAACATAGATTTGAAAGTTTGCTTGAAACTGACAAACAAACTTGTACAATCTATGTTAGCCAAAACATTCCGGGGTTCAGGGGTATCTGTTGGGGAACAAACAAAAGCCACAACATCAAACAGCACTTACTTGCTCTATCGCAATCACAAACCTTTCTGAATAACCTCCTCACAAGGCAAGCTTATAAAGGGAAAAAACACCAGTTAATTGACAGCTACTTTAGTACATTAACATCATTATCACAAACACATGGTGAATTGATGGCGCACGCGCAGCACGTAGTGTTCTACGCGCGAAATAAGGTACGCGCGTAAAGTCATCGCAGAGTTCCATTCTATTATTGACAAGTTCACATCGCGTGATTTGTATTGAGTACGCGCGAGCCGACGCCTGATCACGCGGAAACAGTGTCATCACGCGATGCGGAGCATGTACGCGCGAAGCTAATTTCATTGCGCGCGTAAACCTTTACGCGCAACACTTTGCGCGCGAACCTTCATTTATCACGCCTAAACTGTGTTTAGGCGTGATAAGGGCAAATTCACCAGCGTGCAAACACTTTGCACCGCTTTGTGAATCGAGCCCTTTGTGTGAGTTTAACTCTTTCCTGGCTTTTTTTTTGCCAGCAAAGTACTGTGTTAGCCATCAATGAAAGTAGGATGTTTTGAAACAGAATGACAACTGTGTTACATTTATTTATATTTACAAAACAATCAATGCATCTCCTGCTGACTGTATATATAAAGCTGTGTGCCTAACATCTTGTATACAATAACAAAATCTGAAGATGGCTCATTAACCAAAGGCTCACTGTTTTTCTTTTGGTTAGCCAATAAAAAGTGTTATTCTGATACAAAACTTCCTGCTGACTGATTTTAAGATCTATCTTAAGTGCTAAATTGTCACTGTGTAAAGTACACCTGAGCTTATGCTGGGTACACACAATGCAATTTTCTGACAGATTTACTGTCAGATCGACTATTTCCAACATGTCCGATCTGCTTTCCAATCAATTTTCTGAATGATTTTTCATAGAAGTGAACAGCAAATTGATCGAAAAATTGAAATCAGTTCAAACATGATGGAAATAATCGACCTGACAGTAAATCTGTCAGAAAATTGCATCATGTGTATATAGCATTACACTACATATATGCCAGTGTGTGTAGTGTTGGATCCTTCTACTTACCTGTCTTCTGTTTTGGATGGGCTTCTCTGCATTGTGCTGCACTGTCCCCTATTTGTGGCTCTGACGGCAGCAAGTAGCACAGAGGACAAAGAAGCAGCGCTGTCCACTGGGGCTCCCTGTAATTTTGCACTCCTGTATGCATGTGCACAGGAGCCGAGGGAGTGTTATGGGTATGTGTACTTGACAAGTGCTGCTCATACATGAGCATCATTTCTGAAGTATGCAAGCCCAGAACACTATCGCCTGCTGTGCATGCAGACAGGAGAGCAAAATTACATGGAGTGGATAGAGCATGCACTGCTTCTTTGTTGAACAGGGCAAAGCAGCAAAACAGAGGAGGGCCCATTCAAACTAGTCTGAATTGGACAGAATGGGGAGAGGGGGGGGGGGCGGTTGGTGACAGCCGGCCTAGGGCACTGGAATGTACAAATCCGGCCCTGACTATGATCAATGGAATTCTCCGTCCTCCATTTTGAAAATGACCACTACCCCATAACAGCTTTCTGGTCAGCACACTGTTAAACTGTAACATTGCCCACGTGAGCCATAGGGAACCATGGACATTAACTGGCACATCAGTTGTCCTCTCAGCTATAACTGACAGCAACTGATATATAACTGACAGCAACTGATATATTTCAGTTCTGACAAAATGTTGTCAGAACTGGAAGGGATCATTGTCAGAAGATAATAGTGAGCTTCTGAGTGGTACTAATGGCAAGTAGTGGTGCTCAGCAGAGCTCGAATATTCGAGTAGCTCGAATATTCGAGCTCTTTTTCAGCTATCCGAGCTCGGTATTCGAGCTCCGAATAGCTGTAGCTATTCGAATGGGCTATCCGAGTACACTCGAATAGCCCATTCACTATTCGAGCTATTCGAGCAAACGGCGCTATTCGAGCTCGGTACCGAGCTCGAATAGCGTCATAGCCCAGATTGATGTCCTTAGAGCCAATCAGAGGGCTCCCAGGCCCTCTGACGGCAGCCAATCACAGAGGGGGACCCTGGCCAGCCCCTACCCTATAAATAGCGGCCGCCATGTTCCGTTTCTCCATGCTTGCCTGAGACTTGTACAGAGAGAGAGTTGCTCCTTTGTGCTTTGGCTTAGCAAGTGCTCTATTGTGATCATTTACCTAGCGTTTTTGCTCACCTACACCTGCCATATACACCTATATTGTTGTTAGTTAGATAGACATTGTATTTTAGTTAGTAGCTTGTGTGTTACATTAGAGACAGGCAGCTGCTGCAAGCTTACAGGTTTAGGCCTCAGGGGGGCCTTGCCTCTGTGGGCAGCTGTCCTCTGTTTATTTCTCTCATCTATACCAGTATTTCTGCTGTCCTTTACTAATAGTATTGTAGTTATACTGTACTAGGAGTAGGACACTCACTGACTGTCACTGTTTATAGGCTACTAGCTAGCTCCTGCGTGTGTGCACTCACTCACTGTCTGTGTGTACACACACTCTATTTCCTTCTGATTACTGATAGATTATTGTTAGTTAGTTGTACTTACTGTTACTACTTACTCTTACTGTACTAGGAGTCTAGGACACTCAGTCAGACAGTCACTGTGTTCATAGGCTACTAGCTCCTGCGTGCGGTCACTCACTGTCTGAGTGTACACACACCACCCACACTCCATTTCCTTCTGATCGCTGATTGATTATTGTAATTAGTTAGTTCTACTTACTGTTACTACTTACTCTTACTGTACTAGGAGTCTAGGACACTCAGTCACTGTGTGTTCATAGGCTACTAGCTCCTGCGTGCGGTCACTCACTGTCTGAGTGTACACACACCACCCACACTCCATTTCCTTCTGATCGCTGATTGATTATTGTAATTAGTTAGTTCTACTTACTGTTACTACTTACTCTTACTGTACTAGGAGTCTAGGACACTCAGTCACTGTGTGTTCATAGGCTACTAGCTCCTGCGTGCGGTCACTCACTGTCTGAGTGTACACACACCACCCACACTCCATTTCCTTCTGATCGCTGATTGATTATTGTAATTAGTTAGTTCTACTTACTGTTACTACTTACTCTTACTGTACTAGGAGTCTAGGACACTCAGTCACTGTGTGTTCATAGGCTACTAGCTCCTGCGTGCGGGCACTCACTGTCTGAGTGTACACACACCACCCACACTCCATTTCCTTCTGATCGCTGATTGATTATTGTAATTAGTTAGTTCTACTTACTGTTACTACTTACTCTTACTGTACTAGGAGTCTAGGACACTCAGTCACTGTGTTCATAGGCTACTAGCTCCTGCGTGCGGGCACTCACTGTCTGAGTGTACACACACCACCCACACTCCATTTCCTTCTGATCGCTGATTGATTATTGTAATTAGTTAGTTCTACTTACTGTTACTACTTACTCTTACTGTACTAGGAGTCTAGGACACTCAGTCACTGTGTTCATAGGCTACTAGCTCCTGCGTGCGGGCACTCACTGTCTGAGTGTACACACACCACCCACACTCCATTTCCTTCTGATCGCTGATTGATTATTGTAATTAGTTAGTTCTACTTACTGTTACTACTTACTCTTACTGTACTAGGAGTCTAGGACACTCAGTCACTGTGTTCATAGGCTACTAGCTCCTGCGTGCGGGCACTCACTGTCTGAGTGTACACACACCACCCACACTCCATTTCCTTCTGATCGCTGATTGATTATTGTAATTAGTTAGTTCTACTTACTGTTACTACTTACTCTTACTGTACTAGGAGTCTAGGACACTCAGTCACTGTGTTCATAGGCTACTAGCTCCTGCGTGCGGGCACTCACTGTCTGAGTGTACACACACCACCCACACTCCATTTCCTTCTGATCGCTGATTGATTATTGTAATTAGTTAGTTCTACTTACTGTTACTACTTACTCTTACTGTACTAGGAGTCTAGGACACTCAGTCACTGTGTGTTCATAGGCTACTAGCTCCTGCGTGCGGTCACTCACTGTCTGAGTGTACACACACCACCCACACTCCATTTCCTTCTGATCGCTGATTGATTATTGTAATTAGTTAGTTCTACTTACTGTTACTACTTACTCTTACTGTACTAGGAGTCTAGGACACTCAGTCACTGTGTGTTCATAGGCTACTAGCTCCTGCGTGCGGTCACTCACTGTCTGAGTGTACACACACCACCCACACTCCATTTCCTTCTGATCGCTGATTGATTATTGTAATTAGTTAGTTCTACTTACTGTTACTACTTACTCTTACTGTACTAGGAGTCTAGGACACTCAGTCACTGTGTGTTCATAGGCTACTAGCTCCTGCGTGCGGGCACTCACTGTCTGAGTGTACACACACCACCCACACTCCATTTCCTTCTGATCGCTGATTGATTATTGTAATTAGTTAGTTCTACTTACTGTTACTACTTACTCTTACTGTACTAGGAGTCTAGGACACTCAGTCACTGTGTTCATAGGCTACTAGCTCCTGCGTGCGGGCACTCACTGTCTGAGTGTACACACACCACCCACACTCCATTTCCTTCTGATCGCTGATTGATTATTGTAATTAGTTAGTTCTACTTACTGTTACTACTTACTCTTACTGTACTAGGAGTCTAGGACACTCAGTCACTGTGTTCATAGGCTACTAGCTCCTGCGTGCGGGCACTCACTGTCTGAGTGTACACACACCACCCACACTCCATTTCCTTCTGATCGCTGATTGATTATTGTAATTAGTTAGTTCTACTTACTGTTACTACTTACTCTTACTGTACTAGGAGTCTAGGACACTCAGTCACTGTGTTCATAGGCTACTAGCTCCTGCGTGCGGGCACTCACTGTCTGAGTGTACACACACCACCCACACTCCATTTCCTTCTGATCGCTGATTGATTATTGTAATTAGTTAGTTCTACTTACTGTTACTACTTACTCTTACTGTACTAGGAGTCTAGGACACTCAGTCACTGTGTTCATAGGCTACTAGCTCCTGCGTGCGGGCACTCACTGTCTGAGTGTACACACACTAAATTTACTTGTGATTACTACTGATTATTGTAACTGCTAGTTGTACTTCCTGACTGTTACTACTTACTTACTGTACTAGGGGACACTCACTCAGTCACCTCACCAACCAACCCACTCCATTAAAGTACCCCACTTTTCACCCGCCCTTTTAAAAAACTTTTGTCTATACGCCCAAAACATTGAAGATGTCTGGAAGTGGCAGCCAGCGCGGTTTGGGCAAGGGGAAGGGCAGCAAGGGAATCAGGAGGAGAGGGAGCAGCATTGTGGCAAGCCGCGGCCGCGGGCGCGCCACCATGCACAGTTCCGCAGCAGCAGCAGCAGCGTCAGTGGCTAACATTCCTCCCATAGCCACTGGCCGTGGACGCCTTGGGCGCCGCCCAGCAGGAGCATCTGCAACTCACGCTGCAGAGACACAGCAGCAGCAGCGTGTAGCACCTGCTCCCATTTTCCTCCAGCCGGGTCGGAAACGTCCCATTGAGGAAAAGGATGCAGACACTGTGGTGCAACTCATGACGGAGGATGAGCAGCCCGCCATCAGCTCTGCATCCGAGGCCTCCACCCTCACCACCACCACCACCCCTGTTCGCAGCAGCCGCCCAGCAGGGTCTGGGGAGGAGGCCAGTTCACCGTCACTCGCCGACCTGTCATTCAGCAGTCTTTTGACCCCAGGCATCATGAGTAAATTGTCTGCTGTTGTTGGCGATCTTGAGGAGGAGATGCTGATGGGCACTTTGGGGGATGAGGGATTGGACAGCAAGACTGTGGAGACAGTCAAGCAGCCCATCCATGCATCAGGAGAGGAGTTTGGGGGGTCCTCATCCCAGCAGGACATGTTTCAGGAGGGGGAGGATGATGATGACCCGGTGACAGACAGAGACTGGGTGCCACCACCTCCAGGGGATGTCGTCCTCAGCAGCTCTGAGGAGGAGGAGGAGGATGCGCTTGTGGGCCTTGCAAGGAGGCGCATCATTGCAAGCATTGGCAGCGTCCCACACCCTGCTGGTGTCTCAGGCTCAGCAGCAGCAGCATCAGCCAGTACCACCACCAGCCGCACCCAAGCCCCCCCCCCCAACCACCACAGGGAGACAGGCAGCAGCGCTTTTATGCCGTAGGGGGATGTTTAAGTCACCAATCTGGCGATATTTCACCATGCCCACTGTGTACAGCAAGTACGCCACTTGCAACCACTGTCAGCGGAAGTTGAGCAGAGGTGCAGACCCCTTAAAGTTCTGCACCAGCTCGCTCATCAACCACCTTGCTGCGAAACATTTCCACCAGCATGAGGAGTTCCAGAGGCTGAAGGCATCTGGTGCTGGCAGTGGCACCACACCCATCACTGCACAGCCTTCAGCAGCAGCAACAGCAGCCACCCGCCCTCCTGCTCCTCCAGCAGCACCAGCAGGAGTGCGGAAACGCACTGCTCCTCCCCCCTCCGCAACTCCTGCCGCCGACACTGAGGCCTGTTCTGGCAGCCAGTCCTCAGTGGCCTCCTCCGCTGTGTCTGCTGATTCCCGTGTCAGCAAAAGGCCACGCCAGAGCCTTTTGAGCGAGTCCTTCCAGGGGGTGGTTAGGGCTCTGCCTCCCAGCAGCCGTCGCGTGCGGCAGCTGAACGGCTTGCTGGCACGGGCCATGTGCTCCCAACTCCTGCCGTACACGCTCGTGCAGGAGGGGAGCGACATTCGTGCGCTGCTTGCTTGCGCAGCCCCAGACTGGCAGCTCCCCAGCAGACACTTTTTCTCCCGCAAGGCCATTCCTGCACTGCACCGCTTTGTGATGGCCAATGTGGAGCGAGGGCTGGAGCACGCGGTTGGTGAAAGGGTCCACGTCACCATGGACTCCTGGAGCAGCCGCTTCGGGACAGGCCGCTACCTGTCCTTCACTGTCCACTGGGTCAGCTTGGTGGAAGGGGGTGAGGATGGGAGAGCAGCAGCGGGCACAGCAGCAGCAGCAACACAGTGGGTGGTGCCACCCCGCAGGCTCAGGGGAACTGCAGCAGGTTCCTCCGATCCTCTGCCATCCTCCGGCACACCTGGCCAAACCCCCCGCCTCAGCAGCAGCGTGAAGGCCCGCCACTGCCAAGCGCTGCTGCACTTGGTCAGCCTTGGGAAGACCAAGCTGACGGCAACCCATGTGTTGGCCAAACTCCAGGAGCAGGAGAGGATTTGGCTGACCCCCAGAGGCCTCAGAGTCGGAGAGGTGGTGGCCGACAATGGGGCCAATCTGGTTGCCGCAATACACAGGGGAAACCTGACCCACATCCCCTGTCTTGCCCACGTGCTGAACCTGGTGGTGCAGAAGTTCCTGCGCACCTACCAGGGGATGGGCGAACTGCTGGAAACGGCAAGGAATGTTGTGCGTCACTTCCGGCGCTCGGCTGCAGCCTGTGCGAGCCTGGAAGACGTGCAAAAGGAGCTGGATCTGCCACGCCATCGGCTGATCCTTGACGTTCCGACTCGCTGGAACTCCACCCTGGCGATGTTGGAGCGTCTGGTTGAACAGAGGCACGCTGTCAAACAGTACCTTGCCCTGGCCACTGTTTCCGCAGCTCTGAGAAGGGACAAGACCAGCAACTTCCCGTCCATCGTCCCCGATGATGACTGGAGGCACATGCAGCAGGTGTGCTTAGTGCTGGCTCCCTTCCTGCAGGCCACAAACATGGTGAGCAGGGACCATGCTATGGTCTGCGAGTGGGTGCCCCTGGTTTCTCTGCTGAACAGGGCCCTCGATGCTTTGCTGGAACAGGGAGCGGCAGCCTTGGACCAGCAGGAGCGGCAACCAGCTGCGCAGTCCACCTCTGAGGGGGAGGAGGAGGAGGACTTGGTGGAGGTCCCTGACCTGGCTGCTGATGAGGGGGATCAGCACAGCGCAGCTGAGTTGGTGCGGGGGTGGAGAGAGGATGAGGCAGCAGAGGAGGAGGATGAGGACAGCACTGACGTCGATGTGCCAGCAGACGTGGCCCGCCTCTTCCCAATGGCAGCGCACATGCTGACGTGCCTGCGCAGGGACCCCAGGGTGATCCAGATGAAGCAGAGGGAGGACATCTGGATCAGCATGATGTTGGACCCACGCCTCAAGGGGAAGTTGAGCCAGTTCCTGCCGCCTGCAGGAGGAGACCCAGCGCAACAAATAAGGAGCTTGCAGCAGGCCCTTGTTGAGCGCTTGGAGGAAGCCTTCCCCCAGCCTTCCACCCCCACTGTCCAGCAGCCAGCACAGAGGCAGCAGCAGGTGCCTGCATCCAGCAGCAGCAAGCGCCCCACAGACCTGCTGTCTCTCAGCCACGAGCTCTACAGGACTGTAGAGGCTCCGGCAGCAGTGACTAGAGAGGAGATGCATGCAGCAGCATCCTCCTCCGGTCACAGCCAGCGCCTGACCCGCATGGTGGCTGACTACATGGGGTCGTACAGCGGGCTTGACAGCGATGCCCCTGTTGATCCCATGGAGTATTGGGTCAAGCGCATGGAGATCTGGAGCGAGCTGGCGCAGTACGCCCTGGAAGTGCTGTCCTGCCCCCCTTCCAGCGTGCTGTCCGAGCGCTGCTTCAGTGCAGCTGGTGGCGTGGTCACCGAGAAACGCTCACGTCTGTCTCACAAGTCTGTGGACAGACTGACGTTTCTCAAGATGAACCAGGCGTGGGTGGAAGGCGAGTTCCTGGCCCCTGTTGTCGGCGAGAGGGGGACATGAACTGGCTGCCGGAACCATCGTTAATGTGCCTTACCACCCTTTACCACCTCCTGGCTCCTGCTCACTAAGCCAGCCTGGTTCACTTTGACTATTACGTCGCCTGCAGCCACACATTTTACACCTACAGTGGGCTGCTGTGTACTGCCCTTCTGCTGTCTGTCTGTGTTTCCCACTGCCAGGGTACACAGATGATTTACCTTCTGCTGCCACTCTGCCACCAGCTATTACGTCAAACAATAGCTATATTGGTTGCAAAACCAAAAACCAAAAAACCATAAAAAAAAAAAAAAGGTTTAATTTTTCTGAGGTGCCCGGGTTGAAAACTGTGTTGTCCCAGTTGTGTATTGGACACAATGTGGGCTGCACGACCGCTGTCTGGGACCTCCTGTTGTGTTTATTTACAGCCCTGGTATCACCGCTAGGTACCAGGGCTATTATGTCACGCTGCCTACCTGCTGCCACACTCACACTGCTCCTCCATACCTCCTCCTGCTGCTGCTGCTGCTGTCTGTCTGTGTTTCCCACTGCCAGGGTACACAGATGATTTACCTTCTGCTGCCACTCTGCCACCAGCTATTACGTCAAACAATAGCTGCTCGCCTACTCCTCCATTCCTCCTCCTGCTTCTGCTGTCTGTCTGTCTGTGTTTCCCACTGCCAGGGTACACAGATGATTTACCTTCTGCTGCCACTCTGCCACCAGCTATTACGTCAAACAATAGCTATATTGGTTGCAAAACCAAAAACCAAAAAACCATAAAAAAAAAAAAAGGTTTAATTTTTCTGAGGTGCCCGGGTTGAAAACTGTGTTGTCCCAGTTGTGTATTGGACACAATGTGGGCTGCACGACCGCTGTCTGGGACCTCCTGTTGTGTTTATTTACAGCCCTGGTATCACCGCTAGGTACCAGGGCTATTATGTCACGGCGAGCTGCCTGCCTCATTGACTGCCTGCTGCCACACACTCATCCTCCTCCTCCTGCTGCTGAATTTACCTCCTGCTGTCTTTGTGTTTCCACTGCCAGGGAGCACATACAATGGCGCTTCCAACATGCGTGCGCCCACCAGCTATTTGTTACGCTCAAAAATAGATGCATTTCTTTAAAAAAAAATTGAAAAGAGAAATACGTGAAGAAGAATAAGACTATATTGAAAAGGAAGGAGAAGAAGAAGAAGAAGAAGAAGAAGAAGAAGAAGAAGAAGAAGAAGAAGAAGAAGAAGAAGAAGAAGAAGAAGAAGAAGAAGAAGAAGAAGAAGAAGAAGAAGAAGAAGAAGAAAGATAAAGAAGAAGAAGAACAAGTATATACAGTAACACTACTGAACAAAATTAAGGACACAACTTCTCTTTCCACATTTCTTTTTAAAGGAACATCCCCACATAATCACTTGCTGTTGTTACTTGGAAAAAAAGAGGTTTCTTGCATCATTCACCCTCAAAACAAGTGTTGGAAGCTATTTAAGGCCAATTCGAATAGTCAGCTCGAATAGTTAGCTCGAATACCGACTCGAATAGTGAGCTCGAAGTCCGAGGTCGAATCGAATAGTAAAAATTATTCGACTCGAATATTCGAATGACCTCGAATAATTTACTATTCGAATTCGACCAAACTCGAATTTTAAAAAGGGGTATTTGAGCACCACTGATGGCAAGGTAACTATGTAATGTTCATTTGAAGTTACCTCATGTGTTTATTTTAAATAATTTTACTCAGTTCAGGTTCCCTTTAAGGCCAAGCTGCAGGGCCGTACAACACAGCACACAAGTGATCCCCCCCCCCTTTTTCTCCCCACCAACAGAGCTCTCCGTTGGTGGGGTCTGATCGCCCCCCCCCCCCGTGTTTATTTTTATTTCTTATAAATATTTATGTTAGTGTTTTTTTTGTTTTTTCGTTTGCTGTACCTTGTTTTTGTTTATATTTGTAAACCGCTCCCTCCCCCCCAGCCAGCCAATCCTGCGATCGGCTGTCATAGGCTTCTGCCTATGAGAGCTGATCGCTCTCTTGTCCCCCAAGGGGACAGCCGTGTCACACGGCTGTCCCCAGTACAGCGCTGCTGCTGATCGCAGCGCTGTACTAACAGAAAAGACGGCGGTTTCACCGTCTAACAGTCTTCCGAGCGGCAATTGCTGCTCGGAGACAGAAGAGGGGATGGAGCTCCGCCCCCCGAGCAGGAGATGCGCCCATTGGCGTGGGGCGGTCTTTAGGTAGTTAATACTAAATAAATAAATATTAGGTAGCACTGAATGATTCTTGTCTGTTCATTTAAGTCACAAACTACTTTGAACTGTATACTTAGTGCTTTCTTCTAGTGGCTTATCCTACTAGATCTGAAATCACAGCAAATTAAATCAGCCCTTAAAGAAGAACTCTAGTCCAAATAACATAATGAATACAATTGCTTATATTTTACAGTATTCATTTATTCATTATTTAGTCAGTGTTTGTCTATTGTAAAATCTTTCCTTGCCCTGATTTACGTTCTGAAATGTATCACAGTGGCAGGTAATTTCTGCAGAATAACCATTTACTGAGAGTTCTAAAGTCAGTAGAAAAGATAGGGGGAGAATTCTGCATAATAAACTGCCTAGTCTAACCCTTAGTGGGAGGATGGGTCTACATACCAATTTTCCACAATATATAACTATAGGAAGTGTTTCTGATACAGAAACTAGGAAAATTACCATATCTTGATTGAATAAGTTACTGCATTTTACTACATGTCACTATGTTTCTTATTTAAATTTTGATGTGTTTTAGTGGAGTGAAGCTTTGTTGTAAATTACTGCTGGTTATAGCTGTGTGTTCTATAGCACTTATATTACATTAGACTATCCACATAGTATTAGTGTTACATTTTTTGGAGGTAGCCTTTGACATGATGAGATAAATATACAGTGCGTCCGGACCAACACGATCTGTTGGAGTGCGGTATCCCAAAGCACTGAATGCAGTTTGTTACCACATAATGCGCATGTTAACAGAGACAGTGAAACATATTTTTAATTGACTGCAACACAACATGTGTATAACATGCGGTGTGACTTTCCGTTCTGTCGCATTTCTGTTTTTAGAGGGAATACAACACAAATTCCACCATGAACTTAACCTTTAGGTAAGCTCATTCGGATTCTGCGGAAATGAAATTTCTGCATTTCTGATCAGAATTCGGAAATTGGAAATCAGAATTCCGTTGAAGTCCGATTTACCGCAACTTGGTAATTTTAGACCAATCACTGAACTTGGAAGCACTGGACCAATCAGATAATGCAGAATATTTCTGCAAAAATCAGATTACCTTGGTAATTTTAGACCATTCACAAGATTACGTTTTTCCGATTTCCGTTCCTTTTGTAATTTTTTTCATTGTCTTATGCAAAAAAAAAAAAAAAAAAAAAAAGACAAACAAATACTCCTCGGAATTGGAAAATCGGAAAAACCGAAAACTGGAAATTGGAAAAATGGAAATTGGCATTGGTTGAAATCAAAGTTTCCACAGAATCAGAAATGGGCATTTCCGACCATCTCTATTAGCCTGAGGCCCCTTTCACACTGGGACATTTTCATTGCAGTGTGTTACCCTTTTTTACTGCAGGGTGATGCTAGGGCAATTGAAGTCTATGAGGCCTTTCACACGCTTTGCATCTGATGCTAGAGCATCCATGCATTGTCGGGCAACATGCGCGGCAACGTGCAGTGGGCCGAAAGTCATGTAAGTCTATGGCAACGCAGCTAGAGAGCCTAACTTCCTGTTTGGCTTTCAGCCAGAAGAGGGATTACCATGTATTAATGTGGTAATCTCCGAAGGCTATTTTTAATTTTAGCATTGTGGTTGAATCATCCAATCGCATCACACCAGTACCACCGATTTACAATGTGAAACTGGTCTTATGCTAACTCTGTTTTTGCACTAACCTATAGCACGTATTTAACAATCTACACTATCAGAATTGGCTTTATCCTGTGCATTTAATATCTGAGTTGTGCATACTACATCTTATAGTAAACAAAGATGTTTCACCCAGCTCACCTAACGTAAGAGGAGCCACAATCAAATCCATTGCACATCAGTTTCAAATCTCATGATGACTAGCCCACAACTGTCATTAGATGCCAAGTTTTATTTTAATTCTCTCTGCCTTGAAATCTTCTTGCTCTTCACCTCTAGGCTTAGCTTTCAATTCTTTCAGGTGAATCTTGCGCTGGAATATCCAAACTGAATTTTTATATCCATCAGCTCTGCAAAGCACACTACCTGTGGCGATTTATCCATTTCAGACTATGCAGGAAATGCAAATCACTATGCAAAAGACCAGAAGTAACTTTTCTAATGCTTATCGGCTAATCAAGCTGTGGAAGTGTCTGTTATTAGCATTTTCTTTCTGCCCTTTACTTTTCCCAAGGACTGTGTTTCACTGTATATTAAAAACGGCTGATCAGATATGATATCATTCAATAAACCGAACACCAGAAAGATCTAATTTTTTCCCTCTGCTCAAGAAAATAATCTGCGATTGCAAGGTGAAGATGAGTCACGGCATAAATTTTCAGCTCCGAATCATTCTCTGGGTAAATTTATTAAAGCAGTCACCAAATAAAAAAAAAAAAATACACAAAGAGAATGAAATTAATTAAAATCAGGTAGCAATGTTTTAGAGCTTCAGTTTCAGCTAGCATTACATTGCTTTAACATCTGTCAAGATAAGAGAGGTGCTTATTTAAGACTATGATAATAATGCAGTGTGCAGAAAATATATCATTGGAAAGGGAAAGCTGGGTACCAGTTACCCAGTATCTATATAAAACAGATCTCTAGGGATACTGCCTATCCTCCACATGGGTACATTTGATCCCATTGCCGGGCAGTTAGGCGCAGGCCAAGCCAAATTACGGCTCTACCTGCTGCCGCTAAACTCCCCATCGGCGTTATATCCCCCTTTACTGTTCACCATATACATGCTGCCACTTGGAGAAATCATACAAAAACATGGCCTGACATATCATTGCTATGCTGATGACACCCAGCTATATTTGTCATTCAAACCTGATGTCACAGACCCTACTCCACAAATAAACGCATGCTTAGCTGAGCTTCAGGAGTGGATGAATAATAATTGACTAAAACTTAATGCTGACAAAACTGAGGTTCTTGTTATCGAGGGCCAGGGCTCAACAGCAAAGCAGCTCCAGTCTCAACCAACACCGCTAAGGGTAGGGAGCTCAGACCTGAACAACTCAGACTGTGTGCGCAGCCTGGGAGTACTGATTGATGGGAAATTAAGCTTCAGGAATCAAATCTCAGCTGTTGTGAAACATTCCTTCTTTCACCTAAGGAATATTGCAAGGATTAAACACCTAATTCCTTCAGAGGATCTTCCAACCCTAGTTCATACCTTCGTCACATCAAGGTTAGACTACTGCAACGTCCTCTACACAGGCCTGCATAAGAAAGACTTACGCCGCCTGCAATTAGTACAGAATGCCGCCGCAAGGCTGTTAACGAGCCAACCCCGCCATTGCCACATAACACCAACCCTGAGCTCACTCCACTGGCTACCGATAAAATGGAGAATTCTGTTTAAGATTGGCTTACTGACATTCAAATCCTTGCACAATCTGGGCCCTGGATACCTGAAGGACTTGTTGCAACTACATCACACCCCCCACAATCTTAGATCAAAAGTACATAACACCTTGGTCACCCCCAGAGTCCACCTCAAAACCTTTGGAGACAGAGCCTTTTGTCATGCTGCCCCTACACTTTGGAACTCCCTGCCACACCCAATCAGGACAGCCCCATCCCTGGAAGCATTTAGGTCTAAACTGAAAACCTACCTTTTCAGTCTGGCATTCATGAACATCTGACTATCTCCTCTGTAACACAACCCAGCCTGAAACCCTGTATTAATCTGAGACACAGCTATGCGCTTTGAGTCCTATGGGAGAAAAGCGCTTTACAAATGTTATTGTATTGTATTGTTATTGTATTGTATATACTATTTCCCATCCAAGTTGTAGCAACTCGGACGGAGATTTAATTTGGGGTCTGGCAGCCACCAAAGCCCCAAATTACTGTAATATGGGGGCACAGCATGGCATTGCTGCTATGACAGCGCCTAGCTTCAGCGCTCGGCGCCAAAATGAACTGCTTCGCTCTGCAGAGCTAGTAAAAATTAAGAAAAAAATATACACACCAAAACCATGGTGCAAATTCACCAGTCATTTGATTCAAAATGGACCAGGTATCTAAGAAGGATGACATTTTATCTGTGCAGTAGCCCCACCTCCCACAATGGACCAGGCTCTTCCTCTCTCCTGCTATTCTCTATGGGAGGAAGCATAGCTGCAGCTCCAACCATGCTCATCTTCCCTCCTGCTGTTCTCTCTGGGAGGTAGTATAGTTCCAGCTCCAGCCATGCTCATTTTCCCTCCTGTTGTTCTGTATGGAAGGGGGTAAAGTTACAGCACCAACTACCTCACTCTGGGCCAGATTTATCAAAGCATTACTGACAGTTTCTTTCTTTCTAAACAGTTCTAACCAGCAGGGAGGGACTGTTCTGCATGATACTAAGAAAATTCTTAAATTCTACTTAATAGCGGCAGTTTAGCATGAATTTCTAGTACTGCACTACAGTTAGGAAAAGTGCAAATCCACCCCTAAGCTGCCGCTGCTTATATGCTGCTGTTTACACATACTCTTCTGCAGCAACAGCCCACAGGTCTTGAAGTTGTGACAGGTGTCCTGTCCTTTCTTTCACTCTACTCTCCATCTTCCCTCCTGCTGTTCTCTCTGGGAGGTAGTATAGTTTCGAGCTCCAGCCATGCTTATTTTCCCTCCTGCTGCTCTGTATGGAAGGGGGTAAAGTTACAGCACCAACTACCTCACTCTGGGCCAGATTTATCAAAGCATTACTGACAGTCTATTTCTTCCTAAACAGTTCTAACCAGCAGGGAGGGACTGTTCTTCATGATACAAACACGAACCGAAATGAAGGTACCAGGGAATATAAAGCAAACACTAGTGTCTAAAAAGACATGCCCTATAGATACATAAAAAGTCTTATACACTTTATTATAGCAAATTAAAATCATTAAGATTGACCACCACTGTATACTGGTGTGTCTCCAGTGAACACCCTAAATAGGGGAATGCGACCTTCCACCATGGGGGTCCTGGCTTATCCCCCTCCACTTGAGAAATAATAACAAGTGGGGTGTAGCTATCCCACGGGTAAGTTGCTTAATTCACAGATTGCGGTAAATGGGGCCAGAGTGTGACTGCATATGATAGCTTATCTATATTGCAATTGCAGACACACATATATATATATATATATATATTATGCTAATGTGCCTTCATGATCACTAAACGCACAGTAGGTGGATATGGAAAAGAGGACACTATATTGATGTACCATCATAATGGTGTTGGTAAAACTGGACATACATCAAAAAAAAGCATGCTAAGTTAACATCCTCATTTAGCCCCTTTGGGGCAATGGTGTCCCGTTGAAATATCCACTGTGATTCGATCTGAGTGAGTTTTTGATCAAAGTTACCCCCTCTGAAATCTCTCTTCCACGACTGTATCCCCCAGAATGTGATGTTAAACCGTTTGACCCCATGTACCCCATTCATGTGGCGAGTGATGGGTGAATCTCTTTTGTGTTTGATATCACCCACGTGTTCAAGAACACGATCTTTCAGTTGTCATGTGGTCTTACCTACACACCATAAGTTACATGGGCATTTAGCTCCATATACCACTCCTTTTGTGCCACAATTAATAAATGATTTCACACTAAACGTCCTGCCATTTGATGGTGCCGTAAAATGTTTAACAGTGAGCATATGGATACAGGCCTTACATTTACCACACTTGAATGAGCCCATCGGCTTAGGTGGTAGCCAGGTATCTCTGGGGTTAGTAGACTGGGTAAACGTACTGTAAATAAGTATATCCCTTAGATTGGAAGAACGTCTGTAAGTAAACGCCGGGGTGTTGGGTAGATGTTTAAATAAGTCTTTATCCTTTTGGAGGATTGGCCAGTAATGTCGTATGATCTCAAATATCTTATGTGAATCATCAGTAAATGTGCCAATTAGACGGGGTATCTTTACATCTCTCCTATGTGTATTCTCAGGCCCCCCTGTGGTTCTCCTATGTCTATCCACTAGGGTCTCCTCTCGGGGTGTCTCCTTTGCTCGTCTATGTGCAAGTTCAATGACATGATCCGGGAAGCCTCTCTGTCTAAAGCAGGGGTCTCAAACTCGCGGCCTGCGGGCCATTTGCGGCCCTCGGTACAATATTTTGTGGCCCGCGCCGGCAAAAGCAAAAGAGACACGGAGCAAACTATTTTACCTTATAGTTCGCTTCAGTGCTCCCAAGTAATCCGCCACATCCCTGCTGCAAACGAGGGCTGCAGAGCTCCCAAATCCCCCGGGCAAACATCCATGACTGCGCTGAGGGGCAGAGCTTCCAGCTGTAGCTCTGCCCCTCCTGACGTCAATCGCCGCACGGATTGCCGCCTCTCCCTGCCCCTCTCTGTGAAGGAAGAGTGAGAGGGGCGGGCAAAGGCGGCGATCCGCCGTGATCGATGTCGGGAGGGGCAGAGCTGAAGCTGAAAGCTCTGCCCCTTCCAGGAAATGCCGGCGGATTGCCCCCGGGCGATTTGGGGGCTCTGCAGCCCTCGTTTTGCGGCGGGGACACGGCGGATTACTTGTAATGGGAGCAGTGAAGCGAACTATAAGGTACAATAGGCAAAATAGTTCACTTTTTTGTGAAATCCCTTATGCGGGCCAGCCTCATCCTGACTTTGCCTCCTGCGGCCCCCAGGTAAATTGAGTTTGAGACCCCTGGTCTAAAGTGCTGGCATAAAAGGTCACATTCTCTGTTGAATGATTCAGTTGTCAAACAGTTTCTTCTGGCCCGAAGGAACTATCCCACTGGGATGCTCTTACGTAACGAACTAGGGTGGGAACTTTCCCATTTCAATAAAGCATTAGTGGATGTGGGTTTACTGTAAATTTCCGCCTGTATTTTGCCTTGATCGATCGTTATCTTGAGATCCAAGAAATTGATCGTATCTGTCTTAACTTCATAGGTAAAATGCATACCGATCTGATTAGAGTTAAGAATCTCCACAAAATCCACAAATAATTGTCTGGGACCGTCCCATAGAATAATCACGTCATCTATGAATCTTCCTCAGTATAGGATATGAGATGTAAAAAAGGCCAAGTCCTCAGAGAAGATATGACAATCCTCCCACCAGCCCAGGAACAGGTTGGCATATGAAGGGGCGCAAGTCGTCCCCATCGCACTGCCCCTGAGCTGGTGGTAGAACCGCCCCCCAAACAAAAACACATTATGTGTAATAATAAATTCAAGAAGAGCAATGAGCAGTTGGTTGTGGGATTCAAGATGTTGGCCTCTAGTTCTCAGAAAATATTTCACTGCTGCAATTCCCAAATTGTGTTCAATATTACTATAGAGGGACTCTACATCCAGGCTGGCTACCAGTGTAGTGGGTGGCACCTTAATATCTTGAAGTTTGGTGAGTAAGTCTTTAGTATCTCTTAGATAAGAGGGCAAAGCCTCCACAAAAGGTCTCAGAAAACCATCCAAGTATTTACTGGTGTCATCAGTCATATTCCCACATCCAGACACAATCGGTCTGCCCGGGGGTGGGAAGGTTTCTGTGTGTAACTTAGGCAAAGCATAAAAGACAGCCAGCCTCGGAAATTTAGTAGAACCCTCCAACCGTGTATTATCTGTGACAAGCAGCCCCCATCTACTGCATCTTTTAATATTTCTCTAAGGTTCTCACAATGTGATTTTGTAGGATTATTTTGAATAACTGCATATTGGCTCTCATTTTTGAGAATCCTAAGGCACATCTGCTCCTACATGTCCCTGTCCATAATCACAACATTACCCCTCTTATCAGCAGGTTTTGTTATAAGATGGTCATTCTTTTTCAACGTATTTAGTGCTAATCTCTCATCAGAATTCCAATGATCATGTATAGGGGTTCCCATTGTATCACTTTCAGGTCTCGTCAGTGCTCTGGTCACCATATCAATGCAGGTATAAATTTGTGGGTATTGGGATAGGGACGGCCAGTATTTGCTCTTAGGTTTATAGCCACTGAGGGGAGCCAAAGGTGGAATGCCACTTTCACTTTCGATTATTAATTCCTGCAGAGCTTCCAAGGCTTCTTTCTCATTTTTGTCAGATATTTTCTGTCTAGTCTTTTTATTTTCCAACATTTTTATCAATGCGAGCTTCCTCGCAAAAAGGTGAACATCTTTGACCCAGTCCAAGGCACAGAACCTATTACTCAGTACAAATGATAGACCTTTAGTCAGTAGTGAGATCTCAACGGGCGTTAAAGTATGTGAAGACAAATTTACCACTCTCAATTGAGTTGTACAGTCGGGGTAAGTCACCACTGGTGATTGTTATTCCTGCTCCCTCCCCTTCATTGTCCTGTATACCCTCACTGTTATAGGTCCATTATAGGTCTGTTATAGGTCCGATGAAGGCTTTTTATAAGTCGAAAGCTCACTGTTTATCCATCTCTAAGTTAGCCAATAAATGGTATCATCCTGATTCAAAACTTCTTACTGTTATAGGTTGTTGGGGTTTTTCTGCCCATGTATAAACGCGATTATTTTTGAAGTCAGAATTGTCCCTTGTAAATTTCTTATGTTTTCTACTTTTAATTCCTTCGGTGTACGCACTGACTTTCCTTTCCAATTTTGCTTCGAATTTCTAGTATACCCTTAGCTTTAAAATCAAAGATTCAAACTCAGTGTCATGTCTTTACTACAGAAAGAATTGGTATAGTACTAATGCAGGTAAAGTTGGTACATCAGAACTTTAAATTGTGTTAATTATAAATTAGAACACTTTTATGTAACTTTAACCACTTCACCACTGAGGTATTTTTTTCCTTATGGACCAGAGCAATTTTCACATCTCAGTGCTCCTCCCTTTCATTCACCTATAAGTTTATCAATACTTATCAAAACAAAATGATCTATATCTTGTTTTATTTTTGTCACCAATTAGGCTTTCATTGGGTGGTACGCTAAGAATTAGAATGGTCATAATGCATATTAATGGTAATAATAATAAACAATGAAAAACAAATCTTTATTTTTCATTTTTTGGCCATTATAGTTTTAAAATAAAACATGCTACTGTGCATAAAAGCCACACAATTCATTTGCCCATTTATCCAGGCTATTACAACATTTAAATTCTCTCCCTAATACAATGCATAGAGACAATATTTTATCGGAAATAAAGGTGTATTTTTTTTTAGTTTTGTGTATGTCACTAATTACAAGCCCATACTTGGCAAAATAACAGTAATATATCCTCATGACATACATATTAAAAAAAAGTTGAGTCCCTAAGGCAACTATGTTTTTATTGTTTTTAATGTCATTATAAAGGAAGTTAAAGGACGTTACGCATGTATGTTTTCACTTTCATTCCGTCAATGATCACACAGCATATCATTGATGCCAGAGATCATTCATTATTAATCACAGTCACTTAGATCAATGAATGGGAACTGTGTTCCCATTCAAAGATCTCTCTACTAGCGGACATGAATGAAATGATGAAATGAATGAATGAATGAATGAATGAATGAATGAATGAATGAATGAATGAAATGATGAAAATGCATGTAGGAGTACACAAAATGGCGATGCAGTGAGGTACGTATAGCTACTCCCCTGGAACCATTAATAGCTGCCAGCAGAGCATAGATATACTGCCTCATTTTCAGCAAGTAGTTAATGAAGGTTAAAAAGGTGAAAGTCTAGCTAACTTCTCCCATTTTTATCATATGAATACTTCTATTGATACAGAGAAAAGGTAACATAAGCTCCTCCTAATACGGATTCTTTCTACAGTCAAGAAAAAAACGTACCTTTTGTTGCCATCCCCTTTAGCTGCACAGATCTTGCTAGGCAAAGAAACTTGACTAACATGCAAATGCACATGCATAAAACTGCAACACAAATGTTTTTAATGTTGCCTGTATCAGACATACTGGAAATAAGTGGTGGTGGTCTATGACAGATTTTTATAAATTGTAATTTTTTAATTATCATACTACAAAATATGTATCTGTAGAGCACAAGACAGGTAGTATGAATTGGTAGGATAAGCAGACAGTAGAAATAGTATAATAGTTGAGTGGACAAGTAAGGCGGATGATGGTTATGGAGGTGGCAGATGAGAAGTGACAAACAACACAGTAACATGCAACAAGTGATAATTACATCAATGGTAATAGTGCAGCAGGATACATCCATGGCTACCTCTGGGAGAGAAATCCTGCTGCTTAAAGCAAACCTGAAGTGAAAATAAAATTATGATATAATGAACTGTATGAATAGTACAGCTAAGAAATAGAACATTAGTAGCAAAGACAATCGTCTCATATTGTTTTCCAGTACAGGAAGAGCTAAAACAATCAGTTGATATCTATGCAAAAGAGCTTCTCTGAGCTCTTCGACCCATTGGGTCAAATACAGTCAAGTTTTCTGAAGCACTTAAACAGCAAGGAAACAGTGAGAGACAGGTTGAGATTAGATTGACAGTGAGATACTGCAGGAAAGTTCAAAGGGTCATTATATCTGCTTTTTTATAGTTTAAAAGAGTGAATGTGCTTTTAAAATTGCAACTTTGACAAAAAGATGCAATGTTATTACAAAAAAAACTAACTGAAAATAAAAACATGAGACTCTTTTCTTTGCTACTAATGTTCAAATCCTTATCCATACTACAGATAGAATTCATTATATAATACAGTACTTTTGTTGTTTTTTTTATGCTTCATGCATGATCGTATTTTCAATCAAGATTTAAGCTGCAGAAGCCTCATTTGACATAAAAAGGTCATACCTGAAATATCTACTTTCAAAACTATCCGTTTATATATTCAGATATGTGCCTGGAATTGGTATTTAATGTTAATCTACTAAAATCTGCAAAAACCATCAGCTCTGCTTGAATGTTGCAGACTCAGTATTGAACATCATCATTGCTTTCGGCACTGCCTTATCCAAAAAAAAGGCCCACTGATCTATGTCTCTATAAATTCAATTGAATATTTCTGTTATTAAATTGTTCAGACAGGATTTGACTTACCAAGCTTGGGAAACAAATAAATAATTCACTTCTATCTTTTATAAATGACTTGTACACTGAGCCATGGATAAAATTATTTTCCCTTTCTTTTTTGATGGATAAACTTGAAATAATTCACGATGAAACAGAAAAAAAAATCTATACCTTTTTAGACACAAAAGATGGTATAAACCAGCTAAAACAAATACAGCATACAGAGTGTGATGCACGATGATAACATATATTTTGATTTTCTGTCATGCTTTTTTGATGTCAGGTCTCACAAGGCCGGTAAGATGTGAGCCTTTAATATAAACAAACTCAGTTCGATTTAAAAACAAAAACAAAAAACCAGAACAGAACTTGTCTGTTTTATTCCTTTTGTATTATTCTGTTTATTGTTGGAGAACGCTTAATGCAAAGCTTTCCCTGAGGTTACCAGAAAATGCTTCCAGCTGAATATTACTGGAACTTTAGAGCCAACTTGATTTTCTAGGGATTTTCTAAAGGATTAAATGAAAAGAAAAGTAGCATTCTATAGGCTTTTGAAATATCATATTGCATTTTCATGGTCTTCAGGGGAATATATTATCTTTATTATTTTCCATGTACAGGCAAATGTGATTTGCATATTGTAAATAATAGTGTCAGCAGCACACACTTTGAAAAATGATCATGATTTTTCATTGTTTTCAAAGGAATACATTATGTGTATTATCTTATACATGTATACACAGATCTTGCATATTGTACATAACTTATATGTGCAATACTCCACATAATCCAGAGACCTGTGTCAAGTATGACATACTATAGGGGATGAATGTATAGTCTCCCTCCTCCCATCTTTGCCAAATGTCTTGTAACGCCCACCTTTTCATGTTTAGCTCCTCCCTTTCACAAGCATAAGTACAGAATCCCTCTTTTCCATGCAAAACAACCATCCACTTCCATGTCCTGTTCCCTCATGAAGAAGGGTCACCCTGTTACATGTTAACTTTCGTAATTAATTCAGGTTATTTAACTATAAGTTTCTTTTTTTGTAACAAAGACCATGAGGTTGCTCTCAAAAATGTATGATTCCCTCACACCTGCTATACCTAACCATAAAGAAAGGCTGTGAGTGAAATGGACAGCTGATCTTAATAATATTACAATAACAATGGACAATTAGGTATTTCAATCTATCTGGGTTGTTCCCAATCCTGGTCTAATGAAATTACATTCAAATCTGGAGATGTTGTGAACATAGATTAGGTAAACCCGGCGAACTGCCAAAGGCTTCAATGGGCAGGAAAATTTTAAAACCTACAAACACTGTTTCTGGCCACAAAAGTGACGGAAAAGTTGTTTCAAGGGGTCTTACACCTGGATTGTGGCATGCCAGTGGGGGATCCATGCCAAAAGTCCCACTAACAATTATGGAGTTGATGCAAAGTTGGGTTTCAATCCCTAAAGGGCAGAAATCACATTATATACAGCTCTAGGTGTCAGTGGGTTGTGGAGTGTCACACACAGAGTAATGCAAAAGTACTATCAGAATACATTGGAATAATAATGCACAGGAGTGGTATTGTGTCTGCAAGTTAATGTGCACACAGCTCTGGATGTCAGTGGGCTGTGAAGTGTCGCACACAGAGAAATGCAATAGTACTATCAGAATACAGTGAAATAATAATGCACTGGAGTGGTTCTGTGCATGCAACTTAATGAGGCAACAACAACAGCAGTAGTGTGCACACAGCTCTGGGTGTCAGTGGGCTGTGGAGTGTGACACACAAAAAAACCACAGCAGACCGATGTGCTAGTCCTCCAAAGGGATGTTTGGGGTGCTTTTACAGCAAATGAAGAATAAGAACACAGGCCTAGCTAATGCTTACTCTACCTAAGTGCAGCAAGTCTAACTCTGCTCTCACTAACAGTCAGCAGCCATCAGAGAATGAATCCAATATGGCTAGCTGATTGGCTGCCATGTGTCTGCTGACTGTGAGGTAAGGGATCAAAGTTTGGCTCCATGATTATTTATAGGGTCGGGTCGAATGCCATATATTCGCAGTTCGCGGCGAACACAAACAGTGGAAATTTGCCGTATACTGTATGCTGGCGAACTGGTCGGGCCATCTCTATTCACATTCCATTTTTTTGCATGCAGAGCCTCTAATCCTTCCCCAGTGCTTCACTGTATTACACATTCCCTGTGCTGTGCCACCTCCCCCTCTTCTGGATAGGTCCTTGCTGAGCCTCTGACAAATTACCACAGACCAGTGTTCAGCACTATCTGGACAGAAGAGACACACTGCATCTGAGCTGCTGAAAGTCCGACAGGAGCAGTTCCCACCCACTCTCCCTCTCTTCTCTAAACTTTGCCATCTCTTTCATCTCCCATCTCAACAAACCAATGTTTATGTGACATAAGAGCCGTGAGAAAAGAAAACACGATTGCAGTTGGTTTCCTGCACCGATTGTCGTTACCAACCCAGATCAAAATCTTATGTGTAGGAATAACAGGCAGTCAAACCTTGGGTGGGGTCTTAGTTTGGGACTCTGGCCATCTCAGCTGCTAGTAGAACTCTTTTCATGAAGTCCCCTTTTGTCTCTGGTGTGAAAGCTTCCCTGCAGTAAGCCTAAATGGCCAAAAGTGTTGCTGCCTTCCTGAAAAGACAGGATAAACGCAGCAGGAGATCAGACTTCTCGGCTCCGTTGAAGGCAGAGGAAAAATAAATGCTGTGTATGATTTTTTGTGTGTCTAAAGAATACCATGCCCAGGACTGTTATGGGAGTTATATCATTTGATTTGTGGTGTTTTGATGGACATTTTGATACCAGTCTTGGGGGGCAGGGATAAGCCACAACAAAGTATTAAACCTCTCAGGAACTAAACATAATATGATCATCAAGTCT
This sequence comes from Hyperolius riggenbachi, assembly GCF_040937935.1. Taxonomy (NCBI): domain Eukaryota; kingdom Metazoa; phylum Chordata; class Amphibia; order Anura; family Hyperoliidae; genus Hyperolius; species Hyperolius riggenbachi. The sequence goes on along the minus strand of NC_090651.1, from coordinate 262,433,759 downwards.
GGTGTCATAGGAATTGTCATATTCTAAAGAATATGAATCTGTCATCCGCACAAATATGGCATTTCCTGGTTTTGAATTACAGCGTTTTATAAGTTTAATAAGAACACAGGCCTAGCTAATGCTTACTCTACCTAAGGGCAGCAAGTCTAACTCTGCTCTCACTAACAGTCAGCAGCCATCAGAGAATGAATCCAATATGGCTAGCTGATTGGCTGCCATGTGTCTGCTGACTGTGAGGTAAGGGATCAAAGTTTGGCTCCATGATTATTTATAGGGTCGGGTCGAATGCCATATATTCGCAGTTCGCGGCGAACACAAACAGTGGAAATTTGCCGTATACTGTATGCTGGCGAACTGGTCGGGCCATCTCTATTCACATTCCATTTTTTTGCATGCAGAGCCTCTAATCCTTCCCCAGTGCTTCACTGTATTACACATTCCCTGTGCTGTGCCACCTCCCCCTCTTCTGGATAGGTCCTTGCTGAGCCTCTGACAAATTACCACAGACCAGTGTTCAGCACTATCTGGACAGAAGAGACACACTGCATCTGAGCTGCTGAAAGTCCGACAGGAGCAGTTCCCACCCACTCTCCCTCTCTTCTCTAAACTTTGCCATCTCTTTCATCTCCCATCTCAACAAACCAATGTTTATGTCACATAGGAGCCGTGAGAAAAGAAAACACGATTGCAGTTGGTTTCCTGCACCGATTGTCGTTACCAACCCAGATCAAAATCTTATGTGTGTAGGGATAACAGGCAGTCAAACCTTGGGTGGGGTCTTAGTTTGGGACTCTGGCCATCTCAGCTGCTAGTAGAACTCTTTTCATGAAGTCCCCTTTTGTCTCTGGTGTGAAAGCTTCCCTGCAGTAAGCCTAAATGGCCAAAAGTGTTGCTGCCTTCCTGAAAAGACAGGATAAACACAGCAGGAGATCAGACTTCTCGGCTCCGTTGAAGGCAGAGGAAAAATAAATGCTGTGTATGATTTTTTGTGTGTCTAAAGAATACCATGCCCAGGACTGTTATGGGAGTTAAATCATTTGATTTGTGGTGTTTTGATGGACATTTTGATACCAGTCTTGGGGGGCAGGGATAAGCCACAACAAAGTATTAAACCTCTCAGGAACTAAACATAATATGATCATCAAGTCTGGTGTCATAGGAATTGTCATATTCTAAAGAATATGAATCTGTCATCCGCACAAATATGGCATTTCCTGGTTTTGAATTACAGCGTTTTATAAGTTTAAACTTAAATCTCTCTCCAAGGACATGAACTGTGATTGGTTTTTCAACCAGAGGGACTGGCTTGGTCCCACTCCAAAACTAGCTTCAATAAAACCAAGCTTCAGGCAGAGAGGAGGAGTCCTTTAAATGCCATCATCATGAGAGCATGTTGCTGCTAGCCAGAGGACCATGTGGTTAGCGGCCATCTTGTTTGAACTTTGTTCTGGAAACAAAAGAACTTCACGTGTTTTTCCAGAAAGAACATATTTTCACCTGAACCTAAGTATTCATATTTTCTTCCCTTTTTATTTTTATACTGAGCTACTATTGTCTCCATAATTGTTGATTTTAATGATTTTCTGTATATATAAATTATTTATATTGCATTTATAATAAAAGACTTCTAAAAGTAATTTATTTTCCGGCTATGCCTACTACTCAGCCACACAGAAAAGAATCCCAACTTTCCGAAGAGTCTCTACCGGTATAAAACAGGGTGTGTTTTAACCATTTTATTTGCAGGTATTAGTATCAGTGAGATTAGGTCTCCTGCCCTTCTGCAGGATGGTGGCAGTTTCCTACCCTGAAATAGTGTGTAATGTGTGTTACCGTAACTCACAAGCTCCCTTCTAGCTGGCCTTCCGTCAAATTCCAGTGGTTTCTGTGAACTGATTGCGACCACAGATTACATGGTCTGTGTGCTGAAAACGATTGGAAGGCATTGTGCGGTCTGGGCACTAGGGGGCGTGTGACAGTTTACCCTTAGCAACTAAAACCTTCTTACATTAAACTCTCTACATCCTGTCCTCCTTCATCCCTTCACTGACCGCACAATATTTCTAGATTTTCTTGCCCCAATCCCTACTACTCTAATCTCCATTGTTGGCTCTGAATAATCATGCAAAGAAAATCAGCAACTGTACATTGCATATTACTCTCATGACCTGTTCACTCAATACAAATTCCAGATCATCTTTCATAGGGTGTATATTTTGTGATGAATGATGACATGCCCTTTCTCATTGAACGTCCATGATGCCATTTCCACATCATTCATCACATGTTTTATTATCTGATTTATGTAGGTAGAAAAAAAACAAAGTCTTGTAAAAGTAATACTTTTTATTATCTGATTTAGTAATTATCTAGTGCTGACATCTTGTACAGCACATGTAGTGATGGACAAACATCGTGAATTAGACAGTGACAAGGCAGAGTGGGATCAATGGAAAAATACTTACCCAAAAATATGTATTTTACACAAACGGTTTTTTAATTAATTACATTTCAATGGCCACCATCTTTAGTGGTTAATAGCAAAGCCTCCATGCATGTTATAATCACAAAATTTGCAGGGTGTGTTAACTACTCTAAGACCGCTCGGCAGCCCCAGGACCACCTAACGCCATTTGGCATCAAGTCCTGGGGCTGCAGTTTGCATGAGATCGAGCTCTTCCCTGCCTTCAGTCTCTGAGCGGGGAGCGCCGCTTGGGAGACTGTTAGAAGGCGAAAACGCCGTCTTCACACCTAGTACAGCGCTGCGATCAGCTGCAGCGCTGTACTGGGGACAGCTGTGTGACACAGCTGTCCCCCTGTCAAACAGGAGTGTGATCGGCTCTCACAGGCTGAAGCCTGATCGCGTCATTGGCTGGCTGCGGGGAGGGAAATAATAATAATTAAAAAAGTACATTTTATGTAAAAAACAATGAAATAAATATTTATAAAAAAAAAAATAAAATAACTGGGGGGCGATCAGACCCCACCAACAGAGAGCTTTGTTGGTGGGGGGAATCACTCGCGTGCTGCATTGTGCGGCCCTGCAGCTTGGCCTTAAAGCTGCAGTGGCCATTTTAGTAAAAATTGGCCTGATCTTTAGGGGGGTTTACCACTGTGGTTAAAGAGAAGAGTGAGAACAAAAGAAAAATATGTTTACTTTAAAGAAAAATGTTTTTTAAAATCTGCTAAATGACATTACGCAGCGAGCCTTATCCCCGGATTCCTCGCTGCAGCAGGATGTGGTCTGTGAGGAAGCAGTGATGCAACACAATTGTTGACCGTGGGGTCTCTGTGGGTGAAGCCACCAGATTGGTGATGTATGAATTAGCAAAGCTGTTACGCTATCATGTACTACAAGAGTGTTGCTATTAAAGGACATGCACAGTAGCTGGTGCCCATTTGAATTTGTCTTGTGAGGTTAAATAATTCAGAATGTCCTTGCTCTGGGGCTTGCTATACTCTGTGTAGCAAGTCCAGGGCTGGGAAGCGGATTGACGTGTGCGGCGCCTTTCATTGGCGTAGATCCCTGGGACAGGGATCTATGTCGGGTATCAGTAAGCCAGCACCTATTTAGCAAGGAGACCTTGGAGAAGACTCCCTAATACTGATAATGCCTACTGAGCGTGCCCTAGTGGCTGCAACTCTGGTGCTTTGAGTCTGCAAAGAGAAAGGTGCAATATAAATGTTCTGTGTCTTGTCTTGTTGTCTTAATATGGCACTGGATAATTTCCGAGGATACTGTCGTGGGAGTAACCAAAGGTAAGTATTAATGGTTAATTAAGAACATTAATTAACTGCACCGCACAGCTCCGCCAGAAACATGCATTCTGGGAATACCGCATTACTACATGGTATTCTCCATCTGGCATTGGGCCAAGCAAAAAGTGATGCACGCTTGCCGTCACTTCCTGCTTCGGGGTATGCGGAAGTGCACGGAAGCGTATTGTAAAAATATGCCTCTGCGCATGCTCACCACAACGTTTCATCGGTCATTTTTTAAATTACCCCGTGTTGCCATAGGCTAACATGACATAGCAGAGGGGGAGGTAAAAAACAGAAATGACACAGGGGAGAGGTGATGAACACAGATGACAGGGAGAAAGGTGACAGCAGGAAGATGTGATCAGGAGCCAAGAAAAAAAGAAGTGGCAGCTTTTACCTTCCCTGTGGTTGGAAGCATGGTGCAGACAGGATCCTTTCTTCTGCTCTCTTCCTGGCTCCCGTACTTGTATGCATGTGTGAGGGTAAAGGGACTCCCCGATGCCCGCCACCTTTCCAGGTGAAATGAGTATAGGGGTATTAACCCTCCTGGCGGTATGAAAAATTCCGCCAGGAGGCAGCGCAGCAGTTTTTTTTAGTTTTTTTTTTTTAAATCATGTAGCGAGCCCAGGGCTCGCTACATGATAGCCGCTGCTCAGCGGCATCCCCCCGCCCTCCTCGATCGCCTTCGGCGATCTCCGATCAGGAAATCCCGTTCAAAGAACGGGATTTCCTGGAGGGCTTCCCCCGTCACCATGGCGACGTCGTGACGTCTTTGGGAGTCCCGATCCACCCCTTGGTGGGCCCGCGCGCCGCAACGGATAGCGGCGATCGGGCACGGGGCGGCGGCGATCAGTGTGCTTGCAGGGCCGGAGAAAACCTCCTGCACGGCTTACCCCGAACTACTTTCGGGGTTACCGCCAGGAAGGTTAAAAAAATAAAAATAAAAACACAACAATGAAAAAGTAATTTAATGTTCTTAATAAACCATAAATACTTACTTTTTGTTACTCCCATGAAAGTATCTTCAGAAATGATCTCCATGCCATATCATGTCAATACTGATGAATGACAGAGAACCCCACACATGTTGGACTCTGCCCCAACGACCGACTAACATTGTTGCACAGTGCACGTCCATCCCATTCCCAGCCCTGGACCTGCTATTCTAAGTATAGAGTTCCCCAGGGCAATGACATTCTGAATTCTGCTGCAGAATATCATTTTGCTAACTTGAAGGTTTTTTGAAAAAAAAATGTTTTCCTCTTGCTTCCACTCTTCTCCTTGCAAATGTGGTGATTGTAGCATGTACGGGGGTTTTGCTATTAACCACTTAAGTCAGCACTTCAATGTTAAATATAAACAAAACTTTTGAACATGGAAATTTGTGATAAAAATGAACAGTGAACAATAGAGATGGCTCGAACATAAAAATTTTTGTTGCAAACTCGAACTTTCCGGAAAAATTCAGGAAACAGCAAATCTCCCTAGACTTCAACGGGCAGGTGAATTCTAAAGCCTAGAGGGACTGTTTCTGGCCACAAAAGTTATGGAAAAGTTGTTTTAAGGGGCCTAACTCATGGACCGTGGTATGCCGGAGGGGGATCCATAGCAAAAGTCCCACCAAAGATTAAAGGGAACCAGAGCTAATGGAAGTAAAAGCTGTTATACATACCTGGGGCTTCCTCCAGCCCCATACGCACGGATCACTCCCACGCCACCATCCACCGCTGCCTGCATCTAGGAGAACCGGCTCCCATCACTGACGTCATCGGAGCCGCGCTACGCAGGAGAAGTGTGCCCTCTACGTATCTCTACATACACTGCTGCAGAGATATGCAAAGAGCGCACCTCTGCTACGCTAGACTGGCTCCGAGAGGTGGCAGAGCGGGGTCCCGATTCTCCTGGATGTGAGCAGTGCTGGACTGCGGTGTGGGAGCGATCCGTGCGTATGGGGCTGGAGGAAGCCCCAGGTATGTATAACAGCTTTTACTTCTATTAGCTCTGGTTCTCTTTAAAGGGACTCCGAGCAGTGCAGAAACTATGGAAAGATGCATATCATTTTAAAGCTCTCTTTCTCCTCTTTCCAATTATATATAAACCACAGCCCTGGGCCTTTTAGTTTTCGCTATTTTCACGATTGAAATTGCCGCGGCCGCGATTTAAATCGCGAAAATAGAGAAAACTAAAAGGCGTAGGGCGACGGTTTAGGTGTCGCCAGGAAGAGGAGAAAGAGAGCTTTAAAATGATATCCATCTTTCCATAGTTACATTGTATTACACAGGATGACACTTTCCCCAGTGTCAGCAGCTCCATTCAGCAGAAAAAGTCGTCCTGTGTAATACAATGTAACTATGGAAAGATGGATATCAATTTTAAGCTCTCTTTCGCCTCTTTCTGGCGACACCTAAATCGTCGCCCTACGCCTTTTAGTTTTCTCTATTTTCGCGATTGAAATCACGGCCGCGGCAAATTCAATTGTGAAAATAGCGAAAACTAAAAGGTATAGGGTGGCGGTTTATATATCATTGGAAAGAGGAGAAAGAGAGCTTTAAAATGATATGCATCTTTCCATAGTTTCTGCACTGCTCGGAGTCCCTTTAAGTAGTTAATTCAGAGTTGTGTTTCAGTCTATAAAGTGCAGAAATCACATAACATTCCTACATTTGTGGAATAAAATGCTGCTTTAAAATGTCCGGCGTGTGTACACACGTCCATCAGGTAGTGTAAGGGTTAGGCCAGCTTCACATTGACATACCAAACGCTGCGTTTAATGCATCACAAACAACCACAAAGAGCTTTAGTTTATCTATTTTTCAAAAACTATTGTTGAAGCTGCAGCAGCAGAGGCCAGAACCTTTTTTATCTGTTTGAAAAAAAAAATGTTAAGTGAACTGTATGAGGGTACCAAACAGAGCAGCATGAGCGTACAACCAAATTCTTTTTTTGGGGGGCTTATTTTTGAACTCCTTTATGTTAACTAGTTACTTGCCCATGCAGCCATACAAAATTGAGCACTAACTGGTCTGTAAGGCCCTTAGGTGTCTGGTGCTGCATATGCGCTCAACTGAACGGACCAGTGTGGGTATGTAGCAGAGGCCATTATGGGAAGTTGGTAGAGGAACTGTGGGACGGTACCAAACTGACCAGGATGAGTGTACCACCTAATTTTTTTTATTTTGTTTTTTGTTTATTTGTGTGAACTCCTGCATGCTAACTGGTTACGCGACCATTTTTTTTTTAAATCAATGTTTTTTTGCATCCCTGGTGAGTGACACTGACAAGAGATGTGTTGACTTGGTTCTGCACAAGTACATTATGTGCAGGGTTACATACCAATGCAATTTGACAAAAAAGTAGTTGTAGCAGAGGCCAGACAATGTCAGGGCCTATACATTTTACAAACAAAATTATTATTTTTTTTTTTTTGAAAATCAATGTTTTACCCCCCCCAAAATAGTTGAATTTTTGTTTTATTTTGTATCTGTTGCATCCCTGGTGAGTGACACTGACAAGAGATGTGTTGACTTGGCTCTGCACATGATGGTGCAGGTTTACACATACAAAAAGTTATTTTATTTTGAAAAAAAAAATGTTTTTTTGCAGCCACTGTAGCAAAGGCCAGAACGACACCATTACATATACATTTTACATACTAAAAATTATTGTTTCACTGTACCAATAGCAGAAGTGTGTGCACCTGTGCCGTGCAGCTAAAGTCACTGCACTGCACGCAGAGAACTGCGATATAACAATGTCAAAATAGAACAACAATTGCACTTGTATTATGTGACTTACTATACCAAGAGCAGCACTGTGCACAGTGCACACCTGTATCAGTGCACTGTGGACAGTGAGACACACAGAACTGCAATATCACAATATAGTAACAAAACCTATGTATTAGAGTAGTATCAGCCCTGAGAAGGGCTCTGTGGGTGCTCAGGAGGACACTGTGCTAACAAAATCTGTGTACCACCAGTACCAGCCCTTAGAAGGGCTCTTTGGCTGCTCAGTATGATATATTAACCTGCTGAGCGGTATGCCCGACACTGTTCCGGGCAAGGAATTTTTTCTGAAAGCGGTATGCCCAGCACAGTGCCCGGCATGCCACTTAGGGGGTTCCCCTAGCTACAGGAGCCCCACTGTATAAGTTAGATAGGTGCAGGGGCTCATGTACAATGTAGCCAGCATTAGGAATGTACAGTATAGATCTCCCCACCCATCAATCCCCCCCTAATACCCCTGATCCCCCCCTCCCGATGCAGCCACTGCCCACTAGATACATACCCAGCCTCGTTCCAGCGAGCACCCCGGCCGTTCTGCACAGCTCCGCATATCTTCCGGCACATTTTTACATTGGGGGGGGGGCAGCGACGAGCAACGGGCATGGCCGATTCCCAAGTGATTTCATGATGAAATTTATCGGGAATCAACCTGCAGCCAGAAAAATTAGGCAGGCATGTACACGCACCACAAACATTATTATAGCGGCCGCTGTTGTAAATCCAGGAATAAACATGAAGTCCTGGACCCTGTTGGTGGTGGCGGAGAAAGGCAGTCAAGCAGCCTGCGGGCAGAGATGCTGTGTGTGGGGACTGACTTAGTCTTGGGGCGGGCAGTAGGCCTCCGGGATCCATGCCTCATTCATTTTGATAAAGGTCAGGTACTGAACACTTTTGTGACTTAGGCAACTTCTCTTCTCAGTGACAATGTCTCCAGCTGTGCTGAAGGTCCTTTCTGATAGGACGCTTGAGGCAGGGCAAGACAGAAGTTGGATGGCAAATTGGGACAGCTCTGGCCACAGGTCAAGCCTGCGCACCCAGTAGTCCAAGAGTTCATCGCTGCTTACAGTGTCTACATCCACACTTAAGCCCAGGTAGACGGCTACCTGCCAGTCCAGGTGTTGGTGGAGGGTGGATCCGGAAGCGGTAAGGCAAGGCGCTCGACTAAAAAATTATCTGCATGTCGGACATCACCATGAGATCGCTGGAGCGCCCTGTCCTTGCCTGCGTGGACATGGGAGAAGGATTACTGGCAGTGGTACCTTTATTCCGTTGTGCTGTGACATCACCCTTAAACGCACTGTAAAGCATAGTTGCCGGCTTGTTCTGCAAGTGTTGCATCCTTTCTGCCTTCTGGTGAGATGGTAACATGTCCACCACTTTGTACCTATACTGAGGGTCTAGTAGCGTGGCCACCCAGTACAGCTCATTCCCCTTGAGTTTTTTTATACGGGGTCCCTCAACAGACTGGACAGCTTGAAAGATGCCATCTGCACAAAGTTGGATGCAGACGTACTATCCATCTCCTCTTGCCCTTCCTCAGTGACATCAGGTAAGTCCTCCTCCTCCCCCCAGCCACGAACAATACCATGGGAATGTTGATCAGCACAAGCCCCCTGCGACACCTGCTGCGGTTGTTCTTCTGGCGCCGCCTCCTCCTCCATAGAAACACCTTCCTCATCATTTGAGTCTGACTCCTCTTCCCCACATGACTCTTCCTCCTCCTCCCCCCTCTGTGCTGCCGCAGGTGTTGAGGAAACATCTGGTTGTGCTGAAAATTGATCCCACAACTGCTCCTGCCATAACTGTTCCTCTTCACGCTCCTTCAAAGCTTGATCCACCACTCTACGCACGGCACGCTCCAGGAAGTAAGCGTACAGGATCAAGTCGCTGATGGTGCCTTCACTGCGACTCACCACATTTCTCACCTCCTCAAACGGCCGCATGAGCCTGCATGCATTTCGCATGAGTGTCCAGTTGTTGGGCCAGAACATCCCCATCTCCCCAGATTGTGTTCTTCTACTGAAATTGTAGAGGTACTGGGTGACGGCTTTCTCCTGTTCTAGCAGGCGAGAGAACATAAGGAGGGTCGAATTCCAGCGAGTCGGGCTATCGCAAATGAGGCGTCTCACCGGCAACTTGTTTCTCCACTGAATCTCGGCAAAGTGTGCCATGGCCATGTAAGACCGCCTGAAATGCCCACACAACTTCCTGGCCTGCTTCAGGATCTCCTCTAAGCCTGGGTACTTTGACACAAATCTTTGAATGACTAGATTCAGCACATGTGCCATGCAAGGTACATGCGTCAGTTTTCCCAAATTCAAAGCAGAAATGAGATTGCTGCCGTTATCACACACCACGTTGCCGATCTCCAGCTGGTGCGTAGTCAGCCACTGATCTACCTGTTTGTTAAGAGCAGCCAGGAGAGCTGGTCCAGTGTGACTCTCCGCTTTGAGGCAAGACATGTCTAAGATGGGGTGACATCGTCATACCTGGCATGCAGCATACTGAGCATAGGCCCTGGGGAACTGGGGCTGTGTAGCTGAAGAGGAGATCGCAGCACCAGTAGAGTTGAACTGCCACTCAGCCAAGGAGGATGAGGATGATGACAGTGAAGAGGATGTAGCAGGAGGAGAGGAGGTGGCAGGAGGCCAGCCTGCAAGCCGTGGAGGTATCAAAAATTTGTCCGCTGCACAGCCACATACTCCCTACTTGCCATCAGTCACCAGGTTGACCCAATGGGCTGTATAAGTATTGTACCTGCCCTGACCGTGCTTGGCAGACCAGGCATCCGTGGTCTGGTGGACCATTGACCCAACGCTGTGTGCGAGAGATGACACCACTTGCCTCTCAACTTCATGGTACAGTTTGGGTATCACCTTTTTAGAGAAATAATTGCGACTTGGCATTTTCCACTGTGGTGTCCCAATGGCCACAAATTTACGGAAGGCCTCAGAGTCCACCAGCTGGTATGGTAACAACTGGCGAGCTAACAGTTCCACCAAGCCAGCTGCCAGATGCCGGGCAAGGGGGTGACTGGCAGAAATTGGCTTCTTCTGCTCAAAGATTTCCTTTACAGACTGGCTACTGTGGGCAGAGGAGCAGGAAACGCTCAAGGTCAGAGGCGGAGTGGAGGAGGGTGGCTGTGAAGGTTCAAGGGAGAAAGAGGCTGAAGAGGACGCACCTGAAGGAGGAAGAGGAGAAGGAGGGTGGCTTTTCTTTTGTGTGCTGCTTTTGCTCAGGTGCTCTTCCCATTGCAGTTTGTGCCTTTTCTCCATGTGCCTTCATAAGGCACTTGTCCCTACATGGGTGTTGGCCTTTCCACGGCTTAATTTTTGGAGGCAGAGAGAACAGATGGCATTGCTCCGATGTGAGGCAGACACATTAAAACATTTCCAAACCGCTGACCCCCCTGGGGTGATGGCACTATGTACAGCAGCTGACATTGAAGGGCATGTTGGCTGGCTGCACATAGGTGGCGATACATGGCGCCGGACACTGCCACCAGCTGTTTCTGATGACGAGCTCCCCCTGCTTCTTTCAGGAACTCGTCTCCTCCTACTCCTCTCTGACTCCCCCTCTGAACTGTCCCCCTGTTCATCTCCTCTATTGGGAACATATATGGGATCCGTATCATCATAATCATCCTGTCCAGCTTCGCTTGCCTCAGACACCTCCAAAACTGCACCAACAGCAGGTAATTCATCATCCCCCTCCGCACACGTTATGTCCATAGTGTCGCCTAACTCAGACATATGAGGTGGTGTAACTAGCTTAGTACATTCATCCGGCTGTAACAATCAGTGATTTCCCCACCAAATAACTCCTGCGAACTGTCAAATGTAGCGGATGTGGTACTTGGAGTAGCACTGGTGGCTGCAGAAGATGAGGTCGGTGTTCTGTGTTAAATAGTCAACCACGTCCTGACAATCTTGGGAGTTCTTCTGAGCAATCACATCAGCACGACGAGATCACATCAGCACGACCTTGCACAGACCTGCCGGGTGGCCTTCCTCTGGGTCTGCCTCTACCTCTGCCTCTACCTGTTTTGTCCATTTTGTCCATATCGGGGGGGGGGGGGGGAGGGGTATGAAGTGACTTGAGTAATACAATGTGCAGTCACACAGGTGCAGTTAACAGGTATGCATGGAGTGGTATATCACACTGCGTGCACTCACATAGGTGGGTGGGTGCACTGAAGTGAACAACAGGTAGTAGTAGGAATATGCAGTGATGGGTATTACAATGTGCACCTGTCACACACAGACAGGTACCGGAGAGGCACAGTGACACTGCATGCGCTCACGTAGGTGGGTGGGTGCACAGTGAACAGGTAGGTATATGCAGTGGGTATTACAATATGCACCTGTCACACACAAACAGGTATCGGACAGGCACAGTGACACTGTGTGCACTCACGTAGGTGGGTGGGTGCACAGTGAACAACAGGTAGGTATATGCAGTGGGTATTACAATGTGCACCTGTCACACACAGACAGGTATCGGACAGGCACAGTGACACTGTGTGCACTCACGTAGGTGGGTGGGTGCACAGTGAACAACAGGTAGGTGTATGCAGTGGGTATTACAATATGCACCTGTCACACACAAACAGGTATCGGACAGGCACAGTGACACTAGGTGCACTCACGTAGGTGGGTGGGTGCACAGTGAACAACAGGTAGGTATATGCAGTGGGTATTACAATATGCACCTGTCACACACAGACAGGTATCGGACAGGCACAGTGACACTGCGTGCACTCACGTAGGTGGGTGGGTGCACAGTGAACAACAGGTAGGTATATGCAGTGGGTATTACAATGTGCACCTGTCACACAGACAGGTACCGGACAGGTACAGTGACACTGTGTGCACTCACGTAGGTGGTGGGTGCACAGTGAACAACAGGTAAGTATATGCAGTGGGTATTAAAATGTGCATCTGTCACACAAAGACAGGTACCAGAAAGGCACAGTGACACTGCGTGCACTCAAGTAGGTGGGTGGGTGCACAGTGAACAACAGGTAGGCATATGCAGTGGGTATTACAATGTGCACCTGTCACACACAGACAGGTACCGGACAGGCACAGTGACACTGCATGCACTCACGTAGGTGGGTGGGTGCACAGTGAACAACAGGTAGGCGTATGCAGTGGGTATTACAATGTGCACCTGTCACACACAGACAGGTACCGGACAGGCACAGTGACACTGCATGCACTCACGTAGGTGGGTGGGTGCACAGTGAACAACAGGTAGGCGTATGCAGTGGGTATTACAATGTGCACCTGTCACACACAGACAGGTACCGAATAGGCACAGTGACACTGCGTGCGCTCACTTAGGTGGGTGGGTGCACAGTGAACAACAGGTAGGTATATGCAGTGGGTATTACAATGTGCACCTGTCACACACAGACAGGTACCGGACAGGCACAGTGACACTGCGTGCGCTCACTTAGGTGGGTGGGTGCACAGTGAACAACAGGTAGGTATATGCAGTGGGTATTACAATGTGCACCTGTCACACAGACAGGTACCGGACAGGCACAGTGACACTGCATGCGCTCAGCTCACGTAGGTGGGTGGGTGGGTGAACAGTAAACAACAGGTAGGTAGGCGTATGCAGTGGGTATTACAATGTGCACCTGTCACACACAGACAGGTACCGAATAGGCACAGTGACACTGCGTGCGCTCACTTAGGTGGGTGGGTGCACAGTGAACAACAGGTAGGTATATGCAGTGGGTATTACAATGTGCACCTGTCACACACAGACAGGTACCAGACAGGCACAGTGACACTGCGTGCACTCACTTAGGTGGGTGGGTGCACAGTGAACAACAGGTAGGTATATGCAGTGGGAATTACAATGTACACCTGTCACACACACAGGTAGTAGTTACTGAATGTGCTGGGCCTGGCAGTGGCACACATAATAGGAATTAGCAAGGCTGTCTATGCAACACAAGTGTCCATGGGACACACAGAAAAACAAAATCACAAGACCAAGATTAGCTCTCAAAAAAGCTGTTGTGGGGTGCTTTTTTAGCAATAAAAACCGGCAAGGAGCAAGCTAACAAGCCTAGAAGAGCCTAACTAAGCTTTACCTATGAGAGTCTACAGCAGCTATCCCTTCACTAATTACTGCAGGCACATGAGTGAGTGAAAAGCCTGACGCTGCCTGCCTTTTATAAAGGGGGGTGGGGCTCCAGGTGGGAGTGTAGCCTAATTGGCTACAATGTGCCTGCTGACTGTGATGTAGAGGGTTAAAGTTGACCCTCATGATGCACTATGGGGGTGAACCGAACTTCCGGAAAAGTTTGCGGTTCTCTACGATCGTGAACCCCGGAAGTTCGCCGGCGAACCGTTCGGGCCATCTCTAGTAGCTACTTATGACGGGCAAGGTAAGTAAAGGAGAAGTGACAGCTGGGATAGCCAGCATACCTGTGGTGCAGTTAGGTGGGGTCTGTTGGTTCATGAAGGTTGAATTCTAGGGTGCCAGGACATCTGTGCCTATAGGCTGTGATGTAAATCCAAGCCTGGCCTATCTGCAGAATAGCTCTCTCCCTGCTCTTACTCACATACCATGCAGGCAGACTGTAAAATGGCTGCCGCGCTGGCGTTTTTATAGGGGGGGTATGGTCAAGGAGGGAGTGCTAGCTAATTGGCTGCCATGTGCCTGCTAACTCTAGAGTAAGGGGTCAAAGTTTGGCTCCATGATGATGTATAGGGGGCGGGTCGAACATACCATGTATTCGCATGAGGGGGCGAGCTTGAACACCCGTTCTTCGCCGTGAACTATTTGCCGTGAGAATTGTTCGGGCAATCTCTAATGAACAATTATTATTGGCCGCAAATTTTCCACCAGTGAACATGTTCATCCATCGCTATTTACACATAGAGACGTCGCGAACATAGAATTTGCAAATGTTCGCAAACATGCAAATTCGGTGAACCGCCATAGACTTCAATGGGCAGGCGAAATTCAAAGCCTTCAAAGACTGTTTCTGGCCACAAAAGTGATGGAAAAGTTGTTTTAAGGGGTCTAACACCTGGGCTGTTGCATGGCAGAGAGGGATCATGCCAAAAATCTCACCAAAATTTACGGAGTTGATGCAAAGTCGGGTTTTAATCCCTAAAGGGCAGAAATCACATTATGCACAGCTCTGGGTAGCAGTGGGTTGTGGAGTGTCTCACACAGAGAAACGCAATAGTACTATCAGAATACAGTGATATAATAATGCACTGGGGTGGTACTTAGCGTGCAACTTAATGTAGCAACAGCAGTAGTGTGCACACAGCTCTGGGTGTCAGTGGGCTGTGGAGTGTCACACACACAAAATAAATACACAGGAGACCAATGTGCTAGCCCTCAAAAGGGCTGTTTGGGGTGCTTTCACAGCAAGTGAGGAACAAGAACACAGGCCTCGCTAATGCTTTCTCTACCTATGTGAAGCAAGTCTGACCCTGCTCTAACTAATAGTCAGCAGCCAGAAGAGAATGAATCCAATATTGCCACCACAACTGATTTTTGATAGGGGGTGGGGGGTCCAGTAGGCGGTGCTAGCTGATGACTGAGGAAAGGGGTCAAAGTTTGGCTCCATGATGATGTATAGGGGTGGGTCGAACACACCATATGTTCGCAGTTTGCTGAGAACGCGAACAGCGAAATTCGGCGGGAACTGTCCGCCCGCAAAATGTTCGGGCCATTGTCACCAAAGGTGCTTATTAACAGTACAGGTTTTATGAACATTGTCCCGCAATGGTACAATTTTATTTTAGATAAGATCAGATACGATCAAATCTACCAAGCAGATGAATAAACCAGCTAATGACGATCAACTATACGATTGTATTTCTGTGTATTGTGAGCAACTCATGGCTTATATTTTCAATTTCAGCACATTCATCTGATCAAAATAAAGAATAGTTCATATCCATTGTACTATTAATAGGCACTATACCCTTCCTGGTGGTGTGGATGAGCCTGATTCATTAAAGGGACACTTAAGTCAAACAAAAAAAATGAGTTTTACTCACCTGGGGCTTCCAATAGCCCGCTGCAGCTGTCCGGTGCCCTCGCCATCTCCCTCCGATCCTCCTGGCCCCACCGGCAGCCACTTCCTGTTTCAGTGACAGGAGCTGACCGGCTGGGGACGTGAGTGATTCTTCGCGTTCCTGGCCACAATAGCGCCATCTATGCTGCTATAGCATATATCATATACCATATAGCAGCATAGAGGGTGCTATTGTGTAAGAATCACTCGCGTCCCCGGCCTGTCAGCTCCTGTCACCGAAACAGGAAGTGGCTGCTGGCGGGGCCAGGAGGATCGGAGGGAGACAGCAAGGGCACCGGACAGCTGGAGGGGGCTATTGGAAGCCCTAGGTGAGTAAAACTAATTTTTTTTGTTTGACTTAAGTGTCCCTTTAACGCAAAAATAACTGAAAATGGTATGACGAGTCAGGCTTGTCCAGCAGTTCTAAAGCAGGGACAAGCTTTAGAACTGCATGCAGTTTTTGCATTAAAATTTGCATTCTTATGCAACGTTTTGCATGCTCTGGAAACCTACATGTGAAAATTTGAACAGAAATGCAAATTGTAGTGCAAAAAAAAAACAAAAAAAAAACTGAAAAACTGTATGTTTTCTGCCAAAAAAGCTTAAGAGTGGGGAAAGTATGGCCTGGTATGAAGTGAAAATTAGATTAAATATATTTTTGACATTATTTTCTGTTTGAAACTTTCATTATATTCAGAATATTTGCTAGATCCTTTCTTGACACATTTTGGTAGGTTACAGGAAAAAATATGGAAATTAACTGAACTAGGGAGGTTAAATAACTTTGCACTGCTAGTGGATGCAAATTCCCATTTAAAGGAGGCACTAGGGATTCTCATTTGGATTTCCCGGAATTGAAATTTCAAAATTTCTGATCGGAAATCTGAATTTCCGATCGGAAATCGGAAAACCACACTCTGAAATCGGATTTCTGCAGAAATACTGCATTATTGCAATTCGGTCATTTTAGCCCAATCACAGAACTCGAAATCAATGTACCAATCAGATAATGCAGAAACAACTCAAAAGTATTTGGCCAATCAGAGAATGCAAAAAATGTAAAAAAAAAAAAAAACACTACTCGGAAAATGGAAACCGATCGGAAATCGGATTTCTTTAGAAATACCGCATTACCACAACTTGGTAATTTTAGCCCAATCACAGAACTCGGAAGCATTGAACCAATCAGAGAATGTAGAGTCAACTCGGAAGTATTTGGCCAATCAGAGAATGCAAAAAAATGACCAAAAACCCACTACTCGGAAATCCGAAATCGGAAACTGATCGGAAATCTGTTAAATCAGTAATCGGCATTGGCGGAATTCGGAATTTATACAGAATCAGGGACCATACCTAGGAGGCACCTACGGTATATCAGCAGTTGGCTGATGGTGTAATGGTTAAGGGCTCTGCCTCTGACGCAGGAGACCAGGGTTCGAATCTCGGCTCTGCCTGTTCAGTAAGCCAGCACTAATTCAGTAGGAGACCTTTGGCAAGTCTCCCTTACACTGCTACTGCCAATAGAGCGCGCCCTAGTGGCTACTGCTCTGCTCTGGCGCTTTGAGTCCGCAAGGAGAAAAGCGCAATATAAATGTTATTTGTCTTGTCTTATATACAAATTGTCTCAAACGCTGGAGATTCAAGACAGGAACCTACCAAACCTAATAGAAATTTGGCCTACACTCAAGACATGCTCCATTGGCTCTCGGTGAAGCTTCTCCAATTACAGGCTTTAACAGCAAACTGGGTATAGGTGTGATAAGCTATTTTCAGCACAAAATCACTTACCCATTTGTTTGGCATATAAGACTCTCCTGACTATAAGATACATCTAGATTTAGAGGGCAAAAACAGGGAAAGAATATATAAATACTAAACCTGGTGCATCCATGGTCCAGGAGCATCTTGTAGATGTTCTCCCCCAATTGATTGTGCCCCCCTCCCTTGTACCTCCTGTATCCCATGTGTGTCCTCCTGTCCCCATGTGTCTCCTCCTGTACACCATGTGTATCCTCCTGTCCGTTCCACTCCCCCTTGTGTCCCCTCTGCATGTCCTCCTGTCCCCCATGTGTGTCCTCCTGTCTCCTATGTGTGTTCTCCTCTCCCCCATGTGTGTCCTTGTGTCTGTTCGACTTCCTCTTTTTTCCCCTCTGCATGTCCTCCTGTCCCCCATGTCTGTCCATTCAATTGTTCATTCATACAAGCAGCAGCAGCTCACCTGATCCATTGGCTCCAGTGGCAATCACAGGCCTCTCCTCTCCAGCACAGCTACCCTGTTGCTGGTTTCTACTGATGATGCCATCAGTAGAAGCCGGCACTAGGAAAGCCATGAGAGAGAGGAGAGGTCTGTGATCAATGCTGGAACGATGGATTAGGTGAGCTGCCACTGCTTGTAACTTTACATGAACAGCGGAGGGGAAACAAGTGGGAACGGACAAAGGTACACACATGGGAGACAGGAAGACACGCAGAGGGGAAACAAGCAGGAGCAAATGGACACAAAGGTTCAATACCTTTCCCCAACGTCACGGCAGGTTGGATGTTCATAACGGTGGGCATACGGAAGTCAGAGACTCCCTGTATTTTGCATATAAGACACAGGGACTTTTTGTTCCACTATTTGGGGGCGAAAAAGTGTGTCTTATATACAGAAAAATACAGTATTTAACTGCCGCTAAAGGGTGCATAAAATATTTCAATTAATCTTTCCTGAGCACATTAAAGGATGGAATAATGATTTTTTTTTTATTGGCTTTAGTTTCAGCCTCCCTGGCAGTGAAAGCAGTCATACACTCTTCCAGATCTATTATACACATATGTATATCTTTAGTTCTGCAATGTATTGCCAACAATGGATATGTAAGTTCATCTCCTGCATGTTAGGGAACAACTAAGCTAGCTTACAGCCACACTAGGTTTACAGAACATTCAACACTATGCTACATTTTCTAAGATCTGCTGCTGGGTTATTTCTATTGTCTGCGATCCTGCAGAGTACATCTATGATTCGTTTTATAGTTCTTTAGAATATTCCCAAGAAAGAATGCTACTTATCTTGAAAAGTTTTCTCAGAATTTGTATAATCAAGTGCTTACAGCATTGATTATTGTACAATGCCATTTTTTTTATGTAAGCGTCCTTGTGATCTTTTATGCCTGTATTTGATTTACATAAAACACCAGTCAATAGTTTATAATTCAGTCCCACAAATACAAAACCATACACAGACAGTGTTTCTGAAGACAACATCATTGATTGAGAATTGTGTAACATGTATAAACTTCACAATGAGGGGAAAAAGCCATTTACCTGGAAATACATATCCACTATCAAGAAGTAGAACATTCGATAGCTCTATTGACAAAATGAGAATATATCCAGGATGTCACAAATATAATCATAAAAGAGACAAAAGGTAAGGGCTTAGTACACGTACTGTTACACAGATTGGAGGAATCCTTGATACATTTGTAAACATTTTCTAATAAAATACAGCACACAGTTTGGAGCTTCTGAATAGTTAACACAGCTGCTGGATTACATTAATCAGCTACAAACAGAAGCTTTGACTGGCCAATTCCATTTTCTGCCCATTTCCAATGATCCTACCCGGCCATGGCTCAACTTGCTGAGACTCAGCGGCAATACAAAATGCCTGTGAGACACCTCATTTGTGACAGCCTCACCAGATGGAGCACATGGTTGCTTATGTTGGATTAGCTGTACCAGCAGCAATGTGCAGTGAGTGGGTACCTCTGTGCACTTGCCTGTAGGACAGTCTCTGGGGAGATGGATTATTTTTCTATTAACATTAACAGCCAAAGAGGTTCCAACAGTAACCCCCCACTACACACATGCATCCATTTCTGTTCCATTAGAATGGAAGGTGCTAAAAATAGCTGTGTATGGACACGTACACACACACACACACACACACACACACACAGACACACACTCACACACACTCACACACACTCTCACACACACAAGCACGCACGCACGCACGCACGCACACGCACGCACATACACACGCACATGCACATACACACACACACACACGCGCACACACACACACACACACACACAACTTGAAGAACAGGTCTAAAATTATGTCAGTACAAGTACGGCGGTACAAGGGGACGTCTCTAGGGAGGATTCGTTTTAGTCATTTGAAGATTTCGGCTGACTAGAGTGGGTGAACACATGGGGAACTGGACTGAAAGATTGACAAAATGGCACCTATATTAATCAAACCCACTCTCAGTTCAGGGGTACTTTAAATGAATCAGTTCAGCAATGGACAGCAATGTAAGCTCCATGTCTTTGTGTAATATGTAGGGCCACCAGCGGTGTGGTACAAAGCAACAGTGTTCCTAGAATCCCAGAATCCCAGACCCTTGTTCCAAAGAAAAAAAATCATATATAATAGCAGTATAACTTCAAATATTTAGATTCATACTTGTTAATTACTCATGAAGAAATGAATGCCAAAGGCCCAGGCAACACTAGTACTCCAGTTTTCATTCCAACGAATCCATTTGTATCCATTTCCATTGTTTTTTCATCCATTTCCATTCCATTACAATAGAACGAAGGTGTTAAAAAGCCGTGTATGGAAACACACACACACACATGCACGCGCGCACATGCACGCGTGCACGCACGCGCACACACACACACAGACACACACACACACACACACATGCATACATACACATACATACACACATATACACACACACACACACACACACACACACACACACACACACACACACCTGCAGTTCTGGGTGTGCAGGCTTGACCTGTGGCCAGAAATGTCATAATTTGCATGGAGCTTTTGACTTGCCCTGCATCTAGTGTCCTATACAACAGCTTTAAGGGATGATCATGACAGACAAGCAAAGCCTACTATGCACACAGCAGTGTTGATTAATTAAGGGGACCCTGAACAAATGCATTAAAGCAAATCTGAACGTACCTGGGGCTTCTGCAGCCCGTCCGTGCACCCGACTCGATCATCACCGTAAGCGTCCTGCACATGCGCTTATAATTAATTTATAATGTGCCAAAATTATTCCATGGAGCTGTTTAAAGTAAGAAACAAACATGGGGTACATAATAAGATACATACAATCAGGGCCGGATTTAGGCCAAGGCCGCCTAGGCCATGGCCTAGGGCACCACAGGAGCAAGGGCACTGAAGCAGCAGGCTAAACTGGTGCACATTTGCAAGCTTGCAAATGTTGCAATGCAAGGAGATCAGGCAAGCACCTGACCGCGGTACTCTGCTGCTTACCATCTGTGCAGCAGCCAACTTGCTCTTTGTGCACATTTGCATTGTGGCCAGGGCTATGGTCATGGGCAGCATTGGAGATGGAAAGGAAGAGGAAGCTTCTGCACTGGAGATGAGCTGAGAATTGAGTGACACTGAGGGCTGCTGCAGTGTGAAGGCAAGCTGGCTACCTATTCTTAAAGGGAACCTGTACTGAGTAAAATTATTTAAAATAAACACATGAGGTAACTTCAAATGAACAATACATAGTTACCTCGCCATCAGTTCCTCTCAGAGGCTCACCATTTTCTTCTTAAAATGATCCCTTCCAGTTCTGACAACATTTTGTCAGAACTGAAATATATCAGTTGCTGTCAGTTATATATCAGTTGCTGTCAGTTACAGCTGAGAGGAGAACTGATGTGTCCATGTTTCCCTATGGCTCAAGTGGGCTATATTACAGTTTAACTGTGTGCTGACCAGGAAGCTGTTATGGGGTAATGGCCATTTTCAAAATGGAGGATGGAGAATTCCACTGATCACAGTGGACAAACAGGACACAGGAGAGGAGAAAAAGATTGATGAGTAGACTACACGGGAGGTAAGTATGACTTGTGTGTGGTTATTTTGACTTTTAATTTTCAGTTCAGGTTTTCTTTAAAAGAGGGGTTGGAAAAGGAGGGATTAAGGGAGTCATCTTGCTACTGATACTGGAGAGAAAGGGGGGAGGGGTCATCTGCTTACCTTTACTGGGTGTGTGTGTGGGGGGGGGGTCATCAGGCCCTGTATTCAATAGTATACACCAACATACAAAATACAGAATTGGTACAAACTACAGAATCGGGACAAAATACAGAATTGGTAATTATAGTTACAAAAGTAACTTGATGAATAAAATGTATAAAAAAACGCCAAGACACAAAAGGCATATTAGTAGATATCTGGCAAGTGGCACTGGCAACTGCACAATGCAATGCATTTTCCTTTATAAGTTAGAAGTGGAACTAAATAGGAACTGTGAAATGAGATTTCACTGTAAAATACAGTATACTGTAGACTCAGGTTATAGTGCACATTAGAGTCTGTCTTTAGAAAAGCTAAAGGTCTGTGCTGCTCTGATCTAAGCTCTGGAAGTAGGATTTAGAACTCTGTCTACTGTCTACTCTAAGAACTGATACTCAGCATGTGTAAAGGCGTGATCCTATGAAACCCGTGTGCAGTTCGGAAGTCATGCTTCTTCACAAACCTGAATAAAGTTTCAACAAAGACATAATTCTACTGGCAATAATAGGCACACAGTAAAAAGATGTACAAAAATAAATAATCATATTTAAATTTTACCGCTATCACTTTGATTTCACTTTAGCCAGTAAATAATGCTAAAAGAAACAGGAAATGTGGGCGCAAGTGGTGGTACGAAAAAAAAGGGCGCCGCCATAGGATTTAATGATAAAAGCCATAATTAGCAGCAGCGCAAGGAAATTTGAGTGCACGGCCATGATTAGCGGCATTGATGGGATCCCAATTAGAGGCAGCCTGAGGCTACCAATAAAATAGCTGGCACCATGAGTCAGGTAGAAGCAGCACAGCAGAGGGAGAGACTGAAAAAGAACAGCTGAGTGTAGAGCTGATGCTGCCAATGCCAGTTGCCTGGCTATCCTTCTCTACTAACACTTAGCGCTCACACCAAATGAGACGTTACAAAATAATCTCAATGAGGTACAAAGTTCCAACCTGTGCACACTATAATATTCTACTGCGATGTGCAATGCAAAAACAATCTGAACACAAATCTCAAGTCTGTTCAAGGTAAAAAGAGTCTCTCATATGCTTGTTCGCTACCAAATTCAGGTTGAGTTCCACCTCCAAAATGCACTTTCTTATACTTTGTTAGTGCTCAACAGCTTTACCAAGGTTTATTTCCACCACCAACATCAATTTGGTGGTGGAAATAAACCGCTACAATGGTCTGTTGCGCCTGTGAGGCATTCAATTGGGCTCCCCTCCCCACTTGGCCAATGTTGCACTCTCCTGTGGTGTCAGAGTTCACCTCCAGCATGTCAGTATCTCAGAATAATAATGATCATAGTGCAAACATGTTATGCTAAAAACAACTATTTATTCAAAAATTGCACTCACATCCTTAGGGCTGGTTTTACAGGCATAGAGTTTTTCTTGCCAGCGGGCTCTCCCCTGCATGGTCAGGCTGACCCAGCGGCAGCTTCACTGCATCCAAACTTTCCTCCCTGCTCCACCACTATTCCTACCCTCGCTAATCAGATAATGGTTTCTAAGTATTGTCTTATTCTAGGAGCCCATACATTGATCGATTTCAGCCATCGATCGAACGATCGATTCTATGGTATCGATCGATCGATCGGAAATAGATTCTAGTAAATCTATTGATTTTAATCGATTTCAATCAATTATATCTATCTGACAGGATGGAAAATCCTGTCAGACAGATCAATCCATCGATCTGTTGCTGCTAGGCCAGCAGCAGATCGATGGCGGATCTAATGGTCCAATAATGCATTTAGATAGATTTCAAATAGATTTCATTCTGAAATCTATTGGAAATCTGTTCCTAGTTTGGGGCACACATCAGATAGACTCCTGTCAGATTCGACTTGACAGGCATCTGATAGAAATCTATCTGATGGTTGAATCTGCTGCAAATCTGAGTGTATGGCCACCTTAACTTCCAGATCAGTTTTGTAAAATTATAAATCACAGTCAATCCAATGCTTCATTGATACTGGGCCAACTTAACTAATAGACATCACCTTCTTCTAGACTTGAGTATTTGGCCATTGACGTTTCAAGACTCTTCACTTGGGTTCCCTCTTGGATAGCCTCCACACCTAGAAACACATCTAGTGATCAACTGTAGTCTGTTCTGTTTGCTCACTAACTCTCCAGGGCATCATGCATGATTCCTGATCTCTGGACCTGGCTCTCATAGCCAGTGCCATAGCTATAGGAGATGAAGTGGTTGCAATCGCACCCAGGCCCCAGGACCAGATGGGCCCATTAGGGGCCATTCTTAATTCATTTTATTAGCTTTTCATTGGTGCTATGTTGGTAATGACCACCTCTATATGTACATTGCATAGTGGTAATCCTTAATAACCTGTTTCCGTACTCTGATTGCACCTCTCCGACATTGCAGCTGTCCTTGGTATGTTTTGCAGCTTTATATCAATAGAGTGCTTGGGGCCCCATGTAAAACTTGCACTGGGGCCCCAAGCTCCTCAGCTACGACTCTACTCATAGTTGTTCTGATCCAAGGACCACCAAATCTGTCCGTTGCATCACAAAGAGATGAAAAATTGCCACTTTAATATACTTGACCCCAGAAGGAATTCATCCCTAGAATCCTTGTACCTGTTAAAAGCAAACACAATCTGATGACTAACTAGCAAGACTGCAGCAAAACATCAACTCTTGTTGCTCATACAGATGATCTTTTCAGTGAAACAGGAGTACTCAGTGAAGCAGCTGCATATAATTATAAACACCCCAAAAGAAGCAAATATATACTGAAAAGACTGGCATTTACTGCATGCATTTAATTGAGAATTAGTACACCACAAAGCATAAGAATGCCTTTATTCCCCATTATGTGTGATATCTGCCTAGTGTGAGGTTTAGATAAAGTGTGTCAACAAGCCTGATGCTGTAAGGAGGACATTTTCTTTTAAATGTAGTTGTTATTGACAATCTACCTAATAATGTTCAACAGACCTGTACTGTCAGCTACTTTCTTTGCTGGTCTTTAGTTTTCTGTCTAGAACAAATTACTTAATAAATCAAGGAGCATGTAATTTAATTAACCCAAGTCTATTTCTTGATGTTCTCTAAACGCTAGGCACAAAGAATGATCCTTTTTTTGGTGTACCTGAAAATGAACAAGACTGGTTATCTTTTCCATTTACTAAAGGGCAAAGTGTTGGCTTTGAGGCCTAAATACTAGGCTCTGCAACTGATATTACTGACGGAAATGGTTACAGAGCAATATACTAACAGACACATAAGACGCTGATAAGCAAAGACCGAATCATATTATGGTTACAGGCAAGTAATGTCTTCTACTGAAAACAAGCACTGGGTAGCTAAAGTAAAATAAAAGAAAACATTTAAGAAGTAACTCTACCTTTATCCACTGTTAGACAATAGACAATTTGTAGTTAATGCAACAATATGCAAATGTTGTATGTAAATATATGCAGCTTGAAAATGGATCAATTATATTCTACTAGCAGGACTTGTTAGTTAGTAAAGCAGGTTAAATAGTCTGAGATGCGCCTGTTAATTTGGGCATCACTATAGGATGGTATTAGTTTAGTTACTAAAGACTGTATAGCAGTGCACGGGGTTTCATTTGGGTGCCACTATAAGCCGATATGTAGCAGGCTAGCAGCTATAGTGGTGCACGCAGATTAGGTCAGTGAGTGGCAACACAGCGCTGCTGCTGGCAGGGGGGCAGAGCACAGGAGCCAAATGACCAAGCTCTAAGAGAGAAGAGATATGGCTGCAGCTGGGAGCGGGAGATCTGAGCTGCAGTAAATTTACTGATAATCTACTCTTAAGGTAGCCAAACACTGGTCGATTTGCCATCAGATCCGATCAACACATAGATCCCTCTCTGATTGAATCTGATCAAAGAGGGATCGTATGGCTGCCTTTACTGCAAACAGATTGTGAATTGATTTCAGCATGAACCCGATCTCAATCTGAGAAGCTGCCGCTGCACCCGCCCCCTTCCCCCGCATACATTACCTGCTCTGGCCGGCGCGTGTCCCCTGGTCTCCGCTGTCTTCTCCTCCGTGCTCGGCTCCTCCAGCTTCACTGAACTTCCTGCCGGGAAGTTTAAACAGTGGAGGGCGCTCTACTGTTTAAACTTCCTGCCAGGACAGGAAGTTCAGTGAAGCTGGAGGAGCCGAGCATGGAGAAGGGACCAGAGGCGGATCTGGAGGTGTGCACATAGGGCGCCTGCTATAGGCGCCCTTGTTATTCACCTCCAAAGGGGCGCATAATTGAAAACATCCCTGAGTAGCTGCACTGCAGCCGAGTGACACACAGACAGGCAGGCCGGAGCCAGCGTTGCTAGAGGCTGTGAACCGGGGCTAATATGTAATACAACCGGCAGCGCCCCGACTGTTTTCATGGCTGCTGTCTGTGACTGCAGAGATACACACGCTTGTAGCCTGCATGCATGAGGATCACATGGGGCTGGGCAGCCAGTGAGAGAGAGGATTGTAACTCACTCCTCTCTCACTGGCTGCCCGGCCCCATGTGATCCCGGCCAGGCAGGAGTGCGACTGTGTATCTCCAACACGTGTAGTGCCAGTGCGATGTGTCAGAAGGAGCAGGGGAAAGAATGTTGCTGCTCCTAAAGGTACTGGGCAGGGTGAGACTACTAGAGCAAAGATAGGCGCTGAGGAGACATGTGCAAAGTAAGAAAGAGGCAAGTTACTACCTGTCTCCAGTGCCAGCAGCCCAGCTTTGCTTCTTGCACACACAGGACTCAGCCTGCGTCAGACTGTACCTGTGTACTGATGCAGCTTACAGCTATGGATGGACGGAATGTTCAGCGTAGAGTACGAATCACCTGACCTCCCCTAGTGACCTGATGCACTAGCATCCACTTTACTGTGATAATTGGTGGGCAGGCCGTGCTTCGTTCTCTTTACTCCCTAGCTCTTATCTGCAGCTTTGCTAAGACTGGCTCAGGTAGGAAGGACAGTCTGCAGACAACAACCAGACACACTGTGTAAGCTGCACATCCCCCCTTCCTTCCACTATTCACTCTCTCACTGATCTGACCTCTGCACTATGGTCTGCTCTTCACTCTAGCCTGCATTTTTCTTTCAATAACCCTTTCACTGCTGGTCCTCACTTCTTGAGCTCTCTATAAATGTACATGGATGTGTGCATTTATACATTACCTGTCCTGTGTCGCTGTGCCTGTCTATCTCCTGAATCTGCCACTCTTCCATTAGCTCTATAGCACGCTGGCGTGAGTGCGACGTCATGTGCTGGCGGCGTGTATACTGCTAATGGAGAAACGTCCGATTCAGGAGACGGACAGGCACACACCGCTTCTGCAGCACTTTATAGAGCACCTAGGCATGCCACTGAATGTCCTCCGAGGAGCTCACAATCTAATCCTACCATAGTCATAGTCTAATGTCCTACCATATTATTATGTATTTATATAGCACTGACATCTCCTGCAGCACTTTACAGAGTACATATTCCTGTCACTCACTGTCCTCAGAGAAGCTCACACTCTAATCCTGCCATAGACATAGTGTAATGTCCTACCATATTATCATTATGTATTTATATAGCACTGACATCTCCTGCAGCACATTACAGAGTACATAGTCATGTCACTGACTGTCCTCAGAGGAGCTCACAATCTAATCCTACCATATCCATAGTCTAATGTCCTACCATATTATTATTATTATTATTATTATTATGTATTTATATAGCACTGACATCTCCTGCAGCACATTACAGAGTACATAGTCATGTCACTGACTGTCCTCAGAGGAGCTTACA